>NW_027460324.1:0-600000 GCF_050947875.1 Dermacentor variabilis
CCATTGCAATTAGATTCCTACAAGAACATGGGTGTGCAGATGCCAAAAGGAGGACATGCCTGCCTCTAGAGCCACCAACATCGATAGTATACTGGGCACAGTTTTCAAGCAATCCATGGCTGCATGGTGAAATAGAAAAGATTCCTTAGAACTAGAGAGGGCGGCTAAACTTTGGCCATGCTAAAGAACTGCGCAACTGAGCATTGCACATAGCGCTAGCCAATAGCCATGACAGCCTGCCTGCTTGCCACTGCCAGTCAAAATAAACAAACTGTAATTCACCCACAATGACAGAAAACAGCACCCCTGACAGATAAGTGGCCAACATGCATGCAGCATCAGCGGAGAACATTCCTAACAAAAGCTGAAAACGCTTTTTGCAGCTTTTAGTCTGTGGTGCTCTCCCAGTTTTTGTTACATGGGAAAAATAAAGGCAATTTTCAATTTTCATATGTCGCGATGTTAACCTTTTCACCATGTCCAAAAGAAATATATGCTTCGATTATACCACTCAGCAATAAAAGCTAAGAGTAGAGCAGATGCCTAATAGTTTGCTTTCTATTTTTTTGCGCAGATTCACTTCACTTAATCTACGTGCCTGTAATGCCCACAATGGGCAAGAACAAATAGATTGCCACAAATAAAAATTGCATCTGTAGCAAAAAATATGTGTGCAGGAAGAAACGTAAGATATTGTCCTCATTTATCATCAGATGGTTCCTTGTGCTTTAGTTTCACATGGAAGCAGTATTACAAGCTAGCCTAGCAAAAAGTCAATATGAAGTGCGATACAAACAAACGTATTGCTTTCATTTGCATCTACAGCATCTAGACCATTCATTACAGGAGCTTCTGTGCAAACACTCTGGCAATGTCATTCTTGTCTACGACCTCCAAGGCAAAGTTAGCATAGAGGATAAAAACTTAGTCACAGTCGTCTTGAACAACTTCTCGTGATCACTGGGGCCTGAATACTTAAGACTTAATGATGTCGCAGCACTTCAGCAACATTTTTGTCAATATCACACACCAAAGCTTATGATGCCGCATTGATAACCAAATGGCATCTAACAGCAAGAATAATTAGAAATCTAAGCTTTCAAATCAGGTACACAGTCGACGGCGACTCCATTACATGTTGAAACCCAAGCACATTAACCTTGCGACTTGTTCACAATGCGCAAAACAAGAACATTAACTGATAAATTTCTCGTTTTTTTTGCATGTGGCACACGACTGGGGCTCTCGCCCAATGCACCCAGTTCTTTGTATAAAAGCAAGCCACTGAAATTCTACAGCAAAGTAAGGGGCGCTTGAATGCAAAACAACAAATTTGCTATGACAGGCTAATGTGTACTTTTACTGCGAGGGATATGCCCGTGCTTTACTTGACAGAAAGCAGTCACTGCTTTATTCCTATATCCTTTATCCCAAGCCACTGTTTTAGTAAGGCTAACAGGTTTTGTCACATTTTAAGACTTCCAGAACTGCATACACTGCCATTGCGATTTTTCTGCATAGGTGCTTCGACATGGCTCATAGGTGCTTCGACAAAGAGAGCGCTGCAAGCCTGGATTGAAATACGAGGGGGCACAGAAACTATACAAGAGACTATGGCGTAAATTATGCAGAATGAAGTCCCCACTGCTCTCCCAGTTCAAACATTGCTAGTGTTGATGCATACCAAGAGAGTTCATACGATTAACTACTGCAGGCATGAATACTTTCAGCTAGCTGTACACATTTCGTAAACTCGCCATTTCACTACAAATGATTCCTTTAGAAGATCAGTAGTCACTCCCTGTAGGCCTTCTACATCTACAGGTGGAATCAAAACTTCTCTACAGAGTTCCCAACATCACAGATGTAGGATGAGCTGCCTACAGTGAAAGATACACACTGTGCCTGCAAGTCGTCGCTGCTGTACAGGCAGTGATTTTCTGAGGGTGGTGGGTGTTGGCAGTGCATAATGTGAGGTACATCAAAAGCACAAGCACCAATGAGCATGTGCCGACAATGAAAGTATATGGAGCTTGTGTCCGCATAAATTCCCAAGACATACACGTACTTCCTATCCTTCATACTGACATAATATGAAGAGGTTTTTCACGGAACTAAATAGTCTGCAGCATGTACGACTACTGTGCCAACCTGTGCTCGAAGTACCTTGAAACTTCAGGCACTCTCTCAAATTTACAAATAAACAATTCCTGCAGCGTTTCTGACATCCCTGAAAATGGCTGGGGCACGCCAAGAACGCATGTCTGAAAGCATGCCTTGTATTGAATTTCCATCTTCGCTTTCGCGGATGCTATGCGAGCAGACATAGTCACTGTTCTTTCCAAGTTACGATACATCTCTCGCATAATGCACCTCTCAGCTACCTGCGTTGGCACAAACTTTGCCACAGAAATAAGATGCAATACAAAGCCATTGCCATCTTCAAAGGGAAATGTCGATGTTGCCCAAAGTGGACCAAACATGCGTGTTGACTTCGGCAAGTGTAGCAGTTGGTGGACATTAAATGTCATTGAAGATTGTCCATAAAGTCTTGACATATGAGCAACAAATCTCAGCAACAGCTCTTCTGCCTCATTTATGCCGCTCGCAGTAACAATATATTTAAGCAATAAAAAAACCGCTTTCGAAAGCAGAGAAAAATTGGGCCAGGAAACTTTGTGCAAGCACACCTGAAAGGCATGGAATACTGTAAAATAAAAGCCAATGCCGCCATTCAAGAGCCTTCCAAAAAGAACGCTCCGAGAGTGGTCGTAGTGTTCGACCGAATGTTATTGGTGGCTTGATGCTACACAAGCTCCCATCCAGCAATTTCAGCTCTCTGCCAATGTAGTAGGCAGATCCTACAGATGAAAGCCACAACTCAGTCAGCTGTTTTGTTACACCTTCTAAAACACGATGCATATAGTCTGGGGGCGAGCCCCACACAAGGTCTAGACTTTTTATCTTCATCAAAGGAGATGGCCCCTTAATACCGGCGACTGTAGTTCTCTGGTGTACAGCTTGAAGCATCGCCTTGAAAACACCTTCATGCGTTCTTTCTGGGGCTGGCTCCGCATGGCACAAGTACTTCAGTGTTCCTGCAAATATAAGCACACAAATGCAAAGGTCATCTTCTGAACGCATCAGAATAAGCTATGAATTACATCATATGGCAGTATCAGCATTCAGCTTTGGTAAGTCTCCTCATACACACTGAGAAGTATTCCTGCAAAACAAGTGGCTCAGCAATCGGCCTTTGTCCATATAGCATAACTAAACCAGATAAAATATGCTGATTGCAGCTATTAAAATTGGTAAAGCATGCGGACCATGCCACCTAATCAGATATGATGTGATACCACTACTACTGGTGGCAGCACAGAGCATTGCAGCAATGGTGCTTTTGGCAGTACAGTGGGGAAATGATCAGCGATGTAAATAAGAGGGTTAAATTATTGCTTGATGCACTCTGCAGTTAATCCACCACTGTTTAAACCAGAATAATTTTTTATGTTTCTATAAGTGGTTTAGCACACTAGCTCAAAAAGACAAGCATGCACATATAAATGTATGTGTGCTTTTTAGGCAGAAAGCTACCATGCCCAAGTAATTAACCACTTATTTTTCATCTACATTTAAATCATATAAAACACTACCCTTCAGTGCATTCCCACTTTAGTCGCATACATGTGGCAGCTAAATCTGCAGTAAAAAACTGTTAAAGGAAACAACAGAGATAGACTCCGATTCAGTGGCGCAAGCCAATGTAGTGCCTTTAGGGATGAGAATCTTTTCGGATGTCATGTTTGTAGCGTAGAGAAGTGCAGAGCCATGACAAAAGCGAACCAGTCCTGATGCAAAGGCTATCCCTCTTGCGAGACCGCTTGCAGATGGTAATACGAGCACGTCGCCGCAGTCAATGACATCAGACGCGATAGTAACAATGCTTTGATGGCGAGGAGGTAGTGCGGTATCTTCTGCAGCAAGCAAGTGAAGTGGAGCATCATCTGCATGAAGTGAATAGACCGTGTTGGTCGTGTGGAGAACGTGTTGCCCGCAGAAGATGGAGGCGGAGGCCATAGAAAGAAAATCCCATCCCAATATGAGCTGCTGGGCACACGAACTTAGCACTGCAAATTGTACGTAATGCAGAAGTCTATCGATGGAAATACGAGCAGTGTACATGGCGGTAGGTCCAATGGCGGCCCCTTGAGCAGCGAGTAACGTAGGTCCATCATAGGGGGTCGTAACTTTTCGAAGTCGCAAAAACAATTCACGGTGAATAACTGCAACACTAGCACAAGTGTCTATCAAAGCTTCTGCTTGTACACCTTCTACTACAACCAATATCATGTTCCACGGACGCGATGGAGGAATTTCTGTCCTGTCGTTAGATGCAGCTTTTCCTCCAAAAGCCAGACGACGCTCAGGGAATTGAGAAGCAGGTCTAAGTGGGGATGTAGAGCGGCGAAAGGGTGAAGGCGAGCGGTGTCTCGCAGGACAGTACGTCGGAGCAGTCTTGGATGCTACAGTAGGCGATGGAGAGCGGCCGCGCGGTGGAGCATAAGGATGGCGTTGGTCATGGAGGCTCCCTAGACAATGGAAAGTAGCTCCGGGCGAAAAGTCATCCCGTTCGTATACGTCATATCCGGGACACTCGTCTTGCTTGCGCTTGTGGCAAAAACGTGCTATGTGGCCACGATAGCCGCAGTAGTAGCAGATGGGACGAGGAGGATGCCACTGCAGATAGCTGGTTTGGCTAGTTGCGCTGGTGGTCATGGAAGTCATGTGGGCCGGTGTTGGTTTTGGAGACATCGGTGGAACGATAACTGGAGTAACTGCGGCAACTTATGCGTACGTTGGCGCGGCCCTAGGGTTTAGAGGGTCCGTGTACTCTGCACCAGCCATGGACGCCAATTCCTCCTTGACAACATCTCACAGATTGGTATCGGAGGCATGAGAAGGCATAGGCCCTGCGGCGAAGCCAAGATACTGTAGCTTTTCTCGAATTATTGCCCGCATCGTTGGTCATGACGTGGGGTCATCGGCGGTAGTGTTTGCAGTAGTGTCTGGTTGCAACCATACTGATTCGAGCTCGTCAAGGCACTGGCAAGTAGCGATGATATCAGCGACGGTAGCGGGGTTCATAATGGCTAAAGCATTGAAAGCAATAGCTCCAATGCCTTTGAGGATGTGGCGAACCCTGTCTGATTCTGTCATAGCCATGTTCACACGTCGACAAAGGGCAAACACATCCTCAATGTACAACGTACACGATTCCCCGAGTTGTTGCTTGCGAGTGTGGAGCGTCTTTTTTACGAGGGTGGAATGAGCAGCCAGTGTGCCGAATATTTCGCGGAGCTGCTGTTTGAAAGTGCCCCAGTTTGTGAAATCAACCTCATGGTTGAAAAACCAACTCTTCGCTACTCCTGTTAGATAAAATACAACGTGACGTAGCTTGGACGCATCGTCCCAACGGTTAGCCGAACTCACTCGGTCGTAGTTGTCCAGCCAATCCTCAGCGTCTTCAATGCAAAGTCCAGCAAACAGATGGGGACCACGCTGGTGCCCACTGACAATCCAATACGGAGAGGCTGGGGTAGCCAACACCGAGATGGTGAAAGTAGAAGTGCCTGTTCGCTCGTCCTGCGACATGCTGGCAGACGGCTGGCACAATCAGCGACCTCATCGAAGCTCCAGGAGGTTGAGCGGGGAGTCAAAGGATGTAGGACTGAAGAGCACACTCCACCACTTGTGACGCAGCAGTTATCACAATGTTTATTTTACGTCAAAGATGCGGTGAACCACAGCACGGATCACACTCAAGAGCAAGCCCCACAAACGATGATGAAGAGGAACCCCACATGAACCCCACATAATGATGATCATGTACAGATGACAAAGAATAGCTTATAAATACCCACAATATTTACGGATATGCTGCAACACTTATGTCACAATGGTAACAAATAACTAGATGAGCAGCATGCTTCAAACAGCAAATTGCGAACAACACTAGCCCAATTTTTACCTGTTTAGTGTTGCAAGCGGAAATCCAGGCAACCACATAATCACTACACTACTTTAACAATTTCTTTTGTCTACTTGAAAGATGTTCAATTTTACTATACTTTTGGACTACAGATTTATAAAAACCAACAGCGTCACAATAAAGGTCCCAACTACCACTATTCATCTTCAGCCTCTCATGTATGTAGTGCGACTAATCCAGGACTATATAGGGCCGACAACAAAACACACAGCACAATACAAAATGAACACAGCGTATTACTGTACTTTTATCACTTTGCTGTGCAATACCAAGTGCTTTTCGTAAATGAGGGAATAAATTGAAAACAGACTGCATTACACTATAACCTCTTTGCACAAACGAAATGAGAAGGTTGGGAAAGAGTTCGGTTTGTCTACCACACACAAAACAAAGTGGTGTCCTTAAACATTTCACGGTCATCACTCAATGTCTGTGTGATGTTTTGTGGTCATGTTAACGGCAAACGACAGTTTCTCTTTTGAGCTTATGAATAAGCACATGAATGGGCAAGTGATTGAGACCATTTACCGGATGCGTGCAAATCTCAGAGGCCAAGTTTTAATTGAGATGTTTTTGTTCAGCATCGTGCAACAATGTTCATGGTTTGAACTTGATGAACAAAATAAAAATGATAGGCAACCCTTATCTTTGACTTGGATGTCTCTTACTGGCACTCGCACCTCGGCGTTGGCGTCCTTTAGCGCAACTTTCGGTGAATGCCATGCACGAATCGAAATAAAAGGCAACCATTTTCCGTTAATCAGCCAGTTAAATATGCCACCTTCTTGTGTGTGACATCATTACTTCCACTTTTAAATTCCGCGTTCCTAGAAATTTTGCCAAATTCATGCTCACATGACCGACCTCTGAAAGTCTGATTCTGTGCTTTGCTATGCGGTAATCAGTGATTTCTAATTCATTCTAATTATTCCAGACGTTTCAGTAACTCAACTTGTTTCTAAACTTATGCTTTGATATATCTATAATTGAACCCATCAATTTTGTACTGTACCATGTTTTTTTCAATTTTTTTTATATTCAATTTTCTTCCCGGTCATAACAGGAGGTGACCGGAAGTGCTGCGCAAGAAACAAGGGTGTCACTCAGTGCTAGTGCTACTAAAATGTATCACTTTTTTCCGCAATTTCTGCTTGATTTATTTTGACATTGCATAGCAATGGAAACAAGCATCAAGCACCAGCACATAAAGTAAAATATAAACAAAGTAATAAAAGAAAAGAACCAATGTTCTGCTGAGACTCAAACCTGGGTCTTTTTTAGTGGGAAGCAACCATTCAACCCAACAACATAACTTTTCGCAGCACAACTATTGGCATTACCCTCTTTTGGCTTATTTTTTTGAAGTTTCTTCTGGATCACCCCAGCATGGCACATTGAAAACAAAAGTACAATGCATGAAGGAAGAAAGAAATTCAACGGCGATCAGGATACTCCCTAATGCAGAATTGGAGCACAGCTCTATACGTGTTTTCATTTCGCAATATATTGGCTGGCACAGACAAACAGTCTTGTGCAGCCCACTGCAAACAGAGTGAAGTATGGCGCGACTGCCGTGCTAATTTAGAGATTGCAGGAGCCAGCGTGTGTGTGACGCGTGCACACGATCCACAGTAGCAGCGGCCGGCAGACCTCCTAGACGATGCGCACTACTTACTCTGGCACCGACTCGTAGCCATCATCGCTACACTACACTTTTCTTCTCATGCCTTCGCCATACCCTCCTCCACAGCCTTCCTCCTCACATCTCATCCCCTGCTGCAGTCGGTATACACTCTTTCATCCTTCGCTGCGGTCATTTGCTCAGTTACGCCAACGCCGACACTCGCCGCAGAACAAGCGCCTAAGAGCTGCAATCTGCGATGAAGACGAGCCCTTCCTGAACAGAAAGCATCTGCAACTTGTAGAGCAGTAGCTCCTCTATGCATGCCCTTTCTGATCTCCGAGCTAAGCACGCCTACTCCACGCTTTGCACCATGCCATCCAAAGCCACATCGGAGAGCAACCATTGCGATTTGCTCCAGAAACGAGGGCAACAAGACCTAAAATTACATGCGAGTTTCGCCACACTTTTTGCAATGCATCTAGAATTATTGTCAGCTTACCAAGACCATTGAGCTTGTAATTGCAGCAGCACAGGTGCTCAGATGCATCAATATTGCAAGCAGCACTGCTTAAACTCCTGTTCCATGCACAGGCAAAAGCACTTATCTTTTCTACTGACCTACACACTAGTCCTAAAAAGGGCTTTCAAGTACCTTCTGAAAAAAATGCAAACGGCAATTGGCTCAGGAATGCTAATGTTCCTGTGTCTTCATAGCATGCTGTCATATTGCCATCCCTGATGGGTTCAGCTGAACTGTATATTCTGCAAGTTATAAATTTGTACATGGTCTGGCTGACGCCACAAATTAATCCATGGGGATCATAGTGCTATAGGACACAGAGAAGACGGAGGCAATAGCATGAGCGCTTGTCCTGTTGTCTCACTCTAGTCCGTGTCCTATAGCGCTATGATCCCCATTGATGTATCTAACCAACTAGCCCAAAGAACCATACTTCTAAGCCACGAATAACTTGCTCATACAGAGATAAATTATGTTAAATTCTGCTATCAGTTCTCTAAAAGAAATTTTCTATAGAAAATGTCCTGTAAAAAACAATATATACACTGCTTTGAGAAAAACTTGTCAAAAGTTTCCCAATGTGGCATCAAAACATCGCAACTATCCAGACCATTTAGTAGATGGGAACATACGCAACAAAACTTCACCCACCCAGTTTTTCCATCTGTCAAGACAGATCTCCAGCTCTAGCATTATTGCTGGACAAATAAATACACTTTCTAGGATAGATGTGTAAACTTAAGCTTGCACTCAATTTGCCCTCCACTTGCTGGTTCATAGTACTCACTTAATATTTTTGCTTCTGTTGCCAATAAGAGCTTGACAACAGCAACTCAAAGTGCTTTGTAGGTATGGGCACTATGTACCATGAATGCACTCACCTTCTACAGCTGTGCCTCTCTCCAAACACCAACTGCAGCCAAAGTAGCCGTTGAATTGCTTCATGTTCAGAACTGCAGCTCTAGCTGGCGAATCAACACAGCAAGCAGCTGCATGGACCGCTGATTTAATTCGTCTTCCACCATGGGACCATGTAAGAGTTCCGATATTGGCAAGCTCTTCAACAAATTTGCCAATGAAAAGATGCATTGCAGGGTGAACTTTTGAAAACCACGAAGCGCCAATTCCTATATTTTGCCACCGGACTTGAGCAGGAAGCTCGTTCAAAAGAATTTGAATTGGCCAAATTGAATATTTACTCGATTCAAAAACTGGTGCATCATCTGTATTGAAGCACAGCGTCAAATCTGACCAACTCATCTTAAACTGTTTCCTTATGCTTCTATACAAATCACCGTCGGTGATGTCACGGTATGTTCCTGGTATGCAGCGTCGCGATGCCAGCAACTGTAAGTTTTGAAGCAGTGCATCACCAACATTCTTCAATATATCCAGCATCCGCTGCCTCATATCAAACATCAAGAAGAAACCCCCAGAATGCTTCAGGCTCTGAAGCGTCTTCTCTGTGCCACATGACTGACAAGTCACCGATACATTTTCTTCAGATTTTGAGAACTTCCCCAAATATTCATGACAAGTGTGACAAAAAAAAATGTAGCCTTATCAGCTCTTTTTTGTCTTTCCAGAGCTTTCGGAAGAAATATGTGCTTCCAGGCACTACATTGCTTCCTAACAGGGCATTTACCAAAATTAGCAGACCGCTAATTTGAGCCCACGTCAGTCCAGCACTGACAACATAAGCTAAGATGAGCAACAGTGCCTCTGCCTTTGTCGTCGACTGCGAAGGGAGCGTTTCCTTTGAGAGCTTCAAGAAGTACTGCTCAGGGGCATCATCCAAACCGAACTGTTCTGCATCACAATCTTCTTCGGCGGCACTGTCACCTTCACTGTCATGTTGAACCTGTCTATGGTCGGCCTCTTCTTCAGTTTCAGAGCTGACATCCTGCATGGCAACACTGGGAGCAGGAACAGAGCATTCATCTTCATCTCTCTCATCTCTTTCACATGTGTTGCTGGCATAAGGCATCGGCGGTTCATCATCAAGGCAACTAGAAGCCATGTCTGGTGACATGCTCAGGTTGCCATTCCGAGATGCATTTTCAGAAACACTGGCTGCCCGATGATCTGGAGAGTCCTTCGCGCACACAATGGTCGCTGCCTGCTTGTTTGGTGCAACAACCTTGGAAAAAAAGGCCTTCCAGTTTTAATTAAGTGGTAATAAGTTTTACTGCACACTGGGCATATAATTTACTGAGGCAGAGATGTGTAATAAACAGAAGTATCACAACTGGTAATAAACAATACGAAGTAATATAATTGATATCCAAAACATTAAAAAGGGGTCACACAATGGAAGGCTCGCTCTGTGCTGAGGCGTCCCTTGTTCAGCCATTATTAATAATTGATATCACAATATTTGTATCTACAACATGCCTGCCATATAATCAGTTGCAAAATACTCAATTCAGGTGGTTCGTAGGGCATCTTATTAGCAGAATATTTTAATTGCACTGTACACAGAATTTTATGAGAACATGACACTTAAAATAACCTGGATTAATTTTGATTGTTGCGCTGAAGTTGACAGCGACATGAGCAAAGGATGAAATTATGACAAAACAGAGAAAACATACGGTCATTGGAAGCAACACAGTGATGCTGTTTTGTTGCATCATGTGGATTAGTTTTTTAGACAACTAATCCTGTTTTCCAATAATACAAATGGCTGCTGACAAATCTCAATGCCGAGGATACAGAAAGCTCCCCTAAGCTATCAAGCTAACATAATACAATTGATTATATTCCATCACAAGTGTGCGCTTATTTGTTAAATCAAGGAGTGCACAAGTGCTTAGAAATGCAAGGATCTGACGGCAAGGCAAAGAATCCAGCGAGTTGGCACAGTCCTGAAGAAAGGAATTGATACACTGGCCTCTTGGGTCGATGTGGTAGTAGCATGTGAAAGAAATGTATTATATTTGAGGGCAACAACTACCTACATTGTCACATGCTCAGTTATTGTTTAAGTTCATTTGCGTGCGCAAGCAATCGAAATAACTTTGGGCCAGGGATAACTTTTGCAACTGCGTTGTCCATTCTAGATTTGTTACCTGAATATAAGGCACAGCAGTAATTCTTCTGTGGTAGTTCAACACGTTCATGCCCAATCTTTTGTTTAGAGCTGAGAAAAAGCGACGAAATTCGCTGCGGCTCAGCTACGTCGTGCTTTTAAGCGACGCATTCTCTCTTTTGACCCTGGTGGTCGTCTGATGCTCTCGCAGTTGCCTTCACCGTTCTAGACTAGAGCCTTGATCGAGCTCTGTACGAAAATCTACACAGGACGGTTTTTACTTTCTGCCTGCATCGTAAAGCGGCGCCGCGGCAATCGTCATGGGAGGCCTGGATTAGGGGCCCCTCCAACAGTCCTCGTACTAGTCAATAAAGATGTTTATATTTATCTGCACAGAACTCGACCTTGTGCTCGGCTGCAGAACGCCACAGCCACTAAACCAAAGTGGCATGTCAAAAACTGCACCCCCCACCAAAAAAGAAGAACTTGTTATAATCACCGAATTATCAGCATTGTGCGTACCTTGCTAGCGCTCCATGTTTTCGTTCGCTTGGCAATGCTGCTGAGGGTCTGCTTTGGTACTTGATCAGTTGATTTCGGTTCTAAGTACCGCCTGTAGCGGCCTCGCGTCTTCTGCGACATGCTGAGCGCACAAACAGTATCAGAGAGCAGGCTGGGCATGAGGCACGCTTATTAATGCTGCTGCAAATACTTGCGGGCAAACACAAGAATCCAAGTATTATATTACTAAGAGCTAGGTTCCACCTTGGGAATACCACAAACCTTAGTCGAAACCCCAAAAGGAGGCATGAACAAAGCAAATCGTGCAGCCGACTATCCAAGCTTATGGAGCTATGCGTGAGCAATGGATATATATTGTGTCTTGTGAGATGGAAAACATTGGTGGTCGCTACCTGGCCGCTGCTTTTTTTTCTTTGATGTTAAACATAAACATATTTCGCCGCCTGCCGTCAGCTCCAGAAAGCAGCGTTTCAGGGAGTGCTTCCGCATGTTGCCCGCTCCTAGGACAGGCGAATGCCATCCTTGAAAAGCTGTTTTCTGCAGCTGACGGCAGGCGGTGACACAAGTTTATGCTTGCACAGTCACGTCAGCAGCTTGCATTCTCATATGCGTAGTATATTTGCACTTTTTTCATGAAAACCAAATAAGTAAATGTGCGAAGTGTGATACTAAATGAATTCGATGCAAAAATGCGATCGCTCTGCAAAATTTGAGCAAGAACAGTGCAAGGGTACGTGAGCGCAAAACCTTTTTGAGAACACGCGCAGCGAAATATTCAGGACCCTGTACTTAGGCTGATGAGGCCACTTAAAATAGGCGTTTCTCTCTCTTACGCTCGTCCAGTATGCCTGTGTTGAAACGAACAATTGGCATGTCGTATAAGCTCACGTCGAATCAACAGCCGGAATAGAAATCATGCCGTTGTCGGCACGCGATGGTCGTCACCGTCGTCTTGCTGATGTCGTAATACGCACGCTCCTGTCAGACACAGAGCTATTCGTATAACACAAATATGTACCTGGTAACGCTTTGCGTAATCCCAAACGAGCCCGCTACATGCAAATGTTTCGCATGCCATTGATTCTCACAGTGCGTGGGATGAACCAGCCCGATTCAGCACACTTGTGGATATCAGTGTAATTATCCACACTATACCGAAATTATGTCATCCTTTATAGTTTTTTTACATGGCTTTCGATCTGCGTTCTGTAGATTATACGATGTTGGCGGAAATCCCAGAAGTCAAGATACATGTGCAGGGTACTCTAAACGCTTTCCACCACTTTTGCCGATCGTCATAAGTTGCAGCACTCTAATACATACATATAACTACAGCGCACACTCGTATAAGCAATTCTCCCCAACACAAGTTCCATCATTAAAGAAATAGGGGCAGTCGGGACCGGCACAGCAGCATATGCATTGCTATACCCCGCTGTATAAACAGCTACCTGAATATCCACTTGTATAAGTCGTAGGACATATACCTCCGTATCACACATAAGTATTCGCATGTTTTGTGCAAACACTCAAGCATAAAGCACTATGCATTATTGCTCTTGGCTTGCAAGAATTAAGCTTGGTTCATATTTTGAAATGTTAGTTGTTCGCTCTAGAATATTGAATATCTCTTAAATATTGAACCCTTTTCAAAAAATAAACCAGTTGTCAGTAGCGTTTCCTCGTCGTCGTGTCGTCTTTTCACCTTGTGTCCGTCCTTTTTAGTGCTACCATCAGTTTTAAGGAATCGCTCTAGAAGCTTGTGCAGGACCAAATATTGGAAAAGTTACAGATTTTCACAACCGTCAAAACCCCGAAGCTAGACTAGCCCGTGCGCTATAACTACACCGCGGGACTGGGAATTAAGCCAGTGTTTTTTCGGGAGTACAACGAACTAGAAGACCGCAATATCAATTAAGTAAATTAAGAAAATATAAGAAAAAAACGCAGGAACAATGAAAGAAAGGAAGGGAAGCAGGAAGAAAAGATGTGTTTGAGGATGGTAACTGGGCGCATCCAATGCGGCGTAGGTCGACAGTCAATCGTGCTTCAAGCGCTGCACGCTTCACAATTAAAATATTTCGACGATTCACGATCGAAACACCATGCAGCTTACCAAAGGTGAAATAATGCAGAAAAGAGCAAGCAAGTTGTGACTGCAAATGTGTGCCAAGCATAAAAGTTGCCTTCACTTTTGTGTCCATCTGCATCAGTGTACACGCGCAGCGTCCTAAAAAGTGTTCACGGCCAACTTTCAAAGGAGTAATTTCACGACGTGGCAATTCCACTTGCACAGAATAATTGCATTTTCCCTATTATTATTAGCTATTGTCGCTGTTGTCAATTGAGATAAACTTAAAAGTATAAAAAAATCATGGGATATATACAATGTCATATATACAGAAAGTGACCCGTTATTCAATATGATGCGAATACCGAATGCAGAAAAAGAAATTTCATCTCGCATTTATTACACCCACTCAACTTGCATTTTTAATCTATCTTGCATGTAAGGCTCGGAAACTTCCCGTTCGTTATGCAAAATTTAACTTTTGACGCAGATGTAATGAAAATCTGCATTAAGAAAAACATAAAAAAAGTGCAGCCAACATTTCCTAACCTTAAAACGGCATTATAGTGGCTCATTTAGTGGGGGCACCTGTTTCACTTTATTTAGCACGCGTTTTGAATGAAAAGGCTCTATTGTGCGTCCTGCAAATAGTTACACTAGCACGAAAGCAGTGTGGCACTTTCGTATGTTCGCCCCTCAGATCACATGACATTGGGTAATGTCGTCAAAACGACGTCACATCTCAAGCACGTGGTATAACGTGAACACGTGGATTTGACAAGTGCTACTCTCTCAGTGACAGTTCGCTTGGTTCGCTCGTGCCTCCTAGCTAGCCGCCACTGATCTGAGCTGCGTGAAGATGTTTGCGTACGTGCAATACATATTCGACGGCATGATGGCTGTCGTGAAGCACTGCGCAATAAGCGACTTCAAGCCCAAGAACGTTGCCGATTTCCAGCCAACCAAATGTTACAGCGTTTACTGGCCTGGAGATGACAACACAGACGGCGATTTCTATGAAGCGCGGATCCTGCATCTCACTGGTAAGTGACACGTCAAGCTCCATTCGTACCCTTTCACCATGATGTCATGGATCAAAGAGCGTGCGTTGTGTATAGGCAGCGGCCGTAGCGACATAATTTAAGTCGGGAAGCAGCTTATCTAGACCTTTTCACCATAGTGTGTTACGCCTCGAAAATGGCGGTAGCATTACCTGTATGTGCATTCATTTGGAGCCTTTAATTTTCAATATACGCTATCGCACAATAATTGCATCATGAGCATTTCATGTAGACGTGCTTAAAAACGGCTGTAGAGTCTTCAAAAGGCGGCGTCTTTTCTTGGATTGTAACGGCGTTGTCGTGCTTGCAAGAACATTATGTAATAGGCCTTGTAGGATATTTGTGTCTACGTGTGCTTGGGTTGCATCCCACATCGTTATATTATCTGCAGAATCGATGGAGGAGATGGAAGCATACATGGAAAAGCGCCCCAGGAAGGTTGTGGTGGATTTACCAAAAGGACGGAAAAGGAACAAAGAAAGGGTAATGCCTTGCTGATAATTGCATTTGCTGCATGCAAGGCAAAAGGCTAGAGCACTTTATGTTATGTGCTGAACTGCCTTACGTCTTGAAAAAGTAATGACAGTGATGTCCAACCTGCACGGAAATCAATGTGATTGCATCACACATACTACAGTGAAAAGAATGATAAAAGAATTTAGGAACACCTGCAAGCATACCGCGTGCTAATTAGTGATAGTGGAATGAGTCAGTAAGTGATGCACCACCATTCACTTAAACCAAGCACTTTCCACCTTCATAACACCCTGTAGATGTACTGCAAGCCAATTTCAAAAGCTTAACATCACCTCTAAGACAACAGTGTGCTGATAAGGCAAAAGCAGACAGTTGGGCAAGTTTGCATGATGACAAAAGAAACAGCTATTAGAGACAAATGGGATGAAAGCGACAGGGTGGGGTGCCCACTCGGAACTTATAACTGATTCAAAAGCTTAATTGTGACGTCTGCAGGAGAAAGAACAGAATGCAAACACAATTTTATTCTTAACGTTTAGTTGCTTCGGCAGCTGAGATTAAAACTTTTTTCATGGTAGGTCACAGTCCAAAGCCTTCACAGAATAATTTTACTATGTAAACTGCAAGCCTTTTTGTAATTGAACCCTTATATATAGCATTGTGCATACATGACATACTCCATATTACCAAATAGTTGTCTAAATAGTCAAAAAAGGTTTCATGTTATGGTCCATGCAAGTTCTACCACATAAGCTGCTGCATGCACAGGTATATCAAAAGCAAAAGCAGTGATGAAAATAATGATATTTATGATGCGCCACATGCATCTTAAAACAGTTCTGGTTGAATCTGTGCTGCAAGTTTCAGTAACATGTAAAGTGCTTTATCTATGTATATACATCATCATCATTAACCTATTTTAAGTCCACTGCAGGACGAAGGCCTCTGTCTCCGATCTCCAATTGCCCCTGTGCTGTGCTGATTCCAACTTGCACCTGCAAATTTGTTAATTTCATTACCCCACCTAGTCTTTTGTCGTCCTCAATTGCGTTTCCCTTCTCTTGGCACCCATTCTGTAACCCTAATGGTCCACCGGTTATCTAATCTGTACATTACATGCCCCACCCAGCTCCATTTTTTTTCTCTTAATGTCAATTGAAATATTGGCTACGCCCATTTGCTTACTGATCTACACTGCTGTCTTCCTGTCTCTTAACGCTACACCTATAATTCTTTGTTCTATCGCTCCTTGTACGGTCCTTAACTTGTTTTCGAGCTTCTTCGTCAGTCTCCAAGTATATGCCCCATATGCTGGCACCAGTAGAATGCACTGATTGTACATCTTTCTTTTTACTGATAAAGGTAAGCTTCCAGTAAGGATCTGAGTATGTCGGCCATATGCGTTCCAACGCAATTGTATTCTTCTGTGAATTTCTTTCTCAAGATCGGGGTCCCCTGGGAGTAATTGTCCTTCGCGGACTCTACAGGCTGACTGGCGATACTGAAATCTTGTTTCCTTGCCAGGCTATTGATGATAATCTTTGTTTTCTGCATATTAATTTTCAACCCACTATTGCAAACTCGCTGTTAAGGTGCTCAGTCATTTGTTGTATTACGTCCCCAGTGTTGCTGAACAGGACAATGTCATCTGCGAGCCGAAGGTTGCCGAGATGTTCGCCATTGATCCTTACTCCTAAGCCATTCCAATTTACTAGCTTGAATACTTATTCTAAGCATGCAGTGAATAGCATTGGAGAGATTGTGTCGCCTTTTCTGACCTCTTTATCTTCCTACTCTTCTTGTGGAGAATTAGGGTAGCTGTGGAATCTTTGTAGATATTTTCCAAGATATTTACGTAAGCCTGCTCTACTCCTTGATTAAGTAATGCCTCTATGGCTCCTGGTATCTCTACCGAATCAAGTGCCTCGTCGTAATCTATGATAGCCATGTGGAGAGGCTGACTGTAATCTGCAGATTTCTCGATTACTTGATTTATTACATGGATGTGATCCATTGTACAGGATCCCTTCCTGAAGCCAGCCTGTTCACTTGGTTGACTGAAGTGTTGCCCTTATTCTATTGGAAATTATCTTGAATGAATGTGTGGGTTTTATTGGCGCAAGGGCCAGGTATGGCCAAAGAGCGCCATGCAAGTGTTAGTGATTTCGCAGTGGAGTTGTGAATTCTGTGAAGTTGATGTGACGTGGCTGTAAAGGGGCCTAAAATATAGTCGCTGTAAAGTGCGTAAAATGTACGTTTAATAAAATTATGGCGGTGACAAATGACGTGTACTGTGAGCATTAAGGTGCATTGTAAAATAATGATACGATATAAAATAATGCATAGGTTTCTAAAGTTAACTAGAGCACCATGGCCTCGTTAGAGCCCTTGAGACACAAGGGCCTGGAGGCACGTGCTATATAAAACAACTATCACAGCGGCATCCTCTGGAGAGAGGATGCGCTACGAATTTATTGGGCTCATAACATGTAGGACAACCTCATTTAAAAAATTGAGGACTGCTTTGGCGTTGCAAAATGGTTCTTTACCAAAAAACATAGCTGGGTGAAGAGGTATGCAATAACGATATGCAAGAGGAAAATGCTTCTTTCTTTCAGGTTCGGCTTTGCGACACTCCAAGAGGACGTGGAGGACGGTCAGCCTCTCACCACATCGACCACAGGTTGATGATGATGTGTGGTGTTTAATGGCGCAAGGGCCAGGTTTGGCCAAAGAGCGCCATGACAGGTGGTAATGTTGACGATGTGTTGTGGATGACGTGCACAATGAACTCATCATGGTAGATGAGATATGGCTGTAAAAGGGCCTAAAAGCTTCCGCTGTAAGTGGAGTAGAATACATAGGTGCTAAAATAATGACAATGACTAGGATGTGATGTGGGCTATGGCAATGGACTTTCGTTACAACATGACGCAATAAAACTTAACACTGACAAGAGAGTTTCAAGAGAGCCCTTGAATGCAGGGCTGTTAGTCGTGTGCTAAAAGTTGCCTGGCCAGATGATTTTCAGGGTGTCCGTTTCGGCTAAAAACTCTAAGACTGTTTGCAGATTAAAAAGCGGTTCATCGCTAAGAAAAAATGCAGGGTGAAGGGGTAAATTCTCGCGATATGCAGCAGGGAAAAACTTTTTCCTGTCTGTTTCTATTGCAGGGCACTGAATAAGAATATGGAGGACTGTGAGACTATTGCCACACTTAACACAAGTTGGAGGATCGCCCCCAGTCAAGAGATGAGAGTGGGTACCGTATGTGTGGCCTATCCTTAAACGGCAAAGAAGTACTTCCTTGTAACGTGCTGTTTTCCCACTTATCCAGTTCCCCAGTTTTGGTTTTATTATGTGAAGCTTATTCATTACTTGTGTATCCCACTTGCCTTGCCAATAATTCCTTAATTTACGGCGTAGAAAAGGCTTTAGGTCTGTGGTAGGGATGGGAATATTTCTATCTCTGCCACTAAAAGTTACTGATGTAGCGCTTTCGTCAGCTACTTCGTTCCCTTTTATACCTTTGTGACCGGGTACCCAGCATATGACAATCACTTGATTGCACATATATAGGGCGCACAATAAATTATACAGCTCATTCAAAACGGAATTCTTATGTTTTTGTAAACTAATTAGTGCTTTCACGACACTTAATGAGTCTGTGAAGAGAACAGCCTTAGCGATGTTTGTGAGCCTGATGTGTTTAATAGCCGAGAGTATAGCGTACGCTTCCGCTGTAAAGATGCTTGTGTATGGGTTTAGTGTCCCAGATATTGAAAATGATGGTCCAAGAGCTGCGTATCCAACACCATCAGCAGATTTCGAAGCATCCGTGTAAAATTCAGCACAGGAATACTTCTCTTTTAGTTCAAGAAAATGTGATTGTATGTGAGCCTCAGGCGCTCGTTTCGATATTTCTAAGAAAGATATGTCACATTGGATAGTTTGCCACTCCCAAGGCGGTGGGAACCGAATAGGAGCCATTGGGATATTTTCTAGAAAAGGGACGCCTGTTTCTTCTGACAGTGCTTCCACTCGGAGGGATAGAGGAGGCCTGATGGTTGGGCGGTTACGGAATAGCCTGGCAGTGGACAAGTCGCTAATTGCAAAATGACATGGATGCTGAATATCTGATTTAACTTTCAAGGCGTAAGAGAAAGATAAATACGCCCTTTGTAGATGAAGAGACCATTCGTTGGATTCAACGTACAGGCTCTCTACAGGACTAGTCCTGAAGGCACCTGTAGCAAGACGAATACCCAAGTGGTGAGTCGAATCTAACATCTTCAAGGCACTAGGCGTAGCAGAGTTATATACTATAGCACCATAGTCAAGGCGTGACCTTATCAAACTTTTATATATGCTCAAAAGGCATCTTCTGTCACTTCCCCAGGATGTTCGGGACAAGAGCTTCAGAAGATTCATTGTTTTCATGCACTTCGCCTTCAGATATTTCAAGTGGGGGATAAATGTTAATTTAGTGTCTAATATGAGGCCCAAAAATTTATGTTCATGGCTCACTGGAAGCTGTTGTCGATTAAGGTAAATAACGGGTTCAGGAAATATACCTCGCTTGTTCGAGAAGAGAACACACGTGCTTTTTTGCGGGTTTAATTTAAACCCATTCTCTTCAGCCCACATTGACAATTTGTTTAGCCCAAGCTGTACATGTCGCTCACAGATGGAAAGACTGCATGATTTAAAACCTATTTGTACGTCATCTACATACACAGAATAAAACATTGTACGTGGTATGATAGTGTAGAGTGAGTTCATTTTTATAACGAATAGAGTGCAGCTAAGCACGCCACCTTGTGGTACACCTGTTTCCTGTGTAAATAGACGAGATAGCACATTACCAACTCTGACGCGGAACGTGCGGTTAGACAGGTAACTCTGGATGACATTCAGCAAATTACCTCGGACTCCCATTTCGGCCAGGTCACGGAGAATTCCGAACCGCCACGTGGTGTCGTAAGCCTTCTCCGTGTCAATAAATACTGACAAAAAGAACTGCTTGTGAACAAAAGCATCGCGAATATTCGTCTCGATGCGGACAAGGTGATCAGTTGTGGATCTACCTTCCCTGAAACCACACTGTAGGGGATCTAATAGTTTGTTACTTTCTAGAAAATGAAGGAGACGCCGATTAATCATTTTTTCAAAGAGTTTACATAGGCAACTTGTCAACGCTATAGGTCTATAGCTGTTGACTGATGTTGGGTCCTTGCCGTCTTTTAGTATTGGAATAATTATTGCTTCCTTCCAGGCGGATGGAATGTAGCCAGCAGAGAACACAGAGTTGTAGAGTGATAGTAGTGTTTTGTGGGTTTCAGGGTGTAAGTGTTTGATCATTATATACAATATTCTGTCACTTCCAGGAGCGGATTTGTTACAGCCATTGAGCGCAGCCTGAAATTCCGCCATGCTAAATGGGCGGTTGTAAAGTTGGTTGCTATTTCCTTTCTGACCCAGAGGCAGTCGTTCCGCTTGTTGCCGGTATCTCAGAAATGTGTCTGAATAGTGGGATGAGCTAGAAATCCTTTCAAAATGTACCCCTAGAGAGTCGGCTTGGTCAATGAGTGTGTCTCCTTGTGTATTTACCAATGGTAGAGGATGAGTTTCGCGGCCTTTTATTTTGTTAACTCTGTTCCAGGCTTTTCTTTCGTCTGTATATGAGTTAATACTAGATATGTATTTTTGCCAGCTTTCCCTTTTGGCAAGGCGGCGCGTTCTTCTACCTTCTGATTTTATTTTCTTGAAGCTGATCAAGTTCTCGGTAGTTGGGCAGTCGCGAAGGCGACTCCAAGCCTTATTTTGATTTTTGCGAGCTTCCTTACACTGCTCATTCCACCAAGGAATACGCCGTTTAGAGGGTGATCCATTCGTTTGAGGGATACATATTGATGCAGCATCAGTTATAAATGCCGTCAAATATGATACTCTATCATCGATTGAAAGACTGCAGATGTCATCCCAGGTCAAATGTGTCAGCTCTCTGTATCGTTTCCAGTCAGCACAGTCGACCTTCCAACGTGGCAGATGTGGGGAACACTTATCGTCTTTCGTTAATTTTAAGAGAATTGGGAAATGGTCACTCCCATATGGATTTTTGATCACGTCCCACTCCAGGTATGGAACTAGTGTACTTGATATTATACTTAGGTCAATGGATGAGAACGTTTTGTTCGCCACGCTGTAGAATGTGGGTTCTTTCTTGTTTAGTAAGCATGCATTGGAGGATAAAAGGAACTTTTCTAATAAACGCCCTCTTGCATCACAACGAGAATCTCCCCAGAGGGTGTTATGTGCGTTTAAATCACCTACTACAATGTAAGGTTCGGGGAGTTCTGCGATAAAACTCTGGAATTCTGTTGTGGAAAGTTGATGGCATGGAGGGATATACAGAGAGCTAACTGTTACTAACTTATCAAATAGCACGACTCTGATTGCCACTGCCTCAAGGGGTGTTTGCAGATGTAAATGTTGGCAGGCGATGCCCTTGTCAACTATAATAGCAACACCGCCTGACGAGGCGAGAGTGTCACTGCGATCTTTGCGGTAAATGGCATATTGTTTCAGAAAGTTAGTATGTGAAGGTTTGAGGTGTGTCTCTTGCACACACAGCACCCTTGGGTTAAACTTGCGAAGGAGTTCCTTAATATCATCAAGATTGTGTATTAAACCTCTCACATTCCAATGCATTATCTGTGTGTCCATATTGGAAGTGTTTTATGGTGTGTGTCAAGAGATATTAGGTTGGTTCAAGGGACCTTTCCAGGCCCCTTGATGCGGGGTATTTCTTTTTTCTTGGCGCGCTCCAGGGAGCAACGCCGTTCCTTCGGCGTCTGAGACGCCGGAGAAGTTTTTGCTGCATCCATCGCCTCGTCAGAGGCGCTGGATGATGCCCGCTCAGCGGACACGCGCGGGGTTTTTTCGGGCCTGTCTGCGCGAGCAGTGGCCCGGGGACCGGCAGGCTCGGAAGTCTGCTGGCCCTTCGTGGTAGGGGGCGGAAGAGCAGTGGCTGCTCCCGCCAGGGGGGCGGATGGCGTAACCGCCGTCACACTCCGTGTGACTTGCGCGGCCGCCAGAAGATGTGGCGCTGCCCCCCGGCGCGTCACATCACTGTAGGACGGATTCGATTGATTGTGGACACTAAAACGCTTGCGCGCTTCTGGAAAAGTGATGTTTAGTTTTATCTTGAGTTCGATTATTTGTTTTTCTTTCTTCCATGACGGGCACGATCGCGAATAGGCGGGGTGGTCTCCGTCACAGTTAGCGCAGTGGGTTGGAGAAGAACAGTTGTCTGAAGCGTGGTCTTTAGATGCACATTTTGCACAAGTGGCATGCCCTCGGCAGCTCTGAGACCCATGCCCAAAACGCTGACACTTGAAGCATCGGCGCGGATTGGGAATGTACGGTCGTACGCGTAGTTTACAATATCCCGTCTCTAATGAATCAGGTAGTTCACTTGTTCCAAATGTTATTATTAGATGCTTTGTTGGAATTTCCTTGTCGTCACGCCTTAACTTAATTCGTTGCACCTTCACCACGTTTTGGTCTTGCCATCCGTCTAACAGCTCGCTCTCACTAAGATCAAGGAGGTCGTCATCAGAAATGACACCACGTACAGTGTTCATAGACCGGTGGGGGCCCACAGATACAGGAATGTCACCAAACGCAACAAGTTTCGTCAGTTTGCTGTATTGGAGCTTGTCACGTACTTCCAGAAGAAGGTCGCCGCTTCCCATCTTAGTTACTTTGTAACCAGAGCCGATTGCTTCTGTCAGACATTTTGCAACCACAAATGGGGATATTGTACGGACTGTCTTTGTTTCGTGTTGGCTATGTATTACGTGGTACTTGGGAAATATTTCTTTTGGTTTGAAGAGAAAGTTGAAAGTTTCATCGGTGCGCCCCCTCTTCAGGGAGCGATCAAGGAGTGGGGGGAAATTTGAAGCCATATATAGAATTACTGTATTCGGCAGGAATGCCCGCCGCCCACCTCGGAGCCCAACCTGGGGACGTCACAGGATTAGAAAAATTCTATTCTGCGTACGCCAGCGGTACAATCCCACTATAACCTAATATATATACCCAAGACTGGATATATTACACAAGGTTAACCCTTGCCGCCAGGAAATAAGGAAGTAATAAGAAGTGAAGAGAAGACAGGAGAGATAGAAAAGTGGGAGAGAAAGACGAAGAATGGAGAGGAAGACAGGAAAAGGCGACTGCCGATTTCCTCCAGGTGGGTCAGTCTGGAGGTGCCGTCTATGTGAAGCCGAGGCCGAAGAGGTGTGTTGCCTCCGCCGGGGGGCCTTAAAGGTCCGAACACCCAGCATCGGCTCAACCCCCAGGATCCCCTTTTCCCCAGACACGGCTAAGCCGCGCACGGCTACACGCGGGAGGGTCCAACCCTCGTGTGCTCGGGTACGTGGTGTCGCAACACACCAAACGCCTGCTGACGCAGACGCCCCTGCGGGGTGGAAATTATCTTGGTTAATATTTTATACAATACTGGAAGTAAGCTAATGCGCCTGTAATTTTTCAATTCTTTAACGTCTCCTTTTTGTGGATTAGTATAATGTTGGCATTCTTCCAGTTCTATGGGACCCTTGAAATTGTGAGACATTTCGTATAAGGGGCCAAAAACTTTTCAAGCATGTCTCCTCCATCTTTGATTAAATGAACTGTTATTCCAACTTCTACTGCCACTTTCCCCCGTTCCGTGTCTTGCAAGGCCCGTCTAACTTCCTCGCAAGTTATAGAAGGAGCCTCTGTAACCTGATCATTACTACTTTCAGTGGAAGTATCTTGGCTGCTCTGGGTAATATATAGGTCGGCATAGAATTATTCCGCTGCATTTACTATATCTTCGATATTACTGATGATATTACCCTTCTTATCTTTCAGTGCAAAGATCTTGGCTTGTCCTATGCCGAGTTTTCTTCTCACTAATTTCCAGCTGAGTCCATTTATTCCTGCTTCTTCAGCCTTTCTTACGTTATAATTTCGAATATGCTTTTCCTTGTTGATCAGTCTTGACAATTCCGCAAATTCGATCTGATCTCTTGAGTTGGACTGTTTCATTTTTTGTCATTCTTTCATTAGGTTTTTCGTTGCTTGGGAGAGCTTACCTATTGATTGCCTTAGTGCGTTCCCTCCCACTTCAATTGCTGCTTCTGAAGCCAGCCTAGTTACGGTCTCATTCATTACCTCCAAGTCATCTACATCTCGCTGGTCTGAGGTTGTGCTGTAAAAATAGGTCTAGCTGGGCTGGCAATGTAATGCGTAGGGCAGATAACCGGTATATATTAGATAACCGATAAATATATTATGAAGTGCCTTTTCGAAGTCATCACCCAGTAGCATGCTCACTCTGTTTATTCCAAATCTACCGTTAGCCCTCAATGATTTGCAGAAATAATTTTGTGTTGTGCCCATTTTGGCAGTCGTTGCGAGCAATCGGGTTCGTGCACTACAACTTTGCTATCTGCCACGCACGGTTTAAATAAAGTTCTTGTATAGTAATGGAAACACCTGGTGTATGTGAATTCGTTAGTTATTATTGGTGTTATGAGTGTGCCATTGAAATCCCAAATCGTCATCATAATAATATGAGCATCTTTAACGAGCATGCAGCAGAAATGTGGAGTGCAAATTCTTTCTTTCTTCTGTTTGTGAGTGTAACAACATCTGCACCACATCTATAGAAATATCATTCCAGCTTTGTTTTTATTGCTTTTCACATTGGGTTGATTTTTGTATATAGCTTTGTTTGTGTTTTACTTCTGTAGTATGAAGGTAAATAAAGTCATGTGCTGCATTACAGTTAACTGTTACATTCTGTGCAGAAAGTGGTGTGCGTTCATTTTGCCAGGGCATCTATTGTGCCTTATTGAACTGCAGGTGGAGCAGTCCCAAAAAAAGTTGAGGACTGATGTACGCAAGAGGTTTGAGCTGGAGCTGGCGGACGAAGTCCTGCAGGACGACGAGTCCGACTTCGTCCCAGAAGTGCTTATACAGCTTTACAGCTGGAGCTGCAAGTTGTGCAGAGTGAGCTTGACAGCTTGCGAGAACAATTGAGGGAAAATACTCATGCAGTCTCCTCGGCACAGCAGGTTCCTCAAGATCAAAGCAGTGCCTTGCTAAGAGGCACTTGCATATGTGCCGAGGAGCACTATAAGGAGCTGAAGGAAGAAATGCGGCAGCTTCGTGCCATGAACATGGAGCTGCAAAAGACGCTCTCCTACAAGCTTTTTCAGAGTGGTGAGTGTCTTCATTTCTTGCATTTTGGATCATTACTGTACTGTTGGGAAGTTTCCACACCAAGGATGAAGTTGATCCCATGAAAATGTTTAGGGCCCCATGTGACATCCAGCATAAACAAATGCAGGATATTTCATAATTGTGGTTTAGTTGAGGCTATTGGTTCCTGTCTGTCTTGCCTGGTTCACTTCAGTTATATTTTCCCTGTATTATTGTTTTTCATGCTTTACTAGTTGGAGCTGTCTGGTGGCATGTCATCCTGAGCAATGTCGGTCTGCCATGTGCCCAGGATCGAGTGTACTAGAAAAGGCGTATCGACTAGGCTACTTCACTTAGTTAAGCGTGGTGTTGGGTGTGAGTAGTATGGGTAGCTCAGGATGGCAGACATGGCTTAGGGATGAATATTTAGGTTGGGAATTTTGTAGCAGTACGTGACAGTACGTAAAAGCAGTACTGCTTTCAAGACTGGACCATGCTTTAAAGTGTAAAATGTTGCATTTTAGGTGGAAATTAGTCATGACAGACTCTGCCATTGGTAGTTTTGCACTCATTTGACTTTTCTATGAAATATTCCTTCCATTGCGAAATTCTTGAAAAATACTTGAAGAAAGGCAAGCTTGAGTAATTTGGAGCACTTTGATTGTGCATAGTGTGTAGTGTGACCTGGGAGGAGATATTCTGTAAGTGTCCACCTATTGGACATGTC
This sequence comes from Dermacentor variabilis, assembly GCF_050947875.1. NCBI lineage: Eukaryota > Metazoa > Arthropoda > Arachnida > Ixodida > Ixodidae > Dermacentor > Dermacentor variabilis. Next base: position 26,341 of record NW_027460324.1, read on the forward strand.
CATTTCTTCTGCTGCTGAAGTTCTGATTGGCCAGGGGGCGCCTGTCTCCTTTTGACGCATAGCCCAGCCCAGCCAATCAAAACTTCAACAGCAGACACAACGGACATATCTAGGTGGACACTTAAAGAATACCCCCCTCCCACCCCCAAGCAGTATCGTCAAACCTCAATGTGGACCTAGTGCTTACTCCTGAGGGAAAGTTGGAACACAGGAATTGTAATTGATATTCGGGACAGTCCTGCGAATTCTCGCAACTGACATCTGATCAGGCTAATGCAGCAAGAAGCACTGAAGCAATGTTTGGAATTATGGTTAAGCGGAAACACGTAGGAAATGCTTGAGATCCTTTTGCTATGTGATCAACAAAAGTCGGACAAAAGCTCTATCCATTCTTGAAGCATTGTCTCCAGCCTGAGACATCTGTCGTTTAAATGCTGTTAATGACTAGTGGAAGTTTATGTATGTGGCTTCAAAATGCATAGGAACAGAAAAATCGTTTTTCTCGTAACCATTGCTCCAAGCTTGATTAGGTTTACTGCATTTAATAAGAAGGGTTTGTCTAGGGACTGCAGGAAGGGTATTTTTATTAGGCCATCAATTTTTCATATGAATTGTTAAAAATTGCAGAATTTCAGAAGATGAGACTATCAAGCTTACAAATTTTTAACTCGACAACAAAAACAACAATTTCACAATTCTGTAAATTTCACCTTATGACATATAAATGGGACAAAGTTGATGTATGATGTGCCTTTAATTTATGGGTTGGACTTTTGCAGAACCCCTGTAAACATTTAACCAATTCATGTAGGCTGTAAAATCTTAATAAATTTGTCTGATTTAGATGGCTCTAATGGATGAAGTTTACAGAACTGTGATGTCTGCTTCTGGTGCTGAGTTATGGATTTGTAAAGTTCGTGCTTCTGTTACTGGCAATATTCGTCAAACATTATATTCCTAAATCAAAATTTGTTTCCCATAATCATTAGAATTTTAACTCTCTTAAGTGCAGCGAATTTTATTAAAATCAGCCGACCAGATGTGTCATCAAAACATATTTGCATTTTGCATGTATTTCAATAAAGAACTTGGTGTTGGCCACAAGCTAGAGTTTCTTCGTACAACTTAATCTTTCTGTGAACCTCTCTCTTGTTTAGAGTGCTAGATAGATGAACAATACAGAGCACAATGGTAAGGTGATATGACTTCTACAAAGAAGCTAAATGCAGCAAATTTGTGGTATAGCTGTGAAATTTAGTGCATCTGCTGTGCACATGTTGCACCAGCCATGCTCTGTACACAGAAGTCGAGCTTGTTGGCATTTGCAGTGTTCATTGCCTTTTCAAGTCTAATTTGTTTCATTGTTTGTTCCCCAAGTAAAAATCTGAACAAAAAGAAAAGTACAGGTCGTTCTCTTCTTCAGTTTTCTTGGTGTCTCATAAAAGCAATTGCAAGTGGTTGTAAATATATATCATCTAGAGTTGGTGCCTTTGCAGAGAAAAAGCATACAGATGAACTGCAATGAATAAGTGCTTCAGTTAAGAATGTACTTTTCAAAGCATTGCACTTACACCAAAAAGGCACCGAAGGGGCAAATTTATTTGAATTATGAAAGATTAATATTTTCTGACCAGAAACTTTACCTCCATGAAACAAACTATGCTAAGAGAAAGAGTGAAATTGTTTTGAGCTTTAATGCTGATTGCTACAAATGCTAGAAATGTTTGTGTTGCGACCACTTCAGTATAAGAACTTCTAATAGGTTTTGACACTGTTGCGCAAGCACAGTCACTGTTATTGGAAGTTATTGCTCTGCAGATATGTTATTTCCTTGACTCATGTCAATACTGCTTAAGCAAAGAAACATAAGGGATCAACTGTGCTTCCCGAACGCAAAAGTTGCAGCAGGAGAAATATTTGTGTTCATTGCTAGCATTGGCGAAACGACAAGCAGGAACAGCTGGCAGCATGTGTTGCTATGTTGTCTTAGTTTTCTACTCCATTCTCTGTTTTTGACTTGTGCCATGGGTTAATGGCATGGGTTGTGTCAATGGGTTAATTAAACATTATATGTCTTTGTGGGGTACATACTATTTCATACAGAAGTTATCATTTGTCATTTACTGGTGCCAGTCATGATAAGTTCATATTTAGGTACTAGTAAATTGTTGACAGCTCAGATGTCTCCTTCAAAAACCTTTCAGAAAGCAGAGTTGTCTACGCCACATCATTTGATGTCTCGGTACGGGCGCAGCCGGACCCTGTCACTCCTTTGAACATTGGAGGCAAGTTCTATCTTCTGCTGTGCGATCTAGTTTAATCTTCATTACAAGCACTATTTTGTTTTCCACAGTAAAGTGTATTGAAAAAAGAACAAAGAATGACTCAAGAAAGTATTTTTTCTGTATTTGATGTAGCACAAGGGCCATTAGGTATCATTATATTGGACTATAACATTCCAACCGGAGTGCTTCTATAGCATGCAATTATTACATCTTCAAAGCATCATTCAGCCTTATTTTATACCCTGTGCATATGTACTGTTAAAGAGACCGGGAAAAACTTTGTATAGAACTCGGGAAATGCACTTGAAATTAATATAGTCTATTTCATGAATACTTTGCATTGAAAGAGTCCTTCAATGCGTTCAGTAGAAGCAGACCTATCGGCATTCAAAAATCACCATTAATCCCCTTCGTGGTCCTTGTGCTCCTTCAATGCCATGCACTGCTAAGGCTATGCCAAGCACACTTGTGCTCAGCGAGCTTAGCTAGTGGGCTCATTGCAGTATCCTGGGCAGCCGCAGTATCTACGCTATGTAGTAGACGCAGCAACATGTAACTGTAATGCATATATGCAGCATTTGCTGCATGTGCAACACTGGCTGGAATGTGCACTTGTGCTCATGTTCTCCAATCTGGCAGCGCAATGTCGCGTGGACTGGCTTTGTCCTGAAACAACTTCACCGAATAATAGTACCACATCGAACTTGTGCATCTTTAATTGAGCACTATCAATAGCTCAATAGGAAGCGATGTCTGCCAAGGCATCTAGCCAGGAGCGGTCAGGAGTGAGCACGCGCTGACAAACGTACGTGGCGTCTGACCCTAAGTTTAATATGGTCCAAGGCTAGTTCAATATTCAAAACAAATTGAGAGTAATGGGTTTCTTCATCAAACCTAATAGTTGGGTGAGTTGGTATGGTTTCATCTTAACAAAAAACCAGTATGTGAAAGATGCAGGCAAGCAAGGAAACAAGAGTTCCAAAGCAGTCCTGTGTTTGTTGTTTCTTTGCTTGTCCATGTCTTTTTCATGCTGGTTTTTTGTGAAGATGAAAGCAATGAGACTCAGCGGCTACGACACTGATATGCTCAAGGAGTGTCCGAAAAATCAGACGAGAGGTTGCAAGGTGTCCAAACTTTTGGCAATTGTGATACATTATGGTCTATGGGGAGAATGGTAGTGCCGCGAAACAGACCTAATAATCGAGCATGTGCGAATTTTTGGAGTCCGGAAAATCAGTCGGCAACTGTAGTTGCAACAGAGTCTGGAGATGCATAATTAACGAAAATTTGTTGATTAGATTTTTTGTCACGTTCGTTGTGTACGTTTACATTGGAAATTTGAAGGCGGTCATATTTGAGGGCAACTACATTTTGTTTGGTTCTTATAGAGTACTTCTGTTCCGTTATATTCATAATAAAATTTGGCTCTCTCTGTGTTAATTTCGCATTTAAAGGAGAGGGAGGAGTCGACACAAGGCAAACCCATCATGTGACATAGCATATTGCGTATATCATGCCAGTGTAAAAGCTGATAACAGCTGTGCTCCTGGTCCCGGAATGCAAAAGAGGTTTTTGCGTCAAGCTACATCATATGCAGTCTTTTCCCTATCTATTAAGATTATCTGTGCCCCTGAAGGTAAGATTAGCATACTGAGTATGAAATTGATATCCGGGAACACAAGTACTTTAGTAGAATCAAAGTGAAGTTCCCTTCACACACAATTGCCTTGAAATTTCTAACATAAGTATGTAACACAGTTGCAAAATAAAAAAAGTTTACAAACTTTGGTTAACTATGTATTGGTTTGCTGAAATTGTGTCTGCTGTGAACCATACAAACCACTTCTGCAAACATTTGGGTAGCTTGTGTAAGGTATTTATTAATCTGCACTTTAACTTCGCAAACACTGTAATGTTAAATGCAATAAAGGCACTTGCTTTGTGATCACTTGAGTAATGATTTCGCATTGCAGGAATGTATTTCTAATAACAGTGTTTGTTCCTATATGGTCTATCAGCAGTTTGTGTTATATTGATATTCTAGGGTTCACAACCCGTGTTGTGCCTGCACCAAGGGTGCACTGTCAGACGCGTAAGTCATTGTCTAATAATACAGGCGATTTGCATTATGCAGTACTCATCATGTTACGTAGTGTTCACTCAAGCCATGCATGCCCAGCACACTGATGGTACCTAAGCTACTGTAGAGGAAGGTTTTTTTTCCACTGGCGTCTGAATTCTTGACGTAACTCACAAGTATTCCCTTTCTGTAGGACGTGCAAGACTCCCACTTCAGAGGACCACCGTCCCGAGGAGTTGGCCCAGAGAGGTAAGTAACGTCCATGTTTTAGCTTGGAGCTTACATTGTATTATGCAATGCTGAAGTGGTAGGTCAACATGCCAGACCAAACAGGCAGCTGTTCACTACTTTTTCCAACTTTTGTGTGTCGCAGTCTCAACTTGTGCACATTTATTCTTTTTTGTGCATCCGTTACTGCTCTGCTCTTGTTTAAGGTTACTTGATTTTCCTGCCTGCGAGCACAGAGGAGGAATCCGAGTGGGAGGCAGTTGAGGAAGGAGGAATGAGGGGCACATGCTATTTGCAGCTAGTTTGCACTGTAGTGTGCTATATGTTAGTTTTCAGTGGTTACTTTTCCTTCCCTGGAGGGACACGTATAGTACTTGCAATTCGGGGCACTTGAAAGAACGGTGGATGCCTACCTGCCAACTCTGCCTAATTTTCTATAAAGGACAGCTGCCATACACAACTTCAATTTGTATAGCCTTGTACAAGTGATGCTCAGGTTGTGCGTTTTTCTTCCATTGGTGGCAAGTTTTTCGACTTTCATTTCGTTCTTTTTTTAAGGAGATGAATATTGTAACAAAGGCTTCCCCTTCATTTTAACTTTGCTTTTCAGCTCTACATTTCATAAGTTCTGTTCTGTACTTTCTTCGTAGGGCTTTTACTAAGCTGCAGAAGGGTTGAAATTCGGGGCAGTTGGTACATAGTTGAAGGGAAAAAACAGTCACAAAACATGAAGGACAAGAAGAGAGGTTCACACCACAACGGCTGGACTATCAACTGAGCTTTATTAGAAATGGCGTAGTCCCAGTAAGGCCAGCAGGGCATGCACAAAAGGATCACTAATCACAGAGCATGAAAAGTCAAGTTATCGCATCTATTGTGACCGACCTAAGAAGGCTTATTCTTTTTCAAGTAAGCGCACCGACGTTGTACTAATTACGGCTGCATTAGTACAACCTCGGTGCGCTTACTTGAAAAAGAATGTGCCTTTTTGGGTTGGTTACGATAGATGCGCGAACTTGACTTTTCATGCTCTGTGATTAGTGATCCTGTTGTTGTGCATGCCCTGCTGGCCTTACTGGGACTACGCCATTTCTAATAAAGCTCAGTTGATAGTCCAGCCATTGTGGTATGAACCTCTCTTCTTGTCCTTTGTGTTTTGTTACTTTTTTTTCCTTCAACTAAGATCGAGCTGCATGGTTTAGCTGTACTGTACAAAATATAAATATCAGGAATATAGTTCACAAACAGTAGTGATGAAGCTATGGCTGAAAATTCAACATTCTCTTGTGTGAAAAGAAAACTACAGTGCAGTACATATTCTTTTTACATTTATACCTGTAATGGTGCTAGGTTTTTCTGAAATAAGTTTGGCAGCATATGCCACGTCATGTTACAGCTGAGCACAACAGCAGCACCATTGCCAAACCTGAAGGAAACTGTTGGCAGTCTGAAACACTGATGCACTTGTGCATTGATGTTTTGCATGCTTGATGATGTTTGTAAGAGGTGCTTGCTTATTTAAAGCGCAGCAATTTCACTTTCAATGCACTCTTTCACTTTTGCAAGTCAAACCATAATTGATCATGGCAAAAACATCTAATAACCTTGTAATTAGAAACATCTGTGAGGTACACCAAGAAAGTGCTTGTAATTTCCCATATTCAGTGCCTAACTTTCCCTGCTAAGAAAGTAAATATAGTAGAGGTAGCTTAGTGTGAATAGGCAAGTAAATGCCATCAAGAAATTCAGTGATATGTTTAATGTCAGGTAAGTAGAGAAACTAAGGAAAATAGGCAACCATCAGCTAAATGGCAGGTGTGTGTAGTTGTTGAATATAAGTGCAGTAATTATGTGAATATTTTTATTCCTCAGAATCTGCAACTGTCCAAAAGGATGCTGCTGCTGCTGATTCTCCAGAATGTGGAACTCCTCAGAACTATAATGCTGCGGCATCAAATTTTGACAGATTAGGAGAGTTGGGTAAGGAATATGTATACGTTAAATGATTCGTTTTTACTTGATCTGTCTTCTGGTGTATGGGTACCTTTTTGTTTGATGAAATTGGGTGTTTGTGGCATTTTCATCATATTTGTTAGGGCAAATTTTACAAACAGTGTGAACTTGTAGAAGGGAGTTGCAAGGTGTTTATAAAGATTTATTGGTGGCTTAGGTTCATACAGGGAAGCAAAGGATAAGGGGTACTAAGATAAATATTCACATTCATTTATTTCTCCTAGAAATCTGGAATTCAAATTCTTTATGCGTTTTGTAGGTTTTACTCATTTAAGTTGATTAGTGCTGAGATATGGGCTTATTGGTATGTCATCATGAAGGTTTTTTGGTGTAGCGCAATTAGTACATGGATGTAGAGGAAGAACAAGACTGACTGTTTGTGGGTTCTTTTTGTTGTCTGTGCACTAGTTGCACTACACCAAAAAAGCACTCATGCAACTGCTAGCTTTTTGAAAAAAGGTTCTAAACAGCTTTCATGTATGTTACATGCTTCCAGTAGCATGTTCATGTAAGGCAATTGTGTATGAGGTGCTAGCGATATTACAATCCGTGCTGCCATGCATTGGTCTTGTGTTTGGCTTAGCTTTACTATGTTTGCTTATCTAACCAGTGTTGCAGAGATGCTTGTGCATAAAGCAGTTGGCATATGGCTCTTGAATGAATAACTTAGCTTTTAACCAGTATGAAATAAAGAAGCCACTGCTTTTCAAGCATGGTTCATGGGAACTTATTTTTTCTAGGATGTAATTGAGGTAATTTTCATGTACGTTGCCTGTATTTTACAGAGCTCTCACACTCAGTAGTGGTGAATCTGCTGCATCCTTCTGTCACAGGTGCTTGCGAGTAGGTGTTTTCACTGCCAGCCTTCTAAAAAAAATAAGTAAATAGCACTGGAAGCAGCTGATTTGATAGAGATCATAATGTGACTGAGTCATTCATTCATTCTTCTGAAGATGTCGCCACCACAGCAATCTCTCCACTATTTAAATCTGTTTGAATGAGTGAGACAGTCATCAGAGTATGGATCAAACTTTTGTTGTACATGCAGGCTGTGGAGTGAAAGGAGATGAAAATTTGTGGCACGTTTACAGCCTGGTGGAATTTTGTAAAGCCTTAAAGGAGTACTGACACAAAAATTTTCTGTCCTGTGTTTTGTGGTGCAATAAGTAGCCAATGACCCAGTAATCGCGACACGAAACATCATTGGCTTCAGAGCGCGACAGGCAATTATTCGGAGTCTTGCCTGTAGCGACCAGTCCAATTTTTGGTTTCAGAGAGCTGCAAGATAGGCCAAACAAGGAATGTAAAAACAGCTGGACACGCGATCGCACAAAACTGTGACGTGCTCGCGGGCGTGCGAGATTCGTGATGCTTGTTGGTCTGCTACGCCTGCACATGCTTTGCGAAGTCCTCGCCATCGTTGTTGTTCTCATTTTCATTGTCGTCCAGCGATGACTATTTCCTGGTTGCGGGAGTCGCCGCCGTATTAGACGTGGTCGACCGCTTTTGATTGGCTCCACTACAAAGGAGCGACTCGGAAAGTGTGGCTAGCAGCAGCTATCATTATGTATACGCACTGCTACAATAAGTACGAAGCATTCGTCGAGGGCGCTTTGGGAATGAAGCATATTCCGGAGCACGAGACAAGACAGGATAAAAGTTGGCACAGCATCAGGCTTGGGAACATAGTCTTGGCGGAAGATCATCAAACAGCTTTGGTTTTGTTTATACCAGGCATATTCGAAATAAAACGAGCAAATCTGCCTGCTCTTCAGTGGGGTACATTCTAAGCGTCCAGTGGCATGCACAAACTCGGACCACTTCTGCGACTTATCACAGCAATGGTACAGCAAATGAGCAAGCCAGGCGAGCTGGCGACCGCTGGCAAACGGCATATAGGCCTAGCTCGCTGGCTGCAGGATCCGAGGCCGATGGCACTTGCGACCCCTCCGTAGCTTGTAATAAAGCAGCTATATTCGTCAACAGAATCAATGCCTGCACATTTATGCCGCTCATAAGTGACAATACTATTAGTTTTCCCGATGCCATTGGTAGCAATGAGAAAACACGTTGGCCAGGCTAGCCGCTTTACAGAGACGATTGCTGTGGGGGCCGCGCTGACTTCTTGCGAGTCAAAATCACGCCAGTGATTTACTCTATTGCGCATCATTTTATAACATGCACACTTCTGAAGTCACTTTACTACACGAGTTACTTTGTGTCGGAAAGAAATTTTAGCTGATTTTTGTGCCGCTGTCAATGGCAAGAGATGTCAATGTCGTGACCAGGGAAAAAAAGACACTGGGTTGTTCAGAGCGGCGAGAAACTTGCTTGCTGGAGCCGTCGCGATGGCATCCCAAACTCGTAACGTAGCATTTTCTCGGTTGTTTATGATCCTTCCTAGATGTCGATGTCGCGAGGTGCTGCGTTTTGCAATTGGCTTCGCACACATACTGTAAAATTGCTTTTAAATATGTTCTAAGCTGTATTCGCCGTTGATATTTTGCAGGCGATGTGTGTGTGCCCACATAAATGAATCTTGCACATTAACCAGACTTGAAATTTTGTGTCGGTACTCCTTTGATGTCTGAAGCTGCTTAGGTCCCTCAAAATGTGTGATAAATTTGTGGTTATTTTGCAGAGTCTGTGGAAACCTTGGCACCAGCACCATCGGAAAATATAGGTAAGAAATAGTGTGCTACTGATAATGTGAAGCAAAAACATTGTTCAAGTTTATATCTTGTGTAGAACCTAGCTCAGTGCAGAGGATTTAACAGCTTTGTCTTCCTCGTACGAATAGGAAACACATGTTAGTCATCATCGTCATGATCAGCTTATTCAGGTTCTACACCTGGACCACCCTTCGTACTGGTGCCCAGTTCGCACTTGTCCCACCTCAGCCAAACCCTTGTTATGCTTGAATATTTGCGAATATTATTGCTCCAATGATTGGGAGAATAAGAAATGAGGCAGTAACACTGATCTGGACACCCTGCCACCAATAAGGCAATGGCCAAATTGCATTATATGTCACCTTAAAAGCACATTTCACTACAAACCATTCTGTGCTTCTACAAGGTACACTCCTGGAAGTTTCTGTCTTGCCTTGTTTGGGGCCTCTTTCACAAAAATTGTCTAGTGGTCGTTGCCCACTAGGGTTACCCAGTGCAACAGCCTGATGGAATATCCATCATGCTACAGGCGCATGCTTGGCATTAGAGTATAATTATGGCGTTTTAAGTGCTAAAACCACTTTCTGATTATGAGGCACAACGTAGTGGAGCACTCCGGAAATTTCGACCTCCTGGGGTTCTTTAACGGGCACTTAAATCTAAGTACACGGGTGTTTTCGCATTTTGCCCCCATCGGAAAGCGGCCACCGTGGCCGAGATTCGATCCCGCGGCCTTGTGCTCAGCAGCCAAACACCATAGCCACTGAGCAACCACGACGGGTCATTAGAGAATAGCCGCCTACCACAATTCCTCACATGTGCGAGCTACTGCTTTAAAATGCTTGGCATACATCGCATTGCATAGCAAGTTTGCTCCATCATGCAAGCATGCACCACTTTTTTTGGTCCTTCCCTTGCCGAAGCTGACGCATGCCGTAACATTGCATCACTTTTGTGATTGCCGCAGTTCATCCACCTGTGAGGTTATTCTTGGTCGTACCGGAATAAGTTGAATGTTTCATCTCTAGAGAGCAAGAAATCAGTTGCCTTGCCATCCTTTGCTGTTGCCACAAACACACCCTATACAGACATTTGCACCATTTTTATGGAACCCCAAATGATGCTATGCGGCCCTAAAGTTGTTAGGCAAGTTGGTTGATACTTGAAACCTGCCACCATGGCATTGTGGCTTTGGTGTTGTGCTGCAAAGTCCGAGGTTGTGGGATCAAATCCCAGCAGCGGAGGCTGCATCTTGATGAGGGCAAAAAGCAAAAACACCCATGTACATGTTGGGTGCACCCATTGGGTGCATGTTGAAGAACCCCAGGTAGTCAAAACGAACCCAGAGTCTCCCACTATGGCGTACCTCATAATCCGATCGTGGTTTTGGCATGTTGAAACACTACAACCTAATTTTCTTTTATACTTGAGGAACGTGGCATGGCATTGCATGGCAAATAAAACACACAGAACATATGGTGGGGCAGCATGGGCACTACACTTGCTACTGATTTATTGCAGTCTTGCTGGCATGTTTTTTCTAGTCTTGTAGGGGCTGTGATGAATTGGTTGTGGGTGCCGCCTATGCTCTCCAGTGTGTTCTTTGTCCTATTTGCACTACATTACTGTCCCTATATGCTAGATGGCTAGTTACCTGGCTGTGTAATGCTTTGCCTAACATTGATTCCCACAATGTGTGGGATCTCCATAATTGGCTGCCTCAGAGGTCTATAAAGATTAGGACACAAAGGACAGAAAGTTTATGTACTTGAGCATCCTTAGTTTTAGTAAAGGCAAGCTTTACGAATTTATTTATCGTTTTGGCCTTGAAGTGATGTGAAATTTTCATTTTCTTAATTCTTGAAAAATTTTTAGCTTCAGTTCGCTTAATGTTTATTAAAAAAATGCGCACTTGGTAGTGTAAATACTCTGCTGACTGTGACTGCTTCCATTTTCTTACCACCCTTTGTATTACTACAACAGGGTACTAGTTATTTGTTCTATGCAATATATTATTTAGTCCTAGGAATTCTATTATACCAATTTCATTGTTCTAGCTTACACTGTTTGTAATTTGTGCGTTGGAAATCTCATTTTGTTGTGCAGGCCATCTTCATTGTGAGGAGGTTGCAGATTTTGAGTACGGCAACTCGGAGTTCGTAATAGGCTCCAGAAGAGATGACGGAAAGGTAATCACACCAAATTTATTGGCTGCAGATATTGCCTGAATGTTGTCACAAAGTGATAAATTGACAAAGTTATAAATTATTCTGTGACAGTTCGCAGGTATGCATTTGAAAGTCCTACCTGTATCTGCCTCGGTAAGACAGTTGTTGGGCGATTTTCAACTACTGCACTGCCTAGCTCAGTGGTTGCAAGCCATGCAGTAAACTGTGTGCTGGTCAGCCAGACCAGCAAATGCACTAGCAGTTTGCAACCGCTACGTCCAATTTTCGTAATTTTCAATTTTTGTGAGATAACTTAACGAAACTCTATGGCCAAGAAGCCACACTCCATTCTGTGTGCACAAGTGATTTTTCGTGCATTCAAGGAAATCTGGCACGACACTGTACTTATGGAGTTGACAGCTAGCCCTCTGATAAAGCAAAAATAAATAAAAAAGTGATATAGAACTGTTAGTGCTTCTAATTTGTGAGTGATTATTTCTTTGTGTAATGCAGGTTTATGCAGGCAGCGGCTTCTGGTTGGACCAGAAAGCCTGGGACTGCTTGTTTAGTGCCTCAACGGATTCTATGTTCTGTAGAAGCGCTGCTACCGTGTTGTGGACGGCAGAGCAATTAAAGACGAGGAGTGTCACGGGGACACTTTCAAACAAAGCCCGTTCGCTTGGCTACACCGTGGCAAAGCCACCGCTCACGCCAGAAAAAATTTCGTCTCTAAATGGTATATATCTTTTTCCTGTGGCCTTTAGAAAGTTTACACGTTGATGTTGGGCATGTTTTATATTTTTATTATAATGTGGTTTATTTTACATAAAACTGGCACATCAATTTTGATTAATCGCCTTGTGTTACGTTCTACCATTGAATGATGGAAACAACAAAGTATTTTAGCTCTGTTATTTATGCATGTGATGGCGAATTCAGTATTTTTGCAGCAAAAAGAAAGTTGAAGGCTTATTTAATTGAGTTATTGTTACCATGGTCTTTCAGCAGATAGTACTTGTCTGGCAACTGTTTGCCATATTTTGCTATTACAGTGAAACCTCGTTAAACCGTAGTTGGCCGGAGCTTGGGAAAAGTACTTACTAAACAGCAGTACTGCTTAACCGAAATAGCATGAGATCGCTCACTTACCTGTCAAAAACTGAACTCTGAGAGAGTGCGATTAAAGGGGGAAAACAAGCAGTATTTATTCACTTCGCGCAACAAAAGTGTTATTTTCGTTTGATGCCGTGCCGGCCTAGCAGCGACAACAGCAGCCTGTCGTCGGCTCAGTTATAATTGGCTCATTTGCGCAAGATGCGTGAGGCAGCCAATCGCAGTCGAGAATTCTGATCAGCATCGGGCTTGATCGTGATCAAAAGTGTTCATTGGTATACTGAAGCTGCGAGCCAGCTTTTTAGCCAGCCCCCTTTTCTCGCCAAGCACTCGCATGGCACACTTCTCATTGACATTGCATGTTCTCCGTGCATGGAGGCGGTAGCGCTGCAGAAGTCGCGGGGCGCATTTTTCATTGCAGGGTGCTGTTTTCATCGCGGCAATTGCATTCATGAGGCTGACGTAACGCGTAGCTTCTGCCATTGTCGGGCCTGAATCGTCCGTGCTGTAGCTTTCCATGTCGTCCTCGTCACTGTCGCTCGTTGACACTTTGGAAACAACAGAGGCAACGATGGCGAAAAGTCGAACCTTGTAGCTGACATCTCTTCGAGGTCGCAGCAGCTCTGCCGAGCAACTTCGCATTCTAAATGCCACACACCATAGCCAACAGTAAATCCTTGTCGTGTGCCAGTGCCGACTTCTTCGTATCACGTTCGATAGCACAAACGATGCCTATTTTTTCTTCTATGCTGAGCCCTCGGCGTCTTTTTTATCCGAGCTTCGATATCACGCAAGTCCTTTGCAAGATGCCACAACGCTCTCTAGCATGGCACCGAAATGACGTTGATGTGGCTTCACGCGCAAACGCACAGGATACTTGGAGGCCGTTCTGATTTCTGAGGCTTGTTGCTCTGCTGGGCTGCTCGATGGAGACGACACACTGCTGTGATTGTGCGATGAAAAGTGGAAACGCTACGTGGTAACCGATATGCACGCAATAAGCTGGTATGGTTTATGCGGATACAAAACATTATTTTCAATGGGCACAGAGCCGGCGTTTTCACTGTACTACTTTTAAAACGAAACTACTGTTTAAGTGGGTACGGTTTAACGAGGTTGTACTGTGCTAGATTTCTGACTACAATTTTGCACAAGAACGCAAGCTGCCATCACCGGTGAATTACTGAAATTAGGGCAGAAACTTGCTGCACTCGCATAGTTAGCCATATCTTTATTTCTCATCACTGCAGGTATATTAAGATGCTCATTATGGTTAGGCGTTAACAGTGCTCATGCATTGCAAGTCATATGGAGGAAAACATGGTACCATCGGCGTCAAATAAAACGTGAACAGTGGAGAGCATAACTGAAGGTTTAGTGTGCACCGTCCGGTCGTCACAATTGGCAGGCGTATTCATCCGGTTTGAATATACTGCATTATTATGCTCCCCCTTTTCGTTTCTGTTCTGGCTCTCTTTTATTTGAATGTGACAGAAGAAAAATAGAAGAAATCAGAAGCTAAAATATCAAAGTACAGGGCGAGTATTATTGCCCAGTGCGGTGAAACTGTATATACCATTGGTGTCAAATGAAACGCGGTGGTACAGTTTGCACTGTCGTCATTACTCCGCCATAACCTTTCGCTTTTAAATAAAAGAGAACCAGAACAGAAACTAAAATATTGCAGTATAGAGGGAACATCATTGCGTAGGACAGTCAAACCGGAAGTATGTGCACGTCAATGGTGTCGACTGTACGGGCGCAGACTTTACTTTCAGTTAGGAGCTCCATTTGCATTTCATTTCATGTCGATAGTAGCTCACTAGCAGTAGTATAACAGTTTTGATGCATTGATGCTTCATAGCTTCATATTAAATATGAAGTAATCAAGCACACCACTATTACACATGACCGTGCATAACAATTATAGTGCAACTATTTTCTAAGGAAATTAATTCATGCGTTCGCAAGCAGTAGTGGCTTCCTTTGTAAACTAAATTTGTCTTTGCCTACATACTGTGCTTCAGTGACTTCTTGAATGTACCCATGGAGTAGTAAAGAACTGTGCTTAGTTCTGTGTTTCCTTTATGAGGTTAATAGTTCACTTTTTGTGCAGCGATGCTTGCCATCTACATGGGTGACGTTACAAAGGAGGTGGCGGACAAGCGAATGAAGATGGTCCGTAAACATCTATCGCAGAAGTTTGGCGATGTGCAGCGGCGTTGAATTGTGTGTCACAAGCGTCTTGAATAAATGTATTAGTCAGAGCCTTCAGGTACCCAGATGTCACAGCAATGCGTACTCTCATGCCATGGAAGAAGAGTACAATTTAATGAAGAGAAAGGAGGAGAGGTCGGCCTGGAGAGCCTGCCTCTAGCCTGCTACTTTTCCCTGGGGAAAGGGGAAACAGTAAATACAGGGAAGGGTAGGTGGCATGTGATTATGTTATGGTACAATGAGCTAATATATACACATCCAATATGCGGAGGCGCACTGTAGACACAATACATGCAAGAGTAATCTTGTACACAGAATGAGTTATCATGCAAACCCATTTTGCACTGTCTGCATGTCTCGCAGGTTCTAGAGGCAATCGTCTAAACCAGTCTCATGTAGAAAGTTCAAGACACTTCATGGCACGTTGGGCACAGTCAACTCTTCACCACGTGCCCAGAATCTTTTCTTCCTAAAAGGGGCGATAGTCCAAGCAGTCAACACTAGACTTAAGTGTTCTTCGTTCGCCCGCTTAGTGAGGGCACACACAAATACTTGAGCTATTGTCTCTGGAGTGTGACAGACGCTACAGTGCTGAACATGAAGGCTGTGATGTGCAATTTTGTTGCCTTTGACCCTCCTGTTGCTTGTTGCCAGAAAAAAGAGTAATAGAGCACCAACAGGATGACATGGGATGGGACACACTCAAGCATAAGTGTGTGTTGCCCATTGTGTCCTTGTTTTGTTCTTGCCCTTTTACTCTTCTGTCTGTGCTGTTTTACCCGCCGTGGTTGCTCAGTGGCTATGGTGTTGGGCTGCTGAGCACGAGGTCGCGGGATCGTATCCCGGCCACGGCGGCCGCATTTCGATGGGGGCGAAATGCGAAAACACCCGTGTGCTTAGATTTAGGTGCACGTTAAAGAACCCCAGGTGGTCAAAATTTCCGGAGTCCTCCACTACGGCGTGCCTCATAATCAGAAAGTGGTTTTGGCACGTAAAACCCCTAATATTAAATTAAAATCTGTGCTGTTTTGTTGCAACTGTTACATCCGTGCTACAAATAAAACGGACTGGGCTAAAGCTGCACCAACCAGAGGTGTGGTCAATGCAAGTGTGGGAAGGATTTATTAATTTTTATTTATTTGTGTGTTTATTTATTTATTACCAAAGGATACTGTTGCATCTCTTCTAACTGGTCACAACTGATTGTGGTATAGAATCGTCACTTACAGCGCATACATAGACGAGGGACCTCGTCTATGTATGCGCTGTGACCATTGATACCATGGAATACGAACTAGCCCTTACCCAAACCTTGCTGTGATATAGAAGTTCCTTAACAGGAATAAAGGGTCTCGGAAAGGCTGGCTATTTTTGAGCAAGCACGTGGCAATTAACAAACCGGCCTGTTAACAAGCTTTTTTTCCAGGCTGCCTGACTATATGTATGTTTTTGTGATCCCCTCTGTTGTCTGGCGCACCTTTGTTAAAGTCGGCTACTGTATATATAGTACAGCCCTATTTGTTATGTGACCGTGGTTATGCTATGTAGCTTTTGAAATCTATCGTCTGGCTTCTGTGTTACCTGTAAAGTGCATGCCTTTGTTCATTTATCCAGTGATAATATATTCTGGTCAGTTATTTTTTTTTGTTTTCTGCATCCTCAGGCATTTAATCTTGCTATGACAACAAAGTACTTATATAATAATCATAGTGGTAAGGTATTTGCAGCAAGAGCAGTCCTCTGTGCTGCCACCCTGCTACAATACGGCATTTTAGCGGAACATTTCACCGAGCCTGTGCCAAAGAAAGTAGAAGAATGAAAGCTTCATTCCATTCATGCCATCTTCGGTTAATACAGGAAGCATCTTTAACAGCAGTTAATGCGGCAGTTTTTCAGGTCACTTTGTTGTTATTGAATGATTGCGACTTTATGATGAAGCATTTAGTACAATTTTGTCATTTTAATTATCTCTAATACTGTAAGCCTGTATTCTTGCCCACATCTAACATGTTTTCTTCCCTACAGTTCCGTAAAAGTACCCTTTCTGAAAAATATGAATGGTGTATATTTTTCATTAAGACAGTATTCCGCATTTCATGTTTTTTCTCTTCCCATCTGCTTCAAAAGGGGAAGCAGCTGTTCCAGAATTTTCTTCAAGACAGTTGCTCTTTTGCACCACTGATTTCATCAATGTAACGACAAAACCGAACTGGTCATGTCGAGTGCAAATAAAGCTTCAATTTCCTCAATTTTGTTTCTCCTGTTGAAAATGGAGTGTGGAATGCGCACATGCCTGCCTACTGACTGGCATACAAGCTGGTTGAGACACACAACAAAAATGTTATTCCTTCAGCCTGCGTAGGACTAGCTGTGCCAATATGTCTTAAAATCGATGCAATCATGCATTTCTGCCATTAACGGACAAACTAATAGGGACCGATAGACTGGTAGAGACCAATACACTGGTAGGCAGTCAGACTGGTAGCCCATCAGACTGGTAGACCATCGGACTGGTAGACTATCAGACTGGTAGACCATCAGACTGGTAGCCCATCAGACTGGTAGACCATCAGACCGGTAGACCATCAGACTGGTAGACCTTCAAGGTCCGAAATTACGTATAGCCATCAGACATATAAGCCAATAGCTTGATGGAATTTTTGACTGGGATGTCATCTAGAAATTTGCGGATGTCACATATTGGCACTAGCGGATCATCACCTAAAATTATAGCAGGGTGTTAAGGTATGTGTAGTTGATATAATTTGTGCAAAAGTGCTCCTCTGTGTCTTTCAATACGCGTACATGTCAGTAAGATGTGCATAACTGTTAGTGGCTCTTGACATTTCTCGCATGTTGGTTTGTCTTCTTTCGTAAGTAAATAATTGTGTGTGAGGTGTGTGTGCCCAATGCGTAGTCGGTATAAAACTACTTTGATGAACCGTTCCTGATGACAGCATGACTTCCACTCCCCAACTATGGGTTCAGTGAGATGTAGCTTGTTGTCGACACAACGGTCCGATTCGCGTTGCCATTTTGCTGTTAAGGATTTTCTAATCGCCCAGATGCTATCTTTGTATGGAAGTATTGCGTTTGTTATCTCTTTGTACGCTGCCATCGATGCACGTCTATCAGCTGCTCCGTTACCCGGTATCCCAACATGACTTGGAACCCAGCAGAAACGAATTGACCTCCCGTATTTGTTAAGCGCCAACATATTTAAAATCACACTGATGGGTTCACACTCAGATTTCAGCTGTAGAGCTTTCAGTGTGCTTAAATACTCAGTGTAGATAAGTGCACGTTTGTGTTTATCAGTGATTATCTTTTTAACAACAACCCATATAGCGTAAACTCCAGCCGTGAAAACAGAGGCGTGTAATGGCAATCGAATACTTGTTTCCCAATTTTCCGTTACGGCCCCAACACCCACGTGATTTTTTGTTTTAGAGCCATCAGTGTAATATTGTCACGTGGTGGTGACGTTGCATGACACAGTAGCAATACTGTGAACGACAAAACTAACTTTTATTGGGCGAACCTGTTGCCAAAAAACAGGCTACGCTTATAGCACAACGATAGCGGCGGACACGCTCGGCGATCGGCGAAAATCTGATCAGCGGGTCAAGCGCGTCGGTTTTTATACAGCAGTCATCGAATGTTCCAGACTAATCGTTGGGACCCGCAGGCCTTCTACAAAGTTCTACACCATTCGTGTCAAGCGATGAAATCAGATAACACATGGTTCGGCGACAACAGACAGCGGATAGAAGCATCGATAACTTTCCAGAAACGACGGATACATGCAGGCGCGTCCCGCGCTGTGCGATAACATTTCTTAGGCGGCATAACGTGTCGCCCGATAAATACAAGTACACGTGTCAATATCCCCCTCTTAAGAAAGCATCGACCCGATGCTGCAAACAAACGAAAGTAATAAATAAACACTCGTAGCAAAGAAAAAAACAATATAAGGAAAGTTCGTTAGCGTCCGTAAAACGATTTAAGACGCACCACGTGGACCACTTCAGGTCGTGCGCGACGTCGCTGTGAATGCGAAATGCCGTCTGGCACGACCTCATAGTCCAGTGCGCCAATACGTCGGATGACCTTGTAAGGTCCGAAATAGCGTCGCAATAGTTTCTGACTCAGTCCTCGTCGGCGTATCGGGGTCCATACCCAAACACGGTCGCCGGGCTGGTACTCGACGAAGCGTCGTCGGAGGTTGTAGCGTCGGCTGTCGGTACGCTGCTGGTTTTTGATCCGCAGACGGGCGAGCTGTCGGGCTTCTTCGGCGCGCTGTAGATAGGTAGCGGCGTCAACATTCTCTTCGTCAGTTACGTGCGGCAGCATGGCGTCGAGCGTCGTCGTCGGATTCCTGCCATAAACCAACTTAAACGGCGTGATCTGTGTTGTTTCTTGCACCGCCGTGTTGTAAGCAAATGTTACGTACGTTAGGACGGCATCCCAGGTCTTGTGTTCGACGTCGACGTACATTGCTAGCATGTCGGCGAGGGTCTTATTTAGCCGTTCCGTAAGACCATTCGTCTGTCGGTGGTAGGCAGTTGTCCTCCTGTGCCTTGTCTGAGTGTATTGCAGAATGGCCTGGGTGAGCTCCGCTGTAAAGGCCGTTCCTCTGTCGGTGATGAGGACTTCTGGGGCGCCATGTCGCAGCAGGATGTTTTCGACAAAGAATTTTGCTACTTCGGCGGCGCCACCTTTCGGCAGTGCTTTAGTTTCAGCGAAGCGGGTGAGGTAGTCCGTTGCCACGACGATCCACTTATTTCCGGTTATTGACGTCGGAAAGGGTCCCAGCCAGTCCATCCCGATCTGCTGGAATGGTCGGCAAGGAGGCTCGTTTGGCTGTAGTAATCCCGCTGGCCTTGTCTGCGGTGTCTTGCGTCGCTGACAGTCTCGGCATGTTCTGACATGGGCGTCTTGCGCTGGAGTTTGAGGTATAGCAGCGGCGCCTAGTGGCGGCGCGGGAAACGACAACTGGGTCGTACCAGCTTGGGTCGTATTGAGCCCTGGCTGTGGCGAAGCAAGTTTCTAGGCCGAGTTTTGCGTCGATTCGCACTTTTTTCTGCCCTGTTGCGAGTGCGAAAAGGCTCGTCACTTCTCACAGACCATGCGGCCACGCTGCGAGCTCGCCGCAGCCTATAGTTTAACGAAAACGGACTCTCCGTGTGCCGTGGGACGTAATGCTGGGAGCAGAAGGAATCGGTGACGCCGATCCGGAGAGACCTAGCCCAACCTCGAAAAGGCGTCACCGTCATTACTTCTGCGTCGTGGGCTGCCACGAACAAGAAGGCCTGAATCCCAACATCAGATTCTACCGTTTTCCTTCAAGGCCTCACGAAGTGGAGCGTCGGGCGCGCTGCATATAGGTACAGTTCGTCGCGCTGAGTAAGCGAAACTTCGCGCCATGTTGACTGCTTCGCCTGTCTTGAAGCTTGCTTGATTATCTGCGTTCTAAATTTCGGTCTTTTGCACCTACAGTCCCGACAGTAGACATAGCAGCAGGCATGGCTGGTAATTCACGATTCGAGACCCGGCCACAGCGACAATTAACAATTCGACCAATGCGAAGTGGTAAAGTGACCAGGTGTGTGCAAATGACCACAAATGGCCGGGCTGATTCGGTGACAATTCACTACCCCACTACGAGCAGCACAGGTTAGAGAGTTAGATGTGCTCATACTTGACCTCAAGCCAGCATGTTGAGGCAGCGCAGCAAGGTAGTATTGATTACAGCAGATCGATGTTCGAGCGCTGTCATTAAAAGCTACGTCAAGCGAGCAGCGCACGAGCTCGCGCTGCAGCGCGACTCGCACGTACGTGCGAGCTCATGTGCATTGCATCAGTTATTACCAGTTACTAAAAGGGACAGATGGCCGCTACTACAACGCAGGCATAACCACTTGTTTAGTGGCATGCAGTCAACAAAGATTGCAGGAGGCCCGCCGTTTCGCGGCATGTCGAAAGACCGCTGCCGTCGCGGCGCGTATGATCGTGCGCTCGAGCTTTTCGTACATCGCCGCGCGTACCGTCGTGTGCTCGAGCAGTTCCGTACACATGATGTCTGCTTATCGCTGCTGTGGATTCATTTATAGCAAGCATTTCCTCGCGTTTGTGCGCCTGAATCTAGCAGCGTGCAAACCTTACCTGAAGTTCGACTTCGTACGCGACTCGCTTCACTTGCGATTGACACCGCGCTAAAGCTTCGCCGCTTAATTCTTGAACGGCGTACAGGTATTCGGCACTGCATAATTTCTTGCCTTTACGCAGCGTCCCACGCCTGAAAAAATCTTCGGCGTCCGATAGTCGATGAAGGCCGTGATACAACACAACCGAAAGTGGCGGGTCCATATTGTAAGCGTGCTTTCCGAAGCAGACGACCGAGCTTGGTACGACCCATTTTAAGACAGAGGGCGCTTTTTAGCACCTTTTTCGCAGCGCCCCCTGGGCAATGCAAGAGCCCCATAACGGGCGACGTCGGCGGTCAGGCGCGGCCAATAATACCTTTCCTGTATCCTCGACAGCGTCCGGGAGAATCCAAGGTGCCCAGCGGTTGGATCGTCGTGTAGGGCGTGCAATACTTCTGGACGCAGTCCTGACGGGACAAAAAGAAGGTAGTTGGCGCGCACTGGTGAGAAGTTCTTCTTTACGAGTAGGTTGTTTTGAAGCGAGAACGAAGATAATCCTCGCTTAAATGTCCTATGGACAACGTCGGTGTGCCCTTCCAAATACTCGATGAGGTTTTTCAACTCCGGGTCTGCTCGCTGCTGTTCAGCGAAGTCTTCTGCGCTTAAAATGCCGAGGAAGGCGTCGTCATCTTCGTCATCTTGCGGCGGCTAGTCAATGGGGGCGCGTGATAGGCAATCGGCATCAGAGTGTTTTCGTCCGGACTTATAGGTTACAGTTATATCATATTCTTGCAGTCTTAGGCTCCACCGCGCCAGCCGTCCTGAAGGATCCTCTAAATTCGCTAGCCAACACAAAGCGTGATGGTCACTGATGACTTTGAATGGCCTGCCATAGAGGTATGGGCGAAATTTCGCTGTATCCCAAACGATGGCGAGGCATTCTTTTTCGGTTGTAGAATAATTGCCTTCCGCTTTTGACAACGACCGGCTAGCGTAAGCTATCAGGTGTTCATGACCATCTTTTCTCTGGACTAGAACGGCACCGAGGCCTAGGCTACTGGCGTCAGTGTGGATTTCGGTATCGGCATGCTCGTCGAAGTGCGCAAGTACGGGCGGCGACTGCATGCGTCGTTTTAGTTTTTGAAATGCGTCGGCATGCGGCGTTTCCCACTTGAACTCGACGTCACATTTAGTTAGCTGTGTCAGCGGCTCAGCGATACGTGTAAAGTCCTTGACAAATCGCCTGTAGTAGGCACACATGCCAAGAAATCTACGCACTGCCTTCTTGTCGATGGCCTCGGCAACTTTGCAATGGCAGCTGTCTTCTGCGGGTCGGGGCGAACTCCAGACTTGCTGATGACGTGGCCTAGGAACAGAAGCTCATCGTAAGCGAAGCGGCACTTTTCTGGCTTCAGAGTGAGCCCTGATGACTTGATGGCCTCTAGTACTGTCGCAAGCCGCCTAAGGTGATCGTCGAAATTTTCGGCGAAGACGACGACGTCATCCAAGTAAACAAGACAGGTCTGCCACTTCAATCCTGCTAACACCGTGTCCATGACGCGCTGGAATGTTGCAGGCGCCGAGCAGAGTCCGAATGGCATGACCTTGAACTCGTAGAGGCCGTCTGGCGTGATGAAGGCGGTCTTTTCGCGATCTCTCTCGTCGACTTCTATTTACCAGTAGCCAGACTTGAGATCCATCGACGAGAAGTATTTTGCATTGCAGAGCCGATCTAATGCGTCATCTATCCGTGGTAGGCGGTATACATCCTTCTTTGTGATTTTGTTCAGTCGACGATAATCGACGCAGAAACGTAAGGTGCCGTCCTTTTTCTTCACCAAGACAACAGGGGATGCCCACGGGCTTTTCAACGGCTGGATGATGTCGTCGCGCAGCGTTTCGTCGACTTGTCTTATAGCTTCACGTTCTCGCGGCGAAACTCGGTAAGGGCTCTGGCGGACTGGTTGAGCACTTTCCTTGGTTATTATGCGATGCTTGGCGACTGGTGTTTGTCGAATCCTCGATGACGTCGAAAAGCAGCCTTTGTATCGTTGGAGCAGACTTCTGAGCTGCTGTTGCTTAATCACGGGGAGACTTAGATTAATGTCGTAGTCTATTTCGGGAACCACGGTCGTCGGGGTAGATGCGGCGGAATCCGAGAGGACAAACGCATTACTGGTTTCCAGAATTTCCTCGATGTACGCGATCGTCGTCCCTTGTTGATGTGCTTGAACTCCTGGCTGAAGTTTGTCAGCAACACTTCAGTTTTCCCTCCATGCAGTCGAGCGATCCCTCTCACGACGCAAATTTCACGGTCTAGCAGTAGACGTTGGTCACCCTCGATGACGCCTTCTACGTCGACAGGCGTTTGGTGCCTACGGATATCACAATGCTGGAGCGAGGCGGGATGCTGACTTGACTTTCGAGCACACTTAAGGCATGGTGACTACTACAGCTCTCCGGCGGTATCGCTCAATCTTCCGACAGCGTTATGGACTTCGACTTCAGGTCAATGATCGCGCCGTGTTGGTTCAGGAAGTCCATGCCGAGAATTACGTCTCGCGAACACTGTTGGAGGATAACGAAGGTGGCAGGGTAAGTCTGGTCATGAACGGTAATTCTTGCCGTGCAGATTGCAGTCGGCGTAATGAGGTGTCCTCCAGCGGTCCGAATTTGGGGACCCTCCCATGCAGTCTTTACCTTCTTAAACTTGGCGGCGATGTGTCCACTCATTACGGAGTAATCGGCCCCTGTGTCGACTAAGGCAGCGAGTGCATGGCCGTCGAGAAGCACGTCGACGTCGGTGGTTCTTTGTCTGGCGTTGCAGTTGGGACTTGGTGTCGGATCACGGCTGCGTCGTGTTGAACTGAAGCTGGAACGTCGCGTCGTCAAGTCGTCTTTCGTCGGAGTAGTCTTGGCTTCCCGACTTCTTCGGGACGGCGGCGTGTCGTCATTAGGCCGTCGAGATGGTTTCCTCGTCGTGTTCGTCGGCGGCGGAGGATCTTCGTCAGTTCGACGAACAGCAACCGCACCTCCATCGGTTGCTGCTTTCAGTTTTCCGGATATGGGCTCGCAGAGCCGCCCCGGGCTGGGCCGGTGTATGGTTGGCGCTGCGGCGACAGGTAGCGGCCTGGTGACGGCGAACGGGACGGTCGTCGAGGGCTCCATTGAGTAGCGGTGAGGTAGTCGGCGATGTCACGTGGGCGCTCTCCAAGCTGTGGACGCGGCGCGTTGACGGCGAACCCTCTCAGTCCCAAGTCGCGGTATGGGCATCGGCGATACACTTGGCCGGCTTCTCCGCAGTGATAGCAGAGGGGGCGGTGGTCGGGGGCTCGCCAAATGTCTGTCTTCCTCGGGTAGCTGCGCTGGGCGATGGGTGGGCGTGCTGGCGGCGGCGGCGGTGGTCGACGGAATTGCGGTGTTGCAAGGCCCTGGCGCGGTCGTGGAGGGGGACCTTGACGGCGGGCGACGGCGGCGTAGGTCATCGCTTCTGGCTGGGGCTGCGATGATTGTGGTTGTAACTCGGGAACTCCGAGCGATCGCTGAACTTCTTCTTTGACAATTTCAGCGACTGTGGCCACTTGAGGTTGCGATGAAGGGAAGATCCTTTGAAGCTCCTCTCGTACGACTGCCCTGATGGTCTCGCGCAGGTCGTCGGTGGCCAGTGACTGAACTCCGGCGTAGTTTGTCGAGCTCGTGCGGCGGTTGAATTGCCGGTTCCGCATTTCGAGTGTCTTCTCAATGCTGGTGGCCTCGCGAAGGAACTCTTCTACGGTCGTCGGTGGGCTTCGTATCATTGCGCCGAAAAGTTCCTCCTTTACACCACGCATCAGCAGGCGGACTTTCTTCTCCTCGGACATTTCCGGATCGGCATGGCGGAACAGACGGTTCATTTCCTCAGTGAAGATCGCGATCGTCTCATTCGGCAGCTGCGCTCTGGTCTCCAGTAGAGCTTGGGCTCGCTCTTTTCGCACGACGCTTGTAAATGTTTGCAGGAAGCCGCTTCGGAACAGGTCCCACGTCGTCAAGGTGGCTTCTCGATTCTCGAACCACGTCCTGGCTGCGTCCTCCAATGCGAAATAAACATGTCGCGGCTTGTCGTCGCTTGCCCAGCTGTTAAACGTAGCCACCGTCTCATTCGTTTCCAGCCAGCTTTCCGGGTCCTCAAATGTGGAACCGCGGAACGTCGGTGGTTCCCTGGGCTGCTGCAGCACGATGGGGGACGCTGGGGCTGCCATTGGAGTTGCCTTGGACACAATCTTCTTGGTCCCAAGTAGAAGTCTGTGCTCCGGGGGCAGCTGTTGAAGACGGCGGCTTGCTCAATGTACCGGGACGGAGCTGGTGTTGCCTTTGCGGTCCGGGCTTGAATTACGGCTTGTCGGGGGCGTCCGGTATATGAACGTAAAGCACCTCCACCAGATGTCACCTGTTGGTGACGTTGAATAACACAGTAGCAATACTGTGAATGGCAAAACTAACTTTTATTGGGCGAACCTGTGCCCACAAAACAGGCTACACTTATAGCACAACGTTAGCGGCGAACACGCTCGGCGATCGTCGAAAATCTGATCAGCGGGTCAAGCGCGTCGGCTTTTATACAGCAGTCATCGAATGTTCCAGACTAATCGTTGGGACCCGCATGCCTTCTACAAAGTCCTACACCATTCGTGTCAAGCGATGAAATCAGATAACACAAGGTTCGGCGACAATAGACAGCGGATAGAAGCATCAATAACTTTCCAGAAACTTCGGATACATGCAGGCGCGTCCCGCGCTGTGCGATAACATTTCTTACGCGGCAAAACGTGTCGCCCGATAAAGACAAGTACACGTGTCAATATTGCATATTATTTTTATATTTTTCCTGAAGTGCACGGAATTCTTGTATAATGTGTTCGTGTGGGGTGTCTTTCTTCTTTAAATGTGTCATTGTCCAGTCGCACAACTGTGTGAAATCGTACCACGGGGCCAACCGTTGTGGTTTCTTGGCAACCTGGAGGACTTCGTGGGGAATGTCATAATCCCGACAGTATTGCTCATACCGCAGGACGAGTGGCCTAATCATGTTCGGTTTATTTGTGTAGTGTAAGCGTGAGTTGCATTGTGTGAGGATGTTGTAGCATATGTGTTGCGGTGATGACTGAATTCTGAGTACGTAAGAAAAAGTGTGTAATGCTCTGCGCTGCTGTAAGGAGGGTTCATTACACTCGACGTATAAACTTTGAATAGGGGAAGTTCTGTAGGCACCACTTGCCAGTCGCAGTCCCAGGTTATGTACTTGGTCAAGTCGTTGGATGTAGGACTGTCTGGCTGAGCCGTAAACCACGGAGCCGTAGTCTAAAAGGCTACGCACAAGAGATCGGTAAACGGGTAAAAGGCACGTTCGGTCGGAACCCCAGTGCTTATGAGACAAAATTTTAAGGATATTTACAGGTTTATTTGCTTTAATCTTTAGTGCTTTTTTGTCAGTTAGGAATTTAAGTTTGGTGTCAAAGGTTACTCCTAAAAACTTATGGTCTTGTTTCACCGGCAGTATGGTTGATGATGGTTGGTGTTTAATGGCGCAAGGGCCAGGTGTGGCCAAAGAGCGCCATGCTAATAATGTTAATGAGTTCGAAGTGGACAGATGGGTTCTGTGATCTTAATGTGCCTTGGCTGTAAAGGGGCCTAAAAGGGTTGATCCAAATTCCGTAAAATGTAGGAGTAATAAAATTATGCGAATTACTATTGACGTGTACCGTGAACATTAGAAGGCATTGAGATAGAATGATGTAATATATAAAATATGTGATTATCTAGATGTATAAAATAGTCTAGAGCACTACTGCCTCCCCGGGGCCCTTGAAACCCAAGGGCCTAGAGGCATGTGCTATAAAGAGAATCTATCCTAGCGATATCCTCTGGAAAGAGGATGCACTACGAAATGAATGGGCTTGTAACATGTAGTACATCCTTTAAGAAAGCGAGGACTGCTCTGGTCTTAACAAGCGGTTCTTCACCAAAAAACATAGCCAGATGCAGGGGAATACAATGGCGGTATGCAAACGGGAAATGTTTCCTCCTGTCTCTTTCGCCTTCCCGGCACTCCAGGAAGACATGAGGACGGTCAGCCGGTCGCCACATCTGCCACAGGTTGGAGGCTCGTTACCGGACAAGAGAAAGTTGTGAGTGCCAAATGTGTGTCCTATTCTCAATCTAGTGAGTAGGACATCTGTTTTTCGTATTTTCGTAGTTGGGTGCCAGGGACCTAGCTTCGGCTTAATTAGGTGAAGCTTATTACTTGTTTCTGTGTCCCACAAGCGCTGCCAGTGGCTTCGGAGTTTGTGTCTTAGAAAAGGCTTCATGTCTGTGGCAGGGACAGCAGCAGAACGAATACCTTGCGATGCTATTGATTTGGCGATCTCGTCGGCATGCACATTTCCCTCGATTTCTCTATGGCCAGGAACTCAGCATATTACTACATGCCTATGTGATAAGTAGATGTTACATAGGAGTGAGTAGAGTTTATTGAAGACAGAATTCGTATGCTTTTGAGAGGAAATGAGTGCTTTTACAAGACTTAAGGAGTCTGTGAATATGATGGCTTTGTCCAGTTTTAGTTTCTTTATGTTTTACTGCAGACAGTAGTGCGTATTCTGCAGTGAAGATACTTGTTATGGGGTTCAACGCGTCAGATTCAGTAAAAGAGGGACCGACAGCAGCGTAGGATATGCCAGCATGTGATTTCGATGCGTCTGTGTAAAACTCTGAGCAGGAGTACTTCAATTGAAGCTCCCGGAAATGCATGATAATTTCAAGCTCAGGAGCGTGCTTTGTGACCTTTACAAATGATACGTCACATTCTATCTCCTGCCACTGCCAGGGCGGTAATAGCTTAACAACAGGTATTAGGCGATGTTCGAGAAATGGGACGTTCATTTCTTCCCCAAGTTCTCTTACATGCAGTGAGAAAGGTAATCTCATAGAGGGCCTATTACAAAAAAGTGTTTCACACGTCAAGTCGTTCACGGTTGCGAAACACGGATGTTCTTTATTAGAGCGCACTTTCAGAAAGTAGTTAAAGCTGATGTGTGTTCTCCGAAAATGGAGTGACCACTCATCGGACTCGACATACAGACTTTCAACAGGGCTTGTTCTAAATTCGCCAGTGGCCAGGCGGATTCCCAGATGATGAACGGGGTCTAACATCTTTAGTGCGCTCGGGGCGGCAGAGCGATATATTACGGCACCATAGTCTATTCGTGATCGAACTAGGCTCCTGTAAAGATTCAACAGGCACTTCCTGTCGCTACCCCATGTTGTGTGGGATAGGATTTTAAGTAGGTTCATTGTTTTTAGACATTTTGTTTTTGACATTTTGGGTGTGGAATGAAAGTAAGCTTGGAGTCAAATATAACACCTAGAAATTTGTGCTCTTTGTTAAAAGCAATTTGTTGCCTGCCCAGTTCTAGAAAAGGATCTGGGACCAGGCCTCTCTTTCTTGTGAAGAGAACGCAGGAACTTTTGTGGGGGTTGATTTTAAATCCATTTTGGTCTGCCCACATGGACACCTTGTTTTGGGGCCTGCTGTACCTGTCTCTCGCAGACTGTGAGGTTGCAGGATTTGAAGCCTATTTTTATATCGTCTACATAAACGGAATAAAAAATAGCTGGTGGTAATGATGCACGAAGGGTGTTCATCTTTACGACAAAGAGCGTGCAGCTGACTACGCCACCCTGGGGTACCCCAGTTTCCTGTATGAATGTACGCGACAGTGCAGGACCTATTTTCACCCGAAATGTACGGTTCTCTAGGTAGCTCTCTGTGATAGTTAACATATTGCCGGAATGCCTAGCGCCGAAAGGTCGCGCAGGACACCGTACCGCCAGGTTGTGTCGTATGCTTTTTCCATGTCCAGAAATACAGATAAGAAGGATTGTTTGTGTACGAAGGCATCGCGAATGCTCGCTTCGATGCGCACGAGATGGTCGGTTGTAGATCGCCCTTCCCTAAAACCGCATTGAAATGGGTCAAGCATTTTACTAGACTCTAGGAGATGTATCAGACGGCGATTTATCATTTTTCGAAAAGCTTACAGAGGCAGCTTGTGCGCTGTGGGACGGTAGCTAGTCAGCAATGAAGTGTCTTTACCATGCTTCAAAATAGGGATCACAATAGCCTCCTTCCACTTCAATGGGAGATAACCAGCAGCCCAGATAGCATTGAGAAGTGTAAGTAGTGTGATTTGTGTGTCGGAGTGCAGGTGTTTAAGCATATCATACATGATTCTATCGGGGCCCGGTGCAGAGCTCCGACATACTGACAAGGAGGCTTTAAGTTCAGCAATGGTAAAAGGGCGATTATAAGGATCGTTTGGCGTGCATTTCCGATTTAGAGGCTTGAGTTCTTCTATTTCTTTATATTTAAGGAAGTTCTCTTAATAGTGAGTGGAACAAGACACTCGCTCGAAGTGTTCACCCAGAGCATCAGCCTGGTGTTGCAGGGTATCGCCTTCTGTGTTTACCAAAGGGAGGGAGTATGTCGCCCTCTTATGCTATTTACCTTGTTCCAGACTTTGGCCTCATCCGTATACGTGTTGATACCCGATAAAAACTTTTGCCAACTGTCTCATCTGGCCTGCCGGCGGGTTCGCCTGCCTTGTGATTTTACTTTTTTTAAAGTTGATAAGATTCTGCTCAGTGGGGGAGGCGCGTAGCAACCCCCACGCTTTGTTTTGTTTCTTTCAAGCGATCCTATAATCGTCGTTCCACCACGGGACACACCGTTTACATGCCAAGCCATTTACTTGTGATATGCATTTATATGCGGCATCTATTATGGAGGCTGTGAAAAACTCCACTGCAGCATCAATTCCTAACGAAGACATGTCAGCCCATGAGATACTAGTAAGAGATCGAAATTTCTACCAGTCAGCTGTCTCAATCTTCCACCTAGGAGCGTGTGGTGGATATTCGTTTTCTTTAGGTGATCTTAGCAGTATAGGGAAGTGGTCGCTGCCGTAAGGGTTGTTGGCAACTTCCCATTCAAGTTCAAGCACTACGGACGGGGAGACTATGCTAAGATCTATTGAAGAATAGGTTCTCTTTGCTAGAGAGTAATATGTGTGTTCCTTCTTATTCAACAGGCACGCACCAGAAGATGATGATGATGATGTGTGGTGTTTTCTGGCGCAAGGGCCAGGTTTGGCCAAAGAGCGCCATGACAAGTGGTAGTGTTAACAATGTTTTATGGAGGATGTGACTTGGCTGTAAAGTGGCCTAAAAATAGTCGCTGTAAAGTGCGTAAAATCGACGTGCTATAAAATTATGGCGATGACTAATGACGAATGCTATGAATATTAAAATCCATCGTAGAAGAATGATGCAAAATCAAAAATATGTAGGATGTTAAAATTACTTGGAGCACTGCTGCCTCGCCAGAGCCCTTGAAAGACAAGGGCCTAGAGGCATGTGCTATACTAAAGAGATATCGCAGCGGCATCCTCTGAAGAGAGGACCCGCTACGAACATGTGGGGCTAAAGACATGCAAAACAACATCTTTCAGAAAACTTAGGACGGCATTGGTGTCAAATAAAGGTTCTGGGCTGAGTAGCATTGGGGGATGAAGGGGGATGTGATGCCGGTATGCTAAGGGAAAATGTTTCTTTCTTTTCATATTCGGCTTCCCGACACTCCAGGAGGACGTGGAGGACGGTCAGCCTCTCCCCGCATCTACCGCAGTTTGGAGGATCATTTTCAGTCAGTAAATAGTTATGCGTGCCAAATGTGTGTCCTATTCTGAGACGACAGAATAGGACATCTGTTCAGCGTGATTTTGTTACAGAGGGCCAGAATCCTAACTGTGGCTTTATCACGTGGAGCTTATTATTTGTTTCCGCGTCCCATAGGCGTTGCCAGTGATTTCGTAGTTTCCTCCGCAAGAAGGGCTTCAGATCTGTGACAGGAACTGCAGCGGTGGGATTACCAGAATGCCATGCAACTGACGTGGCCATCTGGTCCGCCAGAACATTACCTTCGATGGCCCTATGTCCTGGCACCCAGCATATAATCACATGCTGGTTAGATATATATGCGTTACATAAGATGGAATAGAGTTCAATTATAACAGGATTTTTGTGCTTACAGAACGATATCAAAGACTTCACAACACTTAGGGAGTCCGTATATATAACTGATCTTTTGAGTTTTGATTTCCTTATATGCTTCACGCTCGATAATATTGCGTCGGCTTCAGCCGTAAAGATACTAGTTTCCGGATGCAGTACGCCGGATTCCGAGAGGATGGACCGACGGCTGCATAGGACACCCCGTCGTGCGACTTCGATGCGTCTGTGTAGAACTCCGTGCAGGAGTGTTTGTGTTGGTGTTCCCGGAAATGCATTTGGATTTCAATGTCTGAAGCGTGCTTTGTAACTTGCATGAAAGATGTGTCGCATTGTATCAGCTGCCACTCCCAAGGAGGTAGCAGCTTGACTGGATGCATTGGGCGAAGCTCGAGGATTGGGACACGCATTTCATCACTAAGCTGCCTCACACGCAGGGAGAAAGGCTGTCTTACAGAGGGACGATTATGAAAGAGTGTAGCGTATGTCATCTCGTTAACGGTATTATAACACGGATGTTCAAGATTAGAGTGGACTTTCAAAAAATATGTTTGGCTGATGTATGTTCTCTGGATATGAAGTGACCACTCATTCGATTCTGCATATAAACTTTGTATGGGACTCGTTCTGAAAGCGCCCGTGGCTAAGCGGATTCCTAGATGGTGGACCGGATCTAGCATCTTTAGCGCGCTCGGGGCGGCAGAATGATAGATCACGGCACCATAATCTAATTGTGACCGAATCAGGCTCTTATAGAGATTCATTAGGCACGTCCTGTGACTACCCCACGTAGTCTGCGATAGAAGTTTCAATAGGTTCATTGTTTTCAGACATTTTTCTTTAAGATGTTTTATGTGTGGGATGAAAGTGAGTCTATTGTCAAGTATAACACCTAGAAATTTGTGTTCTTTGTTTACAGGTATCTATTGTCCGCACAGTTCTAAGCAAGGATCCGGAACCAGGCCTCTCTTTCTTGTATACAGAACACAAGAACCCTTGTGAGGATTGATTTTAAATCCATTTATCTCTGCCCACTGTGACACCTTGTTCAAACCATGCTGTACCTGTCTCTCGCAGACTGTGAGGTTGCAGGATTTAAAACCTATTTGTATATCGTCTAAGTACACGGAATAGAAAATAGCTGGTGGTAAAGATGCACGAAGCGTGTACATCTTTACGACAAAGAGCATGCAGCTGAGTACGCCACCCTGGGGTACCCCATTTTCCTGTATAAATGTACGCGACAGTGCAGGACCTATTTTCACCCGAAATGTACGGTTCTCTAGGTAGCTCTCCATAGTATTTAGCATATTGCCGCGGATACGTAGCGCGGAAAGATCGCGCAGGATTCCGTACCGCCAGGTTGTGTCGTACGCTTTTTCCATATCTAGAAATACAGATAAGAAAGATTGCTTGTGCACGAAGGCATCGCGAATGCTCGCTTCGATGCCCACAAGATGGTCGGTTGTAGATCGCCCGTCCCGAAAACCACATTGAAATGGGTCAAGCATTTTACTGGACTCTAGGAGATGCACGAGACGGCGATTGATCATTTTTTCAAATACCTTACAGAGGCAACTTGTCAGGGCTATCGGGCGGTAACTTGCCACTGAGGAAGGATCTTTGCCTTGTTTCAAAACCGGGATCACAATGGCTTCTTTCCATGTAGTCGGGAAGTATCCCGCAGCCCAAATCGTGTTGAAAATTGTGACTAGTGTAACTTGGGTGTCTTTATGTTGGTTTTTGATCATTTCATACATGATTCTGTCCGATCCCGGTGCGGAGCTCTTGCATGCTCTCAAGGCAGCTCTCAACTCGGCAATGCTAAAAGGACAGTTGTATGGTTCATTCTGTTGACATTTTCTCATGAGTGGCTTACATTCTTCTATTTGTTTATGTTTCAGAAAGGATTGCGAGTAATGGTTGGCACTTGACACGCTCTCAAAGTGCTCCCCAAGTGAGTCCGCCTGAACTTGTAGGGTATCGCCTTCTGTGTTTACCAAAGGGAGTGCATGTGCTTGTCGCCCTCTTATCCTATTGACCCTGTTAAGGCTTTCGCCTCATCTCTGAACGAGTTAATACTCGATAGAAACTTCTGCCAACTTTCTCGTCTGGCCTGTCGGCGGGTTCGCCTGCCTTCGGATTTTACTTTTTTAAAGTTAACTAGATTCTCTGCTGTGGGAGAAGCGCGTAGCAACCCCCACGCCCTGTTCTGCTTTTTACGAGCGATCCTACAATCGTCGTTCCACCATGGGACACGCCGTTTGCAGGCCAAGCCTTCTACTTCTGATACGCATTTAAATGCGACATCTATTATGAATGCTGTAAAAAACTCGACTGCAGCGTCAATTCCTAACGAAGACAGGTCAGCCCATGAGATACTAGTTAGAGATCGAAATTTCTCCCAATCAGCTGTCTCAATCTTCCACCTAGGAGCGTATGGTGGATATTCGTTTTCTTTATATGATCTTAGCAGTATAGGGAAGTGGTGACTACCGTAAGGGTTGTCGGTAACTTCCCATTCAAGTTCGGGCAGTACAGACGGGGAGACTATACTAAGATCTATTGACGAAAAGGATCGGTTTGCAAGAGAGTAATATGTGGCTTCTTTCTTATTGAGAAGGCACGCTCCAGAAGAAAAAAGGAACTGTTCAACAAGGCGACCTCGCGTATCTATACGAGAGTCGCCCCACAGGGAGCTGTGCGCATTGAAATCGACAGGAACAGCATAAGGTTCTGGCAATTGATCGATCAAGGAGTGAAATTCATGTTTGTTCAGTTGGTAATGCGGGGGTATGTAAAGGGAGCAAATGGCGATGAGTTTGTTTAGTAGTACAACTCGAACCCCCACTGCTTCAAGGGGCGTTTGTAGCTGTAAAGGTTGACACGCAATACTTCTATGAGTAAGAATCCCAACACCACCCGATGATGCGACGACATCATCGTGATCTTTGCGAAACGTAACATACGTACGGAGAAAGTTTGTGTGTTTAGATTTTAAGTGTGTTTCCTGTAAACACAGCACTTTTGGATTATGTTTGTGGATGAGTTCTTGCAAATCATCAAGGTTTCTAAGGAGACCTCTGATGTTCCATTGAATTATTTGTGTATCCATGTTTAAGGTAAATTGGTGCTGTGTTTACGGAAACGGAGTGGATGCCTTATATTACAGAGCCCTTTCGAGGTCCTGTAATAGGTGTTTTGTTCTTTCTGAAGCGTTCGAGCGATTCTCTACGCTCCTTAGGCGTTTGGTGCGCCTTGGGGACAGGTGTAGTGTCCATTGCCTCCTGTGAGACGCCGGACAAGCGCTCTTGCGAGCGAGAGGTTTTCCGAGAGAGTCCTGCCCCGGAAGGCAAGACCCCTGCGCCCACCAGCCCGGAGGTCGATGGGGCTCCCTGAGGGATTTGGCTGAGCTGGCCGTTGCCAGCGGTGGAAGGGGCCTCGGAGGTTGGGGCAGCCTCGGCTGCACCCACCTTCGGGATGGATGGTCCCTTCTCCTCGGTTGACGGAGCAGCGCTAGCTGCAACCGCCGCGGGGGCAGATGGCGTAACTGCCGACTCACTGCCTGTGGGTCGGACAGCCGCCGGAGGCCGTTGTGACGCTGCCCCCTTACGCGCCACATCGGCAAAGCTGCTCTTAGACAGGTATGACACCCGCCTACGTGCCTCCTTGAAAGATATATTTTCTTTGACATTGATTGTCACAATCTCTTTTTCTCTTTTCCAGGATGGGCAGGCGCGCGAGTATGCGGCGTGCTCGCCATCACAGTTGACACAATGTGGAGTCTTGTGGCATGTTTCGGAGGAATGTTCAGTGTCACTACACTTGGCACATGTCAGCCGGCCTCCACAGTTCTGTGAACTGTGGCCGAACCTTTGGCACTTAAAGCATCTGAGAGGATTGGGCACGTATGGCCTAACACGAAGTTTGATATAACCGGCCTCGATGGACTCGGGGAGGACACTTGAACCGAAAGTGAGTATCCAGTGTTTCGTATTGATCTCTTTGCCGTCTCGCCTGATCTTAATTCGCTTAACATTTATGACATTCTGTTCACTGAAGCCCTCCAAGAGTTCAGCCTCAGTGAGCTCTAGCATGTCATCCTCCGAGACAACGCCGCGGGTGGTGTTCATGGTACGGTGCGGTGTTACTGTTATTTGGGTCTCGCCAAATGAGACAAGTTTCGGCAGTTTCTCGTACTGCTTCTTATCGTGGAGCTCCAAGAGAAGATCACCACTTGTCATTCTCGACGCCTTATATCCTGTTCCAAAAACTTCAGTTAAAGACTTCGAAACAAGGAACGGTGAAATGTTACGCAATAGTTTGTCTGGCTTTTCTGAGTGCATCACATGATATCTAGGAAAGTTCTGGACTTGTCGTCCGAAAAACTGAAAGAGATCTTCGGTGCGCCCTCGTTTGTGAGGGCGATCAGGGAGTTCAGGAAAAGCGTTTTCCATGAGTACAGTAGGGTTTTCGGCCGCGATGCCGACCGCCCACCATGGAGCCCAACAGGGGGACGTGACAGGAGTTCCTGCTAGAGAAACCCTGCCAACGCCAGCCGTACATCGCTGCTATAACCAAATACAGCATAGCCAAGGCTGGCTAGCTACACAAGGTTAACCCTTGCCGCCGGGAAATTAGGAAGTGAGGAGAAGTGATGAGAAGACAGGAAAGATGAAAAAGGCGAGAGAGAAAGACGAAGATTGGAGAGGAGGACAGGAAAAGGCGACTGCCGATTTCCCCCGAGTGGGTCAGTCTGGGGGTGCCGTCTATGTGAAGCCGAGGCCGAAGAGGTGTGTTGCCTCCGCCGGGGGGCCTTAAAGGTCCAAACACCCAGCTTCCGCTCAACCCCCAGGATCCCCTTTTCCCCAGACACGGCTAAGCCGCGCACGGCTACACGCGGGAGGGTCCAACCTTCGTGTGCTCGGGTACGTGGTGTCGCAACACACCAAACGCCTGCTGACGCAGACACCCCTGCGGGGGCACCAGAAGAGAGAAGGAACTGTTCAACAAGTCGTCCTCGCGCATCTATACGAGGGTCGCCCCACAGGTAGTTGTGTGCATTGAAATCGCCAAGAACAATATAAGGTTCTGGCAATTCATCTATAAAGCACTGCAATTCATGTTTGCTTAGTTTGTAATGGGGGGTATATAAATTGAGCAAATAGTGATAAGTTTGTTTAGCAGAATAACTCGAACCGCCACTGCCTCAAGGGCCGTTCGTAGCTGTAAACGTTGACACGCTATACTTTTTTGAATTAAAATTGCAACACCGCCCGATGATGCGACAGCATCATCGCGATCTTTGCGAAAGGTAACATACTGTCGAAGAAAGTTTGTGTATTTTGATTTTAAGTGTGTTTCCTGTAAACACAGCACTTTTGGATTGTGTTTATGGATGAGTGCTTGCACATCATCAAGATTCCTAAGAAGTCCTCTGACAATCCATTGAATGATTTGTGTATCCATATTTAAAGAAAATTGGCGCTGTGCTTACGGAAACGGAAGTGATGCCTTAGGTTACAGAGCTCTTTCGAGGCCCTGTAACGGGGGTTCTGCCCTTTCTGGAGCGTTCCAGGGAGCCTCGCCGCTCCTTAGGCGCTTGGCACGCCGTGTGGATAGGTGTAGTGTCCATTGTCTCTTGTGAGGCGCCGGACGCGTGCTCTTGCGAGCGAGATGTTGTCAGGGAGAGTCCCGCCTTGGAGGGCAAGACCCCTGCGCCCACCAACCCGGAGGTCGATGGGGTTCCCTCGGGGATTTGGCTGCGCCGGCCATTGCCAGCGCTGGAAGAGACCTGGGAAGTTGAGGCAGCCTCGGCTGCGCCCACCTTCGGGGTCGATGGTCCCCTCTCCTCGGTTGACGGAGCAGCGCTAACTGCAATCGCCGCGGGGGCAGGTGGCGTGACTGCCGACTCATGGCTTGTGGGTCGGACAGCCGCCGGAGGCCGCTGTGACGCTGCCCCCTGACGCGCCACTTCGGCAAAGCTGGCCTTAGGAAGATATGCAACCCGCCTTAGTGCCTCTTTGAATGATATGTTTTCTTTTACTTTGATAGTGACTATTTCTTTTTTTTTTCTTCCAAAACGGGCATGACCGCGAGTATGCGGCATGCTCGCCATCACAGTTCACGCAGTGTGGAGCGTTTTCGCACGTTTCAGAGGCATGGCCACGGGAACTACATTTTGCGCATGTCTGGCGGCCTCGGCAGTTCTGTGAGCTGTGGCCGAATCGCTGGCACTTAAAGCATCGTAGGGGATTTGGAATGTACGGTCTCACTCGGATTTTCACATACCCTGTCTCGATAGTGTCGGGTAGGTTGCTTGAGCCAAATGTAAATATTAGGTGCATGGTATTGATTTCTTTTCCGTCACGTCTTCTTTTAGTTCTCTTAACATTGATCACGTTCTTATCATTCCAACCCTCTAGAAGTTCAGCTTCAGACAATTCAAGCAGAAAAGCATCCGATACAACGCCACGTGTAGTATTTATGGTACGGTGTGGCGTCACTGTGACTGGAACACCCCCAAAAGATACAAGTTTGGACAGTTTTTCATATTGTTTCTGATCGCGGAGCTCTAGGAGAATATCACCGCTAGCCATTTTTGATGCTTTGTATTCGGGACCGAAAACTTCTGTCAGAGATTTCGAGACAACGAAAGGTGAGATCATTCTTACCGTCTTCTCAGGCTTATCAGAGTGGATGACATGTAAGCGGGGAAAGTTCTGTGTACGATTGCCGAAAAACTTAAAGACATCTTCGGTGCGCCCTCGTTTCTGAGGGCGATCAGCAAGTTTGGGGAAAGAAGTTTCCATGAAATATATAAAAATTCGGCAACAGCGTCGACCGCCCACCACGGAGCCCAACGAGGGGACGCGGCAGAGCTTGCATGCAAGTCTGCACGACGCCAGCCGTACGCCGCCACTATAACCACATATGGTGTACCCAAGGTTGGATAGCCACACAGAGTTAACCCTTGCCGCCAAGAAGGAAGTAAAAGAAGAGAGAAGGAGACAGGAAAGGTGGAAAGTAAGGGAAAGACGAAGGTTGTAGGAAGAGAGACAGGAAAAGGCGACTGCCCATTTCCTCCAGGTGGGTAAGCCTGGAGGTGCCGTCTATGTGAAGCCGAGGGCGAAGAGGTGTGTTGCCTCCGCCGGGGGGCCTTAAAGGTCCGAACACCCAGCATCGGCTCAACCCCCAGGATCCCCTTTTCCCCAGACACGGCTCAGCCGCGCACGGCTACACGCGGGAGGGTCCAACCCTCGTGTGCTCGGGTACGTGGTGTCGGAACACACCAAACGCCTGCTGACGCAGACGCCCCTGCGGGGACCGGCAGTATGGTGTCGTTCAGTTTTAGGACTGGATCGCTGTGTAGCCCTCGTTTCTGAGAGAACAAAACAGTAACTGTTTTTTGTGTGGAGAAACGGAAACAATTTTTGATGGTCCATTGTGTAAGTTTGTTTATTGTTATTTGAAGCTGCCTTTCACAGGTTGTCAAATTTGAAGCACGGCAAGCCACTTGGAGATCGTCTACGTATAAAGAGTGCATAAGAGACGACGGTATGATCTTATTAACTGAATTCATTTTTACTATAAACAGCGCTGTGCTGAGAACGCAGCCTTGCGGAACGTCATTTTCCTGCGTAAATGTATTAGAATGTACTGTACCCAGACGTACCTGAAATGTTCTGTTAGACATAAAATCACCTAGGCAATTTAGCATTTTACCACGGATGCCGAGGTCAGCCAGGTCTCTTAAGATTCCATATCTCCATGAGGTATCATAGGCTTTTTCTAAATCGAAGAAAACTGCAAGACAGTGTTGTTTGTGTAAAAATGCATACAGAATTTCATGTTCTAGACGGACAAGATGGTCAGTGGTTGAA
This sequence comes from Dermacentor variabilis, assembly GCF_050947875.1. Taxonomy (NCBI): domain Eukaryota; kingdom Metazoa; phylum Arthropoda; class Arachnida; order Ixodida; family Ixodidae; genus Dermacentor; species Dermacentor variabilis. Next base: position 65,250 of record NW_027460324.1, read on the forward strand.
CAACCCTTTTTATATCCACACTGGTGAGGGTCTATGAGGTTTCTTGATTCTAAAATAAATGAGAGTCTGATATTGATGATGCTTTCATATGATTTTGCAAACAGCTCGAGAGGGCAATGGGTCTGTAGCTGCTTGCGGATGTTGGGGATTTACCGGCTTTTAGAAATGGAACTACTATTGCCTTTTTCCATTCTTCCGGCATTATGCCAGATTCCGAGATTAAGTTAAAAAATTTAAGGAGAGCGTTTACAGATGCTTGAGATAGATGAGCCAGCATGGCGTAGTGAATACGGTCGTGACCTGGCGCTGTGTTTTTCCCTGCAGAAAGAACTCTGTTTATTTCTTGTTGTGTGAGGGGGGAATTGTACGGTTCATTTGATGCGCCAGTAGTGGGCAGCTTCTGTTTTTCAGCAGACTGTTTGTATTGTAAAAATTCCTTTGTATAATTTCCTGAACTGGATACATCGCGGAAATGTTCTCCGAGTATATCTGCCTGTTCTTGTATTGTTGTTTGTGTGCCTGGACTTGTAAGTAACGGTATTGTGTAAGATGAGTATTGTCCTCTAAATTTCCTAACCTGGTCCCACATTTGTTTCGACTTACCGTACTAATAATTGAAGAGATGTATTTTTGCCATGATGATTTTTCAGCATGTCTTCGAATGAAACGTGCTTTGGCTTAGGCTCGTTTGAAGTTTACCATGTTGCTATAGGTGGGGTACCTCCGTAGGATTCCCCAGGCCTTATTTTCTTCTTTTTTAGCGTCGGTACACTCCTTCCTCCACCAGGGGTTTCGCGTTCTCCATAAAAACCTGCCAGTCAGCGAGCTGTAATTTCCATCGGCGTGGTCTAGTTACTAAAGTTTGAGGTGATGGTAGGAGTTTGATGAGTGCGGGTAAGTGGTCGCTACCATATGACGTGTCGAGAGCTTCCCATTTAAAATCAGTAAAAAGAGAGGGCGAACAAACAGCTGAATCTAAACAACTAAATGTGCGGGAAGTCGGTGAGAAATAAGTTGGCGCACCTGAGTTTCAAAGACAGATATCATTTGATAGAATAAAATCTTCAACGAGTTGTCCTCTTTGGTCAGTCTTGACACTGCCCCAAAGGGTACCATGAGCATTAAAATCTCCTACCAGGACGAATGGCTCCGGCAACTCATCTGTTAGTTTTTCTGTCTTTAATAGTAAAATGTGTGTGGGGTACAATATATAGTGAGCAAATGGTGATGGTTTTGTAGGATAGAATGGTGACAGCTACGGCTTCTAAAGATGTATTTAGATGGACATTTCGGGTGGGAGTGCCGCCCTGTACGACTATAGCCACTCCTCCCGACAAACGGCTCGAACAATCGCGGTCCCTTCGGACAACGGTGAAGGCTCTAAGGAATTGACTGTGTTTAGGGCCCAAGTTTGTTTCTTGTCGGCAAAATGCGATTGGCGAAAAGTTATTTCTTATGCCTTTAATGTCACCTAAATTGCGAATCAGTCCTCTACAATTCCAATGCACGATAAAAGCCATAGTGGCGGAATTGAGAATGGTAATTTATATATATCTACTAAGTAACTCCAGGTGACCTTTGTTAGTGGGAATGTACTATTGGAAGAACGGTAACCGTTCAGGTTACCGGTCCCTTCGTTCGCGTAGTTATTGTGAGCTTGTCTTTCTTAGTGCGCTCCAGGGAGCGCTGATGTTTTGGCGTCGATGACGCCGGAGTTTTGGTGCCGACATCCATAACCTTCTCCGAAGCGCTGGATGATCGAGAACCAGGCGCTGAGACGCGCGTCTCAGGCCTGGGAGTTCGATTTAGCCTGAGGCCCTGGGGAACCGGGGTCTGCAGGCCCGTCTGTGATGATGATGATGATGATGATGATGGAGCAGCACTGGCTGCTGCCACCAAGGGGACGGATGGAGTTACTACTGGGCCACTGACTGCGGTCCCTGTAGACTCCTGAGACCACTGCGGTGCTGCCCCTGCCGCACCGCACTGGCATAGGTTGTTTGAGCTAAGTGTGCTAGTTTCTTTCTAGCTTCATAAAAGGAAATCTTCTCTTTCACTGTAAGTGCAATTATCTCTTTCTCTTTCTTCCAGCAGGGGCAAGATCGTGAATATGCTGGATGATCTCCTTTGCAGTTTGTACAGTGTGGAGCAGCATTACAGTTTTCCGACTGATGGTCACTGGCACTACACTTTGCACATGTCAATTTACCTCTGCATGATTGCGATGCATGTCCGAATCTCTGGCACTTCAAAACACCGCCTCGGGTTTGGGATATACGGTCTTACGTTGATCTTAAGATAGCCTGCATCAAGTGTAGTAGGTACAATACTGGTACCAAAGGTAAGTATAACGTGTTTGGTCGGGATTTGTTCGTCATTTCTTCGGAGGGTTATTCTTTGAACTGTGATTACATTTTGTTCTTGGAAACCTTCCAGGAGTTCTTCATCGCTTAGGTTTAATAAATCTTCTTCTGATATTACACCCCTGCTTGTGTTCAGAGAACGGTGAGCTGAGATTGTGACTTTGGTGTTACCGACACTGGTGAGATCAGCGAGCTTTGCGACTTGGTCTTTGGTTTTGAGTTCAAGGAGGAGGTCCCCACTTGACATCTTTGAAGCTTTGTATTGCTTTCCGATTTTCTCTACTAGACATTTTGCTATTAGCAATGGCGATAGTTTTCTCATTGGCACAGATCCTTCACTGTGGATCACATGGTAGCATGAGAACGTTTGTGCGTTCGTTTTCAAAGTGAAATCGAAAATTGCTTCGGTGCGCCCTCTTTTGTTAGGACGATCTGCAAGGAGGGGGAATGCATTTGCCATGTAGTCTTAGAATATTCAGCGGCGATGGTAGCCACCCACCACCGAGCCCAACAAGGGGACGCTACGAGGTGAGGAACATACCTGTATACGTCAGCTATACAACGCTGCTATAACCTAATATATGTACCCAACGTTGGGTAGATACACAAGGTTAACCCTTGCTGCCTGGAAAATGAGAACTAAACTGAAGTGAGCAGAAGACAGGAAAGATTCAAAGTGAGAGAGAAAGACGAAGAGTGGAGAGGGGGACAGGAAAAGGCAACTACCGATTTCCCCCGGGAGGGTCAGTCCAGGGGTGCTGTCTACGTGAAGCCGAGACCAAAGAGGTGTGTTGCCGCCGCCGGGGGGCCGTATAGGTTCAAACACCCGGGATTGGCTCAACCCCCAGGATCCCCTTTTCCCCGGACACGGCTAAGCCGCGCACGGCTACGCGCGGGAGGGTCCAACCCTCGTGTGCTCGGGTACGTGGTGTCGCAACACACCAAACGCCTGCTGACGCAGACGCCCCTGCGGGGCGCACTGATTTGTTTCGTGTTTCGGAGTGAACTACATGGAAGCGAGGAAAATTTTCCTCGAGGAAAGCGAGGAAAGGTAGTGTTAACGATGTATTATGGAAGATGTGACTTGGCTGTAAAGTGGCCTAAAAATAGTCGCTGTAAATACGCAAAATCTATGTACTATAAAATTATGGCGATGAGTAATGACGAATACTATGAACATTAAAATCCATCGTAGAAGAATGATGCAAAATAAAAATATATAGGATGGTAAAATTACTTGGAGCACTGCTGCCTCGCCAGAGCCTTTGAAACAGAAGGGCCTAGAGGCATGTGCTATACTAAAGAGCTATCACAGCGGCATCCCCTGAAGAGAGGACCCGCTACGAACATGTGGGGCTAAAAACATGCAAGACAACATCTTTCAGAAAACTTAGGACTGCGTTGCTGCCAAATCAAGGTTCTGGGCCGAGTAGCATTACGGTATGTAGGGGGATGTGCTGCCGGTATGCTAGGGAAAAATGTTTCCTTCTGTCAGATTCGGCTGCCCGACACTTCAGGAGGACATGGAGGACGGTCAGCCTCTCCCCCCGCATCTACCAAAGGTTGGAGGATCATTTCCAGTGAGTAGAAAGTTATGCGTGTCAGACGTGTGTCCTATTCTGAGGCGACAGAATAGGACATCTGTTCGCCGTGATTTTGTTACGGAGGGCCAAGAACCTAACTGTGGCTTTATTACATGCGGTTTATTATTTACTTCTGCGTCCCACATACGTTGCCAGTGGTTTCGCAGTTTTCTTCTTAAGAAAGGCTTCAGATCTGTGACAGGGACCGAAGCAGTAGGACTAACTGCATGCAATGAAATGGATGTGGCCATCTGGTCCGCTAGTACGTTTCCCTCAATGCCCCTATGACCAGGTACCCAGCATATAATCACATGTTGGTTAGATATATATGCTTTACACAGTGCGGAGGAGAGTTGATTAATTACCGGATTTTTGTGGCTACAGAAAGACATCAAGGCCTTCACAACACTAACGGAGTCCGTATATATAACTGATTTCTGGAGTTTTGACTTATCTATATGCTTTGCGACGGACAGCAGTTCGTAAGCTTCAGCCGTAAAGATACTAGTTTCCGGATGCAGTACATCGGTTTCAGAGAAGGATGGGCCGACGGCTGCATAGGACACCCCGTCGTGTGACTTCGATGCGTCTGTGTAGAACTCCGTGCAGGAGTATTTGTGCTGGAGTTCCCGGAAATGCATTTGGATTTCAATCTCTGGAGCATGTTTTGTAACTTGCATGAAGGATATATCGCATTGTATCAGCTGCCACTCCCAAGGAGGTAGCAGCTTGGCTGGATGCATTGGGCGAAGCTCGAGGATTGGGACACGCATTTCGTCACTAAGCTCCCTCACACGCAGTGAGAAAGGCTGTCTTACGGAGGGATGATTATGAAATAGTGTAGCATATGTCGTATCGTTAATGCTATTAAAACACCGATGTTGAGGATTAGAGTGGACTTTCAAAAATATGTTTGGCTGATGTATGTTCTCTGCAGATGAAGTGACCACTCATTTGATTCTGCATATAAGCTTTCAATAGGACTTGTTCTGAAAGCTCCAGTGGCCAGTTGGATTCCTAGATGGTGGACCGGATCTAGCATCTTTAGCGCGCTCGGTGCTGCAGAATGATAGATCACGGCACCGTATTCCAACCGTGATCGGATGAGGCTCTTGTAAAGATTCATTAAACATTTCCTGTCGCTGCCCCATGTTGTGTGGTATAACACTTTAATAAGTTAATTGTTTTTCAGCATTTGAGCTTGCGGTACTTTATGTGTGGAAAAAACGTTAATTTCGAATCAAGTATGATGCCTAAGAACTTGTGTTCTTTGTTCACAGGAATTCGCTGTCCATAAATTTCGATACTGTGTTCTGCAATGAGCCCTCTCTTTCTTCTGAAAAGCACACAAGAACTTTTGTTGGGGTTAACTTTAAATCCGTTTTCTTCTGCCCATTTGGACACTTTGTTCAAGCCCTGTTGAACTTGCCTCTCACATACAGTAAGGTTACAGGATTTGAAACCTATCTGTATGTCGTCCACGTAAACAGAATAAAAAATGGCTGGCGGTAATGAAGCACGAAGGGTGTTCATTTTCACGATGACGAGCGTGCAGCTAAGGACACCTCCTTGAGGTACACCAGTTTCCTGTATAAAAGGTCGCGAAAATACATTGCCGACTTTCACACGGAATGTACGGTTGGACAAATAGCTTTCTATTACGACGAGCATATTGTCACGGATGCCAATTCCCGACAAGTCTCTCAAGATTCCATAGCGCCACGTAGTGTCGTACGCCTTCTCCATATCGAGGAATACGGATAGGAAATATTGTTTATGTAGAAAGGCGTCGCGAATGTTTCCCTCAATGCGCACAAGGTGATCGGTTCTGGACCGCCCTTCTCTGAAGCCACACTGAAAGGGATCGAGGATATTGTTGAGTTCAAGGAAATGTACAAGTCTGCGGTTAACCATTTTTTTCAGAAAGCTTACAAAGACAATTTGTAAGAGCTATCGGACGGTAACTTGCCGCCAAGGAAGGGTCTTTACCCTGCTTAAGAACAGGGACCACAATCGCTTCTTTCCATGTGGATGGGAGGTGTCCCGTAGCCCAAATAGCGTTGAAAAGCGTGAGTAGTGTAAGTTTGGCGTCAGTGCGTAAGTCTCTGATCATTTCGTACATGACTCTATTAGGTCCCGGTGCAGAGCTTTTGCATGTGGTCAAAGCAGCTCTCAACTCTGCAATACTGAACGGCCGGTTATAAGGTTCATTCTGTCTGGATTTTCGTATTATTGGCTTACATTCTTCTATTTGTTTGTATTTGAAAAAGGATTGCGAATAATGGTTTGAACTCGACACGCTCTCAAAGTGTTCTCCAAGTGTGTCTGCCTGATCTTTCAGTGTTTCACCTTATGTGTTTACCAAAGGAAGTGAATATTGCCACATCCTATATGGTCACTGCGGGTATGTGCCAGGCGATGAGAACGACGCTGAAGTAGCGCGCGAGTGGAAAAACAGAGACGACAACGACGTCGCGTTGACTGCTCTGCTAAAGTGCTTCCATACGTCCTCTACGCCGGCTTTCCCGTCTTCTACTAGGCTGCGACACTGGTGGAGGTGCTGGGTAGGATTGCCTCATGCTCGGCACCCCTTCGCGGAGCCATACCTCGAAAACGGAATCACCTTCGTTCGTCGAAACTCCTGTTCACCGGTACAGTCGCCGCCTGCTAGGCCTGACGCCCGAGTTCAACCCTTTGCAGGACCCCGCTGGAACGCGTCTACCTACTTCCGCCATGGCTACTGCAACTCCATCGCAGGTGACGCTGCAGAATCCTAAGATACCAGAAAGCTTCCATGGCGACGCTTTTGAAGATGTCCAAGATTGGCTTGACCAATTTGAGCGTGTCGCCAGTTATAATGACTGGGGCTCCCAGCAAAAGCTGTCTAATGTCTACTTCGCGCTTCAAGACAGCGCGCGGACGTGGTTTGTGAACCGGGAGCGAAGTTTGACCACATGGGATGCCTTCCGCACCCAGCTGCTAGACACGTTCACTAGTACCGACAGAAGAGACACTGCGCAGCGCCTACTCGAATCCCGTATTCAAAAACCAAACGAGAGCGTAGCCATGTATGCAGAAGATATGACCCACCTTTTCCGCAGAGCAGACCCTGAGATGGCCGAAGAAAAGAAGTTACGCTATCTCTTGCGCGGAGTAAAGGAGGAACTGTTTGCCGGACTCGTGAGGAATCCACCGACGACAGTGGTCGAATTCACCAAGGAGGCTACCGCTATAGAACGGGCACTAAAGCAACGGTACCGCCAATATGATCGCGCGAACTCACCGGTGAATGCTTCAGTTCTACCTGAGAGCTACGGCACGTCTCTGCGTGAAGTCATCCGGGAGATTGTGCGAGAGGAGATCCGGCAGCTCGGGATTTCTCCTATGGCACCAGCGGTGGCTTCTGTCGCTGATATCGTTCGGGAGGAAGTTCGACAGGCCTTTTCGTCCTCCGACCGGCAGGCGGTGCCGCGACGGCTAACCTACGCGGAAGCTGTCTGTCGTCCACCTCCCGCGACTTCGATGCTGCTGACACCGTCGACCACTACGACGCAGCCAGCACCGCCACCCCCGACGCCATATTTTCGCCAGTCACAGCCGCCACCAGCTATGCCGTATCGCCGCCAGCCGATTGCTGCGCCTCGGTCTTACGGCGAATCCCCTGTGGGCTACCCGCTTCGAAAGACCGATTTGTGGCGCACCGCTGACCGCCGGCCGCTGTGCTTTCATTGCGGCGAAGCTGGACATGTTTATCGCGCGTGCCGCTACCGCGCAGCCGGGTATCCAAGGTTTCCCAACTGCAATTACCCTGTGTTTGATGCTGCACGTACCTGCGACGACAATTCTACAAACTTTCGGCCAGAAGGTTCAGCGACGCCTCGATCACGTTCCCCTTCTCCGGCTCGTTATACCCCACCGACCCGTCGCGATTTTTCTGACGCGTCTAGGGGCAGGTCCCCTAGCCCACGCCGGGGAAACTAGAAGCAGCGACCTCCGGGGGTGAGGTTGCAAACCGTCTAGCTTTCCAAGAGCCCCCTACACCGACGACCGACGACTCTAAAACTCCGACGTCTCCAACCGCACCCCCTGTAACCGATGCCGTCAGCGCCGATCTTGTCGTTTTCATTGACGGCCACCAAGTGGCCGCTCTCGTCGATACTGGTTCGCATTTTTCGATAATAAGTCAAAAGCTGGCCGACAGGTTGAGAAAAGTGAAGACGCCGTGGACCGGGCCCAACATCAGAACTGCCGGCGGCCAGTTGATGACGCCGATCGGAAAATGCACAGCCAGGATAGTAATCGCCGGTGAAACCTTCGTCGCCACCCTCGTCATTCTCTTTGAGTGCTGCAAGGAACTTAGATTGGGCATGGATTTCTTGAGAGAGTACGGTGCAGTGATTAATGTCCGTGACCTCGTCGTCACATTTTCTACGAGCTCAGACGACGTCGACTCCGCGGAACACCAGCGACCCCGCTTACGTATCGCCGACGACGACGTCACGCTTCCGCCGCGAAGCTGTGCCCTCGTACCTGTTATCTGCGACAACTTGAACACCGGGACTGGTGTCGCTGAACACATCGACGCACTGGTACTGAGTCAAGGCGTTTCCATCGCCAGGGCCGTAATTAACGTACACGACGGACGTGCTGAACTCCTACTGACGAATTTTACCAGGGAACGTCGACACATTGTTAGAGGCACGGCTGTTGCGTACTTCGACGAATTTACCTCAATACAAGACTGCCTCTCAGTGGAGCACGTGACGGCCACCGTGGCCATGCCGGCCCCTGTGGTTGATATCAGTCCCACCTTGTCAGCCGTCGAACGTAACAGCCTTCTTGAGCTCATCGATGCGTTTACGAAATGCTTTTCATCTACGTCACGAGTCAGCCAGACACCGCTCACTAAGCACCGTATTGTCACCGAAGCCGACGCCAGACCAATTCGGCAGCATCCTTATCGTGTGGCACCGAAAGAGCGCGAGGCGATACAAACGCAAGTGAAGACGATGCTTGAGGACGGGGTTATTCGGCCATCTAAGAGTCCTTGGGCATCGCCTGTCGTGTTGGTGAAAAAGAAGGACGGTAGCCTGCGCTTCTGCGTCGACTACCGAAAACTCAACCAGATCACAAAGAAAGACGTTTATCCGCTGCCGCGTATCGACGATTCACTGGACAGGCTACGAAACGCACGTTACTTTTCGTCGATGGACTTGAAAAGCGGCTACTGGCAAATAGAAGTTGATGAGCGAGACCGTGAGAAGACCGCATTTGTGACGCCCGACGGACTTTATGAATTTCAGGTGCTCCCCTTCGGTTTGTGTTCTGCGCCAGCAACGTTTCAGCGACTAATGGACACGGTACTCTCAGGCCTCAAATGGCAAACCTGTTTGGTGTACCTCGACGACGTGATTGTTTTCTCCGCCACGCTCGAGGAACACTTACGGAGACTAAAGACGGTCTTTGAAGCAATACGCTCAGCTGGTCTAACCTTGAAACCTGAAAAGTGCCATTTTGGCTTTGAAGAACTTCAATTTCTCGGTCACGTTGTCCGTCGTGAAGGTGTCCGACCTGACCCTGATAAAACCTCTGCCGTTGCTATTTTTCCAACGCCATCAGATAAAAAGGCCGTGCGACGTTTTCTGGGCCTTTGCGCCTACTACCGACGCTTTATTGCGGACTTTTCGCGCATCGCATGGCCATTAACGCATCTAACCAGAGAAGATGTCCCCTTCGTATGGGGTGAAGACCAGCAACGGGCATTTCACGACCTACGGCAACGCCTGCAGACGCCTCCCGTGCTCGCACACTTTGATGACGACGCTCCTACGATTCTTCATACCGACGCTAGTAATGTCGGCCTCGGCGCAGTGCTTGTACAGCGGCAGGACGGCGCCGAAGGAGTGATTGCTTACGCCAGCAGGACGCTATCAAGAACGGAGGCAAACTACTCCACGACAGAAAAAGAATGTCTCGCACTGGTGTGGGCCGTCCTGAAATTTCGGCCATATTTGTATGGTCGGTGTTTCACCGTTGTCAGTGATCATCATGCACTTTGCTGGCTGACTAATTTAAAAGATCCAGCTGGTCGGCTAGCGCGCTGGAGTCTTCGTCTCCAAGTGTTCGACTTCACGGTTGTCTACAAATCAGGGAAACGACACACCGATGCCGACTGCCTTTCTCGGTCTCTTGTTCAGACTGCAGTGCACGACGATGATTACGCGGCTTTTCTAGGCGTGCTAGATACTGTCGCCGTTTCACGCCACCAACGCGAGGACGCAGAACTGGTTCCTCTTTTTGATTACTTAGAGGGAAGAACAGGCAGCGTGCCGAGGTTATTCGCCAGAGGGCTGCCTTCATTCTGCTTGTGCCACGACGTTCTGTATAAAAAGAACTTTTCACCTAGTGGCAGCAGCTACCTACTCGTCATTCCCGCATCTCTTCGCGACGAAGTCCTACACGCCTGTCACAACGAGCCGACCGCTGGTCACTTGGGCTACACTCGGACATTAGCAAGAATTAGGCTCAAGTACTATTGGCCGAGACTTGCGTCGATCGTGAAACGTTACACACAGACATGCCTGGATTGCCAGCGCCGCAAAGCCCTACCCGGCAAGCCAGCTGGACTGCTGCATCCTATTCAGATACCGCAAGCGCCGTTCGAACAAATTGGCTTGGACCTTTTAGGTCCGTTTCCACTGTCTATTGCCGGAAATAGATGGATAATCGTCGTCACGGATTATCTTACGCGATACGCCGAAACAGGTGCTATCCAACGTGGAACAGCAGCCGAAGCAGCGCAATTTTTTGTCGAAGCCGTCGTCCTAAGGCATGGCGATCCCGCAGTGGTCATAACAGACAGAGGATCTGCGTTCACGGCTGCGCTTCTGGATACCGTGTTGCGACTAAGTGGTACCACTCACCGCAAGACCACGGCTTACCATCCCCAAACCAATGGGCTGACGGAACGTCTGAATAAGACTCTGGCAGACATGATGAGTATGTACATCGACGTCGACCACAAGAACTGGGACGAGATTTTACCATATGTTACATTTGCATATAGCACGGCTCGCCAAGAGACAACACGCGTGACGCCTTTCAGCCTTGTTTACGGACGCGAAGTGGCAACCATGTTGGACGCAATGCTGCCGCACGAGTGCGGTGACGACAAGACTGGTGCCGAGGAGTTTACGCAACGCGCAGAGGAAGCCAGGCAGCTTGCGCGTTTGCGAATCAAAGCACAACAGGAATACGATGCCCGACACTACAATCTTAGACACAGACCCGTCACGTACAACGTCGGTGACCAGGTGTGGGTTTGGACTCCGATTCGCCGGCGGGGGCTGTCTGAAAAGCTCCTGCGAAGATACTTCGGCCCGTACACAGTTCTGCGCCGCATCAGCGATGTTAATTATGAAGTTGTCCCCGACAGCCATAACTGCTCCAAACGCCGGCGGCATCTGCCCGAGGTTGTGCATGTGCTTCGTATGAAGCCATACATTTCCTCATGACCTCAACTTTGCACCGTCTGTGCACAGCCTTCGGACGTTGGTGCATCGGGACGATGCCCTTTTTTTCAAAGGGGAGGCAAATGCCACATCCTATATGGTCACTGCGGGTATGTGCCAGGCGATGAGAACGACGCTGAAGTAGCGCGCGAGTGGAAAAACAGAGACGACAACGACGTCGCGTTGACTGCTCTGCTAAAGTGCTTCCATACGTCCTCTACGCCGGCTTTCCCGTCTTCTACTAGGCTGCGACAATATGTTTGTCGCCCTTTTATCCTGTTAACCCTGTTCCAGACTTTGGCCTCATCTGTATAGGAGTTGATAGCAGATAAAAACTTCTGCCAACTTTCTCTTCTGGCTTGTCGGCGGGTTCGCCTACCTTGGGATTTTACTTTTTTAATATTGATAAGATTCTCCGCAATGGGGGAGGCGCGTAGCAACCCCCACGCTTTGTTTTGTTTCTTACGAGCGATCCTACAATCGTCGTTCCACCACGGGACACGCCGTTTGCATGCCAATCCATTTACTTGTGATATACATTTAGTTGCGGCATCTATTATGGAGGCTGTAAAATATTCCACGGCAGCATCAATTCCTAACGAGGACATGTCATCCCATGATACACTAGTTAAGTTTCGGAATTTTTCCCAGTCTGCTGTCTCAGCCTTCCACCTAGGAGCCTTTGGTGGATATTCGTCTTCTTTAAGTGTTCTTAATAGTACGGGGAAGTGGTCACTTCCGTAAGGATCGTTCGTAACTTCCCATTCTAGTTCAGGCAGTATGGACGGAGAAACTATGCTCAGATCAATTGAAGAAAAGGTATTGTTTGCAAGACAGTAATATGTGGGTTTCTTCTTATTCAGAAGGCACGCACCAGAAGAGAAAAGGAACTGTTCAACAAGACGACCTCGCGCATCCATACGAGAGTCGCCCGACAGGGAGCTGTGCGCATTGAAATCACCAAGAACAATGTAAGGTTCTGGCAATTGATCAATAAAGGATTGGAATTCATGCTTCGTTAATTTGTAATGTGGGGGGATGTAAAGAGAGCTCATAGTGATTAGTTTGCTTCAAAGAACAGCTCGAACCGCCACTGCTTCAAGAGGCGTTTGTAGCTGTAAAGGTTGACACGCAATGCTTTTAGGGATGACAGTGGCAACACCGCCCGATGATGCGACACCGTCATCGCGATCTTTGCAAAAAGTTATATACTGTCGGAGAAAGTTTGTGTGTTTTGATTTTATATGTGTTTCCTCTAAACACAGCACTTTTGGATTGTGTTGGTGGATGAGTTCTTGCACATCATCAAGGTTTCTCAGAAGACCTCTGACATTCCATTGTATGATTGGTGTATCCATATTTAAAGTGAATTGGTGCTGTGTTTACGGAAACGGAAGTGATGTCATAGACTACAGAGCTCTTGCGAGGCCCTGTAACCGGGGTTCTGCCTTTTTTGGAGCGTTCGAGGGAGCCTCGCCGCTCCTTAGGCGCTTGCAGCGCCGTGGGGCTAGGTGTTGTGTCCATTGCCTCTTGTGAGGCGCCGGACACGCGCTCTTGAGAGCGAGAAGTTTTTCGAGAGAGTCTCACCTCGGAAGGCGAGACCCCTGCGCCCACCAGCCCGGAGGTCGATGGGGCTCCCTGAGGGATTTGGCTGCGCCGGCTGTAGCCAGCAGTGGAAGGGGGCCTGGGAGGTTGGGGCAGCCTCGGCTGCGCCCAGCTTCGCGGTTGATTCAAATTCAAATTCAAATTCAAATTTTATTTTGCCACCATGGTACAGATGATGGCGGGGACCCGTAGTAAAAGCTGCCGTTGGACAGCTTGACAAGGCCACGGGCCCCCACTTTGACAGCAATACAGTGGTTGTTTTTCTTTCCCTTTTTTTTTTCCCTTTTTCTTTCTCCTTTTTTTCACACACACGAAAAAGAAAAGAAAATACAGGAAATACAGATAACAAAGGAAAAAAAAAAAAAATACATATAGCAGAGTTGTTATCCGGTTACAGTAGTCAGCATAAAATCAACAGCATTGTCCTGGCTGGAAAGAAAACTTACAATGATGGTGAAAGAAAGAAGAATTGGGTAGACAAATCACAGAAAAAAAAAAAAAAAAGGTTAGGTGTAGTGTAAAAAATACTCGAACAGTTTGTGGCGTGTTGTGTTTTGGAGATCAATATCGTTTTGTGCGAGTTTGTTAAGAAGTCGTGGTAGTTTATTTTCTAATGTTTGATTACCATAGAAAGTTCTGTATGTTTTTACGTTCCATTGTGCTATGTTTCTTGTGCTGTACATTGCATCTCGTTTTTCTAAACCAGCTAATTTTGATAGAAAAGATATGTTCTTCAACACCTCGTTTTTCACACACTTGCTCAGACGATAGTCATAAAGTTTAGTAATTGGTAGTAAGCTTTACTTTAAGAAAAGTGCGGCCGTATGGTAGGTATGCGGAACATTTTCAACAATTCTTAGAAATTTTTTCTGTAACAAGTGTAGTTTCTGAAGATTGCCTGCTGTTGTTGCACCCCAGGTTAAATGGCAATAGCTGAAATGCGATTGTATCAATGAATTATATAGCATTAGCATTACATTTCGCGGTAGTATCTCACGGTTCTTGTAAAGAAGACCAATAATACGTGAACATTTATTTGTTACAAAGCTAACATGATCATCCCATGACATTCTTTCATTAAATAATATACCTAATGTTTTAAATGAAGGTACAACTTCTAAGGGTACGGACTGAAGGAATATATTCTTAGTGAGACGGACCTTCTTGTTTCTACCTCTGAAAACAACGACTTTAGTCTTTGCTGTGTTAATTCGCAACGCATTTCTGCTACTCCAGTTTTCTATTTGCCTCAGTGCATTGTTTGCAGTATCTGTGAGTTCGGCTGCATTATCTCCGGCAAGAAAAATACTGGTGTCGTCAGCATAGATGATAAATTTAACGAATGGAGTTGCATGTACAATGTCATTGATGTAAAGATTAAACAGAAATGGACCCAAAATGCTACCTTGTGGAACGCCACAGCCTACAGATTGCATATCTGAGAGGAGACCATTTATTGCTACTGCCTGTTTGCGATCCATGAGGTATGACTGCACAAGCGATAGTGCATGGCCGCGGAAGCCACAACGCTCAAGTTTACGAAGAAGTATTGTATGGTTTAATAAGTCGAATGCCTTCGAAAAATCAAGAAAAATACCAATGACTATCCTATTATGTTCGAGTTCGTTCAATATATATTCTCGTTGATCTAATAGTGCAAGTTCAGTAGAGCGGTGCTTACGGAAGCCATACTGAGCTGCTGTTATAATTTTGTGTTTTTCTTCAAACTGCAAAAAGTTTCTAAGTATTACTTTTTCTAGTAGCTTAGAAAACACGGGTAAGATAGATATTGGCCTGTAATTCCCGAGCTGGTTTTTATCACCCTTTTTAAAGATAACTGTTACACGTGCAATCTGCATTTTACGAGGAAATACAGCGGTACTGACACAAAGGTTTAAGATATGCGTGATGTATGGTAAAATAAGGTCAAAAATATACCGTATAGGCTTTATCTGGAGGCCATCAATATCAATGGATGTGCTATTGTTTAGTTCGTGGAAGGCTGTCATTACATCTGCTTCTTCAACCGGTTTGAGAAATATAGTGTCGCTTATATGAACGACATCACTGAGATTGTTATGTGGGACTTGATTTCTAGAAGCGCAAATAAAGTGCGTATTAAACGTATCTGCTAATTCTTTTCCAGTTATACTTACACCATCGATATTTAGCATATTTAATTCACCTGATTTGCTGTTTCTCCCCAAAATTGCGTTTAGCCGCTTCCACATAATGTCGACACGACCACAAGTTGACGTGAATTGATTTGTGTAATAGGCGTTTCTGGCTTTCTTGAGCTCAGTATTCAAGCGGTTTCGATATTTTTTAAACGCTGTCAGATCACATTCAGCTCTCGATTTAATAAACTTATGATATAGGATGTTCTTTGTGTTTATCTTTGCCACCAACTCCGGTGTGACCCATGGTTTGCGACTGTGACGCCTTTGTTTTTTTGTTAATATTGGGAAACAGGCCTCGTAAATCGGCTTCAGAATACCTAAGAATGCCTCGTAAGCATTATTGGCGTCATTTTCTAAAAGGACAGGCCTCCAGTTGTTCTTTTCTACCGAGTTTCTAAATGTCGACAGTGTTTTTTCAGATATAAGTTGGAAAGAATATGTTGAACTACGTTTCTTTTTAGACATGTTTTTAACACACATAAATATTGGCAAGTGATCGCTGATGTCAGAAATTATTACTCCAGATGTGATCATACTAGGGTCATGGTTAGTGATAAACAAATCGATCAGCGATGAAGACGTGATCGTAACACGCGTTGGCATTTTGATTGCATTCAGAAGTCCATGTGTTCTAAGCAATAAATCTAAACTCATTTGGGATGCATCAACCGATAACATATTAATGTTTAGGTCACCACCAAGGACAATGTTTAAATGCTGACTGGTTGCAAATGAAATCAGGCTTTCAAGAAAATTCAAGAATATGGCTACGCAACCCTTTGGTGGACGATAGCACACTACAAAAATAGTGTTGTTCAAACACATTGTTAAGATTTCATATTCTTTCACAGAAACTGTGAATCGCTCTAATATTTCAGGCCGCCACTTCTTCTTAAATGATATGGATACGCCACCACCAATACCAGCGTAACGATTCAGAAAAAATGTCTCATAACCAGGAATTCGAAAGACATCATAATCACTTGTAGACCAAGTTTCGCTGATCATGATAGCGTCAATGGGAACATTTAGTTGTTGAAAGAAAGTGTCGAAATATGCTTCTTTACGTCTGACAGATCGAGCATTGATATGAAGACATTTGAATGACGTCTGGAAAACCGGGCCAAGGTAATCTTTGAAGTTCTCTGGGAGTAGATAATTCTTTTCTGTTACAGTCTGCATTTTTGGCAGGAAACAAAAATAAAAAATCAATTCTCCCTTCTTATTGCAGCTTGCCAAGGTCGCAAGAGTGCTGCACTAGCATTGCTGACGCGCCATCAGTCTTTCTTATCAGAATCTTGCCGTTGCTGTGCCAGACATACTTGTACTGATTTGTTTTTGCCCATTCTTTCACTTCCCTCAGCAGTTCTCGATTTCGCCTGGTCAGGTTTTCCAACATGTGAACATTGGCATCCGCAGTGGTCAACTCCCGCCTGCTAGCCCACCATTTGTCCCTCATGCTCTGTCTCGCGAAACGGCAGATGATGCCAGGCACTTTGTCACGCTTTGCCGGCAATCGATGAATTGCCGTGATGTCGTGTTCTGATAGCTGGGGCAATCCACTTTCACCGGCCAAAGCATTAAGTTTGGACAAAAGATTTTCGCCTTCCGTTTGTGGTACACCATGAATTTCTAAGTTCAGTTTCCGGTTGCGCCACTCGAGGTCATCGAGTTGGACACTGAGCGATTCAAGCTGCTCTTTGTTCATTTCTGTTTTTGCGAGCCTAGTCTGGATTGCTTTAATATCTCGCTCATTTTGTTCTGTGCGCGTCAACAGGTCTGTCATCTGTTCGGACATAAACTGGCCCCGTCTGCTGTGTTGGCGTAGCAGCGTCAGCTGCAGCCGCCGGGGGGGCGGATGGCGTCACTGCCGCCTCACTGGGTGTGGGTCGGACAGCCGCCGGAGACCGTTGTGGCGCTGCCCCCTGACGCGCCACATCGGCAAAGGTGTGCTTTGGCAGGAAGGATACCCGCCTGCGTGCTTCTTTGAAACTTATGTTTTCTTTTACTTTGATCGTTACAATCTCTTTCTCTTTTTTCCAAGATGGGCACGACCGCGAGTACGCGGCGTGCTCCCCATCACAGTTCACACACTGGAGAGTGTTTTCACGCGATTCAGCGGAGTGCTCACGAGCACTCCATTTTGCACAGGTTTGGCGGCCGCGGCAGTTCGATGAGCTGTGGCCAAATCGCTGGCATTTAAAACATCTCAGAGGGTTTGGGACATATGGTCTGACCCGGAGCTTCACATATCCTGTCTTAATACTCTCAGGGAGCACACTTGAACCAAAGGTGAGAATTAGATGTTTTGTTTTGATCTCTTTTCCATCGCGCCTTAGCAGAATTCTCTTAACATTGATTACGTTTTGATCGCTCCAGCCTTCTAGTAGTTCAGCGTCCGTAAGTTCCATCAGGTCATCATCCGAAACTACACCACGGGTGGTGTTCATCGTGCGGTGCGGGGTAACTGTGACTGGGACATCTCCAAATGATAGAAGGTTAGGCAGTTTCTCGTGTTGTTTCTAGTCGCGGAGCTCCAAAAGGAGATCCCCGCTAGCCATCTTTGATGCTTTATCTCCTGGTACAAATGCCTCAGTTAGAGTTTTTGAAAAAAACAAAAGGTGAGATTGTTCGTGCTTGTTTTCCTTGTTTTTCAGAATGGATTACATGGAATCGCGGAAAAGTTTCTTTTTGGCGTCCAAAAAATTCAAAGATTTCTTCGGTGCGCCCCTTTTTCAGGGAGCAATCAGATAGTGGAGGGAAAGAACTAGCCATAAGTGGGAGTGTATTTTTCGGCAGTAGCGCCAGCCACCCACCATGGAGCCCAACAAGGGGACGCTGCAGGGCCTGTAAAACAGGGCCTACAAGCGCCACCTGTACGCTACCGCTTTAACCAAATATGATATAACCAAGGTTGGCTACTTACACAAGGTTAACCCTTGCTGCCAGGAAGGGCAGAAGTAATAAAGAAATGAGAAGGAGACAGGAAAGGTGGAAAGTAAGGAAAAGACGAACGTTGTAGGGGGAGAGAGACAGGAAAAGGCAACTACCGATTTCCCCCGGGTGGGTCAGTCCGGGGGTGCCGTCTATGCGAAGCAGAGGCCAAAGGGGTGTGTTGCCTCCGCCGGGGGGCCTTAAAGGTCCAAACACCCAGCATCAGCTCAACCCCCAGGATCCCCCTTTCCCCAGACACGGCTAAACCGCGCACGGCTACACGCGGGAGGGTCCAACCCTCGTGTGCTCGGGTACGTGGTGTCGCAACACACCAAACGCCTGCTTGCGCTGACGCCCCTGCGGGGCTAAGACATCATCGGTGCGCCCCCTCTTCAGGGAGCGATCAGGTAGTGGGGGGAAGCAAGTAGCCATAGGAGATTGTAATTTCGGCAGTAACGCCACCCACCCACCATGCAGTCCTACAGGGGTACGCTGCAGGGCCTGTGAAACACGGCCTGCAAACGCCAGCTGTACATTACCACTATAACGAAAAATGAAATAACCTAGGTTGGTTATTCACACAAGCTTAACCCTTGCTGCCTGGAAAAATTGGAAGAGAAGCGAGGAGAAGACAGGAAAGATGGCAAGTGAGAGAAAGACGAAAGTTGGAGGGAGAGCGAGAGACAGGAAAAGGCAACTACCGATTTCCCCCGGGTGGGACAGTCCGGGGATGCCGTCTACATGAAGCAGAGGCCAAAGAGGTGTGTTGCCTCCGCCGCGGGGCCTTAAAGGTCCGAACAACCGGCATTGGCTCAACCCCCAGGATCCCCCTTTCCCCGGACACGGCTAAGCCGCTCACGGTTGAACGCAGCAGGGTCCAACCCTCGTGTGCTCGGGTACGTGGTGTCGCAACACACCAAACGCCTGCTGACGCAGACGCCCCTGCGGGGAAGGAATATCGATATGAAGTACTATCAATGTATAAACGCATCGCGGATATTTCCTTCAATGCGCACCAGATGATCGGTTGTTCACCGCCCTTCTCTGAAGCCACACTGATAAGGATCGAGCATATTGTTGAGCTCAAGGAAATGTATAAGTCTGCGATTTATCATTTTTTTCAAAAATCATACACATACAATTATTTAGAGCTATCGGACGATAACTTGTTGCCAAGGAGGGGTCTTTTCCCTGCTTTAGAACAGGAACCACAATCGCTTCTTTCCATGTGGATGCGAGGTACCCGAAGCCCAAATAGTGATGAATAGTGTAAGAAGTATAACTTATGCGTCAGTATGTAGGTTTCTGATAATGTCATACATGACTCTATCAGGTCCCGGTGCAGTGATCTTGCATGTATTCAAGGCAGCTCTCAACTCAGCAATACTGAAAGGCCGGTTATAAAGTTCATTCTGTCTGAATTTTCGTATTAGTGGCTTACATTCTTCTATTTGTTTGTATTTCTAAAAGGATTGTGAATAATGGTTTGAACTTGACACGCTCTCAAACTGTTCCCCAAGTGAGTCTTCCTGATCTTTTAGGGTTTCACCTTGTGTGTTTACCAAAGGAAGCGAATATGTTTGTCGCCCTTTTATCCTATTAACCTTGTTCCAGACTTTGGCCTCATCTGTATAGGAATTTATACTCGATAAAAACTTCTCCCAAGTTTCTCTTTTACCCGGTCCGCGAGTTCTCCTGCCTTGGGACTTTACTTTCTTAAAGTTAATAAGATTCTCCGCAGTGGGAGAGGCGCGTAGCAACCCCCACGCTTTGTTCTGTTTTTTACGAGCGATCCTACAATCGTCGTTCCACCACGGGACACGCCGTTTGCATGCCAGGCCATTTACTTCTGATATGGATTTTGATGCGGCATCTATTATACAGGCTGTAAAATACTCAAGAGCAGCATCAATTCCTAACGAGGACATGTCATCCCATGATATACTAGTTAGGGTTCGAAATTTCTGTCAGTCAGCTGTGTCACTCTTCCACCTAGGAGCCTGTGGTGGATATTCGTTTTCTTTAGGTGAAATGAATGAATGTTTGATGTTTTATGGCGCAAGGGCCAAGTATGGCCAAAGAGCGCCATGTCCGTGTTAATGAGTTTGCAGTGAAATCATGAGTTCTATGAAGTTGGTGTGACGTGGCTGTAGAGGGGCCTTAAAGATAGTCGCGCTAAAGTGCGTAAAATCCGTATGATAAGATTATGGCGATGCCTTTTGAGGTGTACTATGAACAATAAGACCATTTAGAAAGAATGATATGATGTCTAAAAATATATCACGTTATATAAGATATGCTAGAGCACTACTGCCTCCTTAGAGCCCTTGACACAAGGGCCTGGAGGCATGTGCTTTTCAAAACAATTATCGCAGTGGCATCCTCAGGAACGAGGATGCTGTACGAATTTAATGGGCGTATAACGTGCAGAACGACATCATTTAAGAAGCTAAGGACTACCTTGGTGTTAAAAAGCGGTTCCTTGCCGAGAAACATAGCTGGGTGTAGAGGGATGTAGTAACGGTATGCAAGTGGGAAATGCTTCTTTCTAAAAGATTCGGCTTTCGGACACTCCAAGAGGACGTGGAGGACGGTCAGCCTCTCACCACATCGACCACAGGTTGGTGGTTCATTTCCAGTAAGCAGAAAATTGTGGGTACCAAGTGTGTGCCCTATTCTGAGGCGACAGAATAAGACATCTGTTCGCCGAGATTTTATTGAAGAGGGCCATAAACATATCTGTGGCTTTATAACGTGCAGTTTATTATTTGTTTCTGCGTTCCACATGTGCTGCCAGTGTTGTCGCAGTTTCCTTCTTAACAAAGGCCTCAGATCTGTGACAGGGACAGCAGCCGTAGGAAAAGTAGTTAGCGATGTGGAAGATGTGGCCATTTTGTCAGCTAACACATTACCACATTAACACATTACATAAGAAAAGAGCAGATTGGGTGAGGGAACAAACGCGAGTTAATGACATCTTAGTTGAAATCAAGAAAAAGAAATGGGCATGGGCAGGACATGTAATGAGGAGGGAAGATAACCGATGGTCATTAAGGGTTACGGACTGGATCCCAAGGGAAGGGAAGCGTAGCAGGGGGCGGCAGAAAGTTAGGTAGGCGGATGAGATTAAGAAGTTTGCAGGGACGGCATGGCCACAATTAGTACATGACCGGGGTTGTTGGAGAAGTATGGGAGAGGCCTTTGCGCTGCAGTGGGCGTAACCAGGCTGATGATGATGACATTACCCTCGATGACCCCATGCCCAGGCACCAAGCATATTACTACGAGTATGTGATAGATAAATATTGCATAATAGCGAGTAGAGTTCAATGAAAACAGGATTTGTACGCTTTTGTAAAGCGTTCAGCGCTTTTACAAGGCCTAACGAGTCTGTAAGTACTATTGCTCTGTCGAGTTTTAGTTTATTTATATGTTTTACTGCAGAGAGTATGGTATAGGTTTCTGCAGTGAAGATACTCGTTAAGAGGTTCAATACATCAGATTTAGAAAAAGAGGGACCAATAGCAGCATAAGATACACCAGAATATGATTTTGATGCGTCTGTGTAGAATTCGGAATAGCAGTATTTCAATTGAAGTTCACGGAAATGCATAGCGATTTTGAGTTCAGGAGCATGCTTTGTGACCTGCACAAAAGAAACATCACAGTCCATCACCTGCCACTCCCAGGGCGGTAGTAGCTTAGCTGGAGGCGTTAAGTGATATTCGAGAACTGGAACATCCATTTCCGTGCTAAGTTCTCTTGCACGCAGTGAAAAAGGAAGTCTCATAGAGGGTCTGTTATGAAAAAGTGTTTCACACGTCAAGTCGTTAGCCGTTGTGAAACAGGGATGTTCTTTATTAGAGCGAACCTTGAGAAAATATGTTAAGCTGATGTATGTTCTCGTAAGATGGAGGGGCCACTCATCTGACTCTACATATAGACTTTCACCAGGGCTTGTCCTAAATGCGCCAGTGGCCGGACGGGTACCCAGATGGTGAACGGGGTCTAACATCTTGAATAAATGTTTAATTTTTTATGGCACAAGGGCCAAGTATGGCCAAAGAGCGCCATGTCCGTGTTAATGAGTTTGCAAAGAAATCATGTGTTTTATGAAGTTGGTGTGACGTGGCTGTAGAGGGGCCTAAAGATGGTCGCGCTAAAGTGCGTAAAATCTATGTCATAAAAGAATGGCGATGGCTTATGGCGTGTACTATGAACAATAAGACGCATTTAAAAAGAATGATGTGATGTCTAAAAATATATCAGGTTATATAAGATATGCTAGAGCACTACTGCCTCCTAAGAGCCCTTGAACACAAGGGCCTGGAGGCATGTGCTATTCAAAACAATTATCGCAGCGGCATCCTCTGGAGCGAGGATGCTCTACGAATTTAATGGGCTTATAATGTGTAGAACTACATCCTTTAGGAAGTCGAGGACTGCCTTGGTGTTAAAAAGCGGTTCCTTACCAAGAAACATAGCCGGGTGCAGAGGGATGTAATAACGGTATGTAAGAGGGAAATGTTTCTTTCTTTCAGGTTCGGCTTTCCGACACTCCAAGGGGACATGGAGGACGGTCAGCCTCTCAGCGCATCTACCACAGGTTGGAGGTTCACTTCCAGTAAGTAGAAAATGATGGGTGCCAAATGTGCGTTCTATTCTGAGGCGACAGAATAGGACATCTGTTCGCCGAGATTTTGTTGGGGACGGCCAGAGACCTAACTGTGGCTTTATAATGTGCAGTTTATTATTTATTTCTGCGTCCCCAATGTGTTGCCAGTGGTTTCGCAGTTTCTTTCGTATCTAAGGTTTCAGATCTGTGAGAGGCACGAAAGTAGTCTTGTTAACAGCCGGGAGTGCAATTGACGTAGCCATCTGGTCTGCCAAAACGTTACCTTCGATTCCCCTGTGGCCGGGTACCCAGAATATGATGATTTGCTGGTTAGATAGATAAGCTTTGTTCAGGTCGGAATAGACCTCAGTAAGTACAGGATTTTTATGTTTGTGGGGGGACATTAAGGCCTTCACCACACTTAGGGAGTCTGTATATATAACAGCTTTTTGGAGTTTTGCGTTCTTGATATGCTTTACAGCCGACCATACAGCGTAGGCCTCAGCCGTAAAGATACTTGTTTCTGGATGTAGTATATTAGATTCCGAGAAGGATAGACCGACGGCTGCATACGACACTCCGGCATGTGACTTATAAGCGTCTGTGTAGAAGTCTGTGCACGAGTGCTTGCACTGAATTTGTAGGAAATGCATTCTTATTTCGAACTCTGGAGCGTGTTTTGTGACTTTTAGAAAGGATGAGTCACACTCTATCACCTGCCACTCCCAAGGAGGTAAGGGCTTGGTTAGGTGCATTAAGGGAAGCTCGAGGAGTGGGACATGCATTTCATCGCTAAGCTGCTTCACACGCAGCGAGAAAGGCTGTCTTATAGACGCACGGTTGCGGAAAACTGTAGCATACGTCGTATCGGTAATGGTATTAAAACATGGGTGTTCAGGAATGGAGTGCACTTTAAGGAAATAAGTAAAGCTGATGTATGATCTCTGTAAGTGGAGCGGCCACTCATTCGATTCGGCATATAGGCTTTCGATCGGGCTTGTTCTGAAAGCACCAGTGGCTAGGCGGATACCTAGATGATGGACAGGTTCCAGCATCCTTAGCGAGCTCAGGGCGGCTGAGTTATACACTACCACCCCATAATCCAATCGTGACCGTATTAGGCTCTTGTAGAGATTCATTAGACACCTTCTGTCACTACCCCACGTAGACTTGGATAGAAGTTTCATTAAGTTCATTGTTTTTAGACATTTTTCTTTCAGACATTTGATGTGTGAAATGAAAGTGAGTCTATCGTCAAGTATAATACCTAGGAATTTGTGCTCTTTGTCGATAGGAATTTGTTGTCCACACAGTTCTAAGCAAGGATCCGGGACCAGGCCTCTCTTTCGTGTAAAAGGCACAGAAGAACTTTTGTGAGGATTGATTTTAAATCTGTTTTTCTCTGCCCAATTAAATACTTTGTTCAAACCATGCTGTACCTGTCTCTCGCACACTGCGAGGGGCAGGATTTAAAACCTATTTGAATGTCGTCCATATAGATAGAGTAAAAAATGGCCGGTGGTAATAGCACGAAGCGTGTTCATCTTATAAAGAGCGTGCAGCTAAGCACGCCTCCCTGGGGTACACCAGTTTCTTGTGTAAAAGGACGTGACAGTACATTGCCGACTTTTACACGGAATGTGCGACTGGACAAATAGCTTTCTATGAGGTTTAAGATATTACCATGAATGCCCATTTCTGCCAAGTCTCTCACGATTCCGTAGCGCCACGTTCTGTCGTATGCTTTCTCCATATCGAGGAATATGGATAGGAAAAACTGTTTGTGTACAAATGCGTCACGGATGTTTCCTTCGATGTGTACAAGATGGTCAGTTGTGGAGCGCCCTTCTCTGAAACCACACTGATAGGGATCAAGCATGTTGTTCAGTTCAAGATAATCTATGCGTCTGCGATTAACCATTTTTTCAAATAGCTTACAAAGGCAACTTGTGAGGGCTATGGGGCGGTAACTTGCCACTGAGGAAGGGTCTTTGGCTTGTTTCAAAACAGGGACCACAATGGCTTGTTTCCATGCGGTTTGAAGGTATCCCACAGCCCAAATAGTGTTAAAAACTGCGAGTAGTGTAACTTGCTTGTCATTGTGTAGGTTTTTGATCATTTCATACATTATTCTGTCTGATCCAGGTGCAGAGCTCTTGCATGCGCTCAAGGCATTCTTCTGTTTGTTTGTATTTGAGAAAGGATTGTGAATAATTTGTTGATTGAGCTTGACACGCTCTCAAAATACTCCCCAAGGGAGTCTGCCTGGTCTTGCAGTGTATCGCCCTGTGTGTTTACCAGAGGGAGTGAATATGTGTGCCGCCCTCTAATCCTATTAACCCTGTTCCAGGCTTTGGCCTCATTCCTGAATGAGTTAATACTTGATAAAAACTTGTGCCAACTTTCTCTTTTGGCCTGTCGGTGGATACGCCTACCTTGGGACTTTGCTTTTTTAATGTTCATAAGATTCTCTGCAGTGGGAGAAGCGCGTAGCAACCCCCACGCCTTGTTCTGATTCTTACGGGCGATCCTACATTCGCTGTTCCACCACGGTACACGTCGTTTGCATGCCAGACCACTCAATTCAGATATCCATTTTGATGCGGCATCTATTATGAATGATGTAAGATGCTCCACAGCAGCATCAATTTCTAAAGAAGACATGTCGGCCCATGAAATGTTAGTTAGAGTTCGAAATTTCTCCCAGTCGGCTGTGTCTATCTTCCACCTAGGAGCTTGTGGAGGATATTCGTTTTCTTTAGATGTTCCTATCAGTATAGTGAAGTGGTCGCTCCCGTAAGGATTGGTCGTAACTTGCCATTCGAATTCGGGCAGTATGGACGGGTAAACTATGTTAATATCTACTGAAGAAAATGTTCTGTTTGCTAGGGAGTAATACGTGGGTTCCTTCTCATTCAGCAAGCATGCACCTGAAGAAAAAAGGAACTGTTCAACAAGACGACCTCGCGCGTCTGTACGAGAGTCGCAACACAGGGAGCTGTGCGCATTGAAATCGCCAAGAACAGCATACGGTTCTGGCAATTCGTCTATAAATGACTGAAATTCACGTTTGTTTAAATTGTAGGTCGGGGTACGTAAAGCGAGCAAATGGTGACAGGTTTATTTAGAAGAACCGCTCGAACCGCCACTGCTTCAAGGGGCGTTTGTAGCTGTAAACGCTGAGAGGAAATACTTTTATGAATCAAAATGGCAACACCGCCTGATGACACGACAGCATTATCGCGATCATTGCGAAACTTGACATACCGTCGGAGAAAGTTTGTGTGTTCTGGTTTTAGGTGAGCTTCCTGTAGACACAGCACATTTGGATTGTGTTTTTGGATAAGCTCTTGCACATCATCAAGGTTCCTAAGAAGACCTCTGACGTTTCATTGAATTATTTGTGTATCCATATTGGAGGTCAATAGGTGCTGTGTGTACAAAAAGAGAAGTAGTGATTATGAAAATTACAGAGATTATATTACAGAGCCCTTTCGAGGCCCTGTAACGGGAGTTTTGCCCTTTCTGGAGCGTTCGAGCGAGCCTCGGCGCTCCTTAGGCGCTTGTTGCGCCTTGAGGATAGGTGTTGTGTTCATTGCCTCTAGTGAGGCTCCGCACACGTGCTCTTGCGAGCGAAAAGTTTTCAGAGGGAGTCCCGCCTTGGAGGGCAAGACCCCTGCGCCCAACAGCCCGGAGGTTGATTGGGCTCCCTGAGGGGTTTGGCTGCTCCGGCTGTTGCCAGCGCTGGAAGGGGCCGGGGGGTTGGAGCAGCCTCGGCTGCACCCACCTTCGGGGTCGAAGGTCCCTTCTGCTCGGTTGGCGGAGCAGCGCTAGCTGCAACCACCGTGGGGGCAGACGGCGTAACTGCCGACTCACCGCGTGTGGGTCGGACAGCCGCCGGAGGCCGTTGTGACGCTGCGCCCTGCCGCGCCACTTCGGAAAAGCTTTTCTTTGGCAGGTATGCTACACGCCTGTGTGCCTCTTTGAACGTTATGTTTTCCTCAACTTTGATTGTGACTATTTCTTTTTCTTTTTTCCATGATGGACAGGACCGCGAGTACGCGGCGTGTTCCTCATCACAGTTCACGCAGTGTGGAGCATTCTCGCAATTGTCAGTTGGGTGTTCTTGGGCACTACATTTTGTGCAAGTCTGGCGGCCTCGGCAGTTCTGTGAACTGTGGCCAAATCTTTGACACTTAAAGCATCGGAGAGGATTGGGAATGTACGGTCTGACTCGGATCTTTATGTAGCCAGCCTCAATGGTCTCAGGTAGCATACTTGATGCAAAGGTTAGAATTAAGTGCTTTGTCTCAATCTCCTTGCCATCGCGCCTGATCTTTATTCTCTTGACATTGGTCACATTTTGATCGCTCCAGCCCTCCAGTAGTTCGGCTTCAGTCAGTTCCATCAGATCGGCATCGGAAACGACTCCGCGAGTGGTGCTCATTGTGCGGTGTGGTGTGACCGTCACTGGAAGAATCCCGAAAGATACTAGATTAGAGAGTTTCTCGTACTGTGTCTTATCACGCAGTTCTAACAAGAGGTCGCCACTTGCCAACTTAGAGACTTTGTAACCTGGGCCAAAAGCTTCACTAAGTATCTTCGCAACAGGAAAAGGTGAGATCATTCTCACTGCTTTTTCTTTTTTCTCGGAATGTACAACATGAAATCTTGGGAAATTGTCATTATTTCTGCCAAAAAATTTGAAAACTTCTTCGGTGCGCCCTCGTTAATGAGGGCGATCAGGAAGTGCTGGAAAAGAACTTGCCATAGATATATGTGAAAATTCGGCAGCGCCGCCAGCCACCCACCATGGAGCCCAACAAGGGGACGCTGCAGCACCGTGAAAAGACGGCCTGCATGTGCCAGCTGTACGACACTACTATAACCAAATCTATTATAACAAAGGTTGAATATATCACACAAGGTTAACCCTTGCCGCCGAGGAGAATGAAATAAATGGAAGAGAGGAGAAGACAGGAAAGGTCAAAAATTAAAAGATAAAGACAAAGATTCGAGAGGAACAGACAGGAAAAGGCGACTGCCGATTTCTCCCGGGTGGGTCAGTCCGGGGGTGCCGTCTACGTGAAACAGAGGCCAAAGAGGTGTTAGTTAATTCGGCTTTAATGGCGCAAAAGCAACTAAGGTCATGCTGCGCCAGCCACAAGATATTAAGAATTCAAATGTTAAAGCAGTGGAAGCTGCGTTATTTTAGAGTCTGTGTAAAAAACCGGTTTCTTCTAGAAAGCTGAACAAGTCAGCGAAAGGCACTAGCGGTTCATCTCCGAGTATTGAGGCGGGGTGTAAAGGTATGTGTAAGTTATAGAGATTCTGTAAAAGCTTTTCTGTCTGTGTTTCAATATTGGGACATGTCATAATAATGTGCATTACGGTTAGTGGTTCATGGCACTTTTCGCAAGTTGGCACGTTTTCCTTTTGAAGTAGAAAATTGTGTGTCAGGTGTGTGTGGCCAATTCGGAGTCTACATAGGATCACCTCATAGAAGCGTTGCTGGTGACAGGACGACTTCCATTCTCTAAGCACGGGTTTTATTGTGTGTAACTTGTTATTTGTGCATGAGTCCCATTCTGATGATGATGATGTTTGAGGTTTAATGTCGCAAGCGCCAGGTATGGCCAAAGAGCGCCATGCTAGTGGTAATGAATATGTCGTGGTCTGATGGGCTCTGTGAATTTAATGTGACGTGGCTGTAAATGGGCCTAAAAGAGTTTGTGTAAACTGCATAAAAATTACACGTAATACAATTATGGCAATGATTAATGACATGTACTATGATCACTAAAATGCATTAAAGAAGAATGATGCATTATATAAAATATGCGAGATGCTAAAATTGCCTAAGAGCACTACTGCCTCGCCAGAGCCCTTGAAACGCAAGGGCCGAGAGGCATGTGCTATACGAAATAGCTTTCACAGCGGCATCCTCTGGAGGGAGGAGACGCTATGAACGTATAGGGCTAATTATATGTAACACATCTTTCAGGAAGCCTAGGACTGCGTTAATGTGAAAGAGCGGTTCTGGGCCGAGTAACATTACAGGATGAAGGGGAATGTGCTGCCGGTAAACTAACGGAAAATGTCTCTTTCTCTCAGATTCGGCTTCGCGGCACTCCAGGAGGACGTGGAGTACGGTCAGCCTCTCCCCGCATCTGCCACAGGTTGGAGGCTCAGTTCCAGTGAGTAGAAAATTATGCGTGCCAAACGTGTGTCCTATTCTGAGACGACAGAATAGGACACCTGTTCGGCGCGATTTTGTAGTAGAGGGCCAGAATCCTAATTGTGCTTTTATCAGGTGGAGCTTATTATCCGTTTCCGCGTCCCATATGCGTTGCCAGTGGTCTCGCAATCTCCTTCGCAAGAAAGGCCTCAGATCTGTGACAGGCACCGCAGCGGTAGGGTTAACAGATTGCGATGCGATTGGTGTGGCAATCTCGTCCGCCAGAACGTTACCTTCGATGTTGCTATGGCCAGACACCCAGCATATAATGATATGCTGGTTAGATCTGTACGCTTTACACAGAACGGTGTACACTTCATTAAGTACTGGATTTTTTGTGTCTATAGAGTGACATCAAGGCCTTAGGGACGCTTAGGGAGTCTGTATATATCGCTGATTTTTGAAGTTTTGATTTTCTTATATAATTTACAGAAGACAATACTGCGTAGGCCTCGGCCGTGAAGATACTTGTTTCCGGATGTAGTACACCAGATTCTGAGAAGGATGGGCCGAGGGCAGCATAAGACACCCCGGGATTTGACTTCGAAGCGTCTGTGTAGAACTCTGCGCAGGAGTGCTTGTGATGGAGTTCTAGAAAATGCATTCGGATTTCTATCTCTGGTGCATGTTTTGTTACCTCTAAACAGGATATGCCACATTCTATCAGCTGCCACTCCCAAGGTGGTAACAGCTTGGTTGGATGCATTACGCGAAGCTCGAGGAGTGGGACACGCATTTCATTACTAAGCTTCCTCACACGAAGCGAGAAAGGCTGTCTTACAGAGGGACGGTTATTCAAGAGTGTAGTACATGTCATATCGTTAACAGTGTTAAAACATGGATGTTGATGATTGGAGTGTATTTTTAGGAAATATGTAAGGCTGATGTAAGTTCTCTGTAGATGGAGGGACCATTCATTTGATTCCGCGTATAAGCTTTCAATCGGGCTTGTTCTGAAAGCGCTAGTGGCTAAACGGATACCTAGATGGTGGACAGGATCTAGGATCTTTAGTGCGCTCGGAGCGGCAGAGTTATATACAACAGCTCCATAGTCCAATCGTGATCGAATTAGGCTCTTATAAACATTCATCAGGCACTTCCTGTCGCTACCCCATGTTGAGTGGGATAGAATATTAAGTAAGTTCATTGTCCTTAGGCATTTTTCTTTAAGATATTCTATGTGCTGTATAAAAGTAAGCTTGGAGTCTAGTATAATAGCTAAAAATTTGTGTTGTTTGTTAATAGGTATTTGATGTCCACACAGTTGAACGGAAGGATCTGGAACCAGGCCTCTCTTTCTAGTAAAAAGAACACAAGAGCTTTTGTGGGGGTTGATTTAAATCCGTTTTCGTCTGCCCACTTGGAAACCTTGTTCAAGCCTTGCTGTACCTGTCTCTCCCATACTGTGAGATTGCAGGATTTGAAGCCTATTTGTATATCGTCTACGTACACGGAATAAAAAATGGCCGGCGGCAGTGAAGCACGTAGTGTGTTCATCTTAACGATAAAGAGAGTGCAGCTGAGCACGCCTCCCTGGGGTACACCAGTTTCCTGCGTGAAGGGACGTGACAGTGCATTGCCGACTTTTACGCGGAAGGTGCGATTGGACAGATAGCTTTCAATTATTTTCAACATATTTCCACAGATGCCCATTCCCGACAAATCTCGCAAGATGCCGTAGCGCCATGTTGTATCATATGCCTTCTCCATATCGAGGAATATGGAGAGGAAATATTGTTTGTGTACGAAGGCATCGCGAATGTATCCTTCAATGCGCACAAGATGATCGGTTGTTGACCGCCCTTGTCTGAAGCCACATTGATAGGGATCGAGTATATTGTTGAGTTCAAGGAAGTGTATGAGTCTGTGATTAATCATTTTTTCAAGGAGCTTACACAAACAATTTGTTACAGCTATCGGACGATAACTTGCTGCCAAGGAGGGGTCTTTTCCTTGCTTCAGGACAGGAACCACAATCGCCTCTTTCCATGTAGATGGGAGGTATCCGGCAACCCACAGTGTGTTGAAAAGTGTAAGTAGTGTAATTTGTGTGTCAGTATGTAAGTTTCTGATCATGTCATACATGACTATGTCAGGTCCCGGTGCACTGCTTTTGCATGTGCTCAAGGCAGCTCTCAACTCGGCAATACTGAAAGCGCGGTTATAGAGTTCATTCTGTCTGTATTGTCTAATTAGTGGCTTACATTCTTCTGTTTGTTTATATTTGAGAAAGGACTGAGAATAATGGGTTGAGCTCGACACGCTCGCAAAGTGCTCACCAAGTGAGTCTGCCTGATCTTCCAGGGTATCTATCGCCTTGTGTGTTTACCAGAGGGAGTGATTGTGCTTGTCGCCCTATTATCCTAATGACCCTGTTCCAGACTTTGGCCTCATCTGTGTACGAGTTGATGCCCGATAAAAACTTCTGCCAGCTTTCTCTTCTGGCCTGTCGGCGGGCTCGCCTGCCTTCGGACTTTACTTTCTTAATGTTAACAAGATTCTCCGCAGTGGGAGAGCAGCGTAGCAACCCCCACGCTTTGTTCTGTTTTTTACGTGCGATCCTACAATCGTCGTTCCACCACGGGACACGTCGTTTGCACGACAGGCCATTTACTTGTGATATGCATTTATTACATGCAGTAATAAAATATGGGAATGACTATTGACGTGTACTATGAACATAAGAAGGCATGAGATAGAATGATGTAATATATAAAATATGTGAATATCTAGATGTATAAAATAGTCTAGAGCACTACTGCCTCCCCGGGGCCCTCGAAACCCAAGGGCGTAGAGGCATGTGCTATACAGAGAATTTATCCTAGCGATATCCTCTGGAAAGAGGATGCGCTAAGAGATTAATGGGCGTGCAACATGTAGTACAACATCTTTTAAGAAAGCGAGGACTGCTTTGGTCTTAAAAAGCGGCTCTTGCCCAAAAAACATAGCCGGATGCAGGGGAATACAATGGCGGTATACAAACGGGAAATGTTTCCTCCTGTCTCTTTCGGCTTCCCGGCACTCCAGGAAGACATGGAGGACGGTCAGCCGGTCGCCACATCTGCCATAGGTTGGAGGCTCGTTACCGGACAAGAGAAAGTTGTGAGTGCCAAAGGTGTGTCCTATTCTCAGTCTAGTGAGTAGGACATCTGTTTTTCGTATTTTCGTAGTTGGGTGCCAGGGACCTAGCTTCGGCTTAATTAGGAGAAGCTTATTACTTGTTTCTGTGTCCCACAAGCGCTGCCAGTGGCTTCGGAGTTTGTGTCTTAGAAAAGGCTTCATGTCTGTGGCAGGGACAGCAGCAGAACGAAAACCTTGCGATGCTATTGATTTGGCGATCTCGTCGGCAAGCACATTTCCCTCGATTCCTCTATGGCCAGGAACCCACCATATTGCTACATGTCTATGTGATAAGTAGATGTTACATAGGAGTGAGTAGAGTTCATTGAAGACAGGATTCGTATGCTTTTGAGAAGAAATGAGTGCTTTTACAAGACTTAAGGAGTCTCTGAATATGATAGCTTTGTCCAGTTTGTTTCTTTATATGTTTTACTGCACACAGTAGTGCGTAGACTTCTGCAGTGAAGATACTTGTTATGGGGTTCAACACGTCAGATTCAGTAAAAGAGGGACCAACAGCAGCGTAAGATACGCCAGCATGGGATTTCGACGCGTCTGTGTAAAATTCGTAGCAGGAGTACTTCATTTGAAGCTCTCGGAAATGCATAGAAATTTCAAGCTCAGGAACGTGCTTCGAGACCTCTATAAAGGATGTGTCACATTCTATCTCCTGCCGCTGCCAGGGCGGTAATCGATTAGCAGGAGTCATTAGGCGATGCTCGAGTATGGGGACATCCATTTCTTCACTAAGTTCTCTTACACGCAGTGAGAAAGGAAGCCTCATGGAGGGTCTGTTACGGAAAAGTGTTTCACACGTCAAGTCGTTTACTGTCCAGAAACACGGATGTTCCTTATTAGAGCGCACTTTCAGAAAGTAGTTAAAGCTGATGTATGTTCTCCGAAAATGGAGTGACCATTCATCGGACTCGACATACAGACTTTCAACAGGGCTTGTTCTAAATGCGCCAGTGGCCAGGCGGATTCCCAGATGATGAACGGGGTCTAACATCTCAAGTGCGGTCGGGGCGGCAGAGTGATATACTACGGCGCCATAGTCTATTCGTGATCGAACTAGGCTCCTGTAAAGGTTCAACAGGCACTTCCTGTCGCTACCCCATGTTGTGTGGGATAGGATTTTAAGTAGGTTCATTGTTTTTAGACATTTTGTTTTTAGACATTTTAGGTGTGGATTGAAAGTAAGCTTGGAGTCAAGTATAACACCTAGAAATTTGTGCTCTTTGTTAAAAGGAATTTGTTGCCCGCCCAGTTCCAGAAAAGGATCTGGGACCAGGCCTCTCTTTCTTGGGAAGAGAACGCAGGAACTT
Organism: Dermacentor variabilis; assembly: GCF_050947875.1. Taxonomy (NCBI): domain Eukaryota; kingdom Metazoa; phylum Arthropoda; class Arachnida; order Ixodida; family Ixodidae; genus Dermacentor; species Dermacentor variabilis. Next base: position 98,724 of record NW_027460324.1, read on the forward strand.
TTGTGGGGGTTGATTTTAAATCCATTTTGGTCTGCCCACATGGACACCTTGTTTAGGGCCTGCTGTACCTGTCTCTCGCAGAATGTGAGGTTGCAGGATTTGAAGCCTATTTGTATATCGTCTACATAAACGGAATAAAAAATAGCGGGTGGTAATGATGCACGAAGCGTGTTCATCTTTACGACAAAGAGCGTGCAGCTGAGTACGCCACCCTGGGGTACCCCAGTTTCCTGTATGAATGTACGCGACAGTGCAGGACCTATTTTCACCAGAAATGTTCGGTTCTCTAGGTAGCTCTCTATGATAGTTAACATATTTGCCCGGATGCCCAGCGCCGAAAGGTCGCGCAGGATTCCGTACCGCCAGGTTGTGTCGTATGCTTTTTCCATATCCAGAAATACAGATAAGGATTGTTCGTGTACGAAGGCATTGCGAATGCTCGCTTCGATGCGCACGAGATGGTCGGTTGTAGATCGCCCTTCCCTAAAACCGCATTGAAATGGGTCAAGCATTTTGCTAGATTCTAGGAGATGTATCAGACGGCGATTGATCATTTTTTCGAAAAGCTTACAGAGGCAGCTTGTAAGCGCTATGGGACGGTAGCTAGTGAGCAATGAACTGTCTTTACCATGCTTCAAAATAGGGATCACAATAGCCTCCTTCCACTTCGATAGGAGATAACCAGCAGCCCAGATAGCATTGAGAAGTGTAAGTAGTGTGATTTGTGTGTCGGAGTGCAGGTGTTTAAGCATATCATACATGATTCTATCGGGGCCCGGTGCAGAGCTCCGACATACTGACAAGGAGGCTTTAAGTTCAGCAATGGTAAAAGGGCGATTATAAGGATCATTTGGCGTGCATTTCCGATTTAGAGGCTTGAGTTCTTCTATTTCTTGATATTTAAGGAAGTTCTCTGAATATTGAGTGGAACTAGACACTCGCTCGAAGTGTTCACCCACAGCATCAACCTGGTCTTGCAGGGTATCCCCTTGTGTGTTTACCAAAGGGAGGGAGTTTGTTTGTCGCCCTCTTTGCTATTTACCTTGTTCCAGACTTTGGCCTCATCTGTATACGTGTTGATACCCGATAAAAACTTTTGCCAATTGTCTCTTCTGGCCTGTCGGCGGGTTCGCCTGCCTTGTGATTTTACTTTTTTAAAGTTCATAAGATTCTCTGTAGTGGGGGAGGCGCGTAGCAACCCCCACGCTTTGTTTTGTTTCTTTCGAGCGATCCTACAATCGTCGTTCCACCACGGGACACGCCGTTTACATTCCAATCCATTTACTTGTGATGTGCATTTATATGCAGCATCTATTATGGAGGCTGTGAAAAACTCCACTGCAGCATCAATCCCTAACGAAGACATGTCAGCCCATGAGATACTAGTAAGAGATCGAAATTTCTCCCAATTAGCTGTCTCAATCTTCCACCTAGGAGCATGTGGTGGATATTCGTTTTCTTTATATGATCTTAGCAGTATAGGGAAGTGGTCGCTGCCGCAAGGGTTGTTGGCAACTTCCCATTCAACCCGCCGTGGTTGCTCAGTGGCTATGGTGTTGGGCTGCTGAGCACGAGGTCGCGGGATCGAATCCCGGCCATGGCGGCCGCATTTCGATGGGGGCGAAATGCGAAAACACCCGTGTGCTTAGATTTAGGTGCACGTTAAAGAACCCCAGGTGGTCAAAATTTCCGGAGTCCTCCACTACGGCGTGCCTCATAATCAGAAAGTGGTTTTGGCACGTAAAACCCCAAATATTATTATTATTAACTTCCCATTCAAATTCAAGTACTACGGACGGGGAGACTATGCTAAGATCTATTGAAGAATAAGTTCTGTTTGCAAGAGAGTAATATGTGTGTTCCTTCTTATTCAACAGGCACGCACCACAAGAGAGAAGGAACTGTTCAACAAGCCGTCCTCGCGGATCTATACGAGGGTCGCCCCACAGGTAGTTGTGTGCATTGAAATCGCCAAGAACAATATAAGGTTCTGGCAATTCATCTATAAAGGACTGAAATTCATGTTTGCTTAGTTTGTAATGGGGGGGTATATAAATCGAGCAAATAGTGATAAGTTTGTTTAGCAGAACAACTCGAACCGCCACTGCCTCAAGGGCCGTTCGTAGCTGTAAACGTTGACACGCTATGCTTTCTTGAATTAAAATTGCAACACCGCCCGATGATGCGGCAGCATCATCGCTATCTTTGCGAAACGTACCATACGTACGGAGAAAGTTTGTGTGTTTGGATTTTGAGTGTGTTTCCTGTAAACACAGCACTTTTGGATTATGTTTGTGGATGAGTTCTTGCAAATCATCAAGGTTTCTAAGGAGACCTCTGATGTTCCATTGAATAATTTGTGTATCCACATTTAATGTAAATAAGTGCTGTGTGTACGGAAAGGGAGGTGATGTCTTAGGTTACAGAGCTCTTTCGAGGCCCTGTAGCGGGGGTTCTGCCCTTTCCGAAGCGTTCGAGGGAGCCTCGCCGCTCCTTAGGCGCTTGGTGCGCCTTGAGAATAGGGGTAGTGTCCATTGCCTCTTGTGAGGCGCCGGACACGTGCTCTTGCGAGCGAGATGTTTCCCGAGAGAGTCCCGCCTTGGAGGGCAGGACCCCTGCGCCCACCAGCCCGGAGGTCTATGGGGCTCCCTGAGGGATTTGGCTGCGCCGGCTGTTGCCAGCGCTGCAAGGGGCCGGGGAGGTTGGGGCAGCCTCGGCTGCGCCCACCTTCGGGGTTGGTAGTCCCTTCTGCTCGGTTGGTGGAGCAGCGCTAGCTGCGACCACCGTGGGGCCAGATGGCGTGACTGCCGCCTCACTGGGTGTGGGACGGACAGCCGCCGGAGACCGTTGTGGCGCTGCCCCCTGACGCGTCACATCGGCAAAACTTTTCTTGGGCAGGTATGAGACCCGCCTGCGTGCCTCCTTGAATGAGATGTTCTCTTTTACTTTGATAGTTACGATTTCTTTTTCTTTCTTCCAGGATGGACACGACCGCGAGTACGCGGCGTGCTCCCCATCACAATTTACACAGTGGAGAGAATTCTCACAAGCTTCAGAGGAGTGTTCATGCGCGCTGCATTTCGCACAAGTTTGGCGGCCTCGGCAGCTCTGCGAACTGTGGCCAAAACGCTGGCACTTGAAACATCGGAGGGGATTTGGCACGTACGGGCTGACACGGAGCTTTATGTACCCGGCCTCGATTGACTCGGGCAGAATACTTGAGCCGAATGTGAGTATAAGGTGTTTGGTCTTGATTTCTTTGCTGTCACGCCTGATCCTTATTCTTTAACATTGATAACATTCTGGTCACTGAAGCCCTCCAAGAGTTTATCCTCAGTGAGCTCTAGCAAGTCATCGTCCGAGAAAACACCGCGGCTTGTGTTCATCGTACGGTGCGGGGTTACAATTACTTGGGTTTCCCCAAATGACACTAGTTTTGTCAATTTCTCGTAATGTTTCTGATCGCGGAGTTCCAAGAGGAGATCACCGCTTGCCATCCTCGACGCCTTATAACCTGGACCAAGGACTTCAGTCAATGTCTTAGAAACAAGGAATGGTGATATTGTTCGAACTGGTTTAGCTGGTTTTTCAAAATGGATTACGTGAAAACGAAGGAAGGATTCTTTTTGCCGACCAAAAAACTGGAATACTTCCTCGGTGCGCCCTCTTTTCTGAGGGCGATCAAGAAGGGGAGGGAAGGAGGTCGCCATAAAGGGATTGAATTTTCGGCAATAACGCCAGCCACCCACCGTGGAGTCCTACAAGGGGACGCTGCAGGGCGTGTGAAACACGGCCTGCAAACGCCAGCTGTACATTACCACTATAACCAAATATGAAATAACCTAGGTTGGCTATTCACACAAGGTTACCCTTGCTGCCTGGAAAAACTGGAAGCAAGCGGAAGCTAGGAGAAGACAGGAAAGATGAAAAGTAAGAGAAAGACGAAGATTGGAGGGAGAGAGAGACAGGAAAAGGCAACTACCCATTTCCACCGGGTGGGTCAGTCCGGGGGTGCCGTCTACGTGAAGCCGAGGCCAAAGGGGTGTGTTGCCGCCACCGAGGGGCCGTAATGGTCCAAACACCCGGCATAGGCTCAACCCCCAGGATCCCCTTTTTCCCTGACACGGCTAAGCCGCGCACGGCTACACGCGGGAGGGTCCAAACCTCGTGTGCTCGGGTACGTGGTGTCACAACGCACCAAACGCCTGCTTGCGCAGACGCCCCTGCGGGGAGTCCCATTCTAGTTGCCACTTTAATGTCAGGGCCTTATGAATAGCTCGGATACTGTCTTTGTATGGAAGGGTTGTTTGCGTTATACCTTTGTGTGCTGCCATGAACGCGCATCTATCTGCTGCTTCATTCCCTGGTATCCCGACATGGCTTGGGACCCAGCAGAATCGTATGGTTCTTCCATATTCGTTATAAGCCAACATGTTTAGGATGTCACCAAGTAGGGGTTCGGACGCAGAGTTAAGGTTTAAAGCTCTGAGTGTGCTTAACGAATCGGTATATATGATAGTATTCGTCTGCTTGTCACTGGTGATTTTTTTTACTGCCGTCCAAATTGCGAAAACTTCGGCGGTAAACACTGAAGAAAAATTATTTATCCAAATGCTATTTTGCCAATTTTTTCGTAATTATTCCAACACCTACGTATTCTTGTGTTTTGGAGCCGTCGGTGTAAAATTCCGTGTAATGTTTATATTTTTCTTGTACAGCTCGAAACTCTTGTATTATGTGTTCTTGTGGAATGTCTTTTTTATTTAGATGTGTTAGTGTCCAGTCACATAGCTGTGAAAAGTTGTACCATGGTGGCAATCTTGATGGCCTTTCAGCAACCTGCAGGGCCTCGTGAGGAACATCATAGGCCTGACAGTATTCTTCGTATTGTAAGATTAGTGGCCGAATCATGTTCGGTTTGCTTGTGTAGTGTATCCTTGATTTGCACTGTGTAACGATGTTGTAGCATATATGTTGTGGTGATGATCGAACTCGTAGTACATAGGAAAGTGTAAGCAGTGCTCTGCGTTGCTGTAAGGACGGCTCATTGCAGTCAACATATAAACTTTGGACAGGCGATGTTCTATACGCACCGCTTGCCAGTCGTAGGCCGAGATTATGAACTGGATGGAGTCGCTTGATGTATGACTGCCTAGCTGCACCATAAACTACACTAGCGTAGTCGAGGATGCTACGTACGAGGGACCGGTATATACGTAGTAGACAAGTTCGGTCAGATCCCCAGTGCTTGTGTGATAGCACCTTGAGGATATTTAATGCTTTATTTGCTTTAATTTTAGTTCTGGTAATGTGGGCCAGGAAGTTCAGCTTTGTGTCAAACGTTACGCCTAAAAATTTATAGTGTTCTTTGACCGGCAAGGTTGTACCGTGCAATGTGAGAACTGGATTGACGTGTAACGCTCGTTTCTGGGAGAAGTGAACTGCAACAGTTTTGTCTGTTGAAAACCGGAATCCATTATTATCAGCCTATTGTGTAAGGTTATTTATGGTTATTTGTAGTTCTCTTTCGCAAGTGGGTAGATTTGAGGCGCGGCAAGCCACTTGCAAATCGTCGACACATATCGAGTGCATCACAGAGGATGGTATGATCTTATTAACAGACTTCATTTTGATTATGAAGAGTCTCGTGCTCAGAATACAACCCTGTGGAACCCCATTTTCCTGTGTAAATGTACGTGAAAGTACTGTGCCGAGACGCACCTGAAATGTTCTATTTGCCATAAAATCAGATAGACAGTTTAGCATTCTGCCACGTACTCCCAAGTCAGCCAGGTCTCTTAAAATTCCATACCGCCACGTGGTATCATACGCTTTCTCTAGATCAAAAAATACTGTGAGACAGTGTTGTTTGTGTAGAAACGCGTTGCGTATTTCATGTTCTAGTCGTACGAGGTGGTCAGTTGTCGAGCAGCCCTTTCTGTATCCGTACTGGTGCTTGTCTATCAGATTCCGTGATTCAAGGATGAATGTGAGCCTAATGTTTATGATACTCTCGTAGGATTTGGCTAGACAGCTTGTAAGGGCAATGGGCCTGTAGCTGCCTGGGGACGTTGCGGGTTTACCTGATTTCAGAAAAGGCACTATTACTGCACTTTGCCAGTCTGTAGGCATTACTCCAGATTCCCAGATCTTGTTGAAAAATTTAAGAAGTGTTTCTGCTCATGCTTGAGATAGGTGTGCCAACATTGTGTAGTGGACACGGTCAAGACCTGTTGCTGTTTTTTTACCGGCAGAGAGAACCCTGTTCAGTTCTTGTATTGTGAGGAAGTTATTGTAAGGTTCCTTTGAAGCCCCAGTGGTAGGCAGTTTCTGTTTCTTCGCCGATTCTTTATATTTTAAGAATGAATTTGAATAGTGTGCTGAGCTGGAGATGTTGTAAAAGTGCTCACCTAATGAGTTGGCCTGGTCCTGTAGTGTTGTTTGTATGCCTGGACATGTCAGTAGTGGTATTGTGTATGACGTGTACTCTCCTTTAAATTTCCCTACCTGGTCCCACATTCGTTTTGACGTGACCGTATTATTAATAGATAGAAGAAGAAGAAGAAAAGAAGAAGAAGAATTTTATTTATTCACTCAAGAAAATAAAATCACAGTAACAAGATATACAGAAGGAGGTCCCAAAGCGCAAGGCTGTAGGGGGACCTCCTGTTCTAATTAGAAAGATCAAAACAAGTTAGGTTACAGCAAACGCAGCAAAGTTTTAAAGTTGTGTACAAATAATTACACATGACAGCAAAGGAACCAAAACATATGATAGTACAAAGAATGCTGTTATGAACAAATAAAAGTAACAAAACAATTCAGGTTAATGCAAATATAGCAAAGAGGTAGAATTGTTAACATGTATTAATGCAAGAAAACAAGTAAACTGAAGACATGGCATAACACTGTATATAATTATATCATGTACTGAATTAAAAACAAAACAAAACATGGGAAGTGACATGTAGCCTATGAGGCAGTGTTCTAACAATAACTGACACAAGGAAACAAGTGGACAGATATGATGAAATGTTGGTGAAATGGTGAAATGTGATATGTTAAAGAGATATAATGTTTTACCCATAATCCAGCAAACAGAACATGTTAAATTACATTACAGCATTTACAAATTAAGTAAATATGAGAATAAATGCTTTTTAAGGCTGCCTATACTGGGAGACAGCTTTATGTCCGTTGGAATACAGTTCCAGTAAGACATCGCTGTGAACGAAGAAGTGAATTTGCCAAAATTAGTTCTGATTTTGGGTAATAAGAAGTTGTTCACTAATGCAAATCGAGTATTATTATGATTAGCAAGTTGTTCAGTGTTAAAGATTATTTGGGGAATGTGTAAGTGAAGGGAATTATAGACAAGGATTGCCATGTTTAATTGAAATAGTTTATGAATTGTGAGAATGCGATGCTCTTGCAAAAGAGCAGATGCACTACATCGAGGTGACTGGAAAGTAACAATGCGGATGGCCTGGTTCTGGACGTATTGTGTATTGAAGATACATATTTTTGCCATGACGATTTCTCTGCCTGTCTTCGAATAAATCGTGCTTTGGCTTTGGCCTTTTTGAAATTTAGAAGATTGTTATACGTGGGGTACCTCCGTAGGATTCCCCAAGCCTTATTTTGTTTCTTTTTGGCTTCGGTACACTCATTCGTCCACCAGGGATTTATCCTTTTGTGTACAATACCGGATGACTGGGGTATTGCCTTTTCTGCTGCAGAGATTATCACCTCAGTGATTTTTTTGTTAAGTTCATCAATGCTTAGTTCTTGGGAAAGGACAACTTCCAGTTTCGCGTTTGACGTAAAAATCGGCCAGTCAGCGAGCTGTAATTTCCACTGGCGTGGCCTAGTGACTATGGTTGGTGGTGAGAATAAAAATTTGATGATTGCGGGCAAGTGATCACTGCCATAAGACTTGTCGATGGTTTCCCATTTAAGATCATTAAAAAGAGACGGTGAGCAAAAAGCTAAATCTAAACAACTAAAAGTGCGGGAAGTCGGTGAAAAGTATGTCGGTGCACCTGAATTTAAAAGGCAGATACCATTTGATAGAATAAAACCCTCAACCATTTGCCCTCTTTGGTCAGTTTTGATACTGCCCCAAAGAGTACCGTGAGCATTAAAATCCCCCACTAAAACAAATGGCTCCGGTAATTGACCTGTTAAATTTTCTAAGTGTTTAGTGGTAAAATGGGTGTGGGGTGGTATATACAGCAAGCAAATGGTGATGGTTTTGTGAGTTATGACAGTGGCAGCAACGGCTTCTATGTCACTGGTAATCGGAACTTCTCTAACTGCAATACCGCCCTGCACAACAATGGCTACACCACCCGAAAGCCGGTTCATCTGAGTGCGGTCGCGCCGTACAACAGTGAAGCCTTTTAAAATATGTTTGTGTTTTTCGCCTAGGTTTGTTTCCTGCAAGCATAAGGCCACAGGAGAGAAATTAAATAACAGGTCTTTAATGTCACCTAAGTTATGTATAAGGCCTCTACAGTTCCAGTGAATAATAAAAGCCATTATGGAATTGAAGGGTAACAAATGGCTTTTACAGTTGAATAGGAGATAGGAAAGATATTAGGTGACGTGGATCTCAAGAAGGCTGATACAAAGGAGCGATAACCTTCAGGTTATCGCCTTCTTATTTTGAGTGGTTATTGGGATCTTGTCCCTCTTACCGCGCTCGAGAGAACGCTTGTCCTTCGGTGTCAATGACACCGGGGTTTTTGTGTCGACCTCCATCGCTCTCTCTGAGGCGCTGGAGGACCGAGAATTTGGCGCCGAAACACGTGTCTCGGGCCTTGGAGTACGCTTGATCTTAGGGCCATGCGGGACTGGTGTTTGCAGGGCCTTGGAAGAGGATGGGGCAGCGTTGGCTACTCCCATCATGGGGGCGGGAGGAGTCACTGCGGCACCACTGCGCGTGGGCTCGGAGGACTCCGGAGGCCTGTGTGACGCTGCCCCCGACTGCGTCACATCGGCGTAACTTCTTCGCGGAAGATACGATAGCCGCTTTCTGGCTTCAAAGAACGATATTTTTTCTTTCACAGTTAGTGCAATTACTTCCTTTTCCTTTTTCCAGCATGGGCAAGACCGCGAGTAGGCTGGATGGTTTCCTTTGCAGTTAATACAATGTGGGGAAGTGCAGTTTTCAGATTGATGATCATTTTAGCTGCATTTAGCACAGGTTGTTTGGCCTCGGCATGCATGTGAAGCATGTCCGAACCTTTGGCACTTGAAACACCGTCTTGGGTTCGGGATATATGGTCTTTTATATTTTATATATATTTACTTTTATGTACCCTGCATCCAGAGAGGTAGGCATTACGCTTGTTCCAAATGTAAGTATGACATAATTGGTGGGAATTTCTTGGTCGTTTCTACGGATTACTATTCTTTGTACCATTGTCACATTTTGTTCCTGGAAACCTTCCAGCAGTTCCTCGTCACTTAAGCCAATAAAGTCTTCTTCAGATATTACTCCCCTGCTTGTATTAAGTGTTCTGTGGGCTGAAACAGTTACTGTCGCGTCGCCAATACTGGTAAGTTCAGAGAGCTTATCTGCTTGATCTTTGTTATTCAGTTCTAGGAGCAGGTCCCCGCTAGACATTTTGGATGCTTTGTATGTTGGTCCGATTTTGTCTTTCAGACACTTCGCTACCAGGAATGGAGAGAGTTTCCTTACCGGTATGTTGCTTTCAGTATGCACTACATAGTACTTTGGAAATGTTGGGGCGTTGCCTTGAAAGGAAAATTGATGATATGTGGGGCTTTATGGCGCAAGGGCCACTCATGGCCAAAGAGCGCCAGGCAATGTTTTAATGGAGTCAGTGATGCAAGTAATGATCAATGGCGTCGTGGTTGGCTATAACGATGGAACCTGGCTGTATAGGGGCCTTAAAACAATAGTAAATTAATATATATATCTATTAAAATTGTCACAGTGACTTTTTAGATGTACTACGAATTTAAAAGATATGTTCTCATGGAGGGATGGAATAAAATATGTAAATGGCAATAGCACTATTGCCTCAAGAGGCCCTTAAGTGCAAGGGCCTGTAGGCACGTGCTCTACAAAATGTTACTATCGTAGCAGCAGCGTCTGGTAAGATGCTGTGCTACGAATCTGTTGGGCCTATAATTTGCAATGAATTAACTTCTTCCAGATAGTTAAAAACTGACTTTCTGTGAAAAAACGGGTCAGCACCAAGCAACATTGCACGATGAAAAGGAACGTTTTGTCGGTAGGCTAGAGGGACGTGTTTTTTTCCTTTCAGTTTCCATTTCTCTACACTCCAGCAAGACATGGAGGACGGTTAGTGTCTCGCCACATCTACAGCATATGGGAGGTTCGCTACCGGTCAAGAGATAAGAGTGCGTGCCATACGTATGACCTATCCGAAGGCGGCAGAAAGTGACCTCGATTCGCCGTATTTTTGTTATCGGTGGGAAATTTCGTAATTGTGGCTCGATCAAATGGAGTTTGTTAGAGGTTTCGGTGTCCCACTTCTGTTGCCAATACCGCCTAAGTTTTTTCCGCAAAAATGGCTTTAAGTCTGAGGCAGGGGTACCTACGGAACAGTTGCCAGCTTTCGTTGCAATGGATGTGGCAATTTCATCTGCAAGCATGTTGCCCTTAATGCCTCTGTGCCCAGGTACCCAACATATTATGACGTGCTGATTAGATGTATATGCTGTGCACAGGAGCGAATATAGCTCATTGAGTACAGGACTGTTGCGTTTCTGGAGTGACACTAGAGATTTTACGACACTAAGGGAGTCTGTGAATATAATGGCCTTTTGCAATTTCATTTTCTTGATATGTTTAACAGCTGTCAGTACAGCATATGCCTCAGCAGTGAATATGCTTGTTCCTGGGTGCAGGACGTTGGAGTCTGAAAATGATGGACCGACGGCTGCATACGAAACGCCGGCATGCGACTTTGAGGCATCTGTGTAAAATTCCTGGCAAGAGTACTTCGACTGAAGTTCAAGAAAGTGCATTTCAATGTGTACCTGGGCAGCGTTCTTCGTTATTTCAACGAACGAAGTATCACACTCAATGAGCTGCCATTGCCACGGCGGACATAGCATGACAGGAGCCATAAGAGGATTTTCAAAAAGTGGAACATCCATTTCTTGACTGAGTTTCCGTACACGCAGTGAGAACGGTTCTCTAACTGAGGGTCGATTATTAAATAAAGTTGCAGATGTCATGTTGTTTACACTTGGGTAAGAGGGATGCTCACGGTTTGCATTTACCTTCAGAAAATACATAAAACTTGAGTACGACCTCTGAAGATGAAGCGACCACTCATTAGCTTCAACGTAAAGACTCTCCACAGGACTTTTCCTGAAGGCACCGGTCGCCAGGCGGATACCTTGGTGATGGACAGGATCCAGCATCTTCAATGCACTAGAGCTAGCCGAATGATAAACTATTGCCCCATAATCTAAGCGTGTTCGAATGAGGCTCATGTAAAGGTTCAGGATGCATTTCTTATCGCTACCCCACGTTGTGTGTGACAAAATTTTAAGAATGTTCATGGTTTTTAGGCATTTGTTTCTGAGGTACTTCAGGTGTGAAATAAAGGTTAATTTCCTGTCTAAAATAACACCTAAAAATTTGTGTTCTGTGCTCACAGGTATGTGCTGTCCCTGAAGTTTAACTTCAGGATTTGCTATGAGACCTCTTTTTTGAGTGAAAAGAAGACAGGTACTCTTGTTGACATTGAGCGTAAAGCCATTTTCATCAGCCCACTAAGACACCTTGTTTAAACAAAGCTGTACTTGTCGCTCGCAGATAGCGAGATTACATGACTTAAATCCAATCTGAACGTCATCAACATATACTGAGTAAAATATACTACGCGGTATTGATGAGCGCAAGGAATTCATTTTTATGATAAAAAGTGTGCAGCTAAGCACGCCACCTTGCGGTACCCCAGTTTCCTGTAGAAATGGTCTCGAGAGAACATTACCAATTCTGACACGGAATGTGCGATTTGATAAATAGCTTTCGATTACATGAAGCATATTTCCGCGGATGCCCAACTCTGATAAGTCACGTAGAATTCCATACCGCCACGTGGTGTCGTAAGCCTTTTCCATGTCTAAGAATACAGAAAGAAAGAACTGTTTGTGTATGAAAGCGTCGCGAATATATGCTTCAATGCGAACGAGGTGGTCTGTCGTCGATCGGCCTTCCCTAAACCACACTGATATGGGTCAAGGAGCTTGTTTGATTCAAGGAAGTGCAAGAGCCTGCGATTTATCATTTTCTCAAAGAGCTTACATAGACAACTTGTGAGTGCTATGGGCCGGTAGCTTGCCACAGAGGACGGATCTTTACGTTGTTTCAAGACAGGGACTACAATCGACTCTTTCCATGCCAATGGAATGTCTCCTGTTTCCCAGATAGTGTTGAAAATAGACAACAGAGCCATCTGCGTGTCAGGGTGAAGATGTTTTATCATTATGTACATGATTCTGTCGGCTCCTGCCGCCGATTTCGTGCAGCCGTTCAAGGAAGCTTTGAACTCAGCAATGCTTAAAGGATGATTGTACGGTTCATTTCCACTAGCTTTACGGTTCAGTGCCTTACTTTCAGCTATCTGTTTACGTTGCTGGAATGACTGCGAGTAGTTCGCAGAGCTAGAAACTCGCTCGAAGTGTCCTCCCAAGGCGTTCGCCTGGTCTTGAAGGCTGTGGCCTTCATCATCAACCAAAGGAATGTTGTAGGTTTGTCGAGTAATTAATTTTCTTAGCCTGTTCCAGACTTTTCCTTCTTGTGTATAGGAATTTATGCTTGTGACGTATTTTTCCCAGCTTTCTCTTTTAGCGATACGACGCGTTCGTCTGCCTTTGGATTTCACGTGCTTAAAGTTTATGAGGTTTTCTGCCGTTGGAGATTGACGTAGTAAACGCCAGGCTTTGTTTTGCTCCTTACGCGCATTCTTGCATTGCTAATTCCACCACGGCACGCGCCTCTTTTTTGTAGTCCCCTTCGTTTGTGGAATGCACTCTATTGCAGCGTCAATTATAAAAGCGGTAAAATAAGCAATAGCATCGTACACACTAAAATCTTTAAAAGTGTTTCGCTGCATCTGGGTGATTTCCTCAAATTTTTTCCAATCTGCGGATGCAACTTTCCATTGAGGGGGGTGTGGTAGGAATTCATTTTCTTCTAAAGCTTTAAGGCAGATGGGAAAATGATCACTCCCATATGGGTTTTTGACTACCTCCCATTGTAGGCAAGGTACAAGTGTAGCCGAGCAGATAGCTAAATCTATCGCAGAGTACGTGCCATGTGCTGTGCTATAGAATGTCGGCTCCTTTTTATTTAATATGCATGTACCTGAAGAAACAAGGAAATTTTCTATTAAGCGCCCTTTGACATCGCATCGAGAGTCTCCCCAGAGGGTATGGTGCGCGTTGAAATCCCCAACGAGTACGTAGGGCTCAGGCAGTTCATCGATTAGACTAAGAAATTCTGTTCTTTGGAGTCGATAATGGGGTGGGATATACACAGAAGAGATTGTAATGAGTTTACCTGACAGTAAAGCTCGAACCGCAACTGCCTCAAGGGGCGTTCGGAGTTCCAAGGCCTGGCATGCTACACGCTTATCAACTATAATCGCGACACCACCGGACGAAGCAAAAGCATCGTCACGGTCCTTGCGAAAAATGTTAAATTGGGGTAGAAATCCTGTCTGTGTAACTTTTAAATGGGTCTCTTGTACACACAGCACCTTTGGATTATATTTACGCAAGAGTTCCTTGACATCATCGAGGTTATGTAGGAGACCCCTGACTTTCCATTGTAATATTTGTGTCTCCATAGTTAATAGTGTGTGTGTGTGTGTGTGCTGTGTGTCAAGAGAGGAAATTTGATTTATATTGCAGGGCCTTCCCAGGCCCTGTAATGCGGAGTTTGTCTTTCTTGCCGCCGTCCTGAGACTGGCGGCGGTCCTTGGGCGCTTGCTGCGCCGTCTGGCTTGAAGTAGTGTCCATTGCCTCTTGAGAGGCACTGGACGTCCGCTCTTGTGAGCGGCGCGTTTGTCGTGAAGGCTTCATCTGAGCAGATGAGACCTTTGTGCCTACCTACCCTGAGGTCGATGGGCCCTCTTTCTGTGACGGCGAGGCAGCGTTGGCTGCTATCGCCGAGGGGGCTGGTGGCACAACCTCGGCCACACTCTTTGTGGGCCGGGCTGATGCCGCAGTCTGCTGCGGCGTTGCCCCCTTACGCGCCGCACCAACATAGCCTGCAGTATGAATGAATGAAACACGTTTCCGCGCTTCTTGAAACGATATATTCTCTAACTTTCAGTGTAATAATATCCTTTTCTTTTTTCCACGTCGGACATGATCGGGAATATGTGGCGTGATCACCGTCGCAATTCACACAGTGGAGTGCGCCAGTGCAGTTGTCGGAAGCATGCTCTTGACCACATTTTGCGCAAGTGAGACGCCCTCGGCAACTTTGTGAGCCATGGCCAAATCTTTGACATTTGAAACATCTACGTGGATTTGGAATGTATGGTCTTACTCGTGTTTTTGTGTATCCTGTGTCGAGAGATTCTGGCAGAACACTTGTAGCAAACGTGAGAACGAGATGTTTTGTAGGAATTTCTTTGTTGTCGCGCTTGATCGTTATTCTTTGTACTTTGACAACTTCTTGTTCCTTCCATCCTTCGAGTAGTTCTTCTTCACTCAGGTTCAAAAGATCGGCGTCTGATACCACACCTCTGGATGTGTTCATAGATCGTTGTGGCGTCACTGTGACTTCGACATCACCAAAAGCCAGAATATTTGAAATCCTTTCACGTTGGAGCTGGTCACGTACTTCAAGCAGTAAGTTGCCGCTAGCCATTTTAGTGATCTTGTATCCAGGACCAAGAACATCGGTGAGAACTTTCGCAACGGTGAATGGTGAAAGGGTTCTTACTGTCTTATCAGGGCACTGACTATGTATGACGTGGTAACGCGGGAAGGATTCCCTGCGTTGGGCCAAGAATTGAAAAGTTTCTTCGGTGCGCCCTTTTTTCGAAAGAGGGCGATCAGGAAGTCGGGGAAAGGTGCTTAAAGCCATCAATAACTTATTACATTTCGGCAGCTATGCCAGCCACCCACCATGGAGCCCAACAAGGGGACGCTGCGAGACCCGAAGGAAACAGACGCCAGCTGTACATAGCTACTATAACCCAATATAATAGATCCAAGGTTGGATGAACTACACCAGGTTAACCCTTGCTGCCTGGAGAATTGGAAGTAAACGAAGTGAGAAGAAGACAGGAAAGGTGGAAAGTGAGAGAGAAAGACGAACGTTTAAGAGAGAGAAAGATAGGAAAAGGCAACTACCGATTTCCCCCGGGTGGGTCAGTTCGGGGGTGCCGTCTATGTGAAGCAGAGGCCAAAGGGGTGTGTTGCCTCCGCCGAGGGGCTTAAAGGTCCAAACACCCAGCATCAGCTCAACCCCCAGGATCCCCCTTTCCCCAGACACGGCTAAGCCGCGCACGGCTACACGCGGGAGGGTCCAACCCTCGTGTGCTCGGGTCCATGGTGTCGCAACACACCAAACGCCTGCTTGCGCAGACGCCCCTGCGGGGTGAAAGGAAAATTGGAATGGTACTTCGGTGCGGCATCTCTTCAGACGCCGATCATAAACAACAGAAGCTTGCGCGGCCATAGGAAAATGTGTATGTTCGGCAACAGCGCCGACCGCCCATCACGGAGCCCAACGAGGGGACGCGGCACAGCTTGTGTACAAGCCTGCACGACGCCAGCCGTATGCCATCACTATAACACAATATGGTGTACCCAAGGTAGGATATCCACACAAGGTTAACCCTTGCCGCCATGAAGAAAGGAATTAAATGGAAGAGAGAACAAGACAGGAAAGACTAAAGGTGAGAGGGAAAGACGAAGATGTGCGAAGAGAGAGACAGGAAAAGACGACTGCCGATTTCCCCCAGGTGGGTCAGCCTGGAGGTGCCGTCTATGTGAAGCAGAGGCCACAGGGGTGTGTTGCCTCCGCCGCGGGGCCTTAAAGGTCCGAACACCCAGCATCGGCTCAACCCCCAGGATCCCCCTTTCCCCAGACACGGCTAAGCCGCGCACGGCTACACGCGGGAGGGGCCAACCCTCGCGTGCTCGGGTACGTGGTGTCGCAACACACCAAACGCCTGCTTACGCAGACGCCCCTGCGGGGAAAGAGGTGTGTTGCCTCTGCCGGGGGGCCTTAAAGGTCCGAACACCGGGCATCGGCTCAACCTCCAGGATCCCCCTTTCCCCACACACGGCTAAGCCGCGCACGGCTACACGCGGGAGGGTCCAACCCTCGTGTGCTCGGGTACGTGGTGTCGCAATGCACCAAACGCCTGCTTGCGCAGACGCCCCTGCGTGGAGCTCAAGGATTGGGACATGCATTTCATCACTAAGCTCCCTCACACGCAGCGAGAAAGGCTGTCTTACGGAGGGACGATTGCGAAGGAGTGTAGCATATGTCATGTCATTAACGGCATTAAAACACGGATGTTGAGGATTTGAGTGGACTTTCAGAAAATATTTTTGGCTCATGTATGTCCTCTGCAGATTAAGTGACCACTCATTTGATTCTGCATATAAGCTTTCAATAGGACTTGTTCTGAAAGCTCCAGTGGCCAGTCGGATTCCTAGATGGTGGACCGGATCTAGCATCTTTAGCGCGCTCGGGGCTGCAGAATGATAGATCACGGCACCGTAGTCCAACCGCGATCGGATGAGGCTCTTGTAAAGATTCATTAAACATTTCCTGTCGCTGCCCCATGTTGTGTGGGATAAAACTTTAAGTTAGTTCATTGTTTTTAAGCATTTGACCTTGAGGTACTTTATGTGTGGAATAAAAGTTAATTTCGTATCAAGTATGATGCCTAAGAACTTGTGTTCTTTGTTCACAGGAATTCGATGACCATACATTTCGATACTGGGTTCTGCAATGAGGCCTCTCTTTCTTGTGAAAAGCACACATGAACTTTTGTTGGGGTTAACTTTAAATCCGCTTTCTTCTGCCCATTTGGACACTTTGTTCAAGCCCTGTTGAACTTGCCTCTCACATACTGTCAGGTTGCAGGATTTGAAACCTATCTGTATGTCGTCTACGTAAACAGAATAAAAAATGGCTGGCGGTAATGAAGCACGAAGGGTGTTCATTTTCACGATGAAGAGCGTGCAGCTAAGTACACCTCCTTGAGGTACACCAGTTTCCTGTATAAAAGGTTGCGACGATACATTGCCGACTTTCACGCGGAATGTACGGTTTGAAAAATAGCTTTCAATTTGGACGAGCATATTGCCACGGGTGCCAATTCCCGACAAGTCTCTCAAGATTCCATAGCGCCACGTAGTGTCGTACGCCTTCTCCATATCGAGAAATACCGATAGGAAATATTGTTTATGTAGAAAGGCGTCGCGAATGCGCACAAGGTGATCGGTTGTGGACCGCCCTTTTCTCAAGCCACACTGAAAGGGATCGAGGATATTATTGAGTTCAAGGAAATGTACAAGTCTGCGGTTAACCATTTCTTAAAGAAGCTTACAAAGACAATTTGTAAGAGCTATCGGACGGTAACTTGCCGCCAAGGAAGGGTCCTTACCCTGCGTAACAACAAGGACCACGATCGCTTCTTTCCATGTGGATGGGAGGTATCCCATAGCCCAAATAGCTTAGAGAAGCGTGAGTAGTGTAAGTTTGGTGTCAGTGTGTAAGTTTCTGATCATTTCGTACATGACTCTATCAGGTCCCGGTGCAGAGCTTTTGCATGTGGTCTAAGCAGCTCTCAACTCTGCAAACTGAACGGCCGGTTATAAGGTTCCTTCTGTCTGGATTTTCGTATTATTGGCTTACATTCTTCTATTTGTTTGTATTTGAAAAAGGATTGCGAATAATGGTTTGAACTCGACACGCTCTCAAAGTGTTCTCCAAGTGAGTCTGCATGATCTTTCAGTGTTTCACCTTGTGTGTTCACCAAAGGAAGTGAATATGTTTGTCGCCCTTTTATACTATTAACCCTGTTCCAGACTTTGGCCTCATCTGTATAGGAGTTGATACCAGATAAAAACTTCTGCCAACTACCTCTTCTGCCCTGTCGGCGGGTTCGCCTGCCTTGGGATTTTCCTTGTTTAAAATTAATAAGATTATCCGCAGTGGGGGAGGCGCGTAGCAACCCCCACGCTTTGTTTTGTTTCTTACTAGCGATCCTACAATCGTCGTTCCACCACGGGACACGCCGTCTGCATGCCAATCCATTTACTCCATTTAGTTGCAGCATCTATTATGAAGGCTGTAAAATATTCCACAGCAGCATCAATTCCTAACGTGGACATGTCATCCCATGATATACTAGTTACGTTTCGGAATTTCTCCCAGTCTGCTGTCTCAATCTTCCACCTGGGAGCCTGTGGTGGATATTCGTCTTCGTTAAGTGTTCTTAATAGTATGGGGAAATGGTCGCTTCCGTAAGGATTGTTCCTAACTTCCCATTCGAGTTCAGGCAGTATGGACGGGGAAACTATTCTGAGGTCAATTGAAGAAAAGGTATTGTTTGCAAGACAGTAATATGTGGGTTTCTTCTTATTCAGAAGGCACGCACCCGAAGAAAAAAGGAACTGTTCAACAAGACGACCTCGCGCATCTATACGAGAGTCGCCCCAGAGGGAGCTGTGCGCATTCAAATTGCCAAGAACAACATAAGGTTCTGCCAATTGATCTATAAAGGATTGGAATGCATGTTTCGTTAATTTGTAGTGTGGGGTTACGTAAAGGGAGCAAATGGTGGCGAGTTTATTGAGAAGCACAGCTCGAACCGCCACTTCTTCAAGGGGCGTTTGTAGCTCTAAACGCTGACAAGAGATACATTTATGAATTTAAATGGCAACACCGCCTGATGATACGACAGCATCATCGCGATCTTTGCGGAACTTGACATACGGTCGGAGAAAGTTTGTGTGTTGTGGTGTTAAGTGTGTTTCCTGTAGACACAGCATTTTGGATTGTGTTTTTGGATAAGCTCTTGTACGTCATCAAGGTTCCTAAGAAGACCTCTGACATTCCGTTCAATTATTTGTGTAGCCATATTGGAAGTAAATAAGTGCTGTGTGTATGGAAAGGGAGGTGATGCCTTAGAATGAATGAATGAATGTTTGATGTTTTGTGGCGCAAGGGCCAAGTATGGCCAAAGAGCGCCATGTCCGTGTTAATGGGCTTGCAGTGAAATTATGAGTTCGATGAAGTTGGTGTGACGTGGCTGTAGAGGGGCCTTAAAAACGGTCGCGCTAAAGCGCGCAAAATCTGTATAATAAGATTATGGCGATGACTTATGACGTGTACTATGAACATTAAGATACATTTAAATAGAATGATACGATGCGTAAAAATATCTAAGGTTATAAGATATGCTCGAGCACTACTGCCTCCTTAGAGCCCTTGAAAAAACAAGGGCCTGGAGGCATGTGCTAGGCAAAACTGTTATCGCAGCGGCATCCTCTGGAGCGAGGATGCTCTACGAATTTCTTGGGCATATAACGTGTAGTACGACATCATTTAAGAAGCTCAGGACTGTCTTGTTGTCAAAAAGCGGTTCCTTACCAAGAAACATAACCGGGTGTAGAGGGATGTGATGTTTGTAAGCAAGCGGAAAATGTTTCTTTCTCTCCGTTTCGGCTTCCCGACACTCCAGGAGCACGTGGAGGACAGTAAGCACCTCACCGCATCTACCACAGATTGGAGGTTCACTTCCAGTAAGCAGATAATTATGGGTGCCAAATGTGTGTCCTATTCTGAGGCGACAGAATAGGACATCTGTTCGCCGAGATTTTGTTGGGGAGGGCCAAAAACCTAACTGCGGCTTTATAACGTGCAGTTTATTATTTATCTCTGCGTCCCACATGCGTTGCCAGTGGTTTCACAGTTTCTTTCGTATGTAAGGTTTTAGATCTGTGAGAGGCACCAAATCAGTATTATTAACAGCAGGGAGTGCAATTGACGTAGCCATCTGGTCTGCCAAGACGTTACCTTCGATTCCCCTGTGGCCGGGTACCCAGCATATGATGATTTGCTGGTTAGAGAGATAAGCTTTGCACATGTCGGAATAGACCTCAGTAAGTACAGGATTTTTATGTTTGTAGGGTGACATTAAGGCCTTCACCACACTTAGGGAGTCTGTATATATTACGGCTTTTTGGAGTTTTGCTTTCTTTATATGCTTTACAGCCGACCATATAGCGTAGGCCTCTGCCGTAAAGATACTTGTTTCTGGATGTAGTACATCGCATTCCGAAAAAGAAGGACCGACGGCTGCATAAGATACTCCGGCATGTGACTTGGAAGCGTCTGTGTAGAACTCTGTGCACGAGTGTTTGTACTGAAGTTCTAGGAAATGCATTCGAATTTCTACATCTGGAGCATGCTTTGAAACTTTTAGAAAGGATACGTCACATTCTGTGACCTGCCAGTCCCAAGGAGGTAATAGCTTGGTTGGGCGCATTAAGCGGTGCTCCAGGAGTGGGACATGCATTTCATCGCTAAGCTCCTTCACACGCAGCGAGAAAGGCTGTCTTATAGACGGACGGTTGCGGAAAAGTGTAGCATACGTCATATCGGTAATGGTATTAAGACATGGGTGTTCAGGAATGGAATGCACTTTAAGGAAATAAGTAAAGCTGACGTATGATCTCTGTAAGCGGAGCGGCCACTCATTCGATTCGGCATATAGGCTTTCGATCGGGCTTGTTCTGAAAGCACCAGTGGCTAGGCGGATACCTAGATGATGGACAGGATCCAGCATCCTTAGCGCGCTCGGGGCGGCAGAGTTATACACTACGGCCCCATAATCCAATCGTGACCGTATTAGGCTCTTGTAGAGATTCATTAGACACTTTCTGTCACTTCCCCACGTAGTCTTGGATAGAAGTTTTATTAAGTTCATTGTTTTTAGACATTTTTCTTTGAGATATTTGATGTGTGGAATGAAAGTGAGTCTATCGTCAAGTATAATACCTAGGAATTTGTGCTCTTTGTTGATAGGAATTTGTTGTCCACACAGTTCTAAGCAAGGATCCGGGACCAGGCCTCTCTTTCGTTTAAAAAGTACACATGAACTTTTGTGAGGATTGATTTTAAATCCGTTTTTCTCTGCCCATTTTGATACTTTGTTTAAACCATGCTGTACCTGTCTCTCGCACACTGCGAGGTTACAGGATTTAAAAGCTATTTGAATGTCGTCCACATAGATAGAGTAAAAAATGGCCGGAGGTAATGAAGCAGGGAGCGTGTTCATCTTCACTATAAAGAGCGTGCAGCTAAGGACGCCTCCCTGGGGTACACCAGTTTCTTGTGTAAAAGGACGTGACAGTACATTGCCGACTTTTACACGGAATGTGCGATTGGACAAATAGCTTTCTATGAGGTTTAGGATATTACCATGAATGCCCATTTCTGACAGGTCTCTTAAGATTCCGTATCGCCACGTTGTGTCGTATGCCTTCTCCATATCGAGGAATACGGATAGGAAAAACTGTTTGTGTACAAATGCGTCACGGATGTTTGCTTCTATACGTACAAGGTGATCAGTTAAGGAGCGCCCTTCCCTGAAGCCACACTGATAAGGATCAAGTATTTTGTTCTGTTCAAGGAAATGGATGAGGCGCCGATTTATCATTTTTTCAAATACCTTACACATGCAACTTGTGAGGGCTATCGGGCGGTAGCTTGCCACTGAGGAAGGATCTTTGCCTTGTTTTAAAACAGGGACCACAATGGCTTCTTTCCATGCAGTCGGAAGGTACCCTGCGTCCCAGATAGTGTTGAAAAGTGTAAGTAGTGTAACTTGCGTGTCATTGTGTAAGTTTTTCAGCATTTCATACATGATTCTGTCAGATCCCGGTGCAGAGCTCTTGCATGCGCTCAAGGCAGCTCTGAACTCTGCAATACTAAAAGGACGGTTGTATGGTTGATTTTGACGACATTTTCTGCTGAAAGGCTTACGTTCTTCTATTTGCTTGTATTTGAGGAAGGATTGTGAATAATTTGATGAACTTGACACGTTCTCAAAATACTCCCCAAGTGAGTCTGCCTGGTCTTGTAGTGTATCGCCCTGTGTGTTTACCAGGGGAAGTGAATGTGTTTGCCGCCCTTTAATCCTATTAACTCTGTTCCAGGCTTTGGCCTCATCCCTAAACGAGTTAATACTCGATAAAAACTTGTGCCAGCTTTCTCTTCTGGCCTGTCGGCGGGTTCGCCTTCCTTGGGACTTTATTTTTTTAAAGTTTATAAGATTCTCTGCAGTGGGAGAAGCGCGTAGCAACGCCCACGCCTTGTTCTGATTCTTACGGGCGATCCTACATTCGCTGTTCCACCACGGTACACGTCGTTTGCATGCCAGACCACTCACTTCGGATATGCATTTTGATGCGGCATCTATTATGAATGATGTTAGATACTCTACAGCAGCATCAATTTCTAGAGAAGACATGTCGGCCCATGAGATGTTAGTGAGAGTTCGAAATTTCTCCCAGTCTGCTGTGTCTACCTTCCACCTAGGAGCTTGCGGAGGATATTCGTTTTCTTTAGATGTTCTTATCAGTATGGGAAAGTGGTCGCTCCCGTAAGGATTCTTCGTAACTTCACATTCAAGTTCGAGCAGTATAGACGGGGAAACTATACTAAGATCTATTGAAGAAAATGTTCTGTTTGCTAGAGAGTAATATGTGGGTTCCTTTTTATTCAGCAAGCACGCACCGGAAGAAAAGAGGAACTGTTCAACAAGACGACCTCGCGCGTCTGTACGAGAGTCGCCCCACAGGGAGCTGTGCGCATTGAAATCGCCAAGAACAACATAAGGTTCTGGCAATTCGTCTATAAATGACTGAAATTCATGCTTGTTTAATTTGAAGTGTGGGGGTACATAAAGCGAGCAAATGGTGACGAGTTTATTTAAAAGAACAGCTCGAACCGCCACTGCTTCAAGGGGCGTTCGTAGCTGTAAACGTTGACAGGCTACACTTTTTTGAATTATAATTGCAACACCGCCCGATGATGCGACAGCATCATCGCGATCTTTCCGAAACGTAACATATTGTCGAAGAAAGTTTGTGTATTTTGATTTTAAGTGTGTTTCCTGTAAACACAGCACTTTTGGATTGTGTGTATGGATGAGTTCTTGCACATCATCAAGATTCCTAAGAAGACCTCTGACATTCCATTGAATGATTTGTGTATCCATATTTAAAGAAATATAGGTGCTGTGTTTACGGAAACGGAAGAGATGTCTTACATTACAGAGCCCTTTCGAGGCCCTGTAATAGGTGTTTTGTTCTTTTTGAAGCGTTCGAGCGAGTCTCGACGCTCCTTAGGCGTTTGGTGCGCCTTGGGGACAGGTGTAGTGTCCATTGCCTCCTGTGAGACGCCGGACAGGCGCTCTTGCGAGCGAGAGGTTTTCAGAGGGAGTCCCGCCTTCGAGGGCAAGACCCCTGCGCCCACCAGCCCGGAGGTCGATGGGGCTCCCTGAGGGATTTGGCTGCGCTGGCCGTTGCCAGCGCTGGAGGGGGCCTCGGAAGTTGGGGCAGCCTCGGCTGCGCCCACCTTCGGGGTCGATGGCTCCGTCTGCTCGGTTGGCGGAGCAGCCCTAGCTGCAACCACCGTGGGGGCAGATGGCGTAACTGTCGACTCACTGACTGTGGGTCGGACAGCCGCCGGAGGCCGTTGTGACGCTGCCCCCTGACGCGCCACATCGGCAAAGGTTTTCCTGGGCAGGTACGATACCCGCCTACGTGCCTCCTTGAAACTTATATTTTCCTTTACTTTTAGTGTTACAATTTCCTTTTCTTTTTTCCACGATGGGCACGACCGCGAGTACGCGGCGTGCTCCCCATCACAGTTTACACAGTGGAGAGTGTTCGCACAAGCTTCAGTGGCGTGTTCAAGGGCACTGCATTTGGCGCATGTTTGGCGGCCTCGGCAGCTCTGCGAGCTGTGGCCAAAACGCTGGCATTTGAAGCATCTTAGGGGATTTGGCACATATGGTCTGACACGGAGCTTTATGTACCCGGCCTCTACAGACTCGGGCAGAATACTTGAACCGAATGTGAGTATCAGGTGCTTTGTTTGAATTTCTTTTCCATCCCTTCTTATCTTAATTCTTCTCACATTGACAACATTCTGATCACTGAAGCCCTCCAGGAGCTCAGCCTCTGTCAGCTGGAGCAAATCGTCATCCGAGACAACGCCGCGGGTGGTGTTGAGCGTGCGGTGTGGAGTCACTGTTAATGGAACATCTCCGAATGATACTAGACCGGGCAACTTATCGTACTGTTTCTGATCATGGAGCTCTAGCAGGAGATCACCACTTGCCAGCCTTGATACCTTGTAGCCTGGACCAAGGACATCAGTTAAGGACTTTGAAACTAGAAAAGGGGAAATGTTTCGTACTTGTTTTTCTGATTTTTCTGAGTGGATCACATGGTAACGTGGGAAGTTCTGTCTTTGTCGTCCAAGGAACTGGAAAACTTCATCGGTGCGCCCTCTTTTGTGAGGGCGATCAGGAAGCGGAGGGAAGGAGCTAGCCATAAAGGAATTGAATTTTCGGCAACAACGCCAGCCACCCACCATGGAGCCCTACAAGGGGACGTTACAGGGACTGTAAAAACAGGTCCTGCAAACGCCAGCTTTACGTTGTCACTATAACCAAATATGAGATAACCTAGGTTGGTTATTCACACAAGGTTAACCCTTGCTGCCTGGAAAAATTGGAAGTAAGCGGAAGCTAGGAGAAGACAGGAAAGATGAAAAGTAAGAGAAAGACGAAGATTAGAGGGAGAGAGAGACAGGAAAAGGCAACTACCGATTTCCCCCGGGTGGGTCAGTCCGGGGGTGCCGTCTATGTGAAGCCGAGGCCGAAGAGGTGTGTTGCCTCCGCCGGGGGGCCTTAAAGGTCCAAACACCCAGCTTCGGCTCAACCCCCAGGATCCCCTTTTCCCCAGACACGGCTAAGCCGCGCACGGCTACACGCGGGAGGGTCCGACCCTCGTGTGCTCGGGTACGTGGTGTCGCAACACACCAAACGCCTGCTGACGCAGACGCCCCTGCGGGGAGGTGATGCCTTAGGTTACAGAGCTGTTTCGAGGCCCTGTAACGGGGGTTCTGCCCTTTCTGGAGCGTTCGCGGGAGCCTCGCCGCTCCTTAGGCGTTTGGTGCGCCTTGAGGACAGGTGTAGTGTCCATAGCTTCTTGTGAGGCGCCGGACACGTACTCTTGCAAGCGAGAAGTTACAAGAGAGAGTCCTCCCTTGGAGGGCAAGACCCCTGCGCCCACCAGCCCTGAGGTCGATGGGGCACCCTACAGGATCTGGCTGCGCCGGCTGTTGCCAGCGCTGGAAGGGGCCTAGGTGGTTGGGGCAGCCTCGGCGGCGCCCACCTTCGGGGTCGATAGTCCCCGTTGCAGTGTTGACGGAGCAGCGCTAGCTGCAACCGCCGGAACGGCAGATGGCGTAACTGCCGACTCACTGCTTGTGGGTCGGACAACCGCCGGAGGCCGTTGAGACGCTGCCCCCTTACGCGCCACATCGGCAAAGCTGCTCTTAGACAGGTATGACACCCGCCTACGCGCCTCTTTGAAAGATATGTTTTCTTTGATTTTGATTGTCACAATCTCTTTTTCTCTTTTCCAAGACGGGCAGGCGTGCGTGTATGCGGCATGCTCGCCATCACAGTTGACACAATGTGGAGTGTTTTGGCACGTTTCGGAGGAATGTTCGTTGTCACTGCACTTGGCACAAGGCAGCCGGCCTCGACAGTTCTGTGAACTGTGGCCGAAACGTTGGCACTTAGAGCATCTGAGAGAATTGGGAAATTATGGCCGAACACGAAGTTTGATATAACCAGCCTCGATGGACTCGGGAAGGACACTTGAGCCGAAAGTGAGTATCAGGCGTTTCGTTTTGATCTCTTTTCCATCTCTGCTCATCTTAATTCGTTTAACATTGATAACATTCTGGTCACTAAAGCCCTCCAAGAGTTCAGCCTCAGTGAGCTCCATTAAGTCATCGTCAGAGACAACACCACGGGTGGTGTTCATCGTGCGGTGCGGGGTTATAATTATTTGCGTTTCCCCAAATGACACTAGTGTTGACAATTTTTCATATTGTTTTTGATCGCGGAGCTCCAAGAGGAGATCACCGCTTGGCATCCTCGACGCCTTATATCCAGGACCACAGGCTTCAGTCAGCGACTTCGCAATAAGGAAGGGTGAGATAGTTCTTACTGGTTTATCTGGTTTTGCAGAGTGGATGACATGGAAACGCGGGAAGGATTCTTTTTGGCGGCCAAAAAATTGGAAGACTTCATCGGTGCGTCCTCTTTTCTGAGGGCGATCAGGTAGTGGAGGGAAAGAAGTAGCCATAACTAGACGTGTAGTTTTCGGCAGGAACGCCAGCCACCCGCCATGGAGTCCAACAAGGGGACGCTGCAGGGCCTGAGAAACAGGGCCTGCAAACGCCAGCTGTACGTTGCCACTATAACCCAATATGACATAACCAAGGCTGGCTACTCACACAAGGTTAACCCTTGCCGCCTAGAAGAAGGAAGTAAATAGAAGAGAGAAGGAAACAGGAAAGGTGGAAAGTAAGGGAAAGACGAAGAAAGGGTTCTGTTCGCAAGAGAGTAATATGTGTGTTCCTTCTTATTCAACAGGCACACACCAGAAGGAAAAAGGAACTGTTCAACAAGACGTCCTCGCGCATCTATACGAGGGTTGCCCCACAGCAAGTTATGTGCATTGAAATCGCCAAGAACAACATATGGTTCTGGCACTTCATCTATAAAGGACTGAAATTCATGTTTGCTTAGTTTGTAGTGCTGGGGTATATAAAGCGAGCAAATAGTGATAAGTTTGTTTAGCAGAACAACTCGAGCCGCCACTGCCTCAAGAGCAGTTCATAGTTGTAAACATTGACAGGCTATGCTTTTTTTGAATTACGATTGCAACACCGCACGATGATGCGACAGCATCATCGCGATCTTTGCGAAAAGTAACATACTGTCGAAGAAAGTTTGTGTATTTTGATTTTAAGTCTGTTTCGTGTAAACACAGCACTTTTGGATTGTGTTCATGGATAAGTTCTTGCACATCATCGAGGTTCCTAAGAAGACCTCTGACATTCCATTGAATGATTTGTGTATGCATATTTAAAGAAAAATTGGTGCTGTGTTTACAGAAACGGAGGTGATGCCTTAGGTTACAGAGCTCTTTCGAGGCCCTGTAACGGGGGTTCTACCCTTTCTGGAGCGTTCGAGCGAGTCTCGGCGCTCCTTAGGCGTTTGGTGCG
The DNA here is from genome assembly GCF_050947875.1 of Dermacentor variabilis. Taxonomy (NCBI): domain Eukaryota; kingdom Metazoa; phylum Arthropoda; class Arachnida; order Ixodida; family Ixodidae; genus Dermacentor; species Dermacentor variabilis. The sequence continues at coordinate 126,100 of NW_027460324.1, forward strand.
CCTTGACGACAGGTGTAGTGTCCATTGCCTCCTGTGAGACGCCGAACAAGCGCTCTTGCGAGCGCGAGGTTTTCCGAGAGAGTCCTGCCCCGGAAGGCAAGACCCCTGCGCCCACCAGCCCGGAGGTCGATGGGACTCCCTGAGGGATTTGGCTGCGCTGGCTGTTGCCAGCGCTGGAAGGGGCCTCGGAAGTTGGGGCAGCCTCGGCTGCGCCCACCTTCGGGGTCGATTGTCCCCTCTGCTGTGTTGACGGAGCAGCGCTAGCTGCAACCGCCGCGGGGGCAGAGGGCGTAACTGCCGACTCACTGCCTGTGGGTCGGACAGCCGCCGGAGGCCGTTGTGACGCTGCCCCCTTACGCGCCACATCGGCAAAGCTGCTCTTAGAGAGGTATGACACCCGCCTACGTGCCTCTTTGAAAGATATGTTTTCTTTGACTTTGATTGTCACAATCTCCTTCTCTCTTTTCCACGACGGGCAGGACCGCGAGTATGCGGCATGCTCGCCAGCACAGTTGACACAATGTGGAGTGTTCTGGCATGTTTCGGAGGAATGTTCATTGTCACTGCACTTGGCACATGTCAGCCGGCCTCGACAGTTCTGTGAACTGTGGCGGAACCTTTGGCACTTGAAGCATCTAAGAGGATTGGGCACGTATGGCCTAACACGAAGTTTGATATAACCGGCCTCGATGGACTCGGGGAGGACACTTGAACCGAAAGTGAGTATCAGGTTTTTCGTCTTTATCTCTTTACCATCTCGCCTCATCGTAATTCGCTTAACATTTATGACATTCTGTTCGCTGAAGCCCTCCAAGAGTTCAGCTTCAGTGAGCTCTAGCGTGTCATCGTCCGAGACAACGCCGCGGGTGGTGTTCATGGTACGGTGCGGAGTTACTGTTATTTGGGTCTCCCGAAATGAGACAAGTTTCGGCAGTTTCTCGTACTGCTTCTTAACGTGGAGCTCCAAGAGAAGATCAGCACTTGTCATTCTCGACGCATATACCCTGTTCCAAAAACTTCAGTTAAAGACTTCGAAACAAGAAACGGTGAACTGTTACGCACTAGTTTGTCTGGGTTTTCTGAGTGAATCACATGATATCTAGGAAAGTTCTGGACTTGTCGTCCGAAAAACTGAACGAGATCTTCGGTGCGCCCTCGTTTGTGAGGGCGATCAGGGAGTTTATGAAAAGCGTTTTCCATAATTACAATAGGGTTTTCGGCCGCGATGACGACCAGCCACCATAGAGCCCAACAGGGGGACGTGACAGGAGTTAATGCTAGAGAAACCCTGCCAACGCCAGCCATACATCGCTGCTATAACCAAATACAGCATAACCAAGGCTCGCTAGCTACACAAGGTTAACCCTTGCCGCCGGGAAATTAGGAAGTGAGAAGTGATGAGAGGACGGGAAAGATGAAAAAGGCGAGAGAAAAAGACTAAGATTGGAGAGGAGGACAGGAAAAGGCGACTGCCGATGTCCCCCGGGTGGGTCAGTCCGGGGGTGCCTCTACGTGAAGCAGAGGCCAAACAGGTTGGTTGCCTCCGCCGGGGTGCCTTAAAGGTCAGAACACCCAGCATCGGCTCTACCTCCAGGATCCCCCTTTCCCCGGACACGGCTAAGCCGCGCACGGCTACACGCGGGAGGGTCCAACCCTCGTGTGCTCGGGTACGTGGTGTCGCCACACACCAAACGCCTTCTCACGTAGACGCCCCTGCGGGGGACGCCTCTGCGGGGGGGGGGGGGGGTTGAAGGGGAATGTGCTCTCGGTATGCTAAGGAAAAATGTCTCTTTCTCTCAGATTCGGCTTCCCGACACTCCAGGAGGACGTGGAGTACGGTCAGCCTCTCCCCGCATCTACCACAGGTTGGAGGCTCACTTCCGGTGAGTAGAAAGTTATGGGTGCCAAATGTGTGTCCTATTCTTAGATGACAGAATAGGACATCTGTTCGGCGCGATATTGTAATACAGGGCCAGAATCCTAATGTTGGCTTTATCAGGTGGAGCTTATTATCCGTATCCGCGTCCCACATGTGTTGCCAGTGGGCTCGCAGCTTCCTTCGCAAGAAAGGCCTCAGATCTGTGACAGGCCCCTCAGCGGTAGGGTTAGCGGCTCGCGATGCGATCAACGTGGCCATCTCGTCCGCCAGAACGTTGCCTTCAATTCCCCTATGGCCAGGTACCCAGCATAATATGATATGCTGCTTAGATGAGTACGCTTTACACAAGAGGGAATAGAGTTCATTAAATACGGGATTTTTATGTTTGCTGAATGTGATTAAGGCCTTCACGACGTTTAGGGAGTCTGTATAGATCGCTGCTTTTGGAAGTTTCGATTTTCTTATATGCTTCAGAGCAGAGAGTAATGCGTCCTCAGCCGTAAATATGCTTGTTTCCGGATGCAGTACGTCGGATTCCGAGAAGGATGGGCCGACGGCTGCATAGGATACCCCGGCATTTGACTTCGAAGCGTCTGTGTAGAACTCTGCACAGGAATGCTTGTGCTGGAGTTCTAGGAAATGCATTCTGATTTCGGCCTCAGGAGCATACTTTGTAACTTGAATGAAAGATGTGTCGCATTGTACCAGCCGCCACTCCCAAGGAGGTAGCAGCTTGGCTGGATGCATTAGGCGGAGCTCGAGGGGTGGGACATGCATTTGATCACTAAGCTCCCTAACACGCAGCGAGAAAGGCTGTCTTACGGAGGGACGATTGCGAAGGAGTGTAGCATATGTCATGTCATTAACGGCATTAAAACACGGATGTTGAGGATTTGAGTGGACTTTCAGAAAATATGTTTGGCTGGTGTATGTTCTCGGCAGACGAAGTGACCACTCATTTGATCGGACTCGTTCTGATACCACCAGTGGCCAGTCGGATTCCTAGATGGTGGACTGGGTCTAGCATCTTTAGCGCGCTCCGGGCGGCAGAGTTATATACTACAGCACCATAATCCAATCGAGACCTAATTAGGCTCTTGCATAGGTTCATTAAACACTTCCTGTCACTACCCCATGTAGTCTGGGATAGAAGTTTCGTTAAGTTCATTGTTTTTAGACATTTTTCTTTCAGATATTTAATGTGTGGAATGAAAGTGAGTCTGTAGTCAAGTATGATACCTAGGAATTTGTGCGCTTTGCTGACAGCTATTCGTTGTCCACTCAGTTCTAAGGATGGATCCGGAACCAGGCCTCTCTTTCTTGTAAAAAGAACACAAGAGCTTTTGTTAGGATTGATCTTAAATCCATTCTTGTCTACCCACATTGAGACTTTGTTCAGGCCATGCTGTACCTGTCTCTCGCACACTGCGAGGTTACAGGATTTGAAAGCTATTTGTATGTCGTCCATGTAGACAGAATAAAAGATAGCCGATATTAATGAAGCGCGAAGCGTGTTCATCTTCACGATGAAGAGTGTGCAGCTGAGCACGCCTCCTTGGGGTACACCCGTTTCTTGCGTAAAAGGACGCGAAAGTACATTACCGACTTTTACCCGGAAGGTACGAGTGGACAGATAGCTTTCTATTAGGTTTAGCGTATTACCATCGATGCCCATTTCTGACAAGTCTCTTAAGATTCCGTAACGCCACGACGTATCGTACGCCTTCTCCATATCGAGGAATATGGATAAGAAGAATTGTTTGTGTACAAATGCGTCCCGGATATTTGCTTCTACACGTACAAGATGGTCAGTTGTGGAGCGCCCTTCTCGGAAGCCGCACTGATAGGGATCAAGGATTTTGCTGAGTTCAAGGAAATGAATGAGTCGCCGATTAATCATTTTTCAAACACCTTACAAATGCAACTCTTGAGGGCTATCGGGCGGTAACTTGCCACTGAGGAGGGGTCCTTGCCTTGTTTCAATACAGGGACCACAATGGCTTCCTTCCATGCGGTTGGAAGGCACCCTGCATCCCAAATGGTGTTGAAAAGTGTGAGTAGTGTAACCTGCGTGTCATTGTGTAAGTTTTTGAGCGTTTCGTACATGATTCTGTCAGATCCTGGTGTGGAGCTGTTGCATGCGCTCAAGGCAGCTCTCAATTCGGCAATACAAAAAGGACGGTTGTAAGACTCATTCTCTCGACCTTTTCTTGTTAATGGCTTACGTTCTTCTGTTTGTTTGTATTTGAGAAAGGATTGTGTATAATTTGTTGGACGTGACACGCTCTCAAAATATTCCCCAAGTGAGTCTGCCTGGTCTTGCAGTGTATCGCCCTGTGTGTTTACCAGGGGGAGTGAATATGTTTGGCGCCCTCTAATCCTTTTAACCCTGTTCCAGGCGTTGGCCTCATCTCTAAACGAGTTAATACTCGATAAAAACTTGTGCCAACTTTCTCTTCTGGCCTCTCGGCGGGTTCCTGCCTTGGGACTTTATTTCTTTAAAGTTGATAAGATTCTCTGCAGTGGGAGAAGCGCGTAGCAACCCCCACGCCTTCTTCTGATTCTTACGGGCGATCCTACGTTCGCTGTTCCACCACGGTACACGTCGTTTCCATGCGAAAACACTTACTTCGGATAGGCATTTTGATGCGGCATCTATTATGAATGATGTAAGATAATCCACAGCAGCATCAATTTCTACAGAAGACATGTCAGCCCATGAGATGCTGGTGAGAGTTCGAAATTTCTCCCAGTCGGCTGTGTCTATTTTCCACCAAGGAGCTTGTGGACGAAATTCAATTTCTTTGGATGTTCTTAGCAGTACGGGGAAGTGATCGCTTCCGTAAGGATTGCTCGTAACTTCCAATTCGAGTTCGGGCGGTATAGACGCGGAAACTATACTAAGATCTATTGACGAAAAGGTTCTGTTTGCAAGAGAGTAATATGTGGGCTCTTTCTTATTTAGAAGGCACGCTCCAGAAGAAAAAAGGAACTGTTCAACGAGACGACCTCGCGCATCGATACGAGAGTCTCCCCACAAGGTGTTGTGTGCATTGAAATCGCCAAGAACAACATAAGGTTCTGGCAATTCATCTATGAAGGACTGAAATTCAGGTTTGTTTTGTTTGTAATGTGGGGGAATGTAAAGTGAACAAATAGTGATCAGTTTGTTTAGCAGGACAACCCGAACCGCCATTGCTTCGAGGGCCGTTCGTAGCTGCAAACGTTGACAGGCTATGCTTTTTTGAATTACAATGGCAACAGCACCCGATGATGCGATAGCGTCATCGCGATCTTTGCGAAAAGTAACGTGCTGTCGAAGAAAATTTGTGTGTTTTGGTTTTAAGTGTGTTTTCTGTAAACACAGCACTTTTGGATTGTGTTGTGGATGAGTTCTTGTAGATCATCAAGGTTTTTAAGGAGACCTCAGACGTTCCATTGAATTATTTGTGTATCCATATTTAAAGAAAATATTGGTGCTGTGTTTACGGAAACGGAGGTGAGGCCTTAGGTTACAGAGCTCATTTGAGGCCCTGTAACGGGGGTTCTACCCTTTCTGGAGCTTTCGAGGGAGCCTCGCCGCTCCTTAGACGCTTGGCGCGCCGTGAGGGCAGGTGTAGTGGGGATAGGTGTAGTGTCCATTGCCTCTTGTGAGGCTCAGGACACATGCTCTTGCGAGCGAGATGTTGTCAGTGAGGGTCCCGCCTTGGAGGGCAAGACCCCTGCGCCCACCAGCCCGGAGGTCGATGGGGCTCCCTGGGGGATTTGGCTGCGCCGGCCGTTGCCAGCACTGGAAGGAACCTGGGAGGTTGAGGCAGCCTCGGCTGCACCCACCTTCGGAGTCGATGGTCCCTTCTCCTCGGTTGACGGAGCAGCGCTAGCTGCAACCGCCGCGGGGCCTGGTGTCGTGACCGCCGACTCACGGCTTGTGGGTCGGTCAGCCGCCGGAGGCCGTTGTGACGCTGCCCCCTGACGCGCCACTTCGGCAAAGCTTTTCTTTGGCAGGTATGCTACCCGCCTGCGTGCATCCTTGAATGAGATATTTTCTTTAACTTTGATCGTTACTATTTCTTTTTCTTTCTTCCAGGATGGGCACGACCACGAGTACGCGGCGTGCTCTCCATCACAGTTTACACAGTGGAGAGCGTTCTCACAAGTTTCAGTGGTGTGTTCTTTAGCACTGCATTTAGCACAAGTTTGGCGACCGCGGCAGCTCTGCGAGCTGTCCTCGAAGCGCTGGCATTTGAAACAACGGAGTGGGTTAGGCACGTACGGCCTAACACGGAGCTTGATGTACCCGGCCTCGATTGACTCGGGCAGGACACTTGAATTGAAGGTGAGTATTATGTGTTTTGTCGCAATCTCTTTACCGTCGCGCCACATCTTTATTCTTTTCACATTGACAACATTCTGCTCACTAAAGCCCTCCAGGAGCTCCGCGTCTGTCAGCTGAAGCAAATCATCGTCTGAGACAACGCCGGGGGTAGTGCTCATAGTGCGGAGCGGAGTCACTCTCACTTGAACCTCCCCAAATGACACGAGACTGGATAACTTTTCAAATTGTTTCAGATCCTGGAGCTCCAAGAGGAGATCTCTACTTGCCATCCTTGTCGCCTTGTAGTCTGGACCAAGGGCCTCAGTTAAAGACTTTGATACGAGAAATGGGGAGATTGCACGCTCTTGTGTGTCCGACTTTTCCGAGTGAATAACATGAAAACGTGGGAAGTTGGGTCTTTCACGACCAAAGAACTTGAATACATCTTCGGTGCTCCCTCTTTTGTGAGGGCGATCAAGGAGGGGAGTGAAGGAACTAGCCATAGAATAATGTAATTTTCTGCAATAACGCCAACCACCCACCGTGGAGCCCTACAACGGGACGTTACAGGGACTGTAAAAACACGTCCTGCAAACGCCAGTTGTACGTTATCACTATAACCAAATATGAGATAACCTAGGTTGGTTATTCACACAAGGTTAACCCTTGCTGCCTGGAAAAATTAGAAGTGAGCGGAAGCTAGGAGAAGACAGGAAAGATGAAAAGTAGGAGAAAGACGAAGGCTGGAGGGAGAAAGAGACAGGAAAAGGCAACTACCGATTTCCCCCAGGTGGGTCAGTCCGGGGGTGCCGTATGCGTGAAGCCGAGGCCAAAGGGGTGTGTTGCCTCCGCTGGGGGGCCTTATAGGTCCGAACACCCAGCATCGGCTCAACCCCCAGGATCCCCTTTTCCCCGGACACGGCTAAGCCACGCACGGTTAAACGCGGGAGGGTCCAACCCTCGTGTGCTCGGGTACGTGGTGTCGCAACACACCAAACGCCTGCTGATGGAGACGCCCCTGCGGGGGACAGACGGCTAGAGTGTTCGCGGTCCTTTCGGACAACGGTAAAACCTTTAAGGATTTGACTGTTCTTGGGGCCTAGGTTTGTTTCTTGAAGGCAGAATGCCACTGGTGAGAACTTATTTATTATGTCTTTTATGTCACCTAAATTATGTAGCAGACCTCTACAGTTCCAGTGGATGATGAAAGCCATTGTCCAACAATTAGAACGGTTCACTTATATGTGTGTGTTTTAGAAGTTCATAGGTGACATGTAATGATAAGATAGCTAGTCTAAACGAGGGTGGTAACTGCTCAGGTTACCTGACCCTTTGATGACGCAGTTACGATATGTTTGTCTTTTTTAGTGCGCTCCAGGGAGCGCTGGTTCTTTGGCGTCGACGACGCGGTGGTTTTTGGGTCGATCTCCATAGTCTTCTACGAGGCGCTGGAGGATCGAATGAGGCTCTGAGACCGTGAGACGCTCGTCACGGGCCTCGGAGTTCGATTAAGTCTTGGGCCTTGCGTAACAGCAGTCTGGGGCCCGCCTTAGCTGACGATGGCGCAGCACTTGCCGCTGCCACCAAGGGGGCGCATGGTGGTACTACGGGTCCACTAGCTATGACCCCTGTAGACCCCTGGAACCGATGATGATGAAGTGTGGTGTTTTTTGGCGCAAGCGCCAGGTTTGGCCACAGAGCGCCATGACAAGTGGTGATGTTGACGATGTATTATGGAGATGTGACTTGGCTGTAAACTGGCCTAAAAATTGTCGCTGTAAAGTGCATAAAATCTACGTGCTATAAAATTATGGTGAGGACTAATGACGAATACTATAAACATTAAAATCAATCGTAAAAGAATGATGTAAAGTAGAAAAATATAGGATGGTAAAATTACTTGGAGCACTGCTGCCTCGCCAGAGCCCTCGAAACACAAGGGCCTAGAAGCATGTGCTATACGAAAAAGCTATCACAGCGGCATCCTCTGAAGAGAGAACCGCTACGAACATGTGGGGCTAAAACATGCAAGACAACATCTTTCAGAAAACTTAGGACTGCGTTGGTGTCAAATAAAGGTTCTGGGCCGAGTAACATAACAGGATGAAGGGGGATGCGCTGCCGGTATGCTAAGGGAAAATGTTTCTTTCATATTCGGCTTCCCGACACTCCAGGAGGACGTGGAGAATGGTCAGCTTCTCCCCGCATCTACCGCAGGTTGGAGGATAATTTTCAGTGAGTAAATAGTTATGCGTGCCAAATGTGTGTCCTATTCTGAGACGACAGAATAGGACATCTGTTCGGCGTGATGTTGTTACAGAGGGCCAGAATCCTAACTTTGGCTTTATCACGTGGAGCTTATTATTTGTTTCCGCGTCCCATAGGCGTTGTCAGTGGTTCCGTAGTTTCCTCCGTAAGAAGGGCTTCACATCTGTGACAGGAACTGCAGCGGTGGGATTAGCAGAATGCCATCCAACTGACGTGGCCATCTGATCCACCAGAACATTACGTTCGATGGCCCTATGACCTGGCACCCAGCATATAATCACATGCTAGTTAGATACATATGCTTTACATAAGACGGAATAGAGTTCAATTATAACAGGATTTTTCTGCTTACACAACGATATCAAAGCCTTGACAACACTTAGGGAGTCCGTATATATAACTGATATTTTTAGTTTTGATTTCCTTGTATGCTTCACGGTCGACAATATTGCCTAGGCCTCAGCCGTAAAGATACTAGTTTCCGGATGCAGTACCTCGGATTCCGAGAAGCATGGACCGACGGCTGCATAGGACACCCCGTCGTGTGACTTCGATGCGTCTGTGTAGAACTCCATGCAGGAGTGTTTGTGTTGGTGTTCCCGGAAATGCATTTGGATTTCAATGTCTGAAGCGTGCTTTGTAACTTGCATGAAAGATGTGTCGCATTGTATGAGCTGCCACTCCCAAGGAGGTAGCAGCTTGGCTGGATGCATTAGGCGGAGCTCGAGGGGTGGGACATGCATTTGATCACTAAGCTCCCTCACACTTAGCCAGAAAGGCTGTCTTACAGAGGGACGATTATGAAAGAGTGTGGCATATGTCATATCGTTAATGGTATTAAAACACGGATGTTGAGGATTAGAGTGGACTTTCAGAAAATATGTTTGGCTGATGTATGTTCTCTGCAGATGAAGTGACCACTCATTTGATTCTATATATAAACTTTCAATCGGACTTGTTCTGAAAGCTCCAGTGGCCAGTCGGATTCCTAGATGGTGGACCGGATCTAGCATCTTTAGCGCGCTCGGGGCTGCAGAATGATAGATCACGGCACCGTAGTCCAACCGTGATCGAATGAGGCTCTTGTAAAGATTCATTAAACATTTCCTGTCGCTGCCCGATGTTGTGTGGGATACTACTTTAAGTAAGTTCGTTATTTTTAACCATTTGACCTTGAGGTACTTTATGTGTGCAATGAAAGTTAATTTAGAATCAAGTATGATGCCTAAGAACTTGTGTTCTTTGTTCACAGGAATTCGCTGGCCATACATTTCGATACTGGGTTCTGCAATGAGCCCTCTCTTTCTTGTGAAAAGCACACAAGAACTTTTGTTGGGGTTTACTTTAAATCCGTTTTCGTCTGCCCACTTCGAAACCTTGTTCAAGCCCTGCTATACCTGTCTCTCACATACTGTGAGGTTGCAGGATTTGAAGCCTATTTGTATATCGTCTAGGTATACGGAATAAAAATTGGCCGGTGGCAGTGAAGCAAGTAGCGTGTTCATCTTAGCGATAGAGAGAGTGCAGCTGAGCACGCCTCCCTGGGGTACACCAGTTACCTGCGTAAAAGGACGTGACAGTGCATTGCCGACTTTTACTCGGAAGGTACGATTTGAGAAATAGCTTTCAATTGTGTTCCGCATATTTTCACGGGTGCCAATTTCCGACAGGTCTCGCAAGATCCCGTAACGCCATGCCGTGTCATATACCTTCTCCATATCGAGGAATATCGATAGGAAAAACTGTTTATGTATGAATGCATCGCGGATAATTCCTTCAATGCGCACAAGATGTTCGGTTGTCGACCGCCCTTCTCGGAATCCACACTGATAAGGATCGAGCACATTGTTGAGCTCAAGGAAATGTATAAGTCTGCGATTTATCATTTTTTTCAAAAAGCTTACAAAGAGCTATCGGACGGTAACTTGCCGCCAAGGAAGGGTCTTTTCCGTGCTTCAGAACAGGAACCACAATTGCTTTTTTCCATGTGGATGGGAGGTATCCGGAAGCCCAAATAGTGTTGAATAGTGTAAGTAGTGTAACTTGTGTGTCAGTATGTAGGTTTCTGATCATGTCATACATGACTCTGTCCGGTCCCGGTGCAGTGCTTTTGCATGTGTTCAAGGCAGCTCTCAACTCGGCAATACTGAAAGACCGGTTATACGGTTCATTCTGCCTGGATTTTCGTATGATTGGCTTACGTTCTATTATTTCTTTATGTTTAAGAAAGGACTCGGAATAATTGATTGAGCTCGACACACGCTCAATGTGCTCCCCAAGTGAATCCGCCTCGTCTTGCAGGGTTTCGCCTTGTGTGTTTACCAAAGGGAGGGAGTATGTTTGTCGCCCTCTTATCCTACTAACCCTGTTCCAGACTTTGGCCTCATCTGTATACGAGTTGATACCCGATAAAAACGTTTCCCAACTCTCTCTTCTGGCCTGCCGGCGGGTTCCCCTGCCTTGGGATCTTACTTTTTTAAAGTTTGTAAGATTCTCCGCAGTGGGGGAGGCGCGTAGCAACCCCCACACTTTGTTTTGTTTCTTACGACCGATCCTACAATCGTCGTTCCACCACGGGACACGCTCTTTACATGCCAAACCATTTACTTGTGATATGCATTTAGATGCGGCATCTATTATCAAGACTGTCAAATACTCCACAGCAGCATCAATTTCTAACGAGGAGATGTCATGCCATGAGATACCAGTAAGAGTTCGAAATTTATCCCAATCAGCTGTCTCAATCTTCCACCGAGGTGCCTGTGGTGGATATTCGTTTTCTTTAGGTGTTCGTAGTACTATGGGGAAGTGATCGCTTCCGTAAGGGTTCTTTGTAACTTGCCATTCGAGTTCAGGCAGAATAGAAGAGAAACTATGCTGAGATCGATTGAAGAAAACCCCACGCCTTGTTCTGATTCTTACAGGCGATCCTACATTCGCTGTTCCACCACGGTACACGTCGGTTGCATGCCAGACCACTCACTTCGGATATCCATTTTGATGCGGCATCTATTATGAATGATGTAAGATACTCCACAGCAGCATCAATTTCTAAAGAAGACATGTCGGCCCATGAGATGTTAGTGAGAGTTCGAAATTTCTCCCAGTCGGCTGTGTCTATCTTCCACCTAGGAGCTTTTGAGGATATTCGTTTTCTTTAGATGTTCTTATTAGTATAGGGAAGTGGTCGCTCCCGTAAGGATTGTTCGTAACTTCCCATTCGAGTTCGGGCAGTATGGACGGGGAAGCTATGCTAAGATCTATTGAAGAAAAGGTTCTGTTTGCTAGGGAGTAATACGTGGGTTCCTTCTTATTCAGAAGGCATGCACCACAAGAAAAAAGGAACTGTTCAACAAGACGACCTCGCGCATCCATACGAGAGTCGCCCGACAGGGAGCTGTGCGCATTGAAATCACCAAGAACAACATAATGTTCTGGCAATTCCTGCATAAATGACTGATATTCATGCTTGTTTAATTTGTAGTGTGGGGGTAGGTAAATCGAGCAAATCGTGACGAGTTTATTCAGGAGAACAACTCGAACCGCCACTGCTTCAAGGGGCGTTTGTAGCTATAAACGCTGACACGAAGTGCTCTTATGTATAAAAATGGCAACACCGCCTGATGATACGATAGCATCATCGCGATCTTCGCGAAACTTGACATACGGTCGGAGAAAGTTTGTGTGTTGTGGTTTTAAGTGTTTCCTATAGACACAGCACTTTTGGATTGTGTTTTTGGATAAGTTCTTGCACGTCACCAAGGTTCCTAAGAAGACCTCTGACGTTCCATTGAATTAGTTGTGTATCCATATTGGAAGTACATAAGTGCTGTGTGTCTGGAAACGTAGGTGATGCCTTAGGTTACAGAGCTCTTTCGAGGCCCTGTAACGGGAGCTCTGCCCTTTCTGGAGCGTTCGAAGGAGCCTCGTCGCTCCTTAGGCGCTTGGCGCGCCGTGGGGATAGGTGTAGTGTCCATTGCCTCTTGTGAGGCGCCGGACACGTGCTCTTGTGAGCGAGAAGTTACCAGGGAAGGTCTCGCCTTGGAGGGCAAGACCCCTGCTCCCACCAGCCCGGAGGTCAGTGGGGCTCCCTGAGGGATTTGGCTGCGCCGGCTGTTGCCAGCGCTGGAAGGGGCCGGGGGGGTTGTAGCAGCCTCGGCTGCGCCCACCTTCGGGGTCGAAGGTCCCTTCTGCTCGGTTGGCGGAGCAGCGCTAGCTGCAACCACCGTGGGGGCAGATGACGTAACTGCCGACTCACTGCTTGTGGGTCGGACAGCCGCCGGAGGCCGTTGTGACGCTGCCCCCTGACGCGCCACTTCGGCAAAGCTTTTCTTTGGCAGGTATGCTACCCGCCTGCGTGCCTCTTTGAAACTTATGTTTTCCTTGACTTTAATTGTAACAATTTCCTTTTCTTTCTTCCAGGATGGGCACGACCGCGAGTACGCGGCGTGCTCCCCATCACAGTTTACACAGTGGAGAGTGTTCTCACAAGTTTCAGTGGTGTGTTCTTTGGCACTGCATTTAGCACAAGTTAGTCGGCCTCGGCAGCTCTGCGAGCTGTGGCCAAAGCGCTGGCATTTGAAACATCGGAGTGGATTAGGCACGTAAGACCTGACACGGAGCTTTATTTACTCGGCCTCGATTGATTCGGGTAGGACACTTGAATTGAAGGTAAGTATTAAGTGTTTGTTTGCAATCTCTTTACCAACCCGCGTCATCTTTATTCTTCTCACATTGACAACATTCTGCTCACTAAAGCCCTCCAAAAACTCTTCGTCTGTCAGGTGAAGCAAGTCATCGTCTGAGACAACGCCGCGGGTAGTGTTCATAGTTGATGATGTTTGATGTTTAATGGCACAAGGGCCAGGTGTGGCCAAAGAGCGCCATGCTAATGTTTATGAGTTCGCAGTGGACAGATGGGTTCTATGATCTTAATGTGTCGTGGCTGTAAAGGGGCCTAATAGAGTTGATGCAAATTCCATAAAATGTACGAGTAATAAAATTATGGCAATGACTATTGACGTGGACTATGAACATTAAAAGGCATTGAGAAAGAGTGATGCAATATATAAGATACGTGAGATGCTAAAGATGTCTGGAGCACTTCTGCCTCATCAGAGCCCTTGAAAGCCAAGGACCTAGAGGCATGTGCTATAAAAGAACACTATCGCAGATGTATCCTCTGGAAAGAGGATGCACTACGTAATAATTGGGCTTGTCACGTGTAGCACAACATCTTTCAAGTAAGCGAGGACTGCTTTGGTCTCAAACATCGGTTCTACACCAAGAAACATGGCCGGATGCAGAGGGACGTGATGGCTGTATGCAAAAGGAAAATGTTTCCTCCTGTCTCTTTCGGCTTCCCGGCACTCCAGGAAGACGTGGAGGACTGACAGCCTGTCACCGCATCTACCACAGGTTGGAGGCTCGTTACCGGTCAGGAGAAAGTTATGAGTGCGGAACGTGTGTCCTATTCTTAGTCTAGTGAACAGGACGTCTGTTCTTCGTGTTTTCGTTGTTGGGTGCCAGAAACCTAACTTCGGCTTAATTACGTGAAGCTTATTACTCGTTTCTGCATCCCACAAGCGTTGCCAGTGGCTTCGCAGTTTATTTCTGAGGAAAGGCTTCATGTCTGTGGCAGGGACTGCAGCAGATCGAGCACCCTGCGATGCCATTGATTTGGCCATCTCGTCAGCAAGCACATTTCCCTGGATTCCTCTATGGCCAGGAACCCAGCATATTACTACATGTCTGTGTGATGAGTAGATGTTACATAAGTGTGTGTAGAGTTCATTGAAGACAGGATTTGTATGCTTTTGTAAAGAAATGAGTGCTTTTACAAGGCTTAACGAGTCTGTGAATATGATGGCTTTGTCAAGTTTCAGTTTCTTTATATGTTTTACTGCACACAGTACAGCGTAGACTTCTGCTGTGAAGATACTTGTTATAGGGTTCAGCACGTCAGATTCAGAAAGAGAGGGACCGACAGCAGCGTAGGATACGACAGCATGGGATTTGGACGCGTCTGTGTAAAATTCGTAGCACGAGTACTTGGATTGAAGCTCTCGGAAATGCATAGCAATTTCAAGCTCAGGAGCGTGCTTCGAGACCTCTACGAAGGATGTGTCACATTCTATTACCTGCCACTCCCAGGGCGGTGATAGATTAGCAGGAGCCATTATGCGATGTTCAAGTATTGAGACATCCATTTCTTCACTAAGTTCTCTTACACGCAGCGACAAAGGAAGTCTCGTGGAGGGTCTGTTACGGAAAAGTGTGTCGCACGTTAAGTCGTTTACTGTCCTAAAACACGGATGTTCCTTATTCGAGCGCACTTTAAGAAAGTAGGTGAAGCTGATGTATGTTCTCTGAAAATGGAGTGACCACTCATCTGACTCTACGTATAGGCTTTCGACAGGGCTTGTTCGAAAGGCGCCAGTGGCCAGGCGGATACCCAGGTGGTGGACCGGGTCTAACATTTTTAGCGCGCTCGGGGCGGCAGAGTGGTAAACCACGGCACCATAGTCCAGTCGTGATCGAACTAGGCTCCTGTACAGATTCAATAAACATTTTCTGTCGCTACCCCATGTTGTGTGGGATAGGATTTTAAGTAAGTTCATTGTTTTAAGACATTTTGCTTTCAGATATTTTATGTGTGGGACGAATGTAAGCCTGGAGTCAAGTATAACACCTAAGAATTTGTGTTCCTTGTTTACGGGTATTCGTTGCCCATGTATTTCAACAGTGGGATCTGCAGCAAGCCCTTTTTTCCTGGTGAAAAGAACGCAAGAGCTTTTGTTGGGGTTCACTTTGAACCCGTTTTCGTCTGCCCACTTGGAGACTTTGTTCAAGCACTGCTGTACCTGCCTCTCACAGACTGTTAGGTTGCAGGATTTGAAACCTACTTGTATGTCGTCAACGTAGACGGAATAAAAAATAGATGTGGGTAATGTTTTACGAAGCGTGTTCATTTTAACTACAAAGAGCGTGCAGCTCAGTACGCCTCCCTGGGGTACCCCAGTTTCCTGTATGAATGCTCGCGACAGCACATTACCTATTTTCACCCGGAATGTACGGTTTTGCAGGTAGCTTTCTATAATATTTAACATAGTGCCGCGGATGCCCAGCGTCGATAGGTCATGCAGGATACCGTAGCGCCAAGTTGTATCGTACGCCTTCTCCTTGTCGAGAAACACGGATAAGAAGGACTGTTTATGTACGAAGGCATCGCGAATGTTTGCTTCCATGCGCACTAGATGGTCGGTTGTAGATCGTCCTACTCTAAAACCGCACTGGTACGGATCAAGAGACTTATTTAATTCAAGGAAGTGTAAAAGTCGACGGTTTATCATTTTTTCAAAAAGTTTGCATATACAGCTTGTGAGGGCAATCGGACGATAACTTGTTACTAATGTGGGGTCTTTGCCCTGTTTAAGAATCGGAACAACCAACGCTTCTTTCCATGTGGTAGGTAGGTATCCCGCAGCCCATATTGTGTTAAAAAGTGCTAGCAGAGTAATTTGAGTATCACTGGAGAGGTGTTTAATCATGTCGTACATGATCCTGTCTGGTCCAGGCGCGGAGCTCTGACATGCAGTCAGGGAGGTTCTCAACTCGGCGATGTTAAAAGGCGCATTGAAGGGTTCGTTCTGTCTGCATTTGCGGTCGATACCCTTGTGTTCTTCTACTTGTTTGTGTTTTAGAAACGCCTTGGAGTAATGGTTAGAACTGGAAACGTGCTGGAAGTGTTCGCCAAGGGCGTCAGCTTGGTCTTCCAAGCGGTTTGCTTCCCCGTTTACTAGGGGCAACGGATGAATTTCTCGCCCCTTAAGCCTTTTCAGCCCATCCCATACTTTATATTCTTGAGTATAGGAATTTATACCAGAGAGAAACCTCTGCCACCTTGCCCTCTTTGCCAGTCGTCGTGTCCTTCTTCCCTGCGATTTAATCTGTTTAAATTCTATAAGATTTTCCGCTGTAGGACATTCACGTAATTTGTTCCAAGCCTTGTTTTGTCTCTTCCTCGCCTCTCTACAATCGTCATTCCACCAGGGGACCCGTCTTTTGGATGAAGTGCCTCTTGTTTGAGGAATGAACTTTTCAGCGGCGTCAATGATAAAAGCGGTGAAGTATGAAACAGCATGATCTATAGTAAAATTATCTATAAAATCTCGTGATATGTGCGCGGATTCCCTAAAACCTTCCCAGTCCGCTGAGGCCAGTTTCCAGCGAGGGAAGTGCGGATGCAAGTCCTGTTTCTTTACGGAGTTCAGCGTTACTGGGAAGTGATCACTTCCGAATGGGTTTTTAATTACATGCCACTCTAAATCATGAAAGATGGAAGCGGATCCGATCGCCAGGTCTATTGATGAGTACGAGTTATGATGTGGATTATAATACGTTGGTTCTTTCTTATTAAAGAGACAGGCACCGGTGGTTAAAAGGAAATTTTCAATAAGTCGACCTCTCGCGTCGCATCGCGAGTCTCCCCACATTGTGTTATGTGCGTTAAAATCTCCCACGAGTATGTAAGGCTCGGGGAGCTGGTCAATAAGGTTATAAAAGTCTGTTTTTTCGAGGCGCTGGTTTGGCGGTGTATAAATGGAACACACTGTTACTAATTTATGAAATAGAATGGCCCGAACTGACACTGCCTCGAGGGGCGTGTTAAGGGCGACGGGTCGGCAAGCTACCGCCTTGTCGGCTATTATCGCTACACCGCCGGAGGCATTAGCCTCCTCACGGTCTTTGCGGAAGATGGTGTAGTTTCGAAGAAAATTTGTATTGGTAGGTTTCAGGTGTGTCTCTTGAACACACAGCAGCTTCGGATTATGTTTGTGTATTATTTCTCTAATGTCGTCGAGGTTATGTAGAAGTCCTCGTACATTCCACTGCAGTATTTGTGTTTCCATATTGGTAAATGTGTTTGGTGCTGTGTGTTTAAGAAACAGATTAGTTCACGGGCGCTTTGAAGGCGCCGTGACGGGAGTTTAATCTCTTTTGGAGCGGTCGAGAGCGCCTCGCCGCTCCTTAGGCACTGGTGGCGCCGTCTGGCTGGTGGTTGTGTCCATCGCCTCTTGCGAGGCACTGGACACGCACTCATCCGAGCGCTTTGTTTGGCGTGAAGGCCTCGGCACGTTGGACGAGGCCTTCGAGGTCACCTGCCCGGAGGTAGATGGCCCCGTCTGCTGGATTGGTGCAGCAGCGCTAGCTGCATCCACCGGGGGGGCGGATGGCGTCACTGCCGCCTCACTGGGTGTGGGTCGGACAGCCGCCGGAGACCGTTGTGGCGCTGCCCCCTGACGCGCCACTTCGGCAAATGTGTTTTTGGGCAGGTAAGACACCCGCCTGCGTGCCTCCTTGAAAGTTATGCTTTCCTTTACTTTGATCGCGACTATTTCTTTCTCCTTCTTCCAGGATGGGCATGACCGCGAGTATGCGGCGTGCTCCCCTTCACAGTTTACACAATGGAGAGTGTTCTCACAAGTTTCAGAAGTATGTTCGTGGGCACTGCACTTCGCACAGGTTTGACGGCCTCGGCAGCTCTGCGAAATGTGGCCGAAACGTTGGCATTTGAAACATCTGAGTGGATTGGGCACGTAAGGCCTGACACGGAGCTTTATGTACCCGGCCTCGATTGATTCGGGCAGGACACTTGAATTAAAGGTGAGAATTAGGTGTTTGGTCGCAATTTCTTTACCATCGCGCCTCATCTTTATTCTTTTCACATTAACCACATTTTGTTCATTGAATCCCTCTAGGAGCTCTGCCTCTGTCAGCTGAAGCAGGTCATCATCTGAGACAACGCCGCGTGTAGTGTTCATAGTGCGGTGCGGAGTCACTGTCACTTGGAAGTCCCCAAAAGACACTAGATTGGTTAACTTTTCGTATTGTTTCATATCACAGAGCTCCAAAAGGAGATCTCCACTTGCCATCCTTGATGCCTTGTAACCTGGACCAAGAGCCTCAGTTAAAGACTTCGAAACTAGAAATGGGGAGATTGTGCGTACTTGTTTATCTGACTTTTCCGAATGAATGACGTGAAATCGTGGGAAGTTGGGTCTTTGTCGTCCAAAAAACTGAAATACATCTTCGGTGCGCCCTCTTTTCTGAGGGCGATCTGGGAGGGGAGGGAAGGAACTAGCCATAGAATAATGTAATTTACGGCAAAAACGCCAGCCACCCACCGTGGAGCCCTACAAGGGGACGTTACAGGGACTGTAAAAACAGGTCCTGCAAACGCCAGCTGTACGTTATCACTATAACCAAATATGAGATAACCTAGGTTGGTTATTCACACAAGGTTAACCCTTGCTGCCTGGAAAAATTGGAAGTGAACGGAAGCTAGGAGAAGATAGGAAAGATGAAAAGTGAGAGAAAGACGAAGGCTAGAGGGAGAGAGAGACAGGAAAAGGCAACTACCGATTTCCCCCGGGTGGGTCAGTCCGGGGGTGCCGTATGCGTGAAGCCGAGGCCAAAGGGGTGTGTTGCCTCCGCCGGGGGGCCTTAAAGGTCCGAACACCCAGCATCGGCTCAACCCCCAGGATCCCCTTTTCCCCGGACACGGCTAAGCCACGCACGGTTAAACGCGGGAGGGTCCAACCCTCGTGTGCTCGGGTACGTGGTGTCGCAACACACCAAACGCCTGCTGACGCAGACGCCCCTGCGTGGAGTGTTCATAGTTCGGTGCGGAGTCACTCTCACTTGAACCTCCCCAAATGACACGAGACTGGATAACTTTTCAAATTGTTTCAGATCCTGGAGCTCCAAGAGGAGATCTCCACTTGCCAACCTTGTCGCCTTGTAGTCTGGACCAAGGGCCTCAGTTAAAGACTTTGATACGAGAAATGGGGAGATTGCACGCTCTTGTGTGTCCGACTTTTCCGAGTGAATAACATGAAAACGTGGGAAGTTGGGTCTTTCACGACCAAAGAAGTTGAATACATCTTCGGTGCGCCCTCTTTTGTGAGGGCGATCAAGGAGGGGAGGGAAGGAACTAGCCATAGAATAATGTAATTTTCTGCAATAACGCCAACCACCCACCGTGGAGCCCTACAAGGGGACGTTACAGGGACTGTAAAAACACGTCCTGCAAACGCCAGTTGTACGTTATCACTATAACCAAATATGAGATAACCTAGGTTGGTTATTCATACAAGGTTAACCCTTGCTGCCTGGAAAAATTAGAAGTGAGCGGAAGCTTGGAGAAGACAGGAAAGATGGAAAGTGAGAAAAAGACGAAGGCTGGAGGGAGAGAGAGACAGGAAAAGGCAACTACCGATTTCCCCCGGGTGGGTCAGTCCGGGGATACCGTGTACGTGAAGCCGAGGTCAAAGGGGTGTGTTGCCGCTGCTTGGGGCCGTAAAGGTCCAAACACCCGGCATTGGCTCAACCCCCAGGATCCCCCTTTCCCCGGACACGGATAAGCCGCGCACGGCTACACGCGGGAGGGTCCAACCCTCGTGTGCTCGGGTACGTGATGTCACAACACACCAAACGCCTGCATGCGCAGACGCCCCTGCGGGGGATTGTGATGCATGCCCGAACTTTTGGCACTTGAAGCACCGTCTTGGGTTCGGCATGTATGGCCTAACATTGATTTTTACATACCCTGCTTCGAGTGAACTGGGTAGAATGCTTGTGCCAAAAGTAAGTATCACATGTTTGGTTGGGATTTGATCGTAGTTTCTCCTTATTGTTATTCTCTGCACTTTGATTACGTTTTGCGCTTCGAAACCCTCGAGCAGTTCTTCGTCGCTTAAGTTAAGGAAATCTTCAGAGATCACGCCCCTGCATGTATTTAGTGATCGGTGTGGTGAGATCGTTACTTTGATATCACCAATGCTGGTGAGATCGGACATCTTTTCCAATTGTTCTTTCTTTTTAAGTTCCAGGAGAACGTCTCCACTTGTCATTTTAGAGGCTTTGTAGTCTTCTCCAATTTTTTCTTTGAGGCATTTTGGCACTAAGAAAGGGGAGAGTTGTCGCATTGGGGTGGTTCCTTCGCTGTGCATGACATGGTAACGCAGAAATATGTCTGTATTTACTTTGAATGTGAAATCGAAAGGTACTTCGGTGCGACCTCGTTTCGAAGGCCGATTTGGAAGGCGGGGGAAAGGTTCTGCCATAATTGGTTTCAAATTTCGGTGGCGGTGGTAGCCACCCACCACCGAGCCCAACAAGGGGACGCTGCAGGTTCCGAAAATCTGCAGGCGCCAGCTTTACACCGCCACTATAACCTAATGAATATACCCAAGGCTGGATACATTACACACGGTTAACCCTTGCCGCCAGGAAATACGGAAGTAATAAGAAGTGAAGAGAAGACAGTAAAGATGTAAAAGTGGGAGGGAAAGACGAAGATTGGAGAGGAGGACAAGAAAAGGCGACTGCCGATTTCCCCCAAGTGGGTTAGCTTGGAGGTGCGGTCTACGTGAAGCAGAGGCCAAAGAGGCCGGTTGCCTCCGCCGGGGGGCCTTAAAGGTCCGAACACCCGGCATCGGCTCAACCGCCAGGATCCCCCTTTCCCCGGACACGGCTAAGCGCGCAAGGCTACACGCAGGAGGGTCCAACCCTCGTGTGCTCGAGTACGTGGTGTCGCAACACGCCAAACGCCTGCTGACGCAGACGCCCCTGCGGGGAGCGCCACGTTGTGTCCTGTGCTTTCTCCCTGTCGAGGAATATGGATAGGAAAAACTGTTTGTGTACAAATGCGTCACGGATGTTTCCTTCGATGCCTACAACATGGTCAGTTGTGGAGCGCCCTTCTCTAAAACCACACTGATAGGGATCAAGCATGTTGTTCAGTTCAAGGCCATCTATGAGTCTGCGATTAGTCATTTCTTCAAATACCTTACAAAGGCAACTTGTGAGGGCTATCGGGCAGTAACTTGCCACTGAGGAAGGGTCTTTGGCTTGTTTCAAAACAGGGACCACAATGGCTTGTTTCCATGCGGTTTGAAGGTATCCCACAGCCCAAATAGTGTTAAAAAGTGCGAGTAGTGTAACTTGCTTGTCATTGTGTAGGTTTTTGATCATCTCATACATTATTCTGTCAGATCCAGGTGCAGAGCTATTGCATGCGCTCAAGGCAGCTCTAAACTCCGCAATACTAAAAGGACGGTTGCATGGTTGATTTTGACGACATTTTCTGATGAAAGGCTTGCATTCTTCTGTTTGTTTGTATTTGAGAAACGATTGTGAATAATGTGTTGAACTTGACACGCTCTCGAAATAGTCCCCAAGTGAGTCTGCCTGGTCTTGCAGTGTATCGCCCTGTGTGTTTACCAGAGGGAGTGAATATGTTTGCCGCCCTCTAATCCTATTAACCCTGTTCCAGGCTCTGGCCTCATCTCTGAATGAGTTAATACTTGATAAAAACTTGTGCCAACTTTCTCTTTTGGCCTGTGGGCGGATTCGCCTGCCTTGGGACTTTGCTTTTTTTAAAGTTCATAAGATTCTCTGCAGTGCGAGAAGCGCGTAGCAACCCCCACGCCTTGTTCTGATTCTTACAGGCGATCCTACATTCGCTGTTCCACCACGGTACACGTCGGTTGCATGCCAGACCACTCACTTCGGATATCCATTTTGATGCGGCATCTATTATGAATGATGTAAGATACTCCACAGCAGCATCAATTTCTAAAGAAGACATGTCGGCCCATGAGATGTTAGTGAGAGTTCGAAATTTCTCCCAGTCGGCTGTGTCTATCTTCCACCTAGGAGCTTGTTGAGGATATTCGTTTTCTTTAGATGTTCTTATCAGTATAGGGAAGTGGTCGCTCCCGTAAGGATTGTTCGTAACTTCCCATTCGAGTTCGGGCAGTATGGACGGGGAAGCTATGCTAAGATCTATTGAAGAAAAGGTTCTGTTTGCTAGGGAGTAATACGTGGGTTCCTTCTTATTCAGCAAGCACGCACCTGAAGAAAAAAGGAGCCGTTCAACAAGACGACCTCGCGCGTCTATACGAGAGTCGCCCCACAGGGAGCTGTGCGCATTGAAATCGCCAAGAACAACACATGGTTCTGGCAATTCGTCTATAAATGACTGAAATTTATGTTTGTTTAATTTGTAGTGTGGGGGTACATAAAGCGAGCAAATGGTGACGAGTTTATTTAAAAGAACAGCTCGTACCGCGACTGCTTCAAGGGGCGTTTGTAGCTGTAAACGCAGACAGGAAATACTTCTATGAATCAAAATGGCAACACCGCCTGATGATGAGACAGCATCATCGCGACCTTTGCGAAACTTGACATACGGTCGGAGAATGTTTGTTGTGGTTTTAGGTGTGTTTCCTGTAGACACAGCACATTTGGATTGTGTTTTTGGATAAGCTCTTGCACATGATCAAGGTTCCTAAGAAGACCTCTAACGTTTCATTGAATTATTTGTGTATCCATATTGGAGGTCAATAGGTGCTGTGTGTATAAAAACAGAAGTAGTGATTATGGAAATTACAGAGATTAAATTACAGCGCCCTTTCGAGGCCCGGTAACGAGAGTTTTGCCCTTTCTAGAGCGTTCGAGGGAGCCTCGCCGCTCCTTAGGCGCTTGGTGCGCCTTGAGGATAGGTGTTGTTTCCATTGCCTCTAGTGAGGCTCCGGACGCGTACTCTTGCGAGCGAAAAGATTTCAGAGGGAGTCCCGCCTTGGAGGGCAAGACACCTGCGCCCACCAGCCCGGAGGTCGATGGGGCTCCCTGCGGGATTCGGCTGCGCCGGCTGTTGCCAGCGCTAGAAGGGGCCGGGAGGTTGTGGCAGCCTCGGCTGCGCCCACTGTCGGGGTCGATTATCCCTTCTGCTCGGTTGGCGGAGCAGCGCTAGCTGCAACCACCGCGGGGGCAGATGGTGTAACTGCCGTCTCAATGCGTGTGGGTCGGACAGCCGCTGGAGGCCGTTGAGACGCTGCCCCCTTACGCGCCACTTCGGCAAAGCTTTTCTTTGGCAGGTATGCAACCCGCCTCCGTGCCTCTTTGAACGATATATTTTCCTTAACTTTGATTTTGACTATTTCTTTTTCTTTTTTCCATGATAGACAGGACCACGAGTACGTGGCGTGTTCCCCATCACAGTTCACGCAGTGTGGAGCCTTCTCGCAATTGTCAGATGGGTGTTCTTGGGCACTACATTTTGCACAAGTCTGGCGGCTTCGGCAGTTCTGTGAACTGTGGCCAAATCTTTGATACTTAAAGCATCGGAGAGGATTGGGGATGTACGGTCTGACTCGGATCTTTATGTAGCCAGCCTCAATGGTCTCAGGTAGCATATTTGATGCAAAAGTTAGAATTAAGTGCTTTGTCTCAATCTCCTTGCCATCGCGCCTGATCTTTATTCTCTCGACATTGGTAACATTTCGATCGTTCCAGCCCTCCAGTAGTTCGGCTTCAGTCAGTTCCATGAGATCGGCATCGGAAACGACTCCGCGGGTGGTGCTCATTGCGCGGTGCGGTGTGACCGTCACTGGAAGATTCCCAAAGGATACTAGATTAGAGAGTTTCTCGTGCTGTGTCTTATCACGCAGTTCCAAGAGGAGGTGACCACTTGCCAACTTAGAGACTTTATAACCTGGGCCAAAAGCTTCACTAAGTGTCTTCGCAACAAGAAAAGGTCAGATCATTCTCGCTGCCTTTTCTTTTTTCTCTGAATGTAGAACATGAAATCTTGGAAAATTGTCATTATTTCGGCCAAAAAACTTCAAGACTTCTTCGGTGCGCCCTCGTTTATGAGGGCGATGAGGAAGTGTTGGAAGAGAACTTGCCATAGATATGTGTGAAAATTCGGCAGCGCCGCCAGCCACCCACCATGGAGACCAACAAGGGGACGCTGCAGGACCGTGAAAAGACGGCCTGCATGCGCCAGCTGTACGACACTACTATAACCAAATCTGCTATAACCAAGGTTGGCGATCCCACACAAGGTTAACCTTTGCCGCCGAGGAGAATGAAGTAAATGGAAGAGAGGAGAAGGCAGGAAAGGTCAAAAAGAAAGAGATAAAGACGAAGATTCGAGAGGAAGAGACAGGAAGAGGCGACTGCCGATTTCCGCCGGGTGGGTCAGTCCGGTGGTGCCGTCCACGTGAAGCCGAGGCCCAAGGGGTGTGTTGCCGCCGCCGAGGGGCCGTAAAGGTCCAAACACCCGGCATTGGCTCAACCCCCAGGATCCCCTTTTCCCCGGACACGGCTAAGCCGCGCACGGCTACACGCGGGAGGGTCCAACCCTCGTGTGCTCGGGTACGTGGTGTCGCAACACACCAAATGCCTGCTGACGCAGACGCCCCTGCGGGGGCGCTGCCCCCTGCTGCGTCACACTGGCATAGCTTACTTGAGGTAAGTGCACTAGCCTTTTCCTCGCTTCATGGAATCAAATCTTTTCCTTTATAGTTATTGCAATCATTTCTTTTTCTCTTTTCCAGCAAGGGCAGCTCCATGAGTAAGCTGGATGATCGCCCTTGCAATTGACACATTGTGCGGGAGCATTGCTGTTGTCAGATAGATGGTCGTTGGCACTACATGTTGCACATGTCTCCTTTTCTCTGCATGATTGTGATGCACGTCCGAACCTCTGGCACTTGAAGCACCGCCTCGGGTTCGGTATGTATGGTCGGACGTTGATTTTCAGGTAGCCTGCGTCGAGTGAACTTGGCACAGTACTGGAGCCAAATGTACGTATTACGTGTTTCGTGGGGATCTGTTGATCGTTTCGTCGAAGTTTTATCCTTTGTACCTTGATTACATGTTGCTCCTGGAATCCTTCAAGGAGCTCTTCGTCACTGAGGTTCTAGAAATCTTCTTCTGATATTACTCCTCTGCTGGTGTTGTGCGAGCGATGTGGGGAAATTGTGACATTAGTGTCACCGATGTTTTTGAGTTCACTGATTTTTTCGACTTGTTCTTTCTTTGTCAGTTCGAGGAGGAGGTCTCCACTTGCCATCTTTGATGCTTTGTAGCCTGATCCGATCGTGTTTTATAGGCATTTGGATACTATGAAAGGTGATAGTTTTCTAATAGTTGTGTTGCCTTCACTGTGAAGGACATGGAACATTGGGAAGGTGTCATAGTTTGGTTTAATAGGAACTGAAATGTTACTTCGCTGCGCCCTCGTTTTGGAGGGCGATCTTGGAGGGGGAGAAAAGCGTTTGCCATGTAAACACTGGAAAATTCGGCGGCGATGGTAGCCACCCACCACCGAGCCCAATTAGGGGACGCTACTAGGTTGGGAATAATAGCTGCAGACGCCAGCCATGCATCGCCGCTATAACCTAATCATCATCATCAGCCTGGTTACGCCCACTGCAGGGCAAAGGCCTCTCCCATACTTCTCCAACAACCCCGGTCATGTACTAATTGTGGCCATGCCGTCCCTGCAAACTTCTTAATCTCGTCCGCCCACCTAACTTTCTGCCGCCCCCTGCTACGCTTCCCTTCCCTTGGGATCCAGCCCGTAACCCTTAATCAACATCGGTTATCTTCCCTCCTCATTACATGTCCTGCCCATGCCCATTTCTGTTTCTTGATTTCAACTAAGATGTCATTAACTCGCGTTTGTTCCCTCACCCAATCTGCTCTTTTCTTATCCCTTAACGTTACACCTATCATTCTTCTTTCCATAGCTCGTTGTGTCGTCCTCAATTTGAGTAGAACCCTTTTAGTAAGCCTCCAGGTTTCTGCCCCGTAGGTGAGTACTGGTAAGACACAGCTATTATATACTTTTCTCTTGAGGGATAATGGCAACCTGCTGTTCATGATTTGGGAATGCCTGCCAAACGCACCCCAGCCCATTCTTATTCTTCTGATTATTTCCGTCTCATGATCCGGATCCGCCGTCACTAATATATATATATCACCTAATATATATACCCAAGACAAGATATATTACACACGGTCAACCCTTGCCGCCAGGAAATACGGAAGTAACAAAAAGTGAAGAGAAGACAGGAAAGATGGAAAAGTTGGAGAGAAAGACGAAGATTTGAGAGGAGGACAGGAAAAGGCGACTGCCGATTACCTCCAGGTGGGTCACTCTGGAGGTGCCGTCTATGTGAAGCCGAGGCCAAAGAGGTGTGTTGCCTCCGCCGAGGGGGCCTTAAAGGTCCAAACACCCAGCATCCGCTCAACCCCCAGAATCCCCCTTTCCCCAGACACGGCTAAGCCGCGCGCGGCTAAACGCGGGAGGGGCCAAGCCTCGTGTGCTCGGGTACGTGGTGTCGCAACACACCAAACGCCTGCTGACGCAGACGCCCCTGCGGGGTTATAGGGTTTATTCTGGCTATATTTTCTAAATATTGGCTTACGTTCTTCTGTTTATATTTGAGAAAGGACTGAGAATAATGGTTTGAGCTCGACATGCTCTCAAAGTGCTCCCCAAGTGAGTCTGCCTGATATTCACCAAAGGGAATGAATGTGCTTGTCGCCCTCTTATCCTAATAACCCTGTTCCAGACTTTGATAATGTGTGGTGTTTTATGGAGCAAGGGCCAGGTTTGGCCAAAGAGCGCCATGACAAGTGGTAATGTTGAAGATGTAATATGGAAGATGGGACTTGGCTCTAAAGTGGGCTAAAATAGTCGCTGTAAAGTTCGCATAATCTACGTGCCATAAACTTATGGCGATGACTAATGACGAATACTATGAACATTAAAATCCATCGTAGAGGAATGATGCAAAATAGAATATATATAAGATGGTAAAATTACTTGGAGCACTGCTGCCTCGCCAGAGCCCTTGAAACACAAGGGCCTAGAGGCATGTGCTGTACAAAAGAGCTATCACAGCGGCATCCTCTGAAGAGAGGACCCGCTACGAACATGTGGGGCTAACAACATGCAAGACAACATCTTTCAGAAAACTTATGACTGCGTTGGTGTCAAATAAAGGTTCTGGACCGAGTAGCATTACGGGATGTAGGGGGATGTGCTGCCGGTATGCTATAGAAAAATGTTTCCTTCTCTCAGATTCGGCTGCCCGACACTCCAGGAGGACGTGGAGGACGGTCAGCCTCTCCCCGCATCTACCGCAGGTTGGAGGATCATTTTCAGTGAGAAGAAAGTTATGCGTGCCAAACGTCTGTCCTATTCTGAGGAGACAGAATAGGACGTCTGTTCGCCGTGATTTTGTTACGGAGGGCCAAGAACCTAACTGTGGCTTTATCACGTGCAGTTTATTATTTACTTCTGCGTCCCACATACGTTGCCAGTGGTTTCGCAGTTTTCTTCTTAAGAAAGGCTTCAGGTCTGTGACAGGGACCGAAACAGTAGGACTAACTGCATGCAATGAAATGAAAGTGGGAATGTGGTCCGCTAGTACGTTTCCCTGAATGCCTCTATGTCCAGGCACCCAGCAATAAGTCACATGTTGGTTAGATGTATATGCTTTACACAGTACGGAGTAGAGTTCATTAATTACCGGATTTTTGTGGCTACACAAAGACATCAAGGCCTTCACAATACTAAGGGAGTCCGTAGATATAACTGATTTCTCGAGTTTCGATTTATGTATATGCTTTACGACCGACAGCAGTGCGTAAACCTCAGCCGTAAAGATACTAGTTTCCGGATGCAGTACATCCCTTTCCCAGAAGGATGGACCGATGGCTGCATAGGACACCCCGTCGTGTGACTTCGATGCGTCTGTGTAGAACTGCGTGCAGGAGTATTGGTGGTGGAGTTCCCGGAAATGCATTTGGATTTCAATCTCTGGAGCGTGTTTTGTAACTTGCATGAAGGATATATCGCATTGTATCAGCTACCACTCCCAAGGAGGTAGCAGCTTGGCTGGATGCATTGGGCGAAGCTCGAGGATTGGGACACGCATTTCATCACTAAGCTGCCTCACACGCAGGGAGAAAGGCTGTCTTACAGAGGGACGATTATGAAAGAGTGTAGCATATGTCGTATCGTTAATGGTATTAAAACACGGATGTTGAGGATTATAGTGGACTTTCAAAAAATATGTTTGGCTCATGTATGTTCTCTGCAGATGAAGTGACCACTCATTTGATTCTGCATATAAGCTTTCAATAGGACTTGTTCTGAAAGCTCCAGTGGCCAGTAGGATTTCTAGATGGTGGACCGGATCTAGCATCTTTAGCGCGCTCGGTGCTGCAGAATGATAAATCACGGCACCGTAGTCCAACCGTGATCGTATGAGGCTCTTGTAAAGATTCACTAAACATTTCCTGTCGCTGCCCCATGTTGTGTGGGATAACACTTTATGTAATTTCATTGTGTTTAAGCATTTGACCTTGAGGTACTTTATGTGTGGAATAAAAGTTTATTTTGAATCAAGTATGATGCCTAAGAACTTGTGACGTTCCATTGAATAATTTGTGTATCCATGTTTAGAGTAAATTGGTGCTGTGTGTATGGAAACGGAAGTGATGCCTTAGGTTACAGAGCTCTTTCGAGGCCGTGTAACCGGGGTTCTGCCCCTTCTGGAGCGTTCGAGGGAGCCTCGCCGCTCCTTAGGCACTTGGCGCGCCGTGAGGACAGGTGTAGTGTCCATTGCCTCTTGTGAGGCGCCGGACACATGCTCTTGCGAGCGAGAAGTTTTCTGTGAGGGTCCTGCCTCGGAAGGCAAGACCCCTGCGCCCACCAGCCCGGAGGTCGATGGCGCTCCCTGAGGGATTTGGCTGCGCCGGCTGTTGCCAGCGCTGGAAGGGGCCAGGGGGGTTGGGGCAGCCTCAGCTGCGCCCACCTTCGGGGTCGATGCCCCCTTCTCCTGTGTTCGCGTAGCAGCATTAGGTGTAGCCGCCGAGGGGGCGGATGGCATCACTGCCGCCTCACTCGGTGTGGGTCGGGCAGCCGCCGGAGACCGTTGTGGCGCTGCCCCCTGACGCGCCACATCGGCAAAGGTGTGCTTTGGCAGGAAGGATACCCGCCTGCGTGCTTCTTTGAAACTTATGTTTTCTTTTACTTTAATCGTAACTATTTCCTTTTCTTTCTTCCAAGATGGGCACGACCGCGAGTATGCAGCGTGCTCGCCTTCACAGTTTACGCAGTGGAGAGTTTTCACATGATTCAGAAGTGTGCTCATTAGCACTGCATTTAGCGCAGGTTTGGCGGCCTCGGCAGCTCTATGAGCTGTGACCGAAACGCTGGCATTTGAAGCAACGCAGGGGATTAGGGATGTATGGCCGAACACGGGGCTTGATTTACCTGGCCTCGATGGACTCGGGCAGGACACTTGTGCCAAAAGTAAGTATCAGATGTTTGGTCTGTATTTCCTTGTTGTCACGCCTCATCTTAATTCGCTTAACGTTGATGACGTTCTACTCACTGAAGCCTTCCAAGAGCTCAGCCTCAGTCAGCTCCAAGAGATCATCATTGGAGACTACGCCACGGGTGGTATTTGTAGTACGATGCGGAGTTACTGTCACTTTGGCGTCGCCAAATGATACTAGGTTGGGTAGGGTCTCATATTGCTTCTTGTTGCGGAGCTCCAAGAGGAGATCACCGCTTGCCATTCTGGATGCTTTGTAACCTGTACCAAAAACTTGGGTCAGAGACTTGGACACGAGAAATGGTGAGATTGTTCGTACGGGTTTTTATGGTATTTCGGAGTGTACTACGTGGAAGCGTGAAAGTCTCTTTTTGCCGGGCGAAAAATTCAAAAACATCAACGGTGCGCCCCCTCTTCAGGGAGCGATCAGGTAATGGGGGAAAGGAAGTAGCCATAGGAGATTGTAATTTCGGCAGTAACGCCAGCCACCCACCGTGGAGACCTACAAGGGGACGCTGCAGGGCATGTGAAACACTGCCTGCAAACGCCAGCTGTACATTACCACTATAACCAAATATGAAATAACCTAGGTTGGCTATTCACACAAGGTTAACCCTTGCTGCCTGGAAAAATTGGAAGTAAGCGGAAGCTAGGAGAAGACAGGAAAGATGAAAAGTAAGAGAAAGACGAAGATTGGAGGGAGAGAGAGACAGGAAAAGGCAACTACCGATTTGCCCCGGGTGGGTCAGTCCGGGGGTGCCGTCTACGTGAAGCCGAGGCCAAAGGGGTGTGTTGCCGCCGCCAAGGGGCCGTAAAGGTCCAAACACCCGGCATTGGCTCAACCCCCAGGATCCCCTTTTCCCCGGACACGGCTAAGCCGCGCACGGCTACACGCGGGAGGGTCCAACCCTCGTGTGCTCGGGTACGTGGTGTCGCAACGCACCAAACGCCTGCTTGCGCAGACGCCCCTGCGCGGAGATAAGTTACAAGTAGCAATTGCTCAGCTAGCTGAGACAGTCTCGAATCACAAAGTCTACCGCAGAATTTCAGCAGATGGTAGCCCACGAGCTTACCAGGATAGGCGCTGTGTATAGAGCTGAATGTACACAGGGCCTTACACAAAGCCCGGAACACGAAGAACTTCCCACCACAGCCACCAAAGTGCTCAACACTAAGGGCTTCAAAATGGCATCTGTATTGCCGGTAAGGGCAGAACCGTACACCAAAAAAGATGGCTGAAACTGTTAAGATTATACAATGGAATTGCAGATCCTTTAAGCAAAAGCATGCAGCACTGCAGTTCCAACTCGCTAGCTTTGATCCCAAGGTAGATGTTGTAGTCTTACAGGAAACAGGCACGCAAGTCAAAATTACTGGGTATACCACGTTTAATGAATTAACTGAAGCCGACAACAAACCTTCTACGGCAGTTGCGATACAACGCAGCCTTACGGCAATGCACATTGATCTGGAGGAAGACAAAATTCTTTACACGTTTGTACAGCTACTGCCTAGGAAAAAGGAACACAGATGTGTATTCATCCTTAACTTGTACACAGGGCAGCGCCCCGAAACATAAAAGCAACAGAGTTATTGCCCTCCTGAAGAAAGCATGTAAAGGCGCAGAGAAGGAACAACTGGTTGTTGTAGAATATTTTAATGCTCCGCACACAGTCTGGGGATACCAAATCTGCACTAGGAAAGGCAATGCACTATATTCAATGACAAGTGACTTAGAACTTACACTCATCACTGACCCAGATAGGCCCACGCGCATCGGCAACAGTGCAGGCAGGAATACCACACCCGACTTACGCTTCGTCAACAATGCCAATGGTGCTCTTGGGATAACACCGAAACTAGTCTTGGGAGAGATCACTATATCGTTGTTATCACTATCCCTTCGAAAAGGCATAAAAGGAAAATGAAGCTGATTCCACATACCAAATTGGATGCACTCCGATACGTAAGAAACCACAAACAGCTCACCGATATAGCAGACCTCAGTGCGTGGACGAATGAGCTTATCCAGGATGTGGACGATGCCACAACCATGGCACCGATAGAAGAGGAAGGCCCCGTGCCAGACTCAAAACTCCTAGGTCTATGGGAAAAGCATCAAGACTTTCAGCAGAGATGGCTAAAGAATAAGATCAACCACACGCTGCGCCACGAACTCGCCGCCCTAGAGAAAGACATTCAGGACTACTCTAGCGAGCTCAGCACTATGCAATGGAATCAATTATGCGACATGAATGGCCAGTTAAGCAAAAAGAGCCCCTGGACCCTGCTTAAACACATGCTAGATCCACAACACTCTAAACGTGCTGCTCATAAAAGGATTCAGAAAATCGTACACAGTTTCCCGGGAACAGACTCTGAATTCGTAAACCTCTTGATCGGGCAATATCTTAATACAACCTCACTAGAACGCCTGGAGCGTAGGTGTGTTTGGAAGCGTGTCGGTGCGGTTTTCTTTCTGGTGCTGCTGTTGCTCTGCCGTAAAGGAGCGCGCTAGCTGGCGGCATTCTTCGGCTTGTCGGGCGACGACGGACACAGCTAGACACTCGGAGGCGTCAGAACGGTATGGAAGGAGCGTGTCGATGGTATGCGTAGGCTCGCGGCCATACAGGAGGAAGAAAGGTGAAAATCTCGTAGTGGCCTGGATCGCGGTGTACGCGAACGTGATGAAAGGAAGGATGCGGTCCCAGTTACCATGATCAGATGCCACGTACATCGACAGCATGTCACCAAGTGTGCGGTTAAATCGCTCTGTGAGCCGTTAGTCTGGGTATGGTATGCCGTGCTTATCCGATACGGCATGCTTATATACGGCATTCCGAGAGCAAACTTTCGACGACTTCAGAGAGGAAGGCGTGACCTCGATCGCTGAGGAGTTCTCGAGGTGCGCCGTGTCGAAGCACGGAGCGATGTAGGACGAAAAACGCTACATCCCGCGCTGTAGCACTTGCTAAAGCAGCAGTTTCGGCGTAGCGTGTCAAGTGGTCAACTGCAACTACGATCCTCTGATTGCCGTCTGGCGTCATAGGACGCGGGCCGTATAGGTTGATGCCGACGCGATCGAAGGGTGTGGCAGGGCACGGGAGCGCCTGCAAGGCACCAGACGGGCGTAAAGGTGGCGATTTGCGGCGTTGACAGTCAAGACAGCACCGAACAAACTTTTGTACAAAATTGTACATGCCGCGCCAGTAGTGGCGGTGGCGAATTCGTTCGTACGTCTTGAAGACTCCGGCATGGCCACACTGTGGATCGTTGTGGAAAGCGGCACATATTTGTGACCTTAAGCTTCGGGGAATCACCAGAAGCCACCGATGGCCTTCAGGAGAGTAATTGCGTCTGTGGAGCAGCTGGTCACGAATGGCAAAATGAACTGCTTGGCGTCGGAGGGTTCGGGATACAGGGATGGTCGATGATCCAGATAGATAGTCGAAAAGAGAAGCGATCCATGGGTCACGACGTTGTGCGGTGGCAAAGGAGTCCATGTGGAGAGATGACATGGAATGTGCGGAAGTTGTTCCGCAGGCCGAGTCTGGAGGTAAAGGTGAACGAGACAGGGCGTCTGCGTCGGAGTGTGTCCGCCCACTGAGGTATACCACGCGAATATCGTACTCCTGGATGCGTAATGCCCAACGGGCTAGGCGGCCAGTGGGATCTTTCAACTTGGCAAGCCAACAAAGTGCGTGGTGATCTGTGACCAAGTCGAATGGGCGCCCGTACAGGTATGGTCGCAACTTGCCAAGTGCCAATACTAAGGCCAAGCACTCTTTTTCGGTCACGCTGTATTTGGCCTCAGGCTTCGTCAGCGTGCGACTCGCTTAGGCGACTACGTATTCGGGGTAGCCGGGCTTTCGTTGGGCGAGGACGGCGCCGAGACCGACCCCGCTGGCATCTGTGTGCACCTCAGTTGCAGCTGACGGGTCGAAATGGCGAAGAATAGGTGGGGAGGTGAGAAGACGATGCAGCGTAGAAAAGGCGGAGCACATGCAGGGGACCAGGAGGAGAGGGTGGTGTCACCGCGCAGAAGCTGAGTCAATGGCGCCATGATCGATGCGAAATTCCGAACAAAGCGCCGGAAATATGAGCATAGGCCCACAAAGCTTCGAAGTTCTTTGATGGTCTGAAGCTTCGGAAACTCGACGACTGCTCGAAGTTTTGCAGGATCGCGGGTAGAGCGCCGTGCTTGGACACAACGTGGCCTAAAATGGTGAGCTCTCGCGCGGCGAAGCGGCACTTCTTGAGGTTGAGTTGGAGGCCAGCGTTCGTTAGACAGGTCAAAACAAGTCTGAGGCGGAGCAGGTGAGTCGGAACATCAGGCGAGAAAACCACGACATCGTCGAGGAAACACAGACATATGGACCACTTGAGGCCACGCAGCGTGTTGTCCATGAGTGGTTCAAAGGTGGCAGGGGCGTTAAAAAGCCCGAACGGCATTACGTTAAATTCATATAATCCGTCAGGCGTAATGAATGCGGTTTTCTGGCGATCAGCTGCAGCCATCGGTACCTGCCTGTACCCTGAACGCAAGTCAAGGGACGAGAAGAATTCTGCTCCCTGAAGACTGTCGAGGGCGTCGTCGATGCGCGGCAAAGAATAGATATCTTTACGCGTAACCTTATTTAGCCGACCGTAGTCGACACAAAAGCGAATAGACCCGTCCTTCTTGCGAACGAGAACGACAGGCGATGCCCAGGGACTGTGTGAAGGTTGAATAACGTCACGGCGCAGCATATCCTCGACTTGGGTGGTAATGACACGACGCTCTTCGGCAGAGACGCGGTACGGTCGTTGACGTAACGGCTGATGTGAACCGGTGTGAATGTAGTGCTGCACTTCCGACGTGCGGCCCAAGTGAGGTTGTGAAACGTCGAATGAACTTCTATAGTGGTTCAGGAGATCAAGAAGCTCGGCGCGTTCGGCGGCGAAGCATACGTTACGTATGCTTCTCCGCATATTATGACTGTATTGCGGCAAAGCTGATTTTATGGAACTGACGTTATGTAACGGATCTTTTGTCTTTCTGCTGATCGCAAAACCACAAATACAGACTTGGCTTGCAGCTGGTTGATTTTCTAGCTAACATTTCGTGACGTCAACGTTGTTTACACAAAAATCGGTGAAGTTTCTCGCGCTCGTACGCACTTGAAAAGGCAGCATGACCACCTATAATTAGGGCAGTCATAAACGGCAGCGAAATCCACACAAGGTACATCAACTTCCACAAAGCTACTGGGCAACGCCATAAATAACTGGCACAGGGGCCACCCAGGAGCTGGCAAACGCTGCCATGACATCCACACAAACTACGTCGCTTTCCACAAAGCTATTGGGCAACACGATCAGTCACAGGTGAAGTCCGCAAAGCACTACATGGGCAGAACTACTACGGCCATACTCAATCACTTCGCCACAAGCTCTCACATTTAACGTCAAACAGCTACAATCATTTCTCCACAGTCAAGGGCACAGGCGAAGACCGCACGGGCAGA
This sequence comes from Dermacentor variabilis, assembly GCF_050947875.1. Classification (NCBI taxonomy): domain Eukaryota; kingdom Metazoa; phylum Arthropoda; class Arachnida; order Ixodida; family Ixodidae; genus Dermacentor; species Dermacentor variabilis. The sequence continues at coordinate 161,281 of NW_027460324.1, forward strand.
ACGGAAGCACCGATTCAGGGCTCTCATCGCGTTCATCGCTTTAGCGCCACCTATTTGAAAATAATATATGGAGCCAAGCCAAACCATTATTCAGCGTCTATTTGGGTGAACCTAACGCTTTCGGGCCCTAAGCGTTCGAACGGCGAGTGAACTATAACGCTTACCCCCCCCCCTTTCCACTCAGTCGACCGGGTCGCAGGAACAGCGGCCCATATCGGCGCGGCGCTGCCTGAGGCGCGGTGGCCGCCACTCGACGGCTGACTGCACTGCGAGGAGCGCAAAGTGCCTCAACTGCGGCGGCCGACACACCACGACCGAGCCTCGCTGCCCTGACTGGCAGCGGGAGCGCCGCATCGCAGAGACGGTCGCATCGCCGATGGAACCGATCACGCGCCACCAGGCAGCCGACATCGTCCGTGCCGCCGAGAAGCCGGCGCCGAGAGGCCCTCAACCCCTCGCCGCCCCTCGAGCTACCTCGCGCGTCGACGCCAGCCGCACGATCGCCGATCTCGCAAACAACCGTCCGGGGAGGCCGCCTGTCGCAGCCAACACATCGACACCCTCGCCGGCGGTCACCGTGGCTCCCAGACCCGCGCGATGCCGTGATCGCGCTGCTCGCTGCCGCACTCAAGTGCGCCACGGAACTCTTGGCGCACGACACGCCTGCCCGTGCGTTGTGTGCCGCTGCTCTCGCCGCCCATGGGGCACTGACCAACCATGACAGTTAGAGCTCAGGGTGTTTCTCGGCCGCGCATTCTGCAGTGGAACTGCAATTCCCTGCGCTGCCGGAACGCAGAGCTCGACGAGCATCTGCCTCTGTGCGACTACGACGTCCTCGCCTTTCAGGAGACGTATGTGCGTGCAGAGGTCTCGCTACCTGGTTACATCTGCTACAGCAGTGCCAGTGAGTGTGCCTTGGCACACTACTTCTGCGCCTTGCCACGACAGCACCCACCCACAGGAGCACCCCCGCGTCGCGCGGTACATCCGCGCCACCCTTCCGCACGTCCTCATTGACACAAGTCAGCTGTGCAGTGCCGTGGCGAAGTATGTGGCCACTACTGTGGGCGTTCGGGGCGCCGACACCTCTGTGGCGTCTGTTTACATGCGCCCCAATCGCGGCCGCAACAGCCACCACAAGAACGACTTCGCTTTCCTCACGCGCCTGATCCCCTCGTTTTCAGCGGACTGTGTCGTGTGTCAAGACTTTAACGCTCACCACCGTAGCTGGGGCGGTGCTGCCAGTGATGGGCGACGTAGAGCACTCCTCGCTGCCCCGTCATTGCTGGGCCTGTCCATCCTAAACAGCAGGAGGCCCACGTTTGTGCGCCTCGGCGTGCAAACCTTGCCGATCGATCTGGCACTTGTCTCGGAGCGCTGCTCATATTTCTGGCAACGCGCCACGGACACTGCCGGATCGGATCACTTCCCTATCACCCACCTGCCCGAGCCGCGGAGTCATTCGCGTGTGCGTTGTAGTTCGGTGGACGCTCTTCCGCGATCTGTGTCGTGGGTGGTCGCGCGACACCGATTTTTCTCGCGCACGTAGCGGAGGGTGCGAGGCGCGCGTCGACTAGTGCGGTTGTACCGGCCGGCACTTCCTGCCCGGACATTAAGCTGCTGAACATTCGCGCCACCCGCCGTCGTGTCCAGCGCCGCGCCGTCCGCAAGGTGCCGCGTCTGATTGGACTGTTTAGAACAGACTGAACGCTGTGTGCCGACGGCATGCCAGGCAGCTGCGCCGCAGCAGCTAGGCTAGACTCTGCGCGTCACTCGCCGACCCGCAAAACCAGCACCGTGGCTGGCGCATCCTGCGCTCCCTTGTGAACCCGAGGACCCCACGTTGGCCAGTCCTCGGCATCGCTGTTGCCCGCGGTATCACAGAGTTGGCGCTCGCCCAGCTTCTAGCGGACTCCCTCGCTGCCGCCAGCGCTTCAACAGCACCCGGCGTCCCTACGGCTGCATTGCGGGCGCTCTATACGGCTGTGTTCGTGGAAGAGGAGATCGCGTGCATACCGCGCGGGCGATTGACAGCCTGTGCACCGACCACTTCACCTTTCACGAGCAGAAGCGCGTCCTGTGCCGCAGGCGGCGCCGCACCGCCCCCGGAGCAGATGGCATCACACATCATATGCTCCGCAACCTCGACAACGCCCAGCGCCAGCACCTCCTCGACGCCTACAACGCCGTCTTCCGCGAGGGCTCCCTACCGGAGTCGTGGCGATCTGCTGTCGTGGTGCCGGTCCTCAAGCGCGGCAAGCCCTCGCGCGAGCTCGCCTCATACAGGCCGGTATCGCTGACATCTGTCCCGGGCAAGACCATGGAGGCGATGGCGCTGTCGAGACTCCAGTCGATTGCGCGCGCTCGCGGTGCCCTTCCGCCCGAACAGTGCAGCTTCTGAGCGCAGCGCTCCACTGGAGACTGCCTCGCGGTTGTTGTCGGCACGCTGGAGCAGGCCAAGCGTGCCGGAGAGGCCGCATTCTTTCTCCTCCTCGACGTGCGCAGCGCTTTTGACACCCTCTCGCACGAGTCCATCATCTGTGCTGTGCGACCCCTCCGGGTTGTCGGCAACCTGCTTGCCTACGTGCAGGCTTTCCTCGCCGACAGGAAGTTCGCCGTCCGTGTCTGCCGGACTACCAGCTCGCCTCGGCCAGTGACCACCGGTGTGCCTCAGGGTAGTGCGCTAAGCCCTTTTCTGTTTAACCTCGCCCTCGCTCCCATCATCGAGTGCATACCGAAAGCTGGCCGTTTCTCTGTGCGTGTTGTGTACGCGGACGACGTCGCACTCTACGTGCGTGGGCCGACGTCTGCCATCACCGAAATGCGTCGCGGACTACAGGCGGCCCTGGATTCTGTCGCCGGCTTCCTCCGTTCCATCGGCCTGCAGCTGTCATCAGCCAAGATGATGATGATGTGTGGCGTTTTGTGGCGCAAGGGCCAGGTATGGCCAAAGAGCGCCATGTCTGTGCTAATGGGTTTGCAGCGTACTTATGATTACTATGAAGTTGGTGTGACGTGGCTGTAAAGGGGCCTTAAAATATACGCTCTAAAGTGCGTAAAATCTGTATAATAAAATTATGGCGATGACGTATGACTTGTACTATGAACATTTAGATGTATTTAAAAGAATGATACAATAGGTAAAATATAGCAGATTATAAGAAATGCCAGAGCACTACTGCCTCCTTAGAGCCCTTGAAACACAAGGGCCTGGAGGCATGTGCTATGCAAAACAATTATCGCAGTGGCATCCTCTGGAGAGAGGAGGCGCTACGAATGCATGGGACTAATAACATGTAAGACCACATCTCTGAGGAGACCTAACACTGTGTCTATATTAAAAAGCGGTTCTGGACCAAGAAGCATTGCAGGATGTAGAGGAATGTGCTGTCGGCATGCTAATGAAAAATGTCTCTTTCTCTCAGATTCGGCTTCCCGACACTCCAGGAGGACGTGGAGTACGGTGAGCCTCTCCCCGCATCTACCACAGGTTGGAGGCTCACTTCCGGTGAGCAGAAAATTATGGGTGCCAAACGTGTGTCCTATTCTGAGACGACAGAATATGACATCTGTACCGCGTGATTTTGTTTTCAATGGCCAGAATCCTAACTGTGGCTTTATCAGGTGGAGCTTATTATCCGTTTCCGCGTCCCACATGTGTTGCCAGTGATCTCGCAGCCTCCTTCGCAAGAAAGGCCTCAGATCTGTGACAGGCACTTGAGCGGTAGGGTTAACAGCTTGCGATGCCATTGACGTGGCCATTTCGTCCGCCAGAACATTACCCTCAATGCTCCTATGGCCAGGCACCCAGCCTATAATGATACGCTGGTTAGATCTGTACGCTATACACAAGACGGAATATAGCTTATTAAGTACTGGATTTTTGTGTGTATAGAGTGACATCAGGGCCTTCACGACACTTAGGGAGTCTGTATATATCGCTGACTATTGGAGTTTTGATTTTCTTATATGCTTCACAGCAGACAGTAATGTGTAAGCCTCGGCCGTAGATACTTGTTTCCGGATGTAATACATCGGATTCTGAGAAGGATGGGCCGACGGCCGCGTACGACACCCCGGCATTAGACTTCGAAGCGTCTCTGTAGAAATCTGCGCAGGAGTGTTTGTACCGAAGTTCTAGGAAATGCATTCTGATTTCGATCTCTGGTGCGTGTTTGGTTACTTCTAAAAAGGATATGTCACATTCTATGACCTGCCCCTCCCAAGGCGGTAACAACTTGGTTGGATGCGTTAGGCGAAGCACGAGGAGTGGGACACCCATTTCATCACTAAGCTCCCTCACTCGAAGCGAGAAAGGCTTTCTTACAGAGGGGCGATTATGGAAAAGTGTAGTGCAGGTCATATGGTTAACAGTGTTAAAACATGGATGTTGATGGTTGGATTGTATATTTAGGAAATATGTAAGGCTGATGTAAGTTGTCTGTAGATGAAGGGACCATTCATTTGATTCCGCGTATAAGCTTTCAATCGGGCTTGTTCTGAAAGCCCCAGTGGCTAACCGGATACCTAGATGGTGAACAGGATCTAGCATCTTTAGCGCGCTCGGGGCGGCAGAGTTATATACTACAGTACCATAATCCAATCGAGACCGAATTAGGCTCGTGTATAGGTTCATTAAACACTTCCTGTCACTACCCCATGTAGTCTGGGATAGAAGTTTCATTAAGTTCATAGTTTTTAAGCATTTTTCTTTCATATATTTAATGTGTGGGATGAAAGTGAGTCTGTAGTCAAGTATAATACCCAGGAATTTGTGCTCTTTGTTGACAGGTATTTGGTGCCCACACAGTTCTAAGGAAGGATCCGGAAACAAGCCTCTCTTTCTTGTAAAAAGAACACAAGAGCTTTTGTATGAGTTGATTTTAAATCCGTTTTTGTCTGCCAGCTTGGAAATCTTGTTCAAGCCCTGCTGCACCTGTCTGTCGCATACTGAGAGGTTACAGGATTTAAAGCCAATTTGAATGTCGTCAACGTAGACAGAATAAAGAATGGCAGGTTTTAGCGAAGCACGAAGCGTGTTCATCTTCACGATGAAGAGCGTACAACTCAGCACGCCTCCCTGTGGTACACCTGTTTCTTGTGTGAAAGGTCGCGACAATACGTTGCCGATTTTCACTCGGAAGATGCGATTCAACATATAGCTTTCAATTATTTTCAGCATATTGCCACAGATGCCCATTTCCGACAAGTCTCGCAAGATGCTGTAGCGCCATGCTGTGTCATATGCCCTCTCCATGTCAAGGAATATTGACATGAAAAACTGCTTATGTAGAAATGCGTCCCGAATATATCCTTCAATGCGTACAAGGTGATCTGTTGTCGACCGGCCTTCTCTGAAGCCACACTGATAGGGATCAAGTATATTGAGTTCAAGGAAATGAATGAGTCTGCGATTAATCATTTTTTCAAAAACCTTACACAGGCAGCTTGTAAGAGCTATCGGGAGATAGCTTGCCGCCATGGATGGGTGTTTCCCCTGCTTCAAAACAGGGACCACAATTGCTTCTTTCCATGCAGTTGGAAAGTATCCCGCAGCCCAAATAGTGTTGAAAATTGTGAGTAGTGTAACTTGGGTGACATTGTGTAGGTTTTTCATCATTTCATACATGATTCTGTCAGAACATGGTGCGGAGCTCTTGCATGATCTCAAGGCACCTCTGAACTCGGCAATACCAAAAGGACAGTTGCATGGTTCATTCTATCGACATTCTAGTGGCTTCCATTCCTCTATTTGTTTGTATTTGAGAAAGGATTCTGAATAATTTGTTGGACTTGACACGCTCTCAAAGTGCTCCTCAAGGGAGTCTGCCTGATCTTGCAGTGTGTCGCCCTGTGTATTTACCAGAGGGAGTGAGTTTCTTGGTCGACCCCTAATTCTATTTACCCTGTTCCAGACTTTGGCCTCATCTGTAAACGAGTTAATACTCGACAAAAAGTTCTGCCAACTTTCTCTTCTGGCCTGCCTGCGGGTTCTCCTGCCTTGAGATTTTACTTAAAGTTGACAAGATTCTCTGCAGGGGGGAAGCGCGTAGCAGCCCCCAGGCTTTGTTCTGTTTCTTACAAGCAATCCTACATTCGTCGTTCCACCACGGGCACGCCGTCTGCATGCCAAGCCACTTCCTTCAGATATGCATTTAGATGCGGCATCTATTATGAACGCTGTAAAATACTCCACAGCCGCATCAATTTCCAAACAAGACATATCAGCCCATGAGATGGTAGTGAGAGTTCGAAATTTCTCCATCTAGTTCGAAAAGCTCCACCTAGGAGCTTGTGTAAGAAATTCATTTTCTTTAGATGTTAGCAATACGGGAAAGTGATCGCTCCCGTAAGGATTGCTCGTAACCTCCCATTCGAGTTCGGGCAGTATAGAGGCGGAAACTATACTAAGATCTATTGACGAAAAGGTTCTGTTCGTAAGAGAGTAATATGTGGGTTCTTTCTTATTTGGAAGGCACGCTCCAGAAGAGAAAAGGAACTGATCAACGAGACGACCTCGCGCATCGATACGAGTCTCCCCACAAGGTGCTGTGTGCATTGAAATTGCCAACAACATAAGGTTCTCGCGATTCATCTATTAAGGACTGAAATTCATGTTTGCTTAGTTTGAAGTGTGGGGCTATATAAGTCGACGAAATAGTGATAAGTTTGTTTAGCAAAACAATTCGAACCGCCACTGCTTCAAGGGCCGTTCGTAGCTGTAGATGTTGACATGCTATGCTCTTTTCGATTACAATTGCAACACCTCCCGATGATGCGATTGCATCATCGCGATCTTTGCGAAAAGTAACCTGCTGTCGGAGAAAGTTGTGTGTTGTGATTTTAGGTGTGTTTCCTGTAGACACAGCACTTTTGGATTGTGTTTGTATATTATCTCTTGCACATCATCCAAGTTCCTAAGAAGACCTCTGACATTCCATTGAATGATTTGTGTATCCATATTGGAAGTAAATAAGTGCTGTGTGTATGGAAACGGAGGTGATGCCTTAGGTTACAGAGCTCTTTCGAGGCCCTGTAACGGGGGTTCTGCCCTTTCTGGAGCGTTCGAAGGAGCCTCGCCGCTCCTTAGGCGGTTGGTGCGCCTTGAGGACAGGTGTAGTGTCCATTGGCTCTTCTGAGGCGCCGGACACGTGCTCTTGCGTGCGAGAAGTTACAAGAGAGAGTCCTGCCTTGGAGGGCAAGACCCCTGCGCCCATCAGCCCGGAGGTCGATGGGGCACCCTGCAGGATTTGGCTGCGCCGGCTGTTGCGAGCGCTGGAGGGAGCCGGGGATGTTGGGGCAGCCTCAGCAGCGCCCACCTTCGGGGTCGATGGTCCCCTCTGCTATGTTGACGGAGCAGCGCCAGCTGCAACAGCCGCGGGGGCAGATGGCGTAACTGCCGACTCACTGCCTGTGGCTCGGACAGCCGCCGGAGGCCGTTGTGACGCTGCCCCCTTACGCGCCATATCGGCAAAGCTGCTCTTAGACAGCTATGACACCCGCCTACATGCCTCTTTGAAAGATAGGTTTTCTTTGACTTCGATTGTCACAATCTCTTTTTCTCTTTTCCAGGACGGGCAGGACCGCGAGTATGCGGCATGCTCGCCCTCACAGTTGACACAATGTGGAGTGTTCTGGCACGTTTCGGAATAATGTTCTTTGTCACTGCACTTGGCATATGTCAGCCGGCCTGGACAGTTCTATGAACTGTGGCCGAACCTTTGGCACTTAAAGCATCTAAGAGGATTGGGCACGTATGGCCTGACACGAAGTTTGATATAACCGGCCTCGATTGACTCGAGGAGGACACTTGAACCGAAAGTGAGTATCAGGTGTTTAGTCTTGATCTCTTTACCATCTCGCCTCATCTTAAGTCGCTTAACATTTATGACATTCTGTCACTGAAGCCCTCCAAGAGTTCAGCTTCAGTGAGCTCTAGCATGTCATCGTCCGAGACAACGCCGCGGGTGGTGTTCATGGTACGGTGCGGAGTTACTGTTATTTGGGTCTCCCCAAATGAGACAAGTTTTGGCAGTTTCCCGTACTGCTTCTTATTGTGGAGCTCCAAGAGAAGATCATCACTTGTCATTCTCGACGCCTTATATCCTGTTCCAAAAACTTCAGTTAAAGACTTTGAAACAAGGAACGGTGAAATGTTACGCACTAGTTTGTCTGGGTTTTCTGAGTGAATCACATGATATCTAGGAAAGTTCTGGACGGGGGCGCACCGAAGAGATCTTCGGTGCGCCCCCGTTTGTGAGGGCGATCAGGGAGTTTACGAAAAGCGTTTTCCATAAGTACAGTAGGGTTTTCGGCCGCGATGCCGACCACCCACCATGGAGCCCAACAGGGCGACGTGAAAGGAGTTCCTGCTAGAGAAACCCTGACAACGCCAGCCGTACATCGCTGCTATAACCAAATACAGCATAACCAAGGCTGGCTAGCTACACAAGGTTAACCCTTGCCGCCGGGAAACTAGGAAGTGAGGAGAAGTGATGAGAGGACAGGAAAGATGAAAAAGGCGAGAGAGAAAGACGAAGATTGGAGAGGACAGGAAAAGGCGACTGCCGATGTCCCCCGGGTGGGTCAGTCCGGGGGTGCCGTCTATGTGAAGCAGAGGCCAAAGAGGTGTGTTGCCTCCGCCGGGGGGCCTTAAAGGTCCGAACACCCGGCATCGGCTCAACCACCAGGATCCCCCTTTCCCCGGACACGGCAAAGCCGCGCACGGCTACACGCGGGAGGGTCCGACCCTCGTCTGCTCGGGTACATGGTGTCGCAACACACCAAACGCCTGCTCACGCAGACGCATTTGCGGGGCATTGGCCAAGAGTGAGGCAATAATGGTGCACCCTCGCGCTTCCGCGCGCCGCCACACCGGCCGCGTGCTCATCGATTGTGCCCCACTGAGCTGGGAGCCGACGGTGTGCTACCTCGGTCTAACCATCGCCTCAGCGGGGTCGCGGCTGTGAAACGCCTGCGCGCCGCCTCTCTCCGTGTTGAGCGTGCGGTTCGCCGCCTTCTCGCGCGTGGGCAAGGCTGCCCCCTATCGTTCGCCGTCAGTGTTTATGGAGCGATGGCGCTCTCGCGGTTGTTGTACGCGCTGCCGCTCTGTGATGTGCGCGACTCCCTGTGGCGCGCCGTTGACCGCGACCACCGCAGGGTACTTCGAGTGTGCCACGGCCTCCCCCGCATATCACGAGTGGTGGCGACGCTCGCCGAAACTGGCGCCAGGCCTCCTTCATTCACGGCTGATCTTCACGCACTCGGCCATATTGAGCGCCTCTCTCGAGCCCCCGGCGCGGGCCCCATCCTGTCGCTCCTCCGGGACCTCCCTACATCACGCGTGGGCAAGATGATGCAGCTGTTCGAGAACATCGTGGCTGACCTGCCGGCTCCACCACCAGTCTGGCCGCCTCCGAGTCTCTCTGTGCCACTGGACGTGCGTCTTGGTCTGCCGGGCGTCCGCTCCAAGCACCGCACGCCTCTCTGCGCCATCCTGCAGGAGGCTGCAGCGAGAATACAAGACGACCTGGCGGGGAGGGCGCACCTCTACACGAACGGCTTGGTCCTCGAGGACAGCTCCGCGGCTGCCGCTTGCATCGCCCCGAGCCTCGACATCGAAAGCCAGTGCCGCCGGCACTGCCGAGCCACCTCCACCACCGCTTAGCTCATGGGCATTCACCTGGCCGCGGACATAGTCGAGCAATCGCCGCACATCTCTTGTGCGGCGATCCTCGCCGATTCTACGCCCGCACTGCAGCAGCTGCTCCTTGAGGAACGCGCCCCTCTGCTCGCCCACCGTGTCGCGTGCAGGCTCCACGCTTTGCAGCAGCGGGGACTCATTCTTGGCCTGTAGTGGGTGCCTTCGCACGTCGGCGTCGCCGGGAACGAAGCCGTCGACAACCTCGCACCACGCGCACACGACCCGAGCACCCCAATCACGCAACAGGTAAGCTCGCTTGACACCGCGCTGGTGAGAATCCGCCGCGAACTCGCGCTGCGCCACCCAGACGGCCGAGTTGCGCGCGGACGCCCGCCACGCCATCTCCCGGAGGCCGGCTTCACTAGACACGAGCGCGCCTTCCTCCTCGCCCATAGAGTTAGTAGAACAACTCTAGAGGAAAAGCTGGGCCGGAAAAGTGGGAACCTCTAGGACGCCGCCCTGTTGCTACTGGTCAATGTGGCCAGCTCAATTACTATTGAAAGAGCTGAAAAAGAGTACAGGTCACCTTATGCTTTGTCATCTAAAAACGCATACCTGATGGCTTTATGAAGGTGGTACATTAATATTAAGTTTACAGAAAGTGATCGTTAACTCCGTGACTTATGTAAATCACAATGTACGCATTCATGCAATAAAGGATGACGCGAATTTCCGTTTCGAATCTGTTTTTTGGATGCGCAGTAGTTTCGTACAGCTTAGGTTTGACATGCGATTGCGCATCGACATTGGACGCTATGGCAAACTCGTGCCTTATGTGCCACCGAAGCCCCGAAGTGCTCTGGCATATACCTTCACATGTAAGTAAACGAATGTATCTCCTTGTTGAGAATATCGCGCGAGTAGGCAGCTCTTGTGGTGCATCAAAATCGTGTGAGAAGCGTCACAGTAGAGCATTTTTCTGCATGCGGAGCGGTGTTTTTATTTGCATGCAGGTTTTCCTTCAGTAGGAAATTGCTGGACAGGCGGACCAGCGCACCGAAATTGTACTGGCGAAGCCACAAGCAACTCAAAGAATCTGTTTAATTGTTGCACTTTGAACAATCATGCTTGAACAAAGGCCACAGCAGAAAAACAGCCTGATGCCGAGTATTTCTGTGCCACGAAGTAATCAAGAGGCAAGTGCCTAATGCAGACGAAATCTAGTGCATCGAGACTTAGAACGACAGAAAGCTGAGCTAGTTGGTAACGATTCCTTATGCAAAACAGAGGTGCTGCGTGTAGACAGCACACAAGAGTAGAGAAGTGGCCGGCGCTCGTGTTGTTTGCTTGTAAATACTCTACTCTTGTGTCCTGTCTGCACGCCTCACCTCCGTTTAGCATAACGAGTGCATCAACCCACATATTAATAGCGTAGGCGTTTCATTAACACGACAGCGTTAAGGAGCTCGTGTCGCAGAAAAGCCGGTGTCGTCGGCGTCGGCGGCGTTGGCCGTGAGCGATAAATCGCAGGAGGCACTTCATGAATAAAAAAGAACTTGCAAGATGGGCTGGGTGGGAATCGAACCAGGGTCTCCAGAGTGTGAGACGGAGACGTTAGCACTAAGCCACGAGTTTTTTTTTCTTTATTTCCTCGTTACAGAAATGCCATGCGAATACATTGTGAAAAAGCGAATCAGCTTAGCTTATGCTGACACTCTGAAATTAAAATCGCTTGAATTTAGCCAACTCATCGAACAGCGGCAACCAATCGGGCGGTTCTTTCTGGGCTTTGTACACTTCACGCATGTAGACGACACTTTCAATAAAGTTTTCTCGCACAGAATGGGCATTCACATCAGCATGACATACCGACATTCTTGTGGACCATATACTATGGAGGCTCAGCAGCATAATAAGGTCATATGGAATATCGTTATTGTCTGTGTCTAAGTACCTGATACCACGTGGGGTTATTGGTAATGCTTTCTTTAATGTTCGTTGTAAGATGTCCCAATGAAAAAAGGGAGCCCAACAACCAATGAAGACGTGATCGACAGTCTCTGGTTTTCGATGCTTCAAAGCGGTACAAAAGCGCCTCTAGTGAACGCGGTGTTGCCTTAGAAACGAGCTGTTTCTAAGGCTCAGGCGTGCGTCGCTTGCTCAGGCGCACATTTCGTTGTCGCGCCGAACGCTGCGTTGCTCGACGCTCACCGCGTCCGATGCGGGGCGCGTAGTTGCTGCGCCGTAGCCCATTGTCTTACACCCTTTGGCGGGTCGACGGGAACGCTGTCGCGTTCCACTCTTGAAGGCGAAGCTTAAGCGTCCTCCAATTTTTAACTGTGCCATATTTTCAACACTTCCTTGCATGCCATTTCATGTGGAATGTCTTTTCTGGTCACAAATTTGTGCAGCGAATATATCTGCATGATCGAGCCAGGCTTGTGGGACCGTTCACTTGCACTTGATGCTGAGTATTTTACATGTATCCATAAACTGCAGATATGCACATCAGATCCCTGCGAGCATTTTCAAAATTCAATTATTTTAGACAACAGGCACATATGAAATACTGGCATAATCCCGAATACCACTAAGCGGCTGGGACACATTTTTGTTGACCATACTCGCATGTAAAATAAGTAGATCATGTGGACAACTCCAGCTCATTTTCCTTAAATCAGTGTGTACAAGGGGTATGCTAAAATAATTTTTTTTTCTCGCGCACCGATTATTTTGCTGTATAAGCAAGAGAACCCACCACGTTAGTGTAACGTATCTCGTACGTCACACTAACATGTGCTTTAATTTACCAAGTGAGATGAGTTACTTTTGTGACTCATTGAGTCAAATCACACTGCAAGCTGCATTCATCAATCTTCAATTGGATTTTGCAAATGTTTAATGAAACATGTTTCCCTTTTATGCAGATATGCAATGGCAAGCCCTTCCGTGTGTTCCAAAGATAAAATTTAAGCTCTAAATTAAAGAAGACATTTCTAGTCAGAAACAAGCAAAAATGGTGAATGCAGAGTATCAGAAGCCCAAGGTACAGAAATTATGAGAAGTGTCGAATGATTTTAAGGAAAGAGTCGTATTTGAAAATGTAAGACTCTTTAGTAGAGGTCAAGCAAGTCAATATAGGTAGAATACTATGCAATATTATGCGAGTGAGGGGATGTCAAACAATGGGTCAGGAAATGCGTTGTTTATCTGCAAAACAAAAGCTGATTGCCATTACATAAGTCACTTTAGCATCGTGAGACTGCTGCTTGATAAATTCAGAAATAAAGCAAAAAACAAGACACGCAAAAATAAAAAAACAATTTAATGATGCTCTCTCCACACTGGGATAAATAAAAACAAACACATCACATCTAATGTGGACATATCAGATGCCTCGTGAAACACTAAAGGAAAAATTCAGTTTCGAGCTATGGCACTTGCCGCATAGATGTGGGGGGCCTTGCACTAATAGTGATAGTTACCACTGCATTTAGTAATTGAAAGCCTTCGTGCAGACAAGGATGATTCTTTATAATTTTGGCTACCACTTCAAATGCCTCCACGAAGTGTTACAATGCTGCACGCAGCCATACTAAGGATCTCGCAGCAACACCTGCAGGTAAAAAGCAGAAGCAGTCCAAGTGCTGGTGCATACTGGACACTATGTTTGAAAACATTTAGGCAAGAAGAGTGCAAGAAGCAGACATAACTGCATTTATTTCCATAATTCCCCATTTGAATGGCCTTTTCTTTTTGCTTAGACAATGCCTACGCCTAGCAACAGCATCTCCCTCATACAGAATCCGCAAGCCAAGAGGCAAGAAACAATGGCACTGGTATCAACATTCATCTAATTTCTTGCTTTTTCTTTCGTTTAGGCAGCCAGCACACCTCGAACAGCCACCTTGACTGCGGGTGTGTCACCCTAGTCGCCAAGGAAACATGTGAGGGAAAGCGACAGGCAACGAGCCACTTCTCCATGTAAACGATACTCTTTCTCTCGGATGACTCCTACGCCTCGCCAAGCCAGCACACTTGTGCACAAAGATGCCACGGAGGCACGTGCAGGTCAAAGGCAAGAAGCAGTGGCACTGGTGTCGACATTCACCCAATTTCTTTTTCTTACACTGAGGCAGCCAGCACACCTCGAACAGCCACCTTGACTGCGGGTGTGTCAGTAGATTCCTGTTGTACATATGTTCATAATAAACTTCAGTAAACCTGAACTTGATAATAAACTTGAAGGCAAATGGGACATCGATGCATTGTATTTTTGAACATTTATTGTACACATACAATATATGTTATACTTTGCAGTGCTACAGAGCGTATTTTGAAGCTTCCCCCTATATTTTGCACCTTTAATTACGTATGTGTTCTGTGGCCCTCAATGCAGTTCATGTTGTAGCAGCTGCTTTGTCTGTGTATCGCACATTGGCTTAAGCTCGTGATATCCACATACTTCTCTCACATATACAAAATAAAGTTCTATGTAGTCCTCAGTGTTACAACAAAAAAATGAAAGTAAACAATTCGATCGTGCAATTGTGTTTATTACAGTGATTCCTATGACGATTACTGACAAGTTGACAACTTGAACTGGTCAATCGGTCCATAGCCTCCTCTATTTTTCAAAAATAAAGGAGGCTATGATCCGTCATGGCAAGGAATTGTATGCATACATAAAAAAGGGGGATATGTGTGTGTGTTTGTAGTGGGGGTATAGGATTAGGGCGGATACGAAAAAATGTACCAACACCGTCCTCTAGACCCATTCCGTTAAGGTACCGTAACAAAGCGTATTATGCATAAAGTTCATACAACCAACTCTGATATTACTACACACGCCAGGCGACGCGAGCTACATTTATCATGACGCATTCGCGACTGCACCGGATGCCCTCCATATTATTCTCGTTAATCGTGCTTACTGCACCGAGGCAAAAGAAAAATCATGGGCGCAGGTACCTTTAAAGTATCTCGACCTTGCGAGGCACTGCTGCGCGTGCCAGGGGAGCTGTCCGTGCAAACACTCCCTGGCACACACCTGCCTCGGCGGCCCCAACCTACGTACCGTTCTGCCTCGAGCTTTGATCCCCCCACTGTCCCTTGGGTGCCCTGTGGAGTTGCTGCACCACCTGCTTTATTATAATCTCAGGTGCTCTCCTGAGACTTCCGTTTGTCGGTTACATGTGCCCTACAGCTAGCTGGATCAGTACTTATAATAATAAAAAAACCCGATCTAGCGTCACGACGATATATCGCGAGAGCGGCTTTTGCAACATACCGCGCCCGTGCGACGAGAATAACGGAACGCCAGCGAGGAATCTGACCACAGCTTCCGAGCTCGTAACCTCGTCGAGTGACACTCCTGCAACAGGCGTGACCGCTGAAAACCGCATACGCCGGAAACTTCAACAGGATCATCCCTCGGTTGCATAACTGCCACCTGTACGGCCAACATGGACCACACCCACACCGTCCCGCAACATAGAATAAAAAACCAACTTATAAAGCCCAAACACACGGCTGCACGCACACATCACGACACTACAAGCGAGACGCCGAGCTGCCACGCTGCTACTGTTGCCGGATCAAAACTGACTACTGTAACCAAGTCTAGCACGCGTCTCAGGAGCTGGCAACCTCGGCGCGTAGCAACATGGCGGCGCTCTTGCGGTTCCCGATTTCAATCCATGGGCCCTATGGGTAGCTTGTCCTCTAGAGTCAGTATAGTAACTCTATGTCCTCGCCCTGGGGACCGGATCCCTACATCCACGCACCACCGCCGCTTTCTTAAGTAGCGACAACCTTTGTTGTGCGCCGCATTTTCCCCTCACATCAAATCCGGTTCCGATATTTCCGGTTCCCGCGTTTCCGCTTCCTGGAGTTGCGCCGCAGGAATTTCCCCGTTGACTGCCGTTGCACGATGGTGAGACGCCCGCACGTGCTTAGCAGAGCTGTGGCAGTCACCATAGAAGAATCCAAAGGGGACAAGCTGTGTATTCCGCTGAAGTAGTAGTTCGCGGTCGCTGTTTTCCAAATGCACGAAAAACGGCAGTGGACTCCAAGCGCCTAGGCACCACATTCCACTGTACGTTGTCGCTCGTGCCACAACCCGTTGCAGGTTGACGCGAAGCAGCGAACACGAGCAGATCGCTGGTTACAGTAGGCAGTGGTTCTTGGATGGAATCGCATTCACAGTTTCAACCGCAGCTCGTGCAATTAAAGCCTTTCCAGCGACGCGAAAGTAAACAACGCTGAAAAACAAAGCGTCACTTCGACTCGTAACAGGAAGCTGCAGCTACGTAAGTTCCGCTTGCCGCCGGAAGCTAGGAGGTGAGTGGGAGAGGAACGTGGAGAAGGCGGGCAGGTTGGCGGTACTTAACCTGGTCAGCGGAAACGTGTATGGAGGGGCTTTAGGCCCGCCGAGAGGAGGCATTGCCTGCAAGGTAAAGCCCCTTAAACTTCGTAAAGTAGTGCCACGCTTTGAAGAACGCCGCCTCCTCCTCCAGCGCTCTGGCCGAAGCCGACGCCGCGTCGCTATTGGCCTAATGGCATCACGTGGCCCCTTGCGCCGGCTTCGTTTGTTTACAGTCGCGCTTCAGTGCCATCTTTGCTCGAGAAGCGGCGCTTGTTGGCGGCATTCCTTCCGTTCCTATTCTGTGTTGTTTTGATCTTGTGAACGCCTTGAAGGTTTTGTGGCAAGTGCGACGTCGCTTCACGTCATTTTCTATTACCATGACCTGCTGCGCGTTTGGATGCCAATACAGTCTTAGCAAAGGCTGTATATGTTCGCGATACCGTCCGGTAAGCGCAACGCGTTAAGAAGAAAGACATGGCTTCACCGAATCGGAAGGGAGAACTTCCGACCAACTTCCTCCGCGCGACTATGTGATGTAAGTTGTGGCTCTCTCAGAGTATTGTATGTGCCAGGCTTGCGTATTGTGCTGCGGGCAATAACGTAGTAGATATTGCACAGTTCACTGTGCATGTTGTCATTTGTACACACGCTTTAACATGATTTTTACGCAACGTCTGCTTTGCTTATATGCGCACTACGTGGTCGTGTTAGTCATATTTGGTGCGCTTAATCGTTTTGAACGCCAACCGGCTTGAGTTGGCGGGCACGCGAGGTTGCGTACGATAACGCGATTACGAAATTTGTAAGATTCAGCGCAGTCCTTTTGATAAAATTTCAGTCTCGATCATGAAAGCGCCTCAGGAGAGCAACTGTCTGCCTCTTGTGGTTACTTACTAGCCTTCTTTAGATAGACTAACTTTGTTTACCACATTTGTTCGTGTTCCTCGTTGGCGGTCGCTCGGTGGATTTGCGATACAGAGGCACCGATGAAAAGCGTGCGTGCCTCCCAAAACCGTGTTAAGGCTGTTTCACATGCTGCGACTGCAACGACGAAAATCGGTGCTGTCGCACGCGTCGCAATGCGATTTTTAGAGGGCTCATTTCACATGATTGCGATTTCAACAATGCGACTGGTGCGACGCCCAGGGTTGCTTACAGCCAGGTTTCGCGGCACACGCTGCATAATTACTTTATTGTAGTGAATAAAACGTTTACACTATAATATTATTGACTTATCTTGATTAGAAGCAAATAATATGTACGTTTACCAATTTAAAACCGTTAGTTAAGATTTGTCTTGGAGTGCGCGACGGCGGTTTCTGTAGATCAGTGCAACATCGCGCACGTAAACAGCTGTTCGCAGGTGGTTCAGCGATTCTTTATTCTATGGTTCAGCGCTGTGTGTTGTCTTATCTACCTTCTATGACCGTTTCGTTTTGCCTGCGCTACAACAATCTACAAGATGGCCTACCGACAAGTTCATATAGCTGCCCTCACCGTATATGCAGTATTCGGAGTTCGGCTGCACGAAGTTGTCGTGTCAGCCCAACAAGATCCTCGCGCTACCCGTGCTCGGCGTCAGCTTTTGGAGAAATGATGCGTGTACAATGCCCGTCATTGCGCATATGTGGTGCCTGCTCCTAGCCATATTCTTACGCCAAACGCATCAAGAAGCACCAACCGGAACGCCCGCGTGTGCCCCTGAACGAAGCCTCAAACGATTTGTGTGATTACGACGTGGAATGAAAATTGTGTTGTGAAATTCAACCTTAGCGCTAGCCTGGTTCGTCCATCGCCGTGCTTGCGCTGCGAATATATATATGGGAGCCCTCTATAAATATTTCTAAAGGCGCAAAAGCCGACGAATCAAATGTTTCGAGCAGTTACCGTCACTTTTGTAGAAACCTGTACGTTGTAACATAGCATTCTAAAAGACACACTTCTCGTCCACTTTGTTGTCCCGTGTCTCGCGCTGGTACTATACTCGAAACTTCTAACAAGAAGACCATATCAATACGCGCTATCCATAATGCAGGATCGTGGGCCCACGGCAGGCGCACTTGCCGTAGAATTTTTCAGCTTTCTGCTCAGCCTCGCACGCCTCTCACGGTTAGCCTGTTCTGTGGAAATAAATATTATTATCAATGTTATTAGATATTATAGTTTCTTCACTGTAATTTATAGCAATCTTCCAGATTTCTTAAGATAGTCATGCATTTAACCTATATTAGATCAACATTGTTACGACATGCTTATGGGAGTAATTTCAAACTAGATTGCTCAGCCAGAGAAAGTACAAATGCAAGCCTCCATGTTTATTCCAATTTGGTATTCCTAAACAGATTATATTGGCAGAATTTTGTGTCTGCTTGCATTTCCTGCAATTCGATGTTCAGAGCTGGAAAAACTGATTCCTTTTCTTGCTGTCGAAAGGCTGCTTCAATGTCGATAGCAAGCTATAATTATTCATTTCGAAAGTGTTAAGCAATGACTATATGTCTAAGCTTATCAATGCATTTTTGTTCCACGAACACAATCAAGTTTTCTCTCCGTCTCATTGACAGCCATGGAATGAAACCGTTCACTTTCATAAGTATCAGGATGCAAACATTCTGGAGTTTGTCCTGAGCATTTGTCTGCATCCTATAGTGTGCATGTTTGTATCAAGTTATGGTGTTACAATCTATAGTAATTAACTATAGTGCAACAGAAATACGATGGACAGGAACGAAGTGAACACACAGAGCACTTCGTTCTTGTCTGTTGTCAATCTGTTGCACTTTAGTTAATAATGATTACACACAAAGTCATCTAGTTTTCAGTTATTATGTCGGGATTATAAGCCTGCTTGTGTCCTGGAATATCTGCACGGTTATGTATCCTGTAATTTAATTTCTGGCCATGTGCTTGCAAGTCGCGTGTCAATCTCCTGATTTTCCTGACAATCTTGTGTGATGTGCAGGCCCAAATAGTTTCTAGTGAATCCATGCAGGGTGTTGTGCAGGGTGTAATCTGCACTACAAGTGCTGCTTTGATTGCTTTCAGTTCAGCTTTTCTAGGTGTAGGATGACCTGGAATGGTACTCACTTATATAGGGTTTAGCTTTATGTAGTGTCATACTACTGTTACACTGCTATTGCCATGCCATATGTGCCTTATGTTTGCTTGCATCTTCATGATTAGCAACCTCCTCTGTGTGTTTGGCAGTTGCATATAGTCTCCTGATTTAATTGTTTGCCCCCATATTCCACGGTATGGGCCTGTTGTGTTTCAAGTTCAGGCACTCCCGAGGTTGTGTTTCTGAAGGGAGGGGTAGTCGTCTTTGCATCTCATATGCTAGCTGGCATAGTATCTTGGGACGAGGTTCTGAGCTCTTGAGACAAAGAATTTGTGCTGCAGGCTGCAACTCTACTGTCTAGGTGCTTGTTCGTTAGCTCTTTCTCATAGAGGTCTTCAAGCATGGTAAAGTTGGAAAGACCTGTTATTACTACCCGATGCCTGTATTCGACGAGTTGTCTTTTTTGTGTGCTGCTGGTAATTCATACCGTACCATACCTTGGACACAAGCACAGCATCTGCGATTTTCTATAGTATCCACTTGTCCACCCCCATTATTTCGAGATTATTCTTTTCACCAGGTGTGGAAGTTGCGTCCAGGCATTGCATAATTGTTTCACCCACGTGCTGGCTCTGCCGTCATGGGCTTACACTGGCTGAGGATTTGTGGATGTTGTCTTGTGGGCATACTTGTCCAGCTATGTGGATCACAATGTGCAATCTGGGGCAGTTCTTGATTCTAGTCTTTCTTTTTTTTTCGACGTTGATATGAGCTGACTTATCAGAAAGCGAGAGGCCAGACCGGCCAAGAAAGTCTGAAGTGTTGTCGAGGGCTTGTTGCATCATTCTTGATTTCTGCATAAGATAGCTTTCCCATAGACTGTAATACACCATAGGCTGTAGTGTTTCTTGTAGTATGGCCGTGTTGTTGGTATGTGTGGGCCAAATGTACCTCCAACTCTCACCTGGAATTTTCTGCCTTTCAGAAAGTTACTGTTTAAGTGCTCTACCAAAAATGTTTTTGCTCATCGTTCCTCTTATTAGAGCAGCATGAGGTACTCCTGTTAAAAGCCTCTTAACTCTCTTCATTCTTTCATAAGCGGTATTACACAATGTCCTGCAATAAAGTTCCTGCTGCTTATGGCCCACTCATATCTGCCAGAAGGAACAACTCTTGAAAAAGGTTTTCTTTGTGCTATGTGTGCGACGTATATGTAGTATGAGCATTCATGCCTTGATATTATACATCTGTAGAACCAGCTTCCTGACAGAGTACTTGCTATACCTGATCATGCTTATTTGTGCAGTGCTGTTGAACAATACATATTGATGCAATGAATATTTACACAGTCGAATTATCACGAAACATGGTTGTTTTACAATTCTGCCCTTTGCTTTCTATTGGTGTTAGATTTTGCATAAGCATGCCCCCTTATGCAATAGTATATTGAAGTGTAAGGGTTCAATAAAAGGTGATGAACTAAATCTAAGTGCAAGAGCTTTTTTTTTCACCTATGACTTCCATTGAAATGCGACTTCCATGGCTGGCAAAACAACCCCTCGCCTTGTGTTAGCAGCAGAATGCTATAGCCACAGTGGCAGGTGAACAAATTGAAGAACAATATTTCTGTCTATAATTTTTTTTCTTGCCTGTATGTAAGTAAAGTTTGGAATAAGTTTGTCATTGCAAAAAAGCCCAGTTTGTGTTATTTTATTGAATAAACCACATATTGTGTATAGTTGAAATGCAGAAATTTGTTCTAAAATCCTCGGGTGATATATGTTCTTGCAAGTAGCAAGGTATTTCATTATTTATAAAGATAGTAATCGCAGCGGATATCGTTATATGGTTTTACACACTAATATATGTGATCACAAACTTATTAGAAACTTACTAGAAACATGTAAGGCATGAATGTTTCTGCACACTTGATCAGCCGTGAACGTGCAAGAAATGCTTGTACTGGCTGACTTCACTGCACAGTTTTGATTTACTTTTCTTCAGCGTGTCGTTTTATACTGTTTTATCCCCACAAGAACAGGCCATTTGCCTGCTTTTCGCATTGTTGCACGAGTTCTACATAATTGTGCAGGAGGGTACGTTGTCACTGTGCCATTATAGCAAGCAATTTACTTAATCTACTAGCTGTACAGTTAAGTACCTTGCAGAGCATGTGTTCATACAGATGCAGTAAGGATACAAAGTCCGCAACATAGTCAATGTTTATTGGTTTCTGTGCAAGAAAAAAAAATATCCAGAGAACAGGTGCAACTTAACGTGCATGTAATGTTTTATTCAAGCCACGGATTTAATGCTATCGTAGCAAATTCATTACGATAGCCTACACTTTCGCTCTGTCAAATTTAATAAGAGGCAAGATAAGCTTTCAAGATGCATCGGGAAATTCATGCTTGAAAACCGACAAGAAAATGCAACTGAACGGTACCGCGTTCAGCGCAACGTTGAAACTTCGGGTACTTTGCTGTCTTGTCATTTGCCCTTGCCAAGTTTGAAGTAATTCAAGCTGCTTTGTAAGCGCGATTTCTGCATGCTACTCGGCAAAAGAAAATTGTGACGACCTCGTCGTCTGCTGGGGTTCGAACACCTCCTAGCACTGAGAACTCCCAAAGGCGTACGAAGCAAACGTGAAAATGCACTTCATTTGCTGTGTAGCGTGTCAACAAACGCATAGCAATCGGAGAATGCAATCTGCGGTACAAGTTTTTTATTCTCCCTTCGCGTACGTACCGAATTCGACGATCCACCTCTCCGTGCATTGCACTTGTCGTGCGAGACGCCATTTTCCAAAACAAACCGGCGGAATAGCTCCGTTGACAGCTCTCCGCGCAATTTCGACGGAAAATCGCAGCGATCGGTGCGACAGTGCGACTGTGCGACCAACCGGTTGGTCGCAGCCGAAAATCGGGGGGTCGGCACTGCGACTGCGATTTTCATCGCAAACGACGGAAATCGCACTTCCGGTGCGACGAAAATCGCATCATGTGAAACAGGCTTTACGCGGTGCGTTCGTCGTCGAGCGACCGCATCATAGGTAATTGAGACGTATGTGCTAATTCGCGTGAGCTTTAAAGTGTGCGAAGCTTAAGATGCGGCGGTGGAGCACTCGCAAAGAAAACGTGCGGTCGCCCGCCCGTTCCCTGGCTGGTTTAGTCGTCGTTCGTGCTTAGTCGTTTGCTCGCTCGTTTAGTTCGCGCGCTCATATACTCGTTCGCTTGCTCGTCTATGCCACTATTAGTTTCTACAGTCATTATGCCTAATTGAGACGCGCTTGCTGTAGGACTCTTAGGCTGGTGCGTTTATTTACGCAATGAGACAATAAATGGTGCACACGGACTTGTGACTGCAAAGGCAAATCTGTAATGCATCTATGTGAAAATAAACTGTTAACTTGCAACTCGAATGCCGTTTCATATCATTTTAACCTATGGATAAAACATCATTTCACTTGCTACAATTTCGGCCGCGTCATGGCGGGGGGATTCTTTGCGCGATCATGACTTCACTAATAAAGTCATGTCTCGCAAATGTTACTTCGAAGGGAGTGCAACCGTCCTGAATGCATGCACCTCGGTGCAACTCGGTTCGCGACAAGTACGTTACTTAGTAAACGGACGAACCAACGCACGATGAAGGGTTATTCGTGATAAGTCATTAACCTGAAAAAATTACTGAAGGCCACAGTGGTCTTGTTTGAGATTGAGTCAAGCATTGTTATCGCGCTCCCGCTTCGCGCACGAATGCTAAAAACTGATTTTATTTTCTTGTGTACGCACAGTCCCGACTCAATGATCGGCCGCGGTATTTCTGTCGGCGTTGAGACACGAGAAACATAATGACCAGCGCCCACCTCTGAGGCTTTGCGCGCGTTTAGATTGGCAAGCACGCACGTTGGCGGCACTGTAGCTTGTAATACACTTTCGAACCTCCAGAGCAATGATCTCCGTCAGCCTTTGTACGTCATAGCTCATACGCGCCGCGAATTCACATGGTAAGGGCGGGGCGGATTCTTTAGGCTGAGGGCTTGCTGGAAGCCAAGAGGTTGTCATTCGATGGTAAACGTGTTATCCCTTACAAAAATAGGTTTGACCTTTCTGTCACTCATGAGTCACCTATCAGTCACCCCTGTCACCTAGCTGTAGACTCGACCTTTCTGTAGACTAAGTCTGCAGAATGTCTGCAGACACCATGCGGACTGCAAGTAGACTTCTCTGTAATATGCGTGCCCAGTGAGTGTGTGAGTAAATATATATGTATCTATATATACATACATATACTGAACCATAACACATTTTATAACTACGGTTAAATAGGTTTGACCTTTCAGTCACCCATGAGTCACCCACCAGTCACCTCTACGTAGACCTAGTCTGCAGATTGTCTGCAGACATCGTGTGGACGGCAAGTAGACTTGTCTGTAATATGCATGTCCAGCGGGTGAGTGTACGTATATATATATATATATATGTATATATATATACACGCACACATATATTCTGAGCCATTACACATTTTATAATTACGGTTAAATAGGTTTGACCTTTCAGTCACCCATGAGTCACCCAACAGTCACCTCTACGTAGACCTAGTCTGCAGATTGTCTGCAGACATCGTGTGGACGGCAAGTAGACTTGTCTGTAATATGCATGTCCAGCGAGTGAGTGTACATATATATATATATATGTATATATATATACACGCACACATATATTATGAGCTATTACACATTTTGTAATTACGGTTAAATAGGTTTGACCTTTCAGTCACCCATGAGTCACCCAACAGTCACCTCTACGTAGACCTAGTCTGCAGATTGTCTGCAGACATTGTGTGGATGGCAAGTAGATCGACCCGTCATGTAATATGCATGCATGCCCAGCAAGTGTGTCTATATATATATATATATATATATATATATATATATATATATATATATATATATATATATATATATATATATATATTCTGAACGATTACACATTTTGTAACTACGATCAAATAGGTAAATTTGACCTTTCAGTCACCCTCGAGTCACCCAGCAGTCACCTCCACGTAGACATCGTCTGCAAATACCGTACAGACAGCCTGCAGACTGAACCACGACACATTTTGTCATTACGGTTAGTTTTACAGTTTTCAACTTTGTCATCCATTGCTACAAACAGTCTGACAATTGCCGTAAGCTAAAACAATTAACATTAATTGAAATAAGGTAGTGGCTATGTAAGTTGCCTTAAATGTACCAGTTGTACTATGGGTCAAGTCACAGCCTGGATAAAAGTGATCTATACATGGTTATTCGACACTCAGTCTCGCACCGAATGCTAGTTACAAACCATGCATGCTTGCATCTACGAAAACTTGTTCGATCAGTAGAACTCCAAGGTTAACCTGGTGCTGAACACAATTCTTGCTAAAACTGGAGTGCCCATTCCTAGCATGTCTAGAGGCATGTCCAAATTAAAGCAAATTTTAATAGCTCATGGCACATCTGTAGCATGTCCATCAGCTAACCCTTAGTGCTCCCATAAATAAAAAAAAGTGCGATCTACAGAAGGTATGCAGTTTTATACTCCAGCTAGCTTACAGAAAAGCTTACCAGAACAGCATACAGGTCACACAGGCCTGCGATAACGAAAAAGATGCTCACGACATAGGCTAATAATAAGGTAGTTATATAAACATCAATCAATAAATATTTATTTGACATTCATTCATTTACAAAACAAAAGCTTGCATCAGAACTAAAAGGTGCTAGTTCGCAGCTTGACGAGATTTTTATCCTTCAAAGCAATGAAGACAGAAATAGAGGCAAACATCACATTTAGTTGGCGCCCACTTCAGGCAATGTGTTATCGGCGATACATACTTGAAGTAGGTATATACAAGATGCACATGTAGTTATTCTCTTCGGGTAAACGTTTCAAACTGAGCACACTAATTTTCCAACAAACACACAAGATATAGCAGAAACACTAAAATCAAATTTATGTGCACAGGCAAGTCAACTAAGTACATTATAAGTACAGACATGTCACACACTAAAATCTAACAATTGTTAGAGAACCACGAATGATGCACACATAATTCATGTGTTGCTGCTATGGCAAAATACTAAAAAATCAACATTTCTGTGACACAAACAAGTTTTTATAGCTAATTCACAGTGATGTAACAATTTACTTCATTTGAACAAGGCAGATTTAACGATCTGAAGGAAAACATTCAATCAATTATACGAGAGCACTTGACCAGTGCTTTTGAAAGCATTTAGAATCAACGAAATGAGCATTATATTGTTACGGTGAAAGGAAGGAAGAAGTTGAATTGGACTAGAGGAAGACGAAG
The DNA here is from genome assembly GCF_050947875.1 of Dermacentor variabilis. Lineage (NCBI taxonomy): Eukaryota > Metazoa > Arthropoda > Arachnida > Ixodida > Ixodidae > Dermacentor > Dermacentor variabilis. The sequence continues at coordinate 186,715 of NW_027460324.1, forward strand.
TCTGGCAGTTGCCTAAACGCCATATACCTCAGTTGTAAATACACATTATTTTACACTCGTGGGCCTGCTTTCTTCCTGCAACATTTTGGTGGAAGGTGTGGGGTACAATCACGGAACTTCACAGCGGACCTCATCTACCTGCCGCCACAATGGCAAATCAACTGACACAAGCGACGCCTCAGCAGCCCGTGCCAACGGTCATCTTCACTCATTTGCGGCACTCAGGGACATTTTGTGGCACGGACAACGCCGACGTAAAGGACTGGCTTACGATGTACGAGCGAGTGTGCGACAACAACAGGTGGGATCCAACAATGATGCTAGCAAACGTGATATTTTATCTATGAGGAACTGCACAGCAATGGTACCACACACACGAAGCTGACGTAACGAGCTGGGATGTCTGCATAGAAAAAATGCAAGACCTCTTTGGCAGACCTGTCGGTCGTCAGCTGGCAGCAAAAAAAGAACTTGCGTGCCGCGCTCAGACGTCCACAGAATCCTATGTCATGTACATACAGGATGTGCTGGCCCTCTGTCGCAAGGCTGATAACAACATGACCAAGGTAGACAAGATTGGTCACATACTGAAAGGTATTGCAGACGATGCCTTCAATCTTCTGATGTGTAAGGATTGTGCCACCGTGGATGCAATTATAAAGGAGTGCCGGCGCTTCGAACAAGTGAAGGGCCACCGTGTCGCTCAAACTTTTGACCGATTGCCCAATACCGCCACTGTTTGTTCGGCCCACAGGACTGGAAGATATCACGCGCATCGTTCGCCGTGAGCTTGAGGCCATGGCTCCGGCTCCAGTTCGTTCCGACTGTTGGGAAAGCATGCCCGCTATCTCCCTTATACAAGTGGTCGTTCGGGACGAAATAGCAAGTTTGGGCATTCCATCTCTCTGCTCGGTCCGCCATACGAACACGTACAAGATTTCTCTGGCGACTCGCTCCCAGACGCAAAGCTTTCTGCCACTCCGTCGCAACCCAGCTGACTGGCGCACAGCGGATCATAAACCCATCTGTTTTAATTGTTCCGGTATTGGACACATCGCCCGTCATTGCCGCAACCACTGGTCGTTGCCCCCTCGGTGGTTGTCTCCGAGTCGCTACCGCCAACAACCAGACAATCTTACTTTCTCGCCCTATACGCTGACTAGGAACATCAACGCCAACAGTGCTCCACCCAGGTCCAGCCACTCCCCGTCTCCGCAAGGTCGTAGGTCCTGTTCGCCTCGTTCACCGCTCTTCGTCCCCTTCTGCAACCGGTTGCTTCGCTACGGGAAACTAGGTGGTGCAGCCCCCGGAGTTGAAGCTGCAACTCCAACCCGGCCCACAAATCCTCTGTTGCCCCTGCCTACATGTGGAAACACACTGGACATTGAAGTTGATGGCGTTCCTGTTAGATCTCTCGTTGATACAGGAGCGCAGCTTTCAGTTATGAGAGCTGCTCTCCGCCGAAGGCTCAAAAAGGTTCTGACACCCGCCGTACTGTGCACTGTGCGAGTCGCCGATGGGAGTACTTCACCTGTCCTTGGAAAGTGCACAGCACGTGTGACCATTTGGGGGCCATTATACTGTTGTTCTATTTATCGTCCTTGAACACTGTCCGCACGACCTAATTCTCGGCCTCGACTTCCTTTCGAAACACTCTGCCCAAATTGACTGCTCCGCAGGTGTTGTACAATTGGATCTGCCACTTCCTGCCGACGCAACAACTTGTGCTTCACACCGCTTATGTTTTGCTGAGTTTGCAAGGCTGTCTCCACAGGCGGCTACAAATGTCCTCCTGACGCCCTGTCCTCCCATACCTGATGGCGAGTACGTCATGCCGTCGCTTACTCATGTGGTTTTGTCGCGCAATATTGCCCTACCGAGCACCTTAATCCGGATCCGCGAAAACCGCGCACGCGTGCCGATCCTGAATTTTGGATTTTTGTCGCATGTGCTGCCACACGGTATCGCCATAGCGCATACCACTCCTTTAGAAGAATTTGAGATTTCTTCTTTGACCTCTGAATCCTTCCTCAGTACCCAACGGACCTTTGTCACCCACTCCTCCGTACTAGACGCCTGCGGACGATGTTTATAAGATGATCGCCCCCGACCTTCCTTCTGAGCAAACAGCTCTTCGTCACCTCCTGTCATTTTTTGGGACATCTTTGATTTGGATGACCGTCCACTTGACCAGACATCTGTTGTCACACATCGCATCAACACCGGTGACGCCAGCCCTATTCATAGGCGGCCATATCATGTCTCCGCAACAGAAAGGGCCATCATGCAGAAAGAGGTAGACAGGATGATGGACAAGGACATCATTAAACCTTCCAGTAGCCCGTGGGCATCACCGATTTTCTTAGTAAAAAAAAAGACAACTCGTGGCGCTTCTGCATTGACTACCGTCACCTCAACAGGATAACAAAGAAGGATGTTTATCCCCTGCCTTGCATTGACAACGCTCTTGACTGCCTTCACGGATCCCAATACTTTTCATCAATTGACCTCCGCTCCGGCTATTGGCAGATTAGCGTCAATGAGATGGACCGCGAGAAAACCGCCTTCGTCACACCGGACGGTCTGTACCAATTTAAAGTCATGCCCTTTGGATTGTGCAATGTGCCAGCTACATTCGAGCGCATGATGAACTCTCTCTAGCGCAGCTTGAAGTGGTCTACATGCCTCTGTTACCTCGATGATGCGATTGTGTTTTCGCCGAACTTTGAGAGCCACCTGCAGTGCCTCACAACCATACTCTCCGTGTTTCGCAGGGCTGGCCTTCAGCTAAACTCCCAAGTGCCATTTCAGTCGCCGTGAAATTAACATGCTCAGCCCCCCATCTTACAAACACCGCCGGAATCCAACCTGATCCACAGAAAGTTCACGCCGTGCGAAATTTTCCTGTACCTTGTTCAACAAACGATGTCCGTAGTTTTCTGGGCTTATGCTCTTATTTCCGGCGATTTGTGAAAAATTTCGACATCGCTCACCCTCTCACTGACCTTAAGAAAGGCGCCTCTTTCTCTTGGGGATCACTGCAGGAGAAAGCCTTCTCTACCCTGACTGAAAGGCTTACAACTTCCCCAATTCTGTCACACTTTGACCCTTCTGCACCCACTGAAGTACAAACTGATGCGAGTGGTCATGGCATCGGTGCTGTCTTCGCTCAGAATCAACAGGGCCAAGACCGTGTCATCGCTTACACTAGCTGCCTTGTTTCCATGCCTGAGCGAAATTACTCCATCACTGAGAGAGAATGTCTCGCGCTCGTATGGGCGGTCGCGAAATTTCGGCCATACCTTTTCGGACGGAGCTTCTGCGTCGTAACCGATCATCACGCCCTCTGCTGGCTCTCCACTTTGAAGGACCCAACTGGACGACTTGCACATTGGGCATTGCGTCTACAAGAATATGCATTTTCTATTATGTATAAGTCAGGGCGCCTGCATAATGACGCTGACTGCCTGTCCCTCTCAGTATGCTCCGAGCATCGGAGAGTGTACGACGGGCTTGTCCGTGAGAGTTGTTTTTCATTCTTGTGCAAGTGAAAATGCTGCGCTCATTAAAGCAAAGATTTGCAATCAAGTTTTGCGTGAAACTTGGCAAGACCGCTGCGGGAAGTGTTACTATGCTCAAGACTGCTTAGAAAGAACATGCCCTGTCAGATCGGCAAGTGTTTCAGAGGCACAAGGCCTTTTTGCAAGGCCGGGAAGAGGTTGACGACGAAGACCGTACCAGCCAGCCATGCACGACCACCACGGATGAAAATGTGACGCTAGTCAGGGAACCGCTGAACTCTGACCGACGATTAAGTGTTCATTTAATGGCCGACATGTTAAACATGCCAAAAACTCAAGTTCATGAAATAATTACAAAGGATATCGGCATGCGGAAGGTGTGCGCAAAAAGGGTTTCAAAAGTGCTCACTGTCGACCAAAGGTCGCACTGCATTGAAACGTGCCAAGAAAAGCTCGACATGTGCAAACGTGATCGAAAATTTTTGGACGTCATTACAGGTGACGAGACTTGGGTATTTGAATGCGACCCAGAGACCAAAAGGCAATCATCAGAGGGGCACACACACTCATCCCCTCGCCAGAAGAAAGCCAAGATGAGCAAATGAAAGATCAAGATAATGCTCATCGGTTTTTTTACATCCACGTACTGGTTCATCACTAGTTTGTAGAACCTGGAACCACTGTGAACCCCAAAGCTTATGTGGAAGTCCTCAAAAGACTGAAACACAGGGTTCAACGCATCCAGCCGGACATCGCAGACAACTGGAAGTCGCACCACGCTAATGCGCTGGCCCACAGCGCCTTCATCATCACAAACTACCTGGTTAAAGCAGGGGCGTCAACTATCCCCCAGCCTCCGCACAACGCAGACTAGGCTCCCCCCAACTTTTTTTCTGTTTCCACGCCTCAAAACACCCCTGAAAGGCAAGCATTTTGGGACTGTGGACGGGATCAGAGCAGCTTGCACCGCAGCATTAAAGGTTATTCCGGAGGAGGACTAACGCAACGCATTCGAGAGCTGGAAGGCTCGCTGGAACTGATGTATCGACGCAAAAGGAGAGTATTTGGAACATTTTTAAACACTTGTAAGGATAAATTCAATAAATTATTTGTAATGGCCTTACTGACATTACTTTTAGGACAGACCCTGTACATGAACACAAAAATAATGCACTTTCATAAATCTGTGGGTAGGCACAATTGTATGACAGGAAAACAAATACATGAACCTGTTGCACTGAATTGCAGGCCTATATATAAAAAAAACCTATATACATAGTGTACAGCCTATATACCAGGTGTCCCAGTTAACTTGGACCAAGATTAATGCCCAAGAGCTCTAGAGAAATCGTACCGACTGCACAGTAGCCGTAGATACTTACGGCCAATATTGTTTTCATCACGAAGTATTAATTACTTTTAATTAGAGAACTTTTTAATTATTGCTTGAATCGCAAACATATCAATTACAAAGTTGTAGGGCACCTCAAATAACCTCCGAAACAAGCATTTTATTGCTCAGCTTTGCCTCATTGGTTTTTCTGAGAAAGAACAAAAGCGCGCAAAACATCCAAAATACGAGATAGGTACACGCTCTGCTACACAAGCGCTCCCAAGCGAATAGCCATGGATACACAGCTTTACTAGTGGCGGCAGCTCGATACAGGGCTTCACACTATGTGATGGTCGCGACATCAAAAGAACACGCCGCTGACGGATTGATAAGCGTAGCGGAGCCTTGTATGATGCGGCGATAAGAGAATGCAGCTGTACTTATTTCAATGGTTGCTTGTAGGAGCTTGAGTAACGGCGTGCGAGTGTGAATCTATTTCGCATGTCACGGGCTTTTGTATTTTCTTGGAAAAAACAACCAGGACCACTTCAGCATGAAATAAATGTTTGATTTGGAGGTTATTTAAGGTGCCCTAAAACGTAATTAATATGTTTGCGATTCCAGCAATAATTACAAGTTCACTATTTAAAAGCAATGAATTAATAATTCGTGATAAAAAAATACTGGCTGTAAGTACGTACGACTGCCACTACTATGCAGTCGGCACGATTTCTCTAGAGCTCTTAGTTTTAAAATTTTGGTCCAAGTTAACTGGGACACCCTGTATGAAACAATAGAAACAAGCTTACACCTACCACAGACAAAACACAAGCAACTCTGAGGGGAATGTAGAAGGAGCAAAAACAGAAAAGCATATAGCAACAGCATGAGCAATGGTACTTTGTGTGCTGCAACAGCACAAATGAGAGGGACACAAAAGTAGTGCTAATCTCTTTAAGTCGCTTATCGTTCTAATCATTCTAAGAATTTCATAACTGTCAATGTAGTCTCCCTGAGAGGCAATGCACTCATATTATCAGTCGTTTGCTTATTCAAAACTGTTGAGAAATTCTACCAGTTTGAAGGATGTTGCTTTGCCAAACAGTGCTAACAACGTTGAAGTATGTGCTCCAAATGAGATATTTTATTATTTTCTCCGCTCATGCTTCAGTATAAAAATTTGTTACTTCTGGCTCTCTCCCTCCTCTTGCAAGGACATCTTTACGTTGCTTCAAAAATGCACTTGCTGGCAACACAGCACACAAATGTCTTTGACGATGACTGCAACAACATACATTTTCGTGGATTTTCAGAAGCCATCTCTACTCTGTCTGACGTCGTGCAAACTTCATGTATGATGGTTCCACTCAAGTTATCGGCAACAAATGTTCTTGCAACCTTAAGTTTGCACAAACGAAAGACAACACGGCGAACACATGTACATGATCGATGTCCCTCTACACAAGTCGCCAAAATATCCTCGATCTGGCCAAATGTACCATTGATGTACACGACCGAGTTAAGGCGGCGCGACTTATCAAGGCCCTTCGTGCAGTAGAGGAAACTGCCAATTAGCACTTTTTTGTATGAGATGCCACGGTTACCCATCTCTCCCTTTCCGAAAAAAACGACACCACCAGTGCTCTCGGAGTTCTTTCGCAGGTTGTACCCCCTTAAAAAGTACCTCATTAGCCGGTGCTTCGACTGGGCATCCTCAAAGTGGGAACATTTGTCCCATATTATGGGAAGGTGCGACAGAAAATAAAACTTCTCAACCACTTGCCAGCCAGCATAGCGTGTGCCGTTCACAAGTTGCACGAGCTGCCCATTCATGCCCTCAAATGCATGCGCTGAATAATTCCACAATGGGCCCCATACTTCCACTGATGCAACAAGGTGTAGTAAAAGGTGGGCGTTATATGTCATGTGTGCTATTCCATACAGCTCTTCGTACTCCCTCACAAACTCGCACATTGTCCTGCCAGCTTCTTTCAGTTTTTCTGCTGCGACTGTGTCAGCAAGAAGAAAGTGCATGAGCCTGACAAACTTCAACCAATTCTTGTAGTATGCTCTCGGCAGAATCTTATGGAGCACTACTGGAGAATAAAACAACAACCAGTTGCGCCACTCTGATGCTTTCCAGTACTTCCGGAGTTTAAGTGAGCGCGGCAGCCTAGAAATCTCCCAGATAGGTTTCAAAAGATGCAGCCGCTGGTCGATTTCATTAATTTTGCCTCCAAGACTGTATGGAAACAACATGGAGGTGTCAAACATCATGCATGCCATGTGCCTAACAAAGCCAGCACACACAGCATGCATGTAGTCGACAACGAAACCTGCCGGAAATGAAAAAAAATGCCAAATCGAACAGCACGCTTGAACCTTTGACACCACATTCAGCTTGCAGTGTTGCCTCTGCTTTAGCAGCATTTCGCAAAAATGTCTCGTGTGTTCTGGGCGCTGGTCGAGGAGAGACAACAGGGTATACGCGGACATGACCGCTGCCTTTCCGAACAACTTGTCCCTCATGCATGCACCATGCACAGCCGTAAGAACCATTAAATTGGCTCATGTTCATTACCATGGCTCTGGCCACTGTGTCAACGCAACAGGGCCCTGGAAAAATTCGCACCTTTAGGACATTTCCTTTCACATCTGTATACTGGAAACCACTGTTGGAGAGAATGTTCATTTGTTCAACAAATGGCTTCAGAAAGGAATTCATTTTGGGTTTTGTGGGACGAAACCAGAACCCAGCTAGAAGCATGTGTTTTGCTCTCACTTTCTGGGGCAATTCATTTATTTGAAGAAGAAGTGGCCATATGCTGTACCCAGATGACTCGTAAAGAGGAACACCATCTGTATTCCATGTTACCGACAAGTCATGAGTAGACATTGGCAGGTTGTGGTAACCCTGGCTTGTCGTTACCTCGCCTACATCATACGACAGTTGTCTAGGCAAAAACTTAGTCTAGTGCAGCGAGCGAAAGTTTGTCTTCGACTTGCTTGGCAATGTCGAATGTAAGAAAATAGTTTTCTTTTTTTTCTAGCATGTCGACAAGAAAATCAGCACCACAGGTGGAACAGTGTAGTTCCCGTGCCTGCCTCTCGCCCAGATAAAGTGAGCAAGACGGGCAATAGAAATGTAATGTGGCGTTCTCCCTAGCATTTGTAAATTGCTTAAAAAAGGCATATTTCGACGTTCGTATGGCAGCTTCCTCAGGCACGTGGGCTTCAATAAGCTTCAGAAGGCTCTCAGTTGCCTCCTTAGTGGTGTTATGCCGCAGGCAATGCCCAAGAATAAGCACCATGCTTTCACCAACGGTCACACGTGATCCAGCGTACAGTGGCTCATCCTGCAAAACAAGAAAAACAGTCCTGAATACTGAACTGTCATACATCACATCACCTGTATGCAGGATTACAATACAAAAAAATTGTCAGGTTGACTGGTTTATGTGCACAGTAAAAGCTGCAAGTTCAGCCTTGTAAGGAGAGTAAGCTAAAGCAAGAAAAGACAGAAGCACATAGATGCAAGCTATGCCACAACAAGAATTCTCATTTACCTGTTCCTTTCCCTTCTGCTTCCATACTTATATGCTTCGCTTGCACTATTTCGTTTTGTGGTTATTGAGACACAGGTTGTGTTATACTTCTGTCAAATGGGCACCCACAAACTCCTTTTAACTTCGTTGTCTTTATCTCAGTGGAGATGCACTCAGTGTCACATCCTCGCCCTTCCAATAAGGGAGTTAATGGTGCTTTTGGTCAAGGGAGATCGGTGATCTCCCTTGGCGGCTGAAAGGAGTCCTCTCGTGCCCATACTTGCTGTCGTAAAGCTGATGATTTCATTATCGTTTGCATTAAAATTAATCTTGCACGTGTTTGGAACGTTTCTCTTGAATTGAATAAAAGTTAAAGCACAATTCAGCAAGAGTTATGCTTACTAATACACAATACTCTCAACCTAGGCCGCTTGGCGCAATGTTTTTCTAGTCTTTCAGGGCGTTTACACGAACCCTACAGAATCGGATCAAGTCGGCTTGTCAGGCTGGAATATGCCTGTCGAGTTCATGTAAATGCTAGCCGCTCGGACTGAACAAGCATCGAGTCCGGCTGAGTAAGCCCGACTGCATAGGGTAGTTTGAACCAGCCCGGGTCCGGCTTGCCATGCCGAGACTTGCACAAGAATGCTGGGTCAGCGGCGGCAATAGTATCAGGTTAAAGGCCAAGACAAGGCACTGTGCAGTGAAACCTCATCGTAGCAATAAGACCCACAAAATGCACAAAATGCCCCATGCACAAAATTTTGCATTTTGGATATAGTTTGCAGCAGTTCGGGTAGCAGAACGCAGAGCCTACTCGCCATGCTATGGTGGCTAGTCGCGCTGCAAAGGAAACCACACATGATCACAGGCTGGCTAATGTCACTGTCAGCAATGCTATGTTTAGCGAGCGAACTTTGATTCTTAATGAGGGTCACGACTTTCGCATCAAACAAATTGAATAATATTCTTATGGAAAGAGCATTACTTATAATAGCTACGAGTGTAATTAAAAGTTATATTCTTTTACCTGTACAAAAAACAAACACCGCTGAATGCGCCTCTGGCGGCTACTTTTAAAACCTTGTTATTGGCCATGTGACACGAATGCAACTTCCTTGAGCTCAAACTACCTTAGGAAGTCTCGAGCTCCCTTATGCTGAAGGAGTTCGTGGGTGCCCGTGTGACACGGGTATTAATCAGTCAGCCTGCTAAGTGCAATGACAGTAAATTCACATTGAGTAAGCACAGCACTCTTCACTGTGCAGGGTGCAACATGCTGCATTTGTGTAGATTCATAAAAAAGTAGCATGCAAATCATGTTTACATTTTTTTACAAGTCACCGTGTTGAATTGCACTATGTGAGGAAGTCAAAATATTTTGAAGTAATTCTACTCTAAATTAGTGGCAACAATGCTCAGTACAGTTTAGAGACTGTTGGTGGCCGGAAAGATGGATTCATCAACAGGAGTGTCACATTATGAGCAGATGAGCAAAACGTGAACAAGGTGAATGCAATGAGTTTTGCTCATCGTCTTGAATTTCCATCTCCCGCATTCCCCGTGTTTTCCCTGGACATCTTGAGCAGGTATTTTGGCCCTGTTCCATTTTCTCTGCAGGAGTGCAGGGGATGACAAGGGCTAAGACAAGGAAGGGCGGATGGTCATCTGTTTGAACAGCACAATTTTCAGTAATGACAACTAATCTCATTTAACACCTGAGGAGCTGACAAGACAGATGTACTATTTTTTAGTTGAATACCGCAAGAACCGGGCTGCGTACAGACATGTGTGTCAATTTCTAGAACTACAATAATTTAATGCACATAACTGCAAAAATGACAGCCAACCATGAGCGGAGGCATGGTATGGGTGTTGCGGTGACCAGTAACTAACAGCTGATAAGGAGAAACAAATGTGGAATGAACAATCCTTCATGACAAGCAGGAGTGTCATGAACAAAACCAGGAAAGAATGAACCTTTCATTAATGGATTAGGTCCCACTTAGGATTTTTTGAGGAGGAGAAAGGACATGCCCGTCCTTGACTTACGACTCTATAGTGCCCATGAGTAAGACTACTGAAAAGACTGACCAGTTCTGATGTCTGGTTTGCTGAGGGTTCATGCTGGGGCGACAAGTCCTCGTCATCACTGGAGCACAAGGATACATCATCCAGCAGGTCATATCTCAGAGCATCAGCAGGATCTTCTTCTGTTGCAGAATCTGCTTCTGAATCCTGTGGAAACAGACCTGTTCTGTATTATTACTCAAGAAAAATATATGAAGAATGCAGGCTTAACAGGGCTTACTGCATCATTGCACATAGCTGCAGAGAGTGTAAAGCATATGCTACAGCTATAAAGAGTAACTTTATCTTGCATAATGCTTGACAAAGTTCAAAGTGTGGAGCTGAACAGATGCGTGAAGGTTGTAACAAAACAAAAAGTTGTGCCATTTTCTAATTGCTGTCCACTCGAAAGCGACCGATAAACAAATGCTTTCGTACAGTCGAATGATTTATGTACTAATAGGCGCGTTACTTCTATAAAGACGCTTTATACGTTTTTTTTTTCTGTAGAATATCCTTTCAACTGAACGAACATTTATTTTCTGATAAGCTTGCAACGAAAATCGAACTGTAACTACCGTCATCGCACATTTAATTGATTCCATTAAATCTAGATGTGTGTCACGGACACCAAGATTTAGTGACGTTAAGGAATTGAAGGCCTCAACTCAAATGGCGTTAATTTGCGCGAATGTGGCACAGGTATAAGTTCAGTGACAGAGTTATAAATTACGTGCACGCCAGCGGGGCGGCATTCGGTTCGACGACAGACGTCCATGCAGGCTACTATCACCACTAACGTTTTTTTTTTCTTTTGCGGGCACAAGTTTGTCAAATGAACTGTTCCAGTTTATTGGTCGACTTCGCCTTGTTCTCTGCCTGCCTGTGCACCGGCCGCACTACGTGCCAACACGCGAAATGCAAAATGATGTACGCGAACATTCACGATGCCACAATAGCAGATTTGTGTGTTAAAACAAGTCTTGCAAGAAAATTAAACAGTACTTTAGTCGCACTTACACTTTGTACGATATTCAGCTGCCCATCGCTTGCTTCAGGAAGCCCATCACTTATGGAGCCGAGGGAAGGGTCTGCTGCTGTGTCGTCGAGGAAGTCGTCACTCGTAGATTCTTCGCCACTTAAAGCGTCAGCCGGCATTCCCACTGCAGCCGCTGCATCTTCCACTCTGTCGGGACCTCCAAGCAGCGAGGGGCCATCACTATGAGCAGCTTTCTTCGCGTGCCTAGCTTCTGTTGAGCGAGGCTTCCCAATATTGTCTTTGAACAGCCACTCTCGGTATCTTTTCGGCATATTTTCAGAACAAATCCGGTAAACGGGGGCAGCTAGCAATTTCCTGCAGGAACTGTGTAGCTATTGACGTACAGTGCCGGTGCCTTGCGCTTACTCGGATAGAGGCCACATGTCCCGGGTTGTGAAAACAATCGTTGCTACTATACGCAACACGAGGTCATGAGAGGCGGTGGCGCGATAGTTTCCCCTCCACCCCTTTTTACTGCGCCGTCGCGATTGCCACTGCAGATTCAAGTTACAAAAATACGCTTTATTTTTAAAGTATTTGCGCGTTCCGAGTTTATAATAAGCCTTCCAGATGGCGCTACAACAAGCAAGTGCCAAGAAAACTTGTCAACTTGAAGAGTTTGACACCCAACGTTCAAGTACAAATACAAGTGGTCAATAATAACAATTTATATTAAATTATCGATTTTTCGTACTCCTATTTGTTTTAATTTGTCATTTTTTATAACGTTTAATGATGAATGTAGCCAAAATGAAGCAAATATCTTTAGCCGCTTTTACGTGCCGTTTTAGCCCCTTCAGCAATGTTTGGCTATTGTAGCCGAGCACGTTGTAGCCTAGTCAAGCCAGTTGTTCGCTTTTCGATCCTTGTTGTTTTGTTCTCTGTCGGCTTTTTTTGTTTCATTCCGTAATGTCGCATATTTTAGTCAAGTGGGCGTCGACCGAACAGTGGGATGTGTATGCGACTAGACGCATGGTCGATGTAGCCACTGCCACATCGATTATGAAAGATGCTACAGTGGTGGAGGCTTTAGCCGGCAAAACCTTCAAGGTGCTTTGGAAGGATGGAGACGAGGCATGTGACGCATACCTGGTGGCTGCTGGTAAGTAATGGTGAAAATCACTGCACTTTCAATTTTATTATCTGTGTATTTATTTATCTTGCTACTAGTGCGAGTGCTTGAGCTATAAATAGGCGCTTCATTTCGAGACTGCGCTTCTGTCATGGAGATAGGCTAAAAGTGTGCATCCGCGGCCTTTGTTAGTTATATCGATCGTTAACTTAAGTGGGAACCACACGAGCGCGATTGAGCGAGTGACGACGTGACGAAACACCCATCGCGTTGGGAATTTCAGGGTGACGAGTGATAAACTTTAGAATCCCAAAACCGAGCGATTGCATGCGCGACGGCAATAAGTAGGCTTGGGTGACAGCCGAACTTGTCGCTCATCAATCTCGCATGGCCGTTCGAGCGTGAAATCGCGGCTGTGTGGTTCAGTCTTTACTAAGTGTGGCTTTTTCCAGCACGGCAAATATTGCGCACGGCGCTATATCGCCTGCTTGTGCGTGCATACCCCGTGTACGGTACGGATATTTTGTCCAGGGACATACGCACCCTGCTTGCGTAATCTTGAGCCATACGCAAGGTAGCACTGCATGGCGAGTGCGGTCCCGCGTTGTTGACAAGATCTCATATGCCCAGTAACGGCGTCTGCACGACCATGCTGTGCTGCACCTTGCAAAAAAGAATTAGCCGCCCCGCAATGCGTCGGATTGCATCGAGTGAACCAGCGTGTTGGCGAGTCAAAGCTGTGCATCCATGGGTGCATTTCGTGGGTCTCAAAACCAAACGTGGAGTCGGGAAGTGTGGCACTAGTACAAGTGGCCCAGCGCTAACAGGTACTGGGCCTCAGAGGCGTGTGTATCTAATATGCATTATATCTGCAGGTGAGGCAGGCAAAATGGAAAGAAAGAGGACGAAGTTAGCCACACGTGCAGAACGCAACCCTTTGACACAGGTAAGGGCAGAACATTCAATCGATAGTGGAGTTGTTGAAGTTGTTGAAGTTAGCACATTGTGGTGTCATCTCGCTTCTGTCCTTGTTCGCTGGCGCTAAATATGCTTTCAATGCACTGTCTCCTGGATGTTTAATATGGCCGAGCACAAACAGTTCAGTCAGCTGACCTTTACAGGAGTACAGGCTGCGATGCATCATTGTGGTGCTTCGCTCTTGGTAACCGTAAATGTGGTTACTCTCAAAGGGTTAAGAAAGAAAACAAACCGCTGTGCTGGGTACTGTTTATTCTTACAGCCTCCACAGGTGCAGATGCCTATTCAGTGCAGGTGCAGCAGTGGGTGTGCGTTAAACAATCAGACTTCTCTGCAGGATACACATGTATCATTCTCAAACCTGCAGGGAGAATCGACGTTGCCTTTATACAGTTCAGCAATTCCTTTGCAGAAAACGCCATGCTGTGACCACGTGTCACAAATCGAAGCCCTCATGGCGGAAAATGCAGTCCTAAAAGAACGGCTTCGAGAGCACAAAGATTTAATCGGTATGTGCTTTTTGATTATTCATGCACATCACCAGTGGCCAAAATACCTTTTTGTGCTGTCTATTGCACATTCTCATTCTCCTATAGGAGTGTTTCACAATGAAATTCTTAAGATAATCCTGCTTCGCATGAAGTGAGCGTCAACATGCGAGTGTCTGCAGCCTAAGCTGAGGCAACAATCAACTATACGGAGATTGATAAGTGGCAAATAATATAAAGTGCAAGCTTTCATAGCTGCCAGTTAAGCAGAACGGAGTAATGTGCAGTGTCATGACCTGCACAGAAGTTTCAAAGCTGCCCATCATGGCATCACTAAAAGCTCTCTAATCAGCAGTCAGTGCTCCTATACATCTTACTCCATGGTAGAAATGCTTACTCTTGAACTTCTTAATTCTTCTTCTTTCAGACATTTCCAAAATGCTTAAAAAGCTGCAGCGGGCTGTTGACAAGTTAACATCAGCTTCTGAAGGGGCAAAGCCTGCCGAGCCTGAAGAGAACACGGTAAGAGTTTTACTGCAATAACTTGCTCGATCTGTGGTGTGCAGCACTTGTTTATCAACTTCTCAGCACCAGTTTAATTAATGCCTAAGTAAAGGGACCCTGAAACTATTTTGACAAATGCATAAATAGTTAAGGGAAGTTTACATTGACCGCAGCCGTGGCCGAGTGTATAGGGCGGCCGCCACGGCAGCGGTAGGTGGACAGTTCGAAACCCACCGCTCGCACCCATCGAAAAAAAAAAAAGATGGGTACAGGCGCTCCCGAACCCATTACCGGGTAGTGTTCGGGTTGTATCGCCTGGGGAGTGCACCGCAAGGGTGGATATGTTCACTGGCCGTTATGCGGACACGGCTGCATTCATCAGCATCACGCAGATCATGTAGTGCACGGCTGTTTCCATAAGTTTACATTGAGGACACAGTTTGAATGCTCTGGGTTAACTGTGTAATGTTTACACATGTAGATTCACACGCACAAAAATAACCATTGCTGGCAGGCACGTACCCAGGATTTTTTTCGGGGGGGTCCTAACCCAAGGTAACTTTTCTATGCAAATGAAGAGGGGAGTAGCTTTAGTAGTACTAATATAAATAATGTCCACCATTCACCATAAAGACGCGTAAACCCACAAAAGAGAAATGAAATAAGGTGTATATCACAGGTAGGTCTGTGAGATACACCTCTCCTATACTTGGCAAACAAGGAACCACATCAAATGTACTCGCGCAAAAAAGAAGCGCCAGAAGAACACTGCCAAGAACAAGGAAACAAGCGAAAGTGTAAAATAATGATTTATATAGTAGCATTCAACTTAAAAAACAGCAGTTGGCAACCAAGGCACACAGACTGCGCGAGGTTGTGTTACTCTGCTAGCCAATCAGAGAAGCAAACAAAATCATCATCATGCGGCTTTTTCAAGATGACGTTGTACTTGATAGCTCCGGAGCATCCGCTGTTCTTGAAGAGTCTTTTCATCGGAAGGAGCAGTGAGGTGTACAACAGACATGGACAAAGTGTATGGAGTCTGAGCATTTCACTCTTCAAATGTTTGCCTAGAGTGGTTGCTTAGTGACTATGGTGTTGGCCTGCTAAGTGCAAGGTCCTGAAATTGAATCCCGGCCACGGCGGCTGCATTCTCCATGGGGGCGAAATGCGAAAACACACATGTACTTAGATTTAGGTGCACATTAGAGAATCCCAGGTGGTCCAAATTTCCGGAGTCACCCGCTACGGCATGCCTCATAATTGGATAATGGATTTGGCACGTAAAACTCCATAATTATTCTTCAAAAGTCTGCGGTACAGTTAGTTTCACTGCTGAGCCGGTTTTGCTCATGAAACTTTACTGCCAACTGAAGTGAAACTTGAAGATAAATAGTTTGATCGAAGCAAGCATTTTATTTCAGTTCAATAAAGAATTAGGCTGTCGCCATTCCACTATAGCGGGCGAGGGAAAACATATAAAATTACGCACTACTAATTTTATTTTTGTGGTTACCGCCTGATTTGCGCAACAGGAAAAGCTTGAAGTACGAATTATTTGCAGCCTTGCGGAGGAGCAGTGGCTGGCGATTATGAAGGCGTGGGCGGGGCTTCACTGCAGACTTAAATTGTATCCGACTATAGTAGCGTTATTTTAATTATCTCTGGAAGAATTATATATTTGTGGAACAATCACAGTTATTTTTAATCCCTCGTTTACTGCTCTACCACGTTAAGTGCCAAAACCCACTCGTGTTGTTATTTGGGAAGTTGCATAACGATGCCTGACCACCAGTCCCATACAACCGCGTAGAGCGCAGGACGCTGCAGTTCTAGACGTACTGTGCCCACTGCGCAAGGTTAGGAAAACACCTGCATAAACACACAGCTGAGAAGTGGCTACATCAGGTGGCTCGACTGATAACTGTAGAAGCGTCATTCAAAATGCACGGAATTATTGTGCACTTCCGGAGGCATTTTCTCTACGTCCTTTAAATAAAAAGACGTTGATCGATAAATATTTTCACAAACGACGGTTAAATTGGTTCATTTTTGCTTTTTCTTCCTGTTTGGTTGTTGTCTTGGCTCTCTCCTTTAGTATATTGCTTAATTTCTCAACTACTTGTAACTCTTGTTTCCAGTTGCCAATTTCGCACGAAAAGTGCTGTGCAATTAGGGAAAAACCAGACTATGTAACGGGTGACAGTCATGTTGCTTATGGGTTTAAATGTTATTGCAGGGTTTGGTTATGGATGCTGTTTCGTATGATCTTGTTTTCCACCTCATCTAATCCATATCACGGGTATATATGGTTCCAAGGCTCTGCCAGCGTCGCAGCGATCCGTCACTTGAGGAAATAATGAAGCAAAAGGAAAAGTTAAACGCAAGTGGTGTTTTCTCCAGCTGCAGCTCGTTCCTCGAACATATAATCAGACCAGCTGACCACGAACGAAATCCCTTTCCTGGTCCCTGGATTAATCTAAACAAAGAAGGTTGAACTAACGAAGCAACAGCGATGTGCGTGACCGTTGAACAGATGGTGACTGAACGTATCTTGATTTATTAGTGCGGGCACTGAATCGATGAGAAAACTGACCGTCACACCCCTGGAGATGCCGATAACTACCACCATCCAAAAGGAGTGAAAAAGGCAGCAAAATGTTGACTGCCGAATAGCTGTTAAGTCTCAACATTGATCAAGCGGTGCTTTAGAAATGTGTGTGAGGAGTGGTGGCGCGGGCGGGGAAGGGCCCCCCCCCCCTGGGTATGTGCCTGATTGCTAGCAATCTGTATGTGACACAGCTGTATGCTGATTTTTTCCAACCCTGCTTCTTTAACATACTTAACGTGACATCACAACAACGCAGGCTTCAACTTAATTCCGAACTTTAAAATAATAGTGAAATGTTATTTAGCCGCAAAACGCTCAAATACTAAGGCAAATGACTGTCAGCTACCACAGTAGCGACATACTTTCGGTTATCAGAGGAATCCAACGGGCTAGGCAGTGTTGCACAGGCATTGTCGTCGTCAGCAACGTGTTGGTGTGAGATCCAAATGCCATCTCTGCATTTAATCTCAATTCGCACTCACAGTTTGGGGTCCGTTTCTGCTCGGTGAGAAACCAAACAAACTGAGATGCTTGATGGCTCAAAGAGCTCAACCGCGTCACTGGAGCTCTTCTCGAACTCGCAAGCGGAAGTAGACGAGAATAATATCACAGGATGATGCATTATGCAAAAAAGAGGTGAGGCGTGCAGACAGGACACAAGAGCAGGGAAGTGGACGCCACTTCTCTACTCTTGTGTTCTGCCTGCACGCCTCACCTCTATTTTTGCATAATGAATCCTTACCAACTAGCTCAGCTCTCTGTCATTCTAAGGATGATGCATGCCTCCAGAAGCTGGGGCTGAGCCGCCAGCTGTGACACACACATGCTGAGGAGGAATAACACAGCCTGACATGCCAGAGGAGGAGGGCAATGTTTACTGGCATGCCTTAATAGTCAACGTATTAAGAAAATTGTACTGCAAAAGGGTCACTTTACCACAATACTCCCTGCCTCATCACTGTTCTGAAACCGAAATAAGCCATTCCAGGGTCTTCTTAAGGTAGTTTGCTGTTAGATTTTATGGTGTTCTGTAGTTCAACTACGCAGTTATATTTTGTGAACATACCCACGCCTTGTGTTCTTTCTTATTGCAGCAACGAGATATTGGTGGAGGCGTCATGGTGTCTCAGGCCACACTGACGAGGCTGGAACAAACCTACCATGATGCTCCATGCAAATTCTCAAGGGCACTGATTAGGGTGCTTTTCACTGATGAGGAGCTTGCCAACAAGACACTTTTTGGCCGGCAGGCAAACAGCCATAAAGAAAACAAGGTGAAAGCAGCCTTGGACCAGAAGAGGGTCTCTGCAGTCCTTGGTATGTAACTTTTTTTGCTAACTAACCTGACGTAACCATTATAAGCTATTCTCATGTAAAAAAACGTAACAAGTGGAGGAAAATTTGTGCATAAGCAATAAAGCAAGGATGAGCAAGGTTACTTAGGCTAAACCATTTTTTGCGACAATCCTTTAGATTTCAAGACATTCTCTGTAGTTACAGGCGAGTTCATTGCTGAGATGTGAGCATTCTTTCTAGCATATGATAAGTCAGGTTAAAAAACAAGCAATAGCTGATTGTTTGCCTTTGTGTGAAGCTCTGAAGAAGTTCTATCTCTCACAAAGCACTTTGTCCTTTGCTTTTGTAACCTTGCTTGACTTGTTTGCAGTATACCCTAATATAACAAATGCTTATGAAGGAATGTGTGGTTGCAGAAACCACATTGTTCAGCTTGATGACATTACAGCACTGTGTCGTGTAATCTATCATTCATTTGCTGCGTTCGACATACGTAAGATACTCTGAATTTGAAAGTATGTGTAAACCCGCTATGACCATCATTTGTGTCAGCCTCAATCATTATTGCTGCAAGAGGAATCAAGGCTTTTTTTATTTGTTCTATCGTTCTTCAACGCACCTTATTCCATGCTATACCATTTATTTTTTATCTCCGAACAGAATTTTCAGGAATTGCTAATGCCATCATTGCACCTCCCACTTGGTATCACTTATATAGCAGGCATCACATGTTTAACAAATAATAGCTGAAGGCTAAGTTGTGGGGATACTTATCCTTTGTAATTTGATTTCGTGGCACTTGTTTCACTTAATAAGCAATAGTAGTTCATCAGTATGTGAATGTATTCAGTTTTAGCAATTCAATAAGCACAAACTTTAAGGTTGTGTCGTTAAAGTGTGCTGCAAGATGCACTGGTGTCCCAGTTACCCCTAATTTTTTGCAGCAGGACAGTGATTGGTGCACCAATGCTTTCTACCACACATTTTCAGTTTCCTATACCCTGAATGCAGTGCTGGTATAGAGAATCAGCTCTAACTAAAGATGTCTTGGGTATCAATGGCTATAATTGTGCTGTTGCAATATGTGCCCTTAAGGCAACTTAAAGCAATTAGCATACATTTGTAAACTGCCAAATTTTGTGCTGTGGTTAGTCACACATGTAATGTTGCTTTTTTAGTCAACTGCAGAGGCAAAATCTTAATATCTGCAACAGCAGAATTTTAGAAATTTTGTTGAAAATAAAAACAATGATCCTGGTATAAGTGCAGTTTATGCCTACAGGTTTCCTATTTCCAGCCTTCCATATCTATTTTTTTTTCTTGCAATCTACACCTTGTTAAGAGCTATTACACGCCCAGCTCAACTGTACCGCTTCTTGCTTAGATATCGTTTAGCTAGTTGCTTTTGTTCTGTGTTCCATACAACTCTTTCTCTCCTTAAATGTCTTCTGACCTACTGGAATAGTGCATTTTAGGTCTACACTCCTTTTCTCTCTTTCTACAGAGTATTTTTTTAATGTCTGGATGTTGCTCTGTCTTATTGGCTCTCCATGGTTTATTGTTGCCAATACAGTGCTGCATTCTTCACCTGTTTCACCTTGAAACAGGTGGGTAGGCCTTATTATGGTCTATGCAGTGTTTTCCTAAGTGGTTGGATGTTTCCGTTGAAAGTGCTCATTGCTACAAATGAAAGTGCTAATGAGTTGGGGAAAAAATTTTGCTGCTGTAAATATCTTGCATGCCTGCTTCTGGTGGGCATTACATTGCACTTGCCACAGGATACTAAAAGTAACCTAGCTGGATCCAACCAAGTCATTTTTACATGCACAGAAAAACTTCGGTGTGCAGTGCCAGCTGCAATGCCTTGCTGCCCCTTCACATGCATTCTTGCCGCCACAGACTGGAGCTGAACTCGTGATTCTTAGTGCAGAATCCCAGCATGTTGTTGCCTCTGTGTTGATGTCAGCACCACTAACAAATCTTACTGCACTGACTGGCATTATATTGACTGCAATATGGCATGCTGGATTCCAGTTAATCTCAATTCCAAGTCATCTTGGTTGGCTGACCAAAATTCAGGAAATAGTTCAAGCTGTATGACCCTTGTGTTGTGCCAATATATGGCAAGACATGTTGTTCGTCATATTATTTCAGGGTTGTACTTCTCAAGATATGTCCCTAAATAATGTCTTGAACATTAATTTTCATTCTTTTACAGAATACACATGCAGCAGATTCAAATGCTCAGATATGAAAGTAAAGAGAAGCCTGGGCTCTATGCTGCAAAAAATGGGAGCGAAGAATGACACCTGTTCCGAGGAATGAAGTGCTGGAAAAGAGGTCCTATTACTTCATTGTTCATTGTGCTGTGACAGGCACTGGCAAATAAGGTTAGTAGAAAAAAAAACACATTTTTTCCCCACTAACTGCTAGTGCCTGTCACAGCACAACAAACAATGAAGCTATATGCAAACCAGTCAAATAAAGTCAAATCGATAAAAAAATCATATTGCATCTGGTATTTCATTGCATGCGTGCATGCCGATTCCCGGTAGGTGGGCTGCACAAATTCTATCAAATGTCTGCTTATATGCTGCATCCTGTGACCACAATCTCGACAGACTCCCAGAAATGCTGTATCCTGCGGCTACACGGATTGAGCAAACTTTCTGCAGAAATGCTGTATCCTGCGGCTACACAGATTAAGCAGACTTTCTGCAGAAATGCTGCATCCTGCGGCTACAGAGACTGAGCAGACTTTCTGCAGAAAGCGTGTACCAATTGGGCGCTGGGAGGTGACAGGGGGTGACAGAAAGTCTGTCACATGTCTTCAGATATTCTGCATCCCGGGTGACTCGGGGTATGCAGACTTTCTGCAGAAAGGGTGTACCACTTCGGCGCTGGGAGGTGACAGGGGGTGACAGAAAGTCTGTTACCTGTCTTCAGATATTCTGCATCCCGGGTGACTCGGGGTATGCAGACTTTCTGCAGAAAGGGTGTACCAATTGGGCGCTGGGAGGTGACAGGGGGTGACAGAAAGTCTGTTACCTGTCTTCAGATATTCTGCATCCCGGGTGACTCGGGGTATGCAGAGTTTCTGCAGCAAGTCTGCAATGATTTTTGTAAGGGAGCGTGGCCGTTCATCATTCCAGCGTAGAATTACACTTCTGTTGTCGTAATGGGGAGGCCGCGTTTACGGGGGTATGAGCCATTGCTTAAGGGAGTATGGAGGAAGGAAGGAAATAAACTTTATGCAAGGTCCAGCAGGCCACGAGAGCTTTGGGCTCTCATGGAGTGGGTCTCGCCCACGACGGAACCGGGAGCTTGAGTTTCCTGGCGGCGTTGGGGACCTGCTGGACGACCCAGAGTTGGGGAGCGAGTTCTTCGCTCCGGATTGCTTGTTCACACTTACGCATGTCCGGTTCGGAGTTTGTGACCTTGCGAGCACGGCCACAGTAAATGATAGACGTTAAGGGATGTATTGCAATTTGTGGTAACGGGGCCGAGCGGTCTAAGGGAGTATGAGCCACTCAATGCCTTACGTAACGGACAGATTTAATTTTGAAGAAATTTAATTTCGAAGAATCACAAGCGGCAAATAGCGGACGAAGGCTGCTAACCACGCCGCCGAGCAAATTCGAGATATCGAACGCAAGCGATAACGGTGGACTGCGGGCATACCGTCAGTGACGTCTTCTCTCGCAGGCGATTGTGTATGTAACCTCATAATTGAGAAATACTATAATGAACCCTCGGGATTAACCCAGTGATAAACACAGGGGCCGCACGCTTCAGCTTCGTTGGTTAACCATCTTCTCCGAGTGTAAGAGCCGATGATTTCTTTTTCTTTTTTCGCTTGCGCGTTCATAGACTGACCTCATCGTTCTTTTTGTAGCGTTTCTTTGGCGTGGTGACAAGCTTCGGTGGGGATGAAGATCGTCCTACAATCACGCACTTTGGCCAGACCTTCAGGCTCCTGCGCCTTAATTGCGCGAAACGTTAAGAAACAGCGTGAAACATTAAGACGACACGAAGAAACACACGACGTTTAGAAACTCAGCTTCTGCGCTTCGCTGTATGCGTGTCTTCCTTTCGTGCAGTTTACCCTTCTTTCAGTATGAACCAACTGGCTCGCTAATCTTATTGCTGTAGGTGGATACCGCTTTCTTATGGCATCACTAATTCGGACAAGGGAGAACGCGAGCGAGCTTGAAACACGCGCAAACTGACCGTTTGCACGAGCTCAAGGCTGCGGCGAGGCGTGTGCAGTAGAGCGCGATGGAACGGCGCTGCCATCTGGCGGCTGTCACAGAAGTGGCGACAGCGGCTGTAAGCGCGCGGGCGGAGTGTGACAACTGAAGCTAGTCTTGTAATGTTGCCCTACGAGGCAGGAGAGACGCTCATCTCTCTCCTGGCTGAGGGGCGGGCCCTCAACCACGTGGAGCGCCTGCATCGCTCGCGGCATGGTCAGCCCCTGGTCACCCGGTTGCGCGCTCTCCCATGCTCCGGCACGGGTCGCCGCCACGTGTGCGTGGCTCGCTCCGCCTCCGCACCGAGAACGCCGCCTTCTCATCCGCACGACCGTCCCTGGGGTTCGAGCACTCTGTGGGTTCGAGGCAAGCGGAGCACGCCCATGGTTACCCTAAAACAGGGGACGGCTGCAACCATCGACGAGGAGCTGGCCGGCCGGGTACTCGTGTTCACCGACGGCTCCGTCTTGCGGGACGGTGCTGACGCTGCCGCGTGCGTCGCTCCTGAGATCCCGGCGCAGAGCCAGTGACGCGTGTTTAGCGCGGTCTCGTCGACACACGCGCAGCTCGCGGCCATCGACTTGGCGGCGGAGCTAACCTTCTGGCGGCGGCCATCCTCACGGACTCCCGCGCGGCGCTGCACATGCTGGCCAGGGCAGACCACGGCGCCCCGCTGATCCAGCGCCTCCTGCGAAAGCTGCACGGCGTTTGCAAGGAGGGATGCGACCTCGTTCACCAGTGGGTGCCTTCCCACACTGACATACACGGGAACGAGGAAGCGGACCGGCTCGTGAAAACCGCCCACACTGCGCAAGTACCTCGGTCGCTTGTCGTGACGCCGTTCGATGTCGCCCGTCACACCGTGGCCGGCATGCTGCGAGCACGACACCCGGACCCGCACGTCGCCACTGGCAACCCGCCGAAGCTGCTGCCGCGCGCGGGCCTTCACCGAAGAGACCGGGCGCTGCAGCTTCGTCTCCGCATCGGCTGCTACCGCATCGCAGCAAGGACGTACCGCCTTCAAGGTACGGTAAGCCCCTTTTGCCTCAAGTGCGCCTAATGTGGAGGACTTGGAGCATGTACTTTTGCGGTGCCCAGCGTACTCGGCTCAGCGTGACGCGCTCACGAACGCGTACCGCCGCCTCGGCCTGCCGTGCGACAGCACCTAGGCGCTTCTCTTCCCGTCGGCCCATTCATCTGTGATCGGGCGCGCCTTCACGGCGCTGGTCGACTATATGGACGGCGCCGACACGTACGAGCGGCTGTAGCCGCCGCGACTTCCTTGGCGTGCCTTACCGCTGGGCTATCTCTCCTTTCTATACTCCATTTTCTCCGCTACTCTTTTTATCCCTTTCCCCTTACCCGTGCAGCTCTGTGGAGATGCCGTCGCAAGAGAGGCAGTAACGGCGCTGTACTTATCTCTTCATTTTCTCCTTTAATACCACTCACACACACATCCTTCTCGACTGCGCGGCTTATAGCTCAGCTCGATAAACCCTAATCGCCTCATATCGATAGGACTCCCCACAGCCTGTTCTGAGGACTTTCTATTTCCTAGGGGTTTTGCGGATTTACTCAAAAGAGCCTTTCCAGCTCTCATTGAGTTCTTTGAGTCCTCGAACCTTTACACGCGGCCGTAGGCCCCGTTTCACGCTTCATTTTCTATTTTTTCTCTTCACGGCCTTACGCTACCTCTTTCATCTTTGTTTCTCTTCACTCCTTTATTCTCCTTACCCTCCCCCGTGCAGTACTGTTGAGGTGACCTCCTAAGCGAGAGACAGTTACGGTACTGCTATTATCTCCTCTTTTCCCACTTTAAAGTCACTTACTACTACTACGCGCAGCCGCTTCTGAAAAAGTATGGTGCTCTACTTTTGCAAAATGTAGCTATTTCTAAACAGTACACGTGCAATATTTGCAGTATAGCAATAATACGCGCTCTCTTAACCTCTGTAGCAGGCTATGTGGGCTCGAGCGTTGTTAGAGCTCTTCTGCATTGTGCTGAAGATAGGTGTTTGCATGTTTTAATTGTGTATGGAGTCCGTACTGTAGAAACCTTCTTGTTTCTTAGCATTTATAACAGTGTTTCCTTGACCTTAGATTCGAAAAATAGGCATTACACGAAGGAAAGCCGTATCTCCATTCTAAAGCTTTGAAGGCTCCAGTATTGCTTATACGAAGGAATGTAGCGTCTACAGTCAATTGCTTTGAAGCTTCCAGTATTGCTTACCTCCTGCCTGTCATTCTGCGTATTGCAGGATTCTCCACTATTTTCTCAAAATACATTCTACAGCCAAAGGATATCATGCATATTCAAGGACAAATTTCCAAGTATCAGAAGACGATTGCAAGACTTCCAAGAGGGGAAGGAAGACGACGACGTTTCCACGCAGACGTGGTTTCCTTGGGTTCCTGGAAATCGCTCGACAGCAAAGAAAATCTCGCCCTTATCCGGATACGAAGCTCATCGGAAGCCTATGGGGAACCAGCGCTGGATAGGCGGCGCGTCGAAAAGAGTGCGTTGCACGCCGCCCTGGCGACGAAGCGCGGCATATTCCAGCCTCCCGACCAGACGAGACACACGTGCGCGGCCGTATTAGTTCGTATGTTTCCGTTTTCGCGCCGCTTCAAGTGGACAGTTTTCGTAAAGAAGCTAGCGCCATCAAGTGAAGAAATGACGAAAGAAGCTTTTTAAGCTTTATATATTTTTCACAGTGTGTCGCGGCGAGCACGTGTGTTTCTTTAACGGTTGCGCCTAGCTGCCTCGGAAATCTAGCAGCTAAGGCTCCGGTCGTGCTACGCTATGGTTTCGGAAGTATTAGTTGGCCTGAAGACATTCCATATTTCTCTGGCTAGACATAAAAAATTCTAATGTTACTTCGCCACAGCAGTCAATGAAGAAGAAAGCTTTATCGCATCAGCTGACTCGCGCAAGCAAAGGTTTGAGTGCTCCGCTGCTGGATCCGTAACAACGCTGGCTACATTTAGCATTAATTACGTAAATTTAGCGGATGCATCTCAGCGCCGAGTCCTCATCCGCATGCGCATTTTTTACAACACATAGGCAGCTTAGTCGCGCGTGCGCCGGCAGTACGCGCACACAACTCGTATTACAAGGCAGCTTCCCTCCCACATAATTCTTGGCAATGAATGGATAATATTTACCTTTCGTATCTTTCGCTTGGTGCGGTGACGTTGGAAGGGGCTTGGCGGTGGTATTACGAAGGAAAAATGGCTGGTACATATGCCGGATGGTGCATGCTATTGCTCATTTTGTTTCCGACGAAATGCTGACTGCAGATTCTGCTGTTTGGTACTGTCTGCCACGGCTTACCGTCTTAACTATCGAATAAGCCAAGCATACACGCGAAATTCGATTTAGAAACCAGCCCGACACCGCTTGACCGGGCGACAAGACGGGAACTTACTCCGCTCGCCTGACCGCTTGGATCCAACGCGCCGCCTCTATTCTTCGTAGGGTTTAGATGGAAAGCTAGACGCAGAAGGATACATCTTCCCTCATCCCTACATAGTTGTGGCACTTGTATACGCAACAGTATCGTCGGCGTCCTCTTGTTTTCCTTCGACTTTCAGGGCACGCAACGCCACTACCAGTAGCAATTTTCGTCCGCGCTAGCGGCTGCATTGTGCACGTTCTGACCACCAGGGCGGCGCTGCAGGCGTCGTAAAAACTCCAGCGCTGGTTTCCCATGGGGACCTGTGGACTCTGGTGAGGGCTCTTCTTTGCCCTGTCCTGCTGATCCTGCTCGTCTGATAGACTCAAAGCAAGCACGGCTGGCGCTTAGGCTTAGTGCGGCCGCGTCGCCGCGCTCGCTCGACGAAGAAGTGTTTGCGCCAGATGTGAGCTCCTCATCTGTACCTTCCACTGGACTGCTGCGCGTGACAACATCCATGCCAACTATGCAGCCGAAGTGAGCAACCGATAGCTCGAATACCCAAGATGCAACACCGAAGGACATTCCTCTTCGTGATGTGAATGTGAACCTATCCGCAGTCGTGCCGACGGACACTGGTGACCCTATGGACGTGGAGCCGTCTGGCGATTCGACGAATGCAGCCAAGCGAGGTCCTCCTATCAACGTGCTTCAACAAGACGCCATCGCATCGGAGCAACCGGCGAAAAAGGTAAGGGCCACCCCAGACAATTCCTCCACGGCCTCCCCTACGCCCGCTCCCTCTCAGTCTTACGCAACGCCCACCCCTTCTCAGTCATATCGAGTTCATATACGCCCCCTTTCATGCTACGACATAACTTCAGTAGCCACAAAATATCTCCAAAGGGCCATTGACCAATCTCTTGAAACCACTGGATACAAAGGGTTCGCAGCATATAAATCTACCAACTCGATCACTGCGCACTTGGCATCTCTCAGTGATGTGCAGAAAATGTGCACTTTAACATCTATCCCGCTGCCAGAAGATCAACACCTACCTGTGCAGTGCTACTTCGCATCGGGCCCTAATATACAGAGGTGTGTTGTCTATGGCATTGATCCTGAAGACACCCCTTAGATAATATGTCGTGAATTGACCTCAACGACACACAGGGTGCTCGCAGCTAGATTCATCGGCAAAAGCCGTACATGCTTAGTGACGGTACGGGGCCCTCAATGTATGCCAGAACGGTTTTATTACTATGGTTGCATATTGCGACCTAAATCCTACCTCCCTTGAGCAATATTCTGCTACCGCTGCTTTCAACGTGGACACATGCAGGCATATTGCCCACAGCGTACTATTGATCCAGAAAAGCTGACACCAGAAGGCCAACCACGATATCGATGTGGCTTATGTAAATCTGATGAGCACGATATGACAAGCACAAATTGTCCGACTAAACAGAAGGCCGCAATACGGATACGAAAGGCTATACCAAAAACTACTATAGTAACAACACACAATCGTTATGAGGTTTTTGCAGAAGAGCCAGAGATGCTCTTGGCAGAAGAAGAAAAAGCCCCAGAAACACAACTGTATTCTTCTGTTCTTAAACGTGGCAAGCAGTCGCAGACAAAGAAACAGAAATTACCGGAACCCCTGCATCAGTCGGATGATCACCATGATGACATTGACGCTCGGATAGACGCACTGGCCAGACAGATTGAGCGACTACGCAAACATAAAGAATTGGTAATTCTGCGTTGTCAGAAAATAGGACCAACACGTGACGCATCAACCACTGCGAATGCCACCGTTACGCCTGGATCCCGTCCGGCACCACAGGTCAACCAAGCTGTTTGGACAGCAGTTTTAGGTCAACTTGCTCAACTAACGTTGCTCATTCAGAATTGCCTGCATCATGGCTAATTCTCTGCAGCAGCTGTCACAGGATGGAATTCTACAGTGGAATTGTCGGGGCCTAAACTCCAAGTTAGGAGAAATTAAAACCAAGCTTCAATACAATAAGCTACATGTATGGGCACTGCTTATTCAAGAGCATAATAAGCTATGCTCCCTGTCCAATTTTAATGGGTATCATAACCCATCTATTAGATATAGACGTGCTACTACAATGGCTTCAGCTCCGGGACAAGCTGCAGTTTATGTATCATCGCATATTGCTCACACAGTGATTGATCTGGAGCCATGGTGTAATGGTAATCAAGAAGTTGTCGGGGTCCTGACACGACCAGTGAAGACTCCTATCATTCTAGCGTCATTCTACGCCAGACCGCAGCGCACACGTTTGAACTTGGGGTGGATAGCCCATCTCCGGTCTACGTACCCGGGAATTCCTATTCTAGTGGGTGGAGACTTCAATGCCCCACATACAGAATGGGGGTACAAGTACAACTCCAGAAGAGGATACCAAGTTAAAAACATCATGAGCGATGCCACTTTTACACTGCTGAACCAACACGCTGTGGCTACCTGTGCTGTACCCGCAGTATCTAGAACAAACGCTCCAGACCTTACGTAGTGGTTGGGTCCTGGAATGCCGCAGTGGTGGGTGGAACCAGATACATGGGGCAGTGATCATATGCCAATAATGATTGGTTTGCACAGAACGTGCATAAAGAAAATTCGACGACGAGTAACAGTCACACATTGGGATAAGTTTCGGGAATCATCGATTGATAAAGTACCCTCAGAGCCCTCAGAAATTCTTCCCACTTTGCAAGAACTGCTACGGAGGAACACCACTATAACCACAATTGACGAAGAACAACCTCAACCGGACCTCACCCTTTTGCAACTTTGGTCAAAGCGACGTCAGGCAGAATTGTATGCGTCGAGGAATCCCGATGCACCAGGTAGCCGTGCACGTGCTAACCATATAGCGGCGAAGGCGCGTCAGCACGAAAAACAACTTTCTCGACGACGATGGTATGAGTGGTGCGAGAATCTTGGATCGGGCATTGGAAACAGAGCACTTTGGCGTACGTTCCGGTCAATGGAACGCGGTCATAAGCAACCTGACCCTGCAGCGAGCGTTAGGTTAGCGATGCAGAGTTCGCCACATCAATTTGCAGAACACGCTGCTAGAGTGTTTTTCCCGAAATACGATCAAGCGTCACCTATAAACTGCCCCGAAATTGATGAGTCTGACACAACCTCCAAATCCGAAATATCCAGCCCTTTCAGCATGGCCAAACTAATAGCGGCGATTGAAACTTCGAAGCAACGAACAACACCTGGTCCCGGTGGTACTTATGAGGTTTTCAAGAACATGGAAGGAGCAGCTCTCGACGCACTTCTTCAGGCTAATAATAAAATATGGGAGACTGGAAACGTTCCATCTGATTGGAAGCATTCAATTGTTGTCGCGATTCCGAAACCCGGAAAGTCTCCAAATAGCCTGCAGTCTTTACGCCCAATTTCGCTAACCTCAACTGTCTGCAAACTCGCTGAAAAGATACTGGGCACACGAGTTTCCTGGTGGCTTGAACGCCACGATAAACATCATCCTGCTCAAATTGGATTCCGTTCTTACTTGGGAACTGAAGATGGACTTTCTATCTTGTCAGACGATGTTTTACAGGTTTCTCCACACAGTCACGCTGTTCGCACGGTAGTAGCAACCGACATAACGAAAGCTTATGACAATACAGACCATGAAATCATTATATCCAACCTCATCGACCTGGGACTTCCACTGCGGGTGATTAAATTCATCTACTCATTCCTTCAGAATCGCACATTTGCGATTAGAGTAGATGGAAGGCAAGAAGGATGCTTCACATCGAACAGAAGACTCCCACAAGGTTCGATTTTGGCTCCTCTTCTCTTCAACGTTGCTCTAATACCTCTAGCCTGGCAACTACATCGGATTCCAGATGTGAGGTTCTTAATCTCTGCGGATGACGTCACTTTGTGGTCCGTGCATAAAGATATATCTAGACAAACTCAACAGCTTCAAGAAGCCCTTGATGTGCTGAACAACTACGCTCGGAAAGCAGGGTTGGACATTTCCGCCCAAAAATCAAGCTATGTTGTGGTGGCCAACAAGAAAGGACGCACAAGAATCACGCAGCACCCTTTTACATTTAGACTCGGCACAGTGACAATCCCTGAGGCTTCTGAGGTCCGCATACTGGGTCTCGATATTCACCACTCCGGCAGTGGTGCACAATGGCTCCGTAAAACCAGACAGAGTTCGACAAAAACACTTCACCTTATTCGTCGCATTGCAGCAAAAGCAGCTGGAGCTCGTACTGACGTAGCTCGACGGTTGGTGCGTGCAGTCTTGCAGCCACGAATTTTATACCAAGCACAATTTCAACGGCTGACTTTGGCACAGCTGGCACAGTTGGAGACGATTAATCGCGATGCTATGCGCACAATCACAGCACTGCCCCGCATCACTCCGATACCAACCTTACAGGAACATGCCCAGCTCAACACAATTGCATAGCTAATTTTGCAGCGTGAAAAAGCACGTGAAATAAAAAAGCAACTTATTCCGGCTGTCGCTGCGTTGCATGCTCATTTTCACCGCGGCTCTCGGATTGACAATCAGCCCTATCCAATGCCTCCCTGGGAATTCACCAGCATCACAACTAATAAGCCAACAAAGTTATGACGCAGCGATACAACAGGTATTATTGACGAACACAATATCGTCGATGCATCATGCGCTAACACCTGCAAAAGCTATACGGATGCTGCCATTCTCCCAGACGGCGGAAGGACATCATTCCTGAGTACTGCGCATAATTTCATCAGCGGCCACCAGCGCTATTTATCTACGGAAGCCAGCGCTCTAGTAATGGAACTTCAAGCCATCCACGACGCTGTGCAAGATGCGACATCTAAGCTGCCTACCATCAAGCAACTAGATATCTTCACTGATTCTTTAGCGGCTATTCAGGAACTCAAGAAGGTTGATAAGGCGATGGAAATCTGCGAGACAATACACACTATGAATAGTAAGACAGCTACTTGCGTCAAGGTACACTGGATTCAAGGCCATTCAGCGAACCCTCACAACATTGCTGCTGACCAGCAGGCACACTGCCCTCCTAATCCTCATCCGCCTATTCCCATTTCTCCTCAACCCCTTAACTCCCTCCGAGTCCGTAAAAACTTTCTCCGGCAGGACACACGCGCTCTTATCCCACCGTGTGTCTGTTCCCTCCCCCTTCACCTTACTAGGGCGGAGGAAGTTGTGCTTAGGAGGCTTCGGGCCGGGGTGGCCCTTACACCGGCTGTTATCTCAAGGTGGAACTGGTCGCATTTACCACTGGGAGCTACGTGTCCATACTGCTCCGTTCCTGTGATGGAAGCAGATGCATACGACTTAATATGGACATGTACTGGTTTAAAATCGGAACGCTCGCGTCTCCTACTGCAAGCCGGCCTCCGCTACAGTGTGACAACCAGCTATGACCGCTGAATACATGACAACAGATTCCACAAAACACTGCTTCAATTCATACACAACACAGGCCTCACAGCACACATATAATACACATATACGCATCAAGAATTATGCCTTAAGGGCAAGTCTTTATCACAATAAAAAAAAAAGACTTCCAAGACAGCAGGCGAAGACCCCCAACAGGAAGTTAATTGCAGCTCTTTTATGACGGACGCATTGGCTTACACATTCGAGATGCGCGTGTTGGTGCGTGCCCAATTCTTTTTGCAGCTATTTTATTTTGGCACGCAACCGGTCCCATAATTTCGCTACGTGAATTCACCCTCCTTCGCTGAAGTACAAGAAAAACTATCATATTTTTTTCTTCTAAAACAATCCAATTTTGAGCAAATTAATTTCTGGCGCGTAGTTTCATTTTTTTCATTATGTGGATAGTTGCAACACGTCTTGTATATCTTTTGCTTGTGTAAAGTTATTGCCATACGGCATTAGTTTCCGACTATTCTCCGTTACACCGGTGTCACACGAGCACTTTCGATCGCGAACAAGCCCGATCCGGATCTAAATTATCGACTGCGATTGCCTCCCTCGCCCAGCTTGGACAAAAGAACCAATTGCGACCGAGATATTCAAAATGGATCCGGCTTGATCGCGATTAAAAATGCGCCGTGTGACACCCGTGTTGCATTTCACAGTTCCTTCCAGTTTTCCTGTATCTGCCTCTTACAAGCTTGCTGCAATAAATTGTCTGCTATTTTCGTATTCTTGGCTGTGCAGCAAGTTGATTTATACTTAAGGAACATAGCACATTTACTTACTGTGCTCCTTCTGCCGTGAGTCACTAGACGTACAATATCACAAGCGATAAACTTCTAGTTCCTCAACAGTTCGCATGATCGTTGCGCTAGTTACAGCTTGAAACAGCAAATGTGAATTTAAATGAAACTAACGTAAACTGAAGCACGTGTGCGCGCTCGTCGTGGCAATTTAACAGCGGCACAAGCGCCTGCATGAAACCAGTCGATTAAAGCAACGGTATGGGTCACATACAAAAAAAAACAATGGATAAAAGAAACGAAACTGAAATTATGGCCTCCGAGATTCGGCAGCGTGCGGCGATTGTCTTGAAGGCTGATGCGTTTCACCGATTCCGCTAGGTGCGCTGAGAGCCAAAGTCGGCTAGTGTTCCTGTATATGCTCCGGAGCAGAGTTGCGCATACCTTTCCCGGCACCGCTCGCACTGCTACTCGCCGAGCGCGACCACGTGGTGCAAAATGACGTCAAATTATCAACCGCGCGCTCCGAAGCCAACTTTACGGACACGGCGCCGACTCGTTTCTGTCGGTGCCATCGAAATTGCAATCAGCGGACCGTCGAGCGCGCGTAGCAACGATCGGCTCCTGGTTGCAGGTACGGTATTCGAGGACAATAAGTTAATGAATTCGGTGAAGTGCTACGAAGCAGATCATTTTGACACTTGTATTGCAGTATGACGGGTTGCAGCGCACCAAACTGCGCAAATGGCACGGAAGGTGGCAAAGCTTTTCACGCGGTGCCGTGCGGACGGACGACACCGGCCGGCTCCGAAAGGGGCCAGGATATGCGAGGTCCGTTCGCCTTCTTTACAGATGTGAGTTCGACTTGTTTAAACTAAAGCGACATTCATATCGATTAACACTCCTGTAGACGCTGAAATGCGTACGCCTGGCATGAGAGATTGTGAACTTGTGCAATTTTTGGTGTATATGTGCAGCGCGACGCAGACGCGAAACAAAGAAAGGATGACACGTCTGCGTCGCGCTGCACATATACGCCAATAATGTTAACTTACCAACTCGCTCAATTCTCTTTGTTGCTTATACGATTGTTCTTATTATGCGGCTCCAGAAAAGTGTGTTCAGAACAGAGTAAATACTAGCCGGTGAAATTGGCCCGCTGCACCATGGCTTTTCTCTGCTCCGTTCTATTATTTTTTTTTTGTCAGCGTTCTGATTTTCCATGTAAAGTCGATTGATGTCCTGGTGTTCGTTGTTTTGTAGTAAGCGAAAACACCGTGCGCTCCCGCTTATAAGACAGCTGGGATAGCTATAGTATTTAGCTCCTGCATATATGTTGCTTGTTCGATCATTCTTAGTCGACGCGTGAGGAATGTGAAATTATTTTTGTACGTGTAATAAGCTCTGTTCTATAGAAAATTAACCTGAGTACTATGAAGAGATAAAGAAAAAATGTGCTGTCATATTACAGTCTGCAATGTGTGAATAATTACTTTACCAGTTTGTCATCTTATGTGATTAGCTAGTCCAATAAAAATAACCTGTTGTTACCTTAATAACTTGTTGCCTTTCCAGTGGCTTTAAATTCAGCCCCCCAAGGCTCCAATAACCAGCACTCATATCCTGCTGCCACTGGCCATTGCTCATCCATTCCCTTGTACGAAATATTTTTGATCTAGAAGCTCGTGCATCTTGCATCTTTTTCCACTTGCAGATTTGCTGCTGCGAAGCAGCTGTCAAGCTTGTGGTATGAATCGTAAAAATAAGCTTTGCATAAGATGTGCGCATGTGAACATTTCAAATGCGTTTAAATTTACGTGTCTGAACCGCATATATCGAAAACGTGCAGCTGCTGTGAACGACGTTTTGTGATGAATGACGGTCACTGACATAATTGCAGGCACGATAATTCTGTTGGCAACATCCATTATTCGTCTCGTTTTGGCAGCCAAAATGTGCTCACAGAATTGTCTAATACACGTGCGTGACGTTTTCTTTAAACACCCTTTAAAACATTTCTTGCCTTCGGCCTCCGCGAGGAAACTTCACATGCGTGCTCAAAAACATCGCACCGCTTTTTGTTGCAAGGTAATGCGCTTTTGCACGCGAACTTTTGAGCTGTCCGAGCAACGGGCGTAGTGAGGATTTCATTTCGAGGGATCGAGGGGGTCCTATACTTTATATGTGCATTCGTGCGTGCGTTCGTATATGTGCGTGTATATATGTACACACAAACTAAACATTTCGGGGGGTTGGTACCTCTACGGCTACGTCAATCGTTCGAGCTTGGCCTGCATTAAAAAGTGTCATCTTGCTCAGCGCTTGCGTATGTTATGTTGTTTGGGTTTGTTGCGTAGGGTTTCAAAGATGCGACGGCACGAAGCCGCGAGTGACAGACTCCATTTCTTGAGAACAACTCTGGCGGCCACGACTGGCCTAGCCTTTATTAAAAAATGTCCGATTTGTAGGGGGCTGTTATGTATGTTGTTATGTATGAGATACATAACACGCCCCTTTGAGTGACAATTACAACAATAAAACACGCACTTCATGACGTTCAGTTCTGAAATCTGGCCGTTTGCCGTATGGCTCTTCCAGCCCTTGTCACGTATGTCGAAGCATGTCTTGCTTCTTCAGGATAGTTGTGAGGCGTAGCATCGTTGGCACTTGTTGGCCCCGATTCATCAAGGGTGTAGTCTTCTGCTGTACGAGTGGCTTCACGGACCACCTGAGTGCGTGGCCTCAGGTGCACACGGTTACGCACATAAATTGCTCCACTTGTAGTTTGCACTGTGTAGCGCCTTGGTTGCGGACCAACCTGTGTGACGACTGCTTTTTTCCAGTCATTCTTGTGCCTCACCCATACAGGTTGATGTTTCTTCAGAGGTGCAAGTATGTGAGTGTGGTCGTCTCCATATCTGTGCTGTGCAGTCTGACTGCGTTTGAGGAGCTTCAGATGTGCATCTGTGGGGTAGTATGGTTTCAGATTATGAGGTAAGGTCGGTATGAACGTTCTCAATTTCCTGGCCATTAGCAACTCTGCTGGGGAAGATGCTCTAATGGTTGGGGTGGCGCGGTAGTTGAGGAGAACCAAAGACAGATCTTTGCCATCGCTGTGCGACTTGATCAGCATGGACTTAACAGTCTCTATTGTTCTCTCGACCTGCCCATTGGACCTCGGGTAGTGGGGTGATGATGGTTCATGAGCAATATCCCATTCTTGCAGGAATGCTCTGAACGCCTGCGAGTCAAACGGTGGTCCCTGATCAGAGATAAGCACATTGGGGAGTCGAAACCGTGAAAAGATGTCCTTCAGGACCAAAATAACTGAAGTTGACGTAGTGGTTTCTATACATTTCACTTCAACGTACTTTGAAAAGTAGTCAACAACAAGGATATATGTATTGCCTTGACAGTGAAAGAAATGAACGGCCAACTTTTCCCATGGTCGTGCTGGCAGATCTCTGTCAAGCAATGGTTACTGAGGGTTTGCCTTCTAGGTGGATTGGCAGGTGTCGCAGCTTGCGACAAGGGTGGCAATGTCCTCGTTGAGTGTGGGCCAATAAACACTCTGGCTTGCTAGTCGTTTACAAGCCACTATACCACGACGTGCCTGATGGAGTTTCTGAAGAACATCAGCCTGGAGAACTGCTGGAATGACAAGCCGTTGACCACAGCAAACGAAGTCGTCTGTGATATACAGTTCAATTCTTATGTGAAAGTATGGTCTTGCCATAGGATGAACATCACTAGGGCGATCAGGCCATCCTTGTTGAATGTACTGGGTTAGTTGTTAATACTGGATCCCGACTTGTTGCTTCCTGGATATGGTTGAGCTTGGTGGGCGACGCTTGAACCAGACTGGACACCAACAGTCCTGGATCACTGTCTGCAGTTTCCATCTTGGATTCGGGGTTTGGGGATCTTGACAAGGCATCAGCCACAGTTAGCTGTTTCCCCGGTACATACACTAGTTTAGTGCTATAGCACTGTAGCCGGAGCAAAAGTCTTTGCAGTCTTGGTGACATTTTTGTTAGATCCTTTGTCTGCAGTCCAACAAGAGGTTTGTGGTCTGCTTCCACTGTTACAGAGCGTCCAAAAGTGTAATAGTGCAACCGCTCGCATGCGAACACCGCAGCTAGAAGTTCTTTCTCTATTTGAGCATAACGTTGTTGGGGAGGTGTAAGGGCTGCAGAAGCATATGCGATTGGTCTGCCTTCCTGCAAGAGAACCGATCCCAGGCCGTATGAGCTGGCATCTGTTGAAATCGCGATCGGCTTGGATGGGTCAAAATAACGCAACACAGGCGCTGTTGTGAGCTTCTGTTTGATGAGCTTGAAAGTCTCTGTGTGCTGGCTTGCCCAGTGCCACCCTACATCTGCCTTGAGAAGCTCACGCAGAGGACTGGTAGTTGCTAAAAAATTAGGGATGAACTTCGTGAGATATGTCACCATTCCTAAGAATCTTTGCAGTTCTGACTTATTTGATGGAAGTGACATGGCTTCAATTGATCTGACCTTGTCAGGGTCTGGGGATAGCCCATCTGAGGAGAGCTGGTGACCCAGATATTTTATGGCTGAAAGTCCTAACTTCAGTTTTGATTTGTTAAGCTTCAGGTTGTTATGTCTAGCTATGGTCAGAACAGTTCTGAGATGGGCTTTGTGTTCTTCTGGAGTCCTTGAGGCAACCAGTATGTCATCAAAATACGGCTTCACAATGGCCTGCGCTTCAAATACCTTGTCAATGGCCTGCTGGAACAGCTCAGGGGCTGTCGCAAGCCCAAATATTACTCGGAGAAAACGGTAACGGCCCGATGGTGTTGCGAATGTGCAAAGCCGTGAACTTGGTTGATCCAAGAAAGCACTCTTCGCATCAAGGACAGAGAAGACTGTTGAGCCATTCAGGCTTGCAAAAAGCTCTTCTGGTACTGGTGTGCGGTAGTGTTGCCTTTTTATTGCTGCATTGAGGTTCCGTGGATCCAGGCACAAACGAACAGTTCCGTCTTTTTTGGTTATCACCACTATGGGATGGACCCATTCACTATGTTCTGACTCTCGCATGATTACGCCATTCCTCTCCATGCGCTTCAGCTCTGCTTTGACCTTATCCTTGAGTGCACTAGGTACTCTACGAGGAGCACAAACTGTCGGCACTGTACCTTCACGCAGCTGGATGCTATAACGTCCCGGAAGCTGACCGATTCCTTCAAATATGTCAGGGAAATCATTCAGTACTTTCTGAAACTGTTCTTGCAACACTGTGTCAGTGGACTTTGTCGTTGCTTGAAGGGTCTTCACACGGGAAAGCAAGTGCAGAGTTGTGCATGCAGCGGCCCCTAGTATCGGCTTGAGGGGCTCCTTCACCAGAAGAAATCTCAGACGGCACTCCCTGTTGTTTACCGCACGAGACAGTTCACATTCACTGTCTATTGGAAGCTGGTGGCCACTGTACGTAGTCACTTTAGCTGTGGTTGGTTTGGTTGCTGGTCTGCACGGCCACTGCTTGAACATATTTTCTGGAATTATGTTGACGTCCGAACCGTTGTCTAACTTGAATGTTACCTCGTGTCCATTAACACTGACACTTTCGCTCCAGTCTGCTGCGTCGGCATTGACACTGCACGTAGTCAAACAGCCCAAGTATAATTCATCCTGCGAGTCTTGTTGTGGATGTTCATGGAGCAGTCCGACTCGCGGTCGATGCGCTGCTGTCTGCCGACGTGGCTGCTTGCACAGGTGCGCGAAATGGCCAAGTTTGTCGTAGTTGTAACAGTTTTTGCCAAAAGCTGGGCACTGTTGTGGGGGGTGCGAGGTTCCGCAGCGAGAACATTTACGATTAGACCTTTGGGACGAGCGATGAGGCTGCTGAGGTTTGTTGATACCTAGCGGACGACCAGTTGTCTTCGTGGGTTTCCGATTATACGTGTGAACGGCATTCACTTCTGGCTGCTGATCACTGGTTACGATCTCTTGCACATGTTTCTTTGATATTTCCGCTGCCTTGCACGCTGAGACGATTTTTTCCAGAGTGAGGTCGCGCTCCCGAAAGAGCCGTTCGCAGAGAGCTCCATCGCGGATTCCAACCACCACGCGGTCGCCGATGAGTCTGTCGCACTTGTCACCGAAGTCGCATTTCTGCGCCTGTCGTCGAAGGTCAGTAACAAAATCGTCAATTGACTGACCTACCTTTTGTACCATCGAGTTGAACACCGCCGCTGCTTGTATGACGTTCTTGTACGGGCGATATAACTCGTCAAACTTGTCAAGTATGTATTTCACTGGGTGTGCGTCTTCGTTTCCGGCGGCAGGGTCTGGAGGGAACGTCTGTGCGATGCGACGAGCATGCGGGCCAAGTACATGAAGCAACAATGCCTTCCGCGCTGATTTAGGCTTAGTGTTGTACTCACAAGCCAGTTCATATATGGTGAATGCTTCCCGCCATTCTTTACATGCGGTCTGAGGAGTGTCACCAGGTTGGAAGTGAGCCGGGGGCTGGACGAAAACGTTGGCCATTTTGTTGATTTCAGGCGGTGCGGGGACGATCTGCTTACACTTCTGACACCATGTTATGTTGTTTGGGTTTGTTGCGTAGGGTTTCAAAGATGCGACGGCACGAAGCCGCGAGTGACAGACTCCATTTCTTGAGAACAACTCTGGCGGTCACGACTGGCCTAGCCTTTGTTAAAAAATGTCGGATTTGTAGGGGGCGCCAGGAGATACATAACAGCGTACAGTTGCCGCATGTAGCTCGCGACCAGCAGACAAAAACAAATGGAACACCGCGCGGCATTTGCCTCCTGCGCGCGCGAGGAGTGGCTCCACTGCAGAGCTGGATCATAAGCCGGACCTATGCACAACTCTGCTCCCTGCGGGAGCATATACAGGAGCACTAAAGTCGGCTAAGGTCCCTCTATAATTTTCAAGGTAGCGACATCTGCCGCGCGCGCCACCTAGGAAGTTCCTGTAGCAGGCGGCGCCCACGCTAAACCGCGGCGCCGCGGCATTCGTGAGGTGAAAAAATATCTGCATACGCGCGGAAATAAAACCTACTGGTGCCTGACTGTGGCGAAAAACGAAAGAAGGACCCGGACTGCTAAATTCAGTCCTTTAATTTCAAATGAGCGCTCCAAGAAAATAGCTCAAGAGAGCGTAATGAGGGCTTGATCGCCTCGATTCCGCATGTTTACATTTCGTTCGTTTGCGCTCAATGACCGCGCGAGCCTTGCTGGTTGCTTGCGCTTAATCCGGTATGCTCTGTGAAATCTTTTGCATGTAAGTGTGCTGCGTACACATAGCGGTTGCATTGAACGAAGAAGTCGTGTAAAAATGAAGGCTGACAGTCGCTTGGACCGAAAAACTTTCGGCATAACGTCGCTCAAACGTGCGATTCTCAAAGCGCGCGACCCTCACGGCAACTAAACAACATCCTGTGTGTGTGGAAACGAGTGCGCCAACAGCCTTCTTGCCGTTGAGTGTGTCTGTCGTGTAGCGATTACACGACGACTGCTGTGTCTTGTGGTTCAATGCTACGAGCCAGTGCAACTGGCGTGACATGATGAAGAGGCGGTATGGATCGTGTCAGCGTGTCTCCTCGATCGTGTTCAGGCTGCCAGCGCGATCTGCTCTCGCGGCACACGAATATCAAGCGTAGTGTATGCGCGTGTGTGAATGCGGTTGACTGTTCTCGTGAACCGTGCGACGTCGCCGCGTAAACTCGAATCATGACGCGCATTGTTGTGTTTATCCCTTTTCGCCTCCGTGCACCGCTAAAGCCCCGTAAGAATTAGAGGGCCCTTATACGAAACGCACGCGGATTGGCCCAGCTATTACTGCACTGTGTTTTGCTGGCAATCCATGTATCGCTTGTGGCGTTTTTCTTATGTTCATTTGCAGTTGTGTGTTTTTCATCAGTAAAATGGCATTGCCGATTACTGAAACATCTTCGAGTGTAAAGGAAACTTGGAAGGAACGAGCTCGCAGCTCTATGTAATGCACTTTGATATACTGTATTACGCTTTATTATTTGACGGCCAGTAGCTGAATGAATGAATGAAACCACGTTTATTCCACATGAAATGCGTCGAAGACGCTGCGGTGGAAAGAGGAGGGGTGTTGTTGGAAAAGGGGAAGGGTAAGGCTGCCTCCGCTTTATTAATGAACGTCCTGGAAACAGCTAAGTGGGGACGGCATGACGCTTGTGGCTGTCGCGGAGCCGATCGCCGACGGGTGGTGCTGCAGGGTCCTGAAGGAACAGCAGCAGTGCTCGCCAGAGCTCGATGGCATGGTCCGGAGACGTGGTATCCGGGCAAGCCCAAGTCCGGAGAGAAGGCCAGGGTCCCCGCTGTATGGTGGCCACGGCACGAAGCCTTGGTGGGATGTAGAGGGGGCACTCCCAACAAAGGTGGTTTAGATCAGCACGACATGTGCACATGGAGCAGAACCCACTTACGGGTGGTGGTGTGCCACCCTTGTGGAAACGGTGCAACAAGTGAGGAGTAAGGAGGGTGCTTGTCTGGATTCTCCGAAGCAAGACTGACTCTCGCCGTGTGAATACCTTCGGTGGAAGTGACGGTATAGAGAGTGGATTGCCCACTGCTGCGAGGTAGGCGGCACGTCGTTGTTTGGTCGCATGCTTGTCTGCCATTGGGCCTGCTATCTCAGGTGTGGTAGCTAAGAGAGGATAAGGATTATCGGAGGCTCTGGCTAGCGCGGTAGAGAGATGAGCGCGCGCCAGTCTATGAGCCTTCTCGTTTCCGGGGATACCGCAGTGCGCAGGGACCCAGTGAATGGTGACATCGTGACCGCATTCGCGGAGCAGGCGTGCCTGGTGCCGGATATTCTGCAGTACGGAATCTGTGTAAATAATATTAGCACATGCCCGATGGGCAGCCTGGGAATCTGTGTACACATGATGGTGAACAGGGTCAGTTTGAAATGAAGTTGCGAGGGCCCACTCCAAATAATCTAGGATGGCCATTAGCTCAGCGCGGGTGCTGGACATTGCTTCTGCTGATATATGATGGCGGCGGTTCTGATTTTCATTTGTCCGGTCGCACCACGCAGTCGCATAACAGGTGTTACTAACGTCGTCTGCAGGCAGTGCAGCGTCCGTCTATACGATGCTTTCAGTCACGGAGAGTGAACTCGTAGCCTTAGCATGCCTCTTGGCATATGCAAGGCGCCGCATTCGCTGAGTAGGGTCCATATTGAGAGGAAGTGGCCTGCCATCGGTGAGAGCCGTGATTTCCCACGGCGGCGTGTTGTTGGGCAAAATTGGCATTTTGTGGACGTCATACTCGAGGAGCATGAGCGTGTGTCGCCCGGCTTTTGTGGCGCGAAGTCTCGTCTCTTGTGTATAGATGTGCATGTCTACGAGCTCGGACAGGTTGTTGAGTTTGTTACAACTTTTAAGCGCTTCGAGGCTTGTGCACCTTGGGAGTCCAGTTACAATGCGTTTGGCTTCGTTAAGTAACCGGTCGAGCGTGTGCATCTGTGTGCGGTTGACTGGATGATACGGCGGCCCGTACATGATACGGGAGACAAGAAAAGCTTGAGCGAACTGCCGCATTTCACGTTCGTTTACTCCACAGGTGCGGGTAGAGAGTTTGCGTAAAGCGTGCAGGATTTGTTTGCTGGTCTTCGTAACGCATTGGAACCAAGTGTTAGCTGTGCAGTTCTCGTCTAGGTGCATACCGAGTATTCGGATAGTAGATTTCCGTGTGATGGGTTGGTCACCGATGTACAGTTTAAAAGACTGCTTTTCTTCCTGCTTTCCAAAGGTAGACCTGCCACCATAAATGACGACAAACTCTGTTTTGTCTGGGGCAGTGTGTAAACCCGTTTCCGTGGCATAGGTGTGAATAATGTCGAGAGCTCGTTGTAAGACGTCCTCCTGCTCCCCGATGAACCCTTGATGCGTCCACACGGTGACGTCATCGGCGTACACCGCGTGTTTCAGGCCCGATACGTCGGCAAGGCGCTTAGGTAGCTGGTGCATAGCTATATTAAACAGCGTCGGTGAAATAACCGAGCCCTGGGGGACGCCTACGCGGTTGGTTCGTATGGCACTGGCGTCGTGACCAACTTCGACTTGGTAGCTTCGCTCTTCAAGGAAACCCGCTATGAAGTTGTACATCTTCTCTCTGATGCCAAGGGCACGTGCTTTGATCATGATAGTGTTATGTGGGACGGAATCAAAAGCCTTGCGTATATCCACTGCGACAACGGCTCGTGGGTGCACCGAATTAGAGTCGAGGACGTCCTGTTTTAGGCGGGCTAGCACATCCTGTGTTGATAGCCCACGGCGAAATCCATACAGTGTAGGAGCCAAAAGGTCGTGATCTTCAAGGTACCAGATCAAGCGTGTGTTGACCATGCTCTCCAGTACTTTACAGACACACGAGGTCAAAGAGATCGGACGGAGGTTGCATAAGGTATGTGGTGGTTTACCAGGCTTCGGAATGGGCTTGACCACCGAAAACTTCCAAGTGGAGGGCAGTATCCCGGTATCCCAGACTCGATTAAATTCTTCGAGAAGAGCGTGCTTGTGCTCAAGGGGCAGATTGCGTAGATGAGCCACGCCCACCTCATCGACCCCTGGAGCACTACGTACGTTAGCACGCTGCAAGGCGTGCTCCAGCTCGATCAAGGTGAAGGGGCTGTTAAGTGGTTCATTATCTTCAGAATGTACATCCTTCTGGTATGTGGTGTCTGTG
Organism: Dermacentor variabilis; assembly: GCF_050947875.1. Lineage (NCBI taxonomy): Eukaryota > Metazoa > Arthropoda > Arachnida > Ixodida > Ixodidae > Dermacentor > Dermacentor variabilis. The sequence goes on from NW_027460324.1 coordinate 229,754, forward strand.
GGGCGAGACGTCTGCGGGAAAAACAGTTCAGCAGCCTGTTCGGCAAGTTCCTGAGCGCTGATGCCTTCGCGGAGGGCCACACGAGCCGCGCCGTTGTTGGTCTTGCGTTGGCCGAGAAGCGCAGGATAGCCCAAACCTTGGACGTATGAGTCTGTCCATTGATGGATTCGCAAATTCCCATCCAGCGGTCTGACGCGAGCGTAGTCGTATATTCTTCGATCAAACGCTGTATTTTGCGCAACCGTGCATTTTGATGAGCAGTGCGACCAGACCGCCTGTACTGAGCGAGTATCCGGTGCCTTCTATTCCACAAGGTGAGCAGATGTATATCAGGCTCTGGGTGGTCAGAGGGAACCAGTAAGCGTTTGGTGGCTCTTCGTTTCGCTACGCACAGCTGTGATACCAGATGGTCAATGTTCTTGGTTGGAGACTGCTGCTGCGGTAACTCGCGGTATTTGTCCCAGTGTGTTATGTGGCTTAGCCGTGTAGTGGCGTGTGACTTCATTTTCGGATTGGCGTGGCCTGTGCGAAAGCGTAGCCTGTGCGAAAGCGTATGAGGATCGGAAAGTGGTCGCTCCCCATGAAATCGTCCAGCACCTCCCATCGAAAAAGCTGCGGACGAGTACTCCAGGTAAGATCTGGTGATGTGTCTGCTTGGTGAACTGTCTGTCCCAGCCTCGTGTGTGCTTGAGGCATGTTGAGGAGTGTCAGCCCGTACTCCGAGGTATCTTGCATGATGTGCCGACCGCGCGGGCTGCATTTGTTGTATCCCCAGGCGATGTGCTGAGCGTTAAAGTCCCCGCGCAACAATATGGTGTCTTGCGGATAAATCTTCTTAAAGTGGGAAATGAAGGTGAGATCAACGAGTGCCCTAGTTGCCTTATTCCTTGTGTTCTCGGGAAACACGTAGACGCAAAAGATGAGCATTGTACGCTGTGATGAGACTTCTAACCGGCATCCGACAACGCTATGAGTAGCGCTGCACCACGGTTGCGTGTCTAATTGCACGTGTGTAGTTCCCCGTCGCACGTAGAACGCTGTCTTCGTGGGTTCAGCGGCCTTTACAGGCGGGGCGTAGCCGTCATAGCCGATTATGCTCAGCACAGGGCCGTTGACTTCTTGAAGGGCAATGACAAAGGGACTGGTGTTGTCTCGCTTGCTGGAGAACCGGGTGATCATGTCAGCCCTCTTGTTACGAAGAGAACGACAAGTCCGTTGCAGGACAGTTGCCCGTGGTGATGAATTTGAAGAGCTAGACATGGTGAGGCTGTGTTGTTTCAGCAGCAATGAAGCTTGGTGGTACCCAAGGCGTACGCATTGCTGGGGCTCCTGCGGGTGTCGGAGAGGTTGTGCCAAAAGGGAGAGTGCCGGAAAGCATGACACGCTCCATGATGGTGTGGACGCATGTAGTCGTTTTTAAAAGCAGAGTAATGCAGGCACTTAGCAATATATTTATTCACATATGCAATGCACAAAATACGATTAGGATATTGCAAATTACTTGTTGGACATGTTGTAAAACGCAGTTAACAACGCGCTCACAAACACAGGAAAGTGTAAAAGTAGAATTCACTGCTGAATTTAATTTTTTATCGCACGTAACGCAATGCGGATATTTGTCAGCGAGTTAATGCGTTTCTGCCCCACTATTTACTTGCATGCTAGGTCATACTGCACTTGCTAAGTCAACGGGCTCGTAATGCACTAAAATCAGTAATCTCCACACACTTCGGCCGTCAACATTCATGCGCGCAAATGAAATAATACTGCAGCTCTGCACACACAGGTGTATACTTTCTCTCGCACGTTCGTATCGCTCTACGTTACTTTCCTCGCATATTCGTGCAGTTACCGACGGTTGTCTTTCCGTCCATTTCTATACAACCACAATTACCCTCTGGTTAGGTTTTGTTTGCTGCGCGGGATGCAAAATAACTTGTCGTCATCCGTCTAATCTCGGCACTCATCCGCACAGCAACAAGGCATTTCGGTCCTTCGCATCCTAGGTCATACCGATCTATTCAGCGGGCTCAGAGCGAACTAAAATAATCTCCACAAACTTCGGCCCTCAACATTCATGTACGCGAGTGAAATACTACCACCGCTCGACACACGCACGTGTATACTTTCTATCGCACCTTTGTATCGTTGTATGTTACTTGCCTCGCATAGTCGTGCTGTTACCGACGGTTCAAAGTCCGTCCGTCCAATTCTGTGTAACCATACTTTTCTTCTGGTTAGGTTCTGGGTGCAGCGCGAGATGCAAAATAACTTCTTGCCATCCTTCGTCCGGTTTCGGCACCCAACCGCACAACAAGGCATTTCGGCCCTCCCGGAACGAAATTATCGCAGCGATGTGCACAGCACAACAGGCGAAACGCGCGCACTTCGCCCGGCGCGCAGGAACTTTCATGGCGGCAAAGGGGCGGAGCAAGGTCACATGTCACCGATCAGCCTATCGCAGGCGTTGTCAGCTGGATCAAAGCCTGTCGGTACTATTAAAGGATTGAGGGATTCTAAAGTCGGACGCAGGCGTCTACGGGAGTGTCCACTCTTTACTTTTAGACCAGAATACGCTAGCCTCGCACCCAGACTAACCGAACGCATACTCTCGCACCCGGATTGCCCGGTCGACCAGCGCCATTTTGTACTGGGCTGCCAAAGTGTGTTCGCCGGCGACCAGTAGACATGGCAAGCGCTAGCTCTAGGACCCCAAAGTACGGAAATGTGCCCGTTCACGCGGATCCAAATTACAAGAAGTCATCTGGGCATCATTGCGTCGTGTTTGGATGCCAAAATAACCAGCGGAAAAGGAGCAGGTTGCTTAGTGCTGTATGCGAAGAGCACAATACACGTAGGGAATCGTGCCGGTGCGGTGTTTTCAGCCTGCGCCGATTTCCATCCGCAACGAAGAATGACAAGCTACGCCACCGGTGGACAGCTGCAGTGAATAGGAAGAGCTACCAACCCAGTGAAAATGCACGAGTGAGTATTCGATCTGTGTATATTTTGGTGCCACGTACAACTTTGCTCCCTACGAACGTATATGTGTAGCCCGCAGGTTTGCTCCGAGCACTCTCTGGACAACAAGCCTACAGAGCAGAATCCCGCGCCGTTGCTTCGCCTTGGCTATAACAAGAAGGCAAGCCTTTTCGTGTTTTCATTCAGGCAGAGCTCCCGACGGTTAAGCGGAACAGTTGAGTTTGCGGTTAGCGATACTTGCAGCTGGTGCACGGCATGACCATTAAGCGTGAACGACAAATTGTAGGCAATAGCATGTTGCCCTGCTGGTGAGCGTTATTGCTAATGAAAGTAAACCGAAGTCTGCTCGTCACGTAGCATGCGTCCACAAAAGTAAACGACGACTACTCGTCGCCGAAGGCGTTCTTGCACCGCGCCTGTCTTTACGAGCTCCCCGCAAAGGCGTCTGCGTCAGCAGACGTTTGGTGTGTTGCAACACCACGTACTGTTACGTTTCGCCTACGACGCGCGGTATAGCCGGCGCAGATGCAGCGGACGCCGGGGCTTCGTTCAAAGCGGCGGACATTTTGGCCCGTTCGGCGCCGCCGCTACGCCTCCCCGCCAAGCGCGTCCAGGCATGTTTCAATGCCACGTGTCTTCGTGTGCGCGTGTGTGTGTGTGTGCATATTGGTGCCCACGCTTGTCAAAGCGCGGCAGCCGGGGAGAGGAGCTCCCCCAACTGTGAAGCGAGGAGGTCTGAACGACGCCGGCCCGGCGGATGCGTCACCTACTCGTCTCAACGTGCCCGAGCGGCGCCGTCACGTGCGCGTCTATCGAGGCGTTCCTTCTTGCCCTCAACTGCGAGAGTATAAAAGCAGCTGCCCCCGGACGCCAAGAGAGAGGCTCCGATTTCTTCAGTTGAGTTACGTGCTCTCCCGTCTCTCCACTTCGGTCGACCTGACCGCCCGCTCTTTTGCGATGCTAGAATAAACAAGTTGTTCTGTTACCAGTCGACTCATGCTTTGCCGGGACCTTCGGATGCTTCCAGTTGTGCCCCAGGCCGCCAGGCCAACGCTACCCTTGGGGCTTGCGACCCAGCTGCAACAACGGGCGTCAGCGCTGAGATTCCAACAGCTGGTTGTCAGCGGTGAGATCGCGACAACGGAGGCCAGCAGCGAAGATATGCAGTTGACTGTATGCTGAGCAGCACAACGACCATCCGGGAGCAGTGCAACGAGCCCTGTGTGATGACTGGTTGCCTGCAGCGGAACGACTGCGCTGAATTCTTGGCTGCGAGGTTTGGTGAGTGCGGGACTTTCTTCTTCTGAGTTTTGCCAGGCTTTTGTTAGTGTCAGAAACAGAGCTGGTAATTGTGGTTGTCGTTGCTGCCGGGTTAGCTTGCGGCAAGACAATAGTAGGCAGTAGAGAAAGCAGCATTCAGAGCAGCCATGGATTTGAAGTCGTTGCGCAAACCGAAATTGCTGGAGCTTGCAAGAGAGTTGGGTCTGGATGTCTCAGACAAACTCAGAAAACCAGAACTGCTAAGGGCTATTCTTGAGTTAGAAGCGGAGGATGACGAGCTGTCGGAATCCCTGGAGACCATTGAGGAGAGGGCAAAAAGATAGGAGCGTGAACTTAAAGAACAGAAAGAGAAAGATGAGCGTGAACGAAAAGAACAGAAAGAAAAAGAAGAGCGTGAACGTAAAGAACAGATAGAACGAGAGCAACAAGAGAAAGAAAGAGAGCGCGACCGTCAACACGCTTTGGAAATGAAGCGTCTCGAGTTAGAGATGGAACGCGCTCGTAATGGAAGTCAGGCACACGGTGCAGGAGAACGAGTATTGTTCAAAATGACTGACCTGATGCGGCCGTTTAAGCTTGGAGAGGACATTGGTTTGTTCCTGGTTAACTTTGAGCGAACGTGCGAGAAGCAGGGGTTCTCTCGGGAAACGTGGCCACAGCGCTTGCTCACTTTGTTACCCGGCGAGGCGGCCGACGTAGTCGCTCGCTTGAAGAGAGAGGAGGCAGAGGATTTCGACAAAGTGAAATCGAGTCTGCTAAAAAAGTACAGGCTGTCAGCGGAGGCGTTCCGCCGGAAGTTTCGGGAAAATGAGAAAGGTAAAAGTGAGTCATATACAGAGTTTGCCTACAGGATTATGTCAAACATGCAGGAGTGGCTCAAAGAAGAGAAAGCGTTGGGTGATCACGAGAAAGTTCTGCAGTGTTTCGGGCTGGAACAGTTTTATAGTCGGTTACCTGAGAACGTGCGGTACTGGGTCTTGGATAGGCCAGACGTTAGTACGGTCGCTAGAGCCGCTGAGCTAGCCGAAGAGTTTGTGACGCGTCGGGCTCGTGGAGCTAAGGACGGTCAAAAGGGTGAATTTGGCTCCAAGTTCGAGAGGCCGAAGTTCACGCCCATGAGAGCAAAGGGGGACACACGTAGTGCGGATGCGAGTGAAAGCAGTCCGACCGAACGTAAGGAGACAGCGGCAGCCGAAGCCGACCGCAGAAAGCGGTTCGAGACGAGGCAAGTGCGCGTGTGTTATACGTGTCAGAAGCCGGGTCACTTTTCGGCGCAGTGTCCAGAAACAAAAACAAAAGTCGTGTTTTTGTCATTATGCAGCACTGACGAGAACATGAAGCTTCTCGAGCCTTACATGCGAGACCTCCTCGTGAACGGGAAAAAGTGCCGAGTGCTTCGCGATTCCGCAGCTACGATGGATGTAGTTCACCCCTCTTACGTAGAACCCGATATGTTTACGGGCGAGTGCGCATGGATCAAGCAAGCCGTGGAAGCTCATAGCGTGTGTCTGCCCGTAGCAAAAGTGCTTATTGAAGGACCTTTCGGAGCACTTGAGACGGAGGCCGCAGTGTCATCTATGCTGCCCCCCCCCAGTACCCGTACCTATTTTCGAACAGGTCCGATCACCTCCTGCGCGAGAAGGGGCTTTTGTTTGGTGAGGCTAGCGTTCAGGCCTTAACCAGATCGAAGGTTCGGGAGCTCGCTGCAAAGGCGGTAGTTGCGGGGCCGACGTTGTCGAACAATGAGAAAGGGTCAGAGGCGCAGCAAGCTGATATTCAGAGCACGCCCGAACTGAATAAAATTGAGCCTGTAACGTTAAAGGCACCAGATACTGGAGAGGAAATTACCGATGCGGGAAAGTTAGAAGAGCTATCTGCAGATTTGCTCATCGCGCCTACGTCAGACGGACTTAATAGGTTGCTAAAAGTCAGCAGAGCGGCTTTGATAGCCGAGCAAAAAAAGGATGGAAGCCTAGAAAACATACGCTGCATTGTCAAGGAAGGTATCGCCAAGAAAAATGCTCGCTTTGTGGAAAGAGGTGGGGTCCTGTACCGGAAGTATCTAGACCGCAGGGGAGTGGAGTTCGATCAGCTGATCGTGCCTCAATGCTATCGTCAGGATCTGTTGCGCTTGTCGCATGGGGGTTCGTGGTCCGGACACCTAGGAGTTAAGAAAACTAAGGACCGTCTCTTGCAAGAGTACTATTGGCCAGGGTGTTTTCGGGACGCAGACCACTTTGTGAAGACATGTGACACCTGTCAGCGGGTGGGCAAACCAGGGGATAAATCGAGGGCGCCGTTGAAGTTGGTACCTATCATTACGGAGCCTTTTAGACGGCTCGTTATTGATACAGTGAGACCTCTGCCGGTAACAGCCACGGGGTACAGACACATTTTGACTGTGATCTGCCCAGCGACAAAGTTCCCCGAAGCAGTGCCGCTTAAGGAACTCAGCTCAGTTGAGATAGTCAATGCACTACTGTCCATATTTGCGCGAGTTGGTTTTCTTGCGGAAATCCAATCAGATCAGGGCACAGTGTTTACTAGCGCTTTGACGACAGCCTTTCTCGAAAGGTGCGGGATAAAGCTGTTACACAGCTCAGTGTACCACCCACAGTCGAATTCCGTTGAGAAGCTCCACTCCGTCATGAAGCGCGTGTTGAGAGCATTGTGGTTTCAACAACAAACTGACTGGGAGCTGTGTCTGCCTGGGGTGATGTTTGCATTAAGGACCGCGCCGCATGCGGCTACGGGGTTTTCGCCAGCTGAGCTGGTGTACGGTCGCTCGCTGCGGTCTCGCATGCTTCGAGACGGATCACTGCCCTCTCCAATGGCTGCAGAACATCTCTTCCACAAATGGCCGCCTCCTGCGCTGGAGCCTCGCTTTGCAACAATATTCCTTTGAGGTGCGTTACAAAAAGGGGAGTCTCAACGGTAACGCCGATGGCTTAAGTCGAAGCCCCTAACGTAGGAATCACCCTCAGAGTTGTTTGTTACTGATGTTTTTCTTCCTGAGGCAGGATTTTTAACATATTGCTTTTGTTTATTGTTTCAAAGTGATGACGAGCTTTCTAGTGCAATTTTCCAATTTGTGGACGCGTTCTGAGTGCTGCTAGACTACTGTAAGGAACTAGGCAGTGGTATAAAAGGGGAAAGAGCCTGGCAGGGCTTAGTGAGGGTTGTGCCGTGCTTGCTGACTGAGCGGTTGAGTTTTGGCGTAGTTCTAACGCTTGCCGGGAACGAGAACAAAAATGTCAACTCTCCCGAAGTCACTTTGCAGTGTCCTGAGTGAACCTGAACGAGAGAACGAGGCCTTCTCTGTGCGCTGCGCTCAAGAAACGCCGAAGGACGACCGACTTCGGTTATGAGCATCATCGAGCGACATCCCTCCGGACAGCGGATGCAGTCCCCTGACCATCGGGATCTCCTTCCCCCGGCGGTGCGGTCTGTTACGTTTCGCCTACCACGCGCGGTATAGCCGGCGCGGATGCAGCGGACGCCGGGGCTTCGTTCAAAGCGGCGGACATTTTGGCCCGTTCGGCGCCGCCGCTACGCCTCCCCGCCAAGCGCGTCCAGGCATGTTTCAATGCCACGTGTCTTCTTGTGCGCGTGTGTGTGTATGTGCATGTTGGTGCCCACGCTTGTCAAAGCGCGGCAGCCGGGGAGAGGAGCTCCCCCAACTGTGAAGCGAGGAGGTCTGAACGGCGCCGGCCCGGCGGATGCGTCACCTACTCGTCTCAACGTGCCCGAGCGGCGCCGTCACGTGCGCGTCTATCGAGGCGTTCCTTCTTGCCCTCAACTGCGAGAGTATAAAAGCAGCTGCCCCCGGACGCCAAGAGAGAGGCTCCGATTTCTTCAGTTGAGTTACGTGCTCTCCCGTCTCTCCACTTCGGTCGACCTGAGCGCCCGCTCTTTTGCGATGCTAGAATAAACAAGTTGTTCTGTTACCAGTCGACTCATGCTTTGCCGGGACCTTCGGATGCTTCCAGTTGTGCCCCAGGCCGCCAGGCCAACGCTACCCTTGGGGCTTGCGACCCAGCTGCAACAACGGGCGTCAGCGCTGAGATTCCAACAGTACCCGAGCACACGAGGGTTGGGCCCTCCCGCGTGTAGCCGTGCGCGGCTTAGCCGTGTCTGAGGAAATGGGGATCCTGGGAGTTGAGCTGATGCTGGGTGTTTCGACCTTTAAGGCCCCCCGGCGGAGGCAACACACCCCTTTGGCCTCTGCTTCACATAGACGGCACCCCCGGACTGACCCACTCGGGGGAAATCGGCAGTCGCCTTTTCCTGTCCTCTCCAATCTTCGACTTTCTCTCTCGCCTTTTTCATCTTTCCTGTCTTCACTTCTGCTCACTTCCTAGTTTCCCTGCGGCAAGGGTTAACCTTGTGTGGCTGGCCAGCCTTGGCTATGCTGTATTTGGTTATAGCAGCAATGTACAGCTGGCGTTGGCAGGGTTTTCCTTGCAGGAGCTTCTGTCACGTCCCCCTGTTGGGCTCCATGGTGGGTGGTTGGCATCGCGGCCGAACACCTAACTATAGCTATGGAAAATGCTTTTCCTAAACTACCTGATCGCCCTTAGAAACGAGGGCGCACCGACGATCTCTTTCAGTTTTTCGGACAAGTCCAGAACTTTCCTAGATTCCATGTGATTCACTCAGAAAAGCCAGACAAACTAGTGCGTAACATTTCACCGTTCCTTGTTTCGAAGTCTTTTAAATGAAGTTTTTGGAACAGGATATAAGGCGTCGAGAATGACAAGTGGTGATCTTCTCTTGGATCTCCACGATCAGAAGCAGTACGAGAAACTACCGAAACTTGTGTCATTTGGGGAAACCCAAGTAACAGTAACCCCGCACCGTACCATGAACACCACCCGCGGCGTTGTCTCGGACGATGACATGCTAGAGCTCACTGAAGCTGAACTCTTGGAGGGCTTCAGTGAACAGAATGTCATAAATGTTAAGCGAATTAAGATGAGGCGAGATGGTAAAGAGATCAAGACGAAATACCTGATACTCTCGGTTCAAGTGTCCTCCCCGAGTCCATCGAGGCCGGTTATATCAAACTTCGTGTTAGGCCATACGTGCCCAATCCTCTTAGATGCTTTAAGTGCCAAACGTTCGGTCACGGTTCACAGAGCTGTCGAGGCCGGCTGACATGTGCCAAGTGTAGTGACAATGAACATTCCTCCGAAACATGCCAGAACACTCCACATTGTGTCAACTCTGATGGCGAGCAAGCCGCATACTCGCGGTCCTGCCCGTCCTGGAAAAGAGAAAAGGAGATTGTGACAATCAAAGTCAAAGAAAACATATATTTCAAAGAGGCACGTAGGCGGGTGTCATACCTGTCTAAGAGCAGCTTTGCCGATGTGGCGCGTAAGGGGGCAACGTCACAAGGGCCTCCGGCGGCTGTCCGACCCACAGGCAGTGAGTCGGCAGTTACGCCATCTGCCCCCGCAGCGGCTGCAGCTAGCGCTGCTCCGTCCACACAGCAGATTGAACTATCGACCCCGAAGGTGGGCGCAGCCGAGGCTGCCCCAACCTCCCCGGCCCCTTCCAGCGCTGGCAACAGCCGGCGCACCCAGATCCTGCCGGGTGCCCCATCGACCTCCGGGCTGGTGGGCGCAGGGGTCTTGCCCTCCAAGGCAGGACTCTCTCTTGTAACTTCTCGCTTGCAAGAGTACGTGTCCGGTGCCTCACAAGAGGCAATGGACACTACACCTGTCCTCAAGGCGCACCAAACGCCTAAGGAGCGGCGAGGCTCCCGCGAACGCTCCAGAAAGGGCAGAACCCCCGTTACAGGGCCTCGAAACAGCTCTGTAACCTAACCTCCGTTTCCATACACACAGCACTTATTTACTTTCAATATGGATACACAAATTATTCAATGGAACGTCAGAGGTCTTCTTCGGAACCTTGATGATGTGCATGAGTTTATCCAAAAACACAATCCAAAAGTGCTGTGTCTACAGGAAACACACCTAAAACCACAGCACACAAACTTACTCCGACCGTATGTCACGTTTCGCAAAGACCGCGATGATGCTGTTGTATGGTCAGGCGGTGTTGCCATTTTTATCCATAAAAGCATTTCCTGTGAGCGCTTACAGCTACGAACGTCCCTTGAAGCAGTGGCGGTTCGAGTTCTTCTCCTAAAAAAACTCATTACCATTTGTTCCCTTAACATACCCTCACATTACAATTTAAACAAACATGAATTTCAGTCCTTTATAGACGAATTGCCTGAACCTTGCGTTGTTGGCGACTTCAATGCGCACAGTTGCCTGTGGGGCGACTCTCGTATAAATGCGCGAGGTCGTCTTGTTGACCAGTTCCTTTTCTCTTCTTGTGTGTGCCTTCTGAATAAGAAGGAAGCCACATATTACTGTCTTGCAAACAAAACCTTCTCGAACTGATCTCAGCATAGTTTCCCCTTCCATACTGCCCGAACTAGAATGGGAAGTTACAAACAATCCTTACGGAAGCGACCACTTCCCCATACTGATAAGAACACCTAAAGAAAACGCATATCCTCCACAAGCTCCTAGGTGGAAGATAGACACAGCCGACTGGGAGAAATTTCGAACTCTCACCAGCATCTCATGAGCTGACATGTCTTCTTTAGAAATTGATGCTGCTGTGGATTATCTTACATCTTTCATAATAGATGCCGCATCAAAATGCCTATCCGAAGTAAGTGTTTTGGCATGCAAATCACGTGTACCGTGGTGGAACAGAGAATGTAGGATCGCCCGTAAGAATCAGAACAAAGCGTGGGGGTTGCTACGCGCTTCTCCCACTGCAGAGAATCTTATCAACTTTAAAAAAATAAAGTCCCAAGGCAGGAACCCGCCGAAAGGCCAGAAGAGAAAGCTGGCACAAGTTTTTATCGAGTATTAACTCGTTTAGGGATGAGGCCAAAGCCTGGAACAGAGTTAATAGGATTAGAGGGCGGCAAACATATTCACTCCCCCTGGTAAACACACAGGGCGATACACTGCAAGACCAGGCAGACTCACTTGGGGAATATTTTGAGAGCGTGTCACGTCCAACAAATTATACACAATCCTTTCTCAAATACAAACAAACAGAAGAACGTAAGCCATTAACAAGAAAAGGTCGAGAGAATGAGCCTTACAACCGTCGTTTTTGTATTGCCGAATTGAGAGCTGCCTTGAGCGCATGCAAGAGCTCTGCACCAGGATCGGACAGAATAATGTACGAAATGATCAAAAACCTACACAATGACACGCAAGTTACACTACTCGCACTTTTTAACACTATTTCGGCTGTGGGATACCTTCCAACCGCATGGAAACAAGCCATTGTGGTCCCTGTTTTACCGCCCGATAGCCCTCACAAGCTGCCTTTGTAAGGTATTTGAAAAAATGATTAATCGGCGACTAATTCACTTCCTTGAACTGAGCAAAATGCTAGATCCCTATCAGTGTGGCGTTAGAGAAGGGCGGTCCACAACTGATGATCTTGTACGTATTGAAGGATATATTCGCGACGCTTTCGTACACAAACTGTTTTTCCTATCGATATTTCTCGATATGGAGAAGGCGTACGACACAACGTGGCGGTACGGAATCTTGCGAGACTTGCCGAGAATGGGCATCCGTGGCAATATGCTAAAACTGATAGAAAGTTACCTGTCCAACCGTACCTTCCGCGTGAAAGTCGGGAATATACTATCACGTCCATTTATACAGGAGACTGCTGTACCCTAGGGAGGTGTGCTCAGCTGCACGCTCTTTATAGTTAAAATGAACACACTTCGCGCTTCATTGCCACCAGCTATATTTTATTCCGTGTACGTAGATGACATACAAATAGGTTTTAAATCCTGTAACCTTGCAGTGTGCGAAAGACAAGTACAGCAGAGTTTGAACAAGATATCTAAGTTGGCAGACGAAAATGGATTTAAAGGCAACACCACAAAAGTTCTTGCATTCTCTTTACAAGAAAGAGAGGCCTGGTTCCAGACCCGTGCATGGAACTGGGTGGACAGCAAATACCTGTCAACAAAGAACAGAAATTTCTAGGTGTAATACTTGACTCTAAGCTCACTTTCATCTCGCACATAAAATATCTCAAAACTAGTTGTCTAAAAGCTATGAACTTGCTAAAGATGGTATCACACACAACATGGGGTAGCGACAGGAAATGTATAATGAATATTTATAAGAGCCTCATTCAATCACGGTTAGACTATGGCGCCATAGTGTACAACTCTGCCGCCCCGAGTGCACTAAAGACGCTGGATCCTATCCACCACCAGGGTATCCATCTGGCCACAGGCGCATTCAGAACTAGCCCCATTCAAAGCTTGTATGTAGAATCGAATGAGTGGCCACTCAATCTGCAGAGATCTTACACCAGCTTCACATATTTCCTGAAACTGCACTCTAATCCTGAACATCCGTGTTGTGAAACAATTAAAGATTCTACATGTACTGCACTTTTCCGTAATCGACCCTCTGTGAGACAGCCTTTCTCATTCCGTTTGAGGGAGCTTAGCGTGGAAATGGATGTTCCAATCTTCGAATACCGCTTGATGCCTCCAGCGAAGCAGCTACCGCCTTGGCTATGGCAAGTGATAAAATGTGATATGTCCTTTGTAACAGTTACAAAACACGCACCAGAATTCTAGATACGAATGCATTTCCTAGAAGTCTAGTACAAGCACTCATGCACAGAGTTCTACACAGACGCTTCCAAGTCACATGCTGGATTATCCCATGCAGCCGTCGGTCCATCTTTTTCGGAATCCGATGTACTACATCCAGAAACAAGTATCTTTACGGCAGAGGCCTATGCTATATGGTCGGCTGTAAAGCATATACGGAAATCAAAACTCCAAAAAGCCGTAATATATACAGACTCCCTAAGTGTGGTGAAGGCCTTAATGTCACCCTACAAACATAAAAATCCTGTGCTTACTGAGATCTATTCCGACCTGTGCACAGCTTATCTATCTAACCAGCATATCATCATATGCTGGGTACCTGGCCACAGGGGAATCGACGGTAACGTTCTGGCAGACCAGATGGCTACGTCAATTGCACCCCCTGATGTTAATAATACTGCTTTGGTGCCTCTCACAGATCTGAAGCCTTACATACAAAAGAAACTGCGAAACCACTGGCAACACATGTGGGACGCAGAAATAAATAATAAACTGCACGTTATAAAGCCACAGTTAGGTTTTTGCCTTCGCCAACAAGATCTTGGCGAACAGATGTCCTATTCTGTCGCCTCAGAATAGGACACACATTTGGCACCCATAATTATCTGCTTACTGGAAGTGAACCTCCAACCTGTGGTAGATGCGGTGAGAGGCTTGCCGTCCTCCACGTGCTCCTGGAGTGTCGGGAAGCCGAAACGGAGAGAAAGAAACATTTTCCGCTTGCTTACCATTATTACATCCCTCTACACCCGGCTATGTTTCTTGGTAAGGAACCGCTTTTTGACACCAAGGCAGCCCTAAACTATTTAAATGATGTCGTACTACACGTTTTATGCCCATTAAATTCGTAGAGCTTCCTCGCTCCAGAGGATGCCACTGCGATAACAGTTTTGCATAGCACGTGCCTCAAGGCCCTTGTTTCTCAAGGGCTCTAAGGAGGCAGTAGTGCTCTAGCATATCTTATAACCTTATATATTTTTACACATCGTATCATTCTTTTTAAATGCACCTTAATGTTCATAGTACACGTCATAAGTCATCGCAATATTCTCATTACACAGATTTTACGCACTTTAGCGCGACCATTTTTAAGGCCTCTCTACAGCCACGTCACACCAACTTCATCGAACTCATGATTACGCTGCGAAGTCATCACCACGGACATGGCGCTCTTTGGCCATACTTGGCCCTTGCGCCATAAAACATCAAACATCATCATGTCTTTACGAGCTGGTGTTGCAGGTGTCATTCGTAACGAATTCATTTGAGCCTCCTGAGCTCTAAACTGCGTGCGGGCTGTTATGCGGGGCAAAGCGCAAAGTTTTTCCGTTCATATGGTGAGGAAAATAAGGTGCTTAATCATTGTTGTATTTTGTAACAAAATTTTGCTCGTTCTCACCAGTCTTTCTTTTACTGTTTTCTTTTCTAAGGGAGCGCCAACAATCCGATGTGGCCTCGCACAAGCGAAACAGATCTGATACCCGGTAGCTGCAGTTGGTGGGGCTAATTTTTTGGAATGCAGGTGCGGTTGTTGTCTTGTACCAAAGGGGTCCCTGATGATGCAGCTTTAAGTAGGGATGGTAATTTTATGTGCCTTGTCATGGTTTGTGCAACTGTACAACACATGCATCTGTCATGCTCGCCCTGTTATACGGGCTTTGAATGCACATGTAGTTGAACATTATAACTACTGTAGTTCCTCATTTTCCTATGAGTGCAGGTTTAGCATCATATGCTGCTTGTTCGAGTGCTGTAGGCTTGTGTTCTGAATGTTGTACTCTTAAGTGGTTGCACGATACAATTGGCCTGGTGCATTTTCTATTTCATTTTGAGAGGACTTTATATCTTCGCAACAGTGATGGCATGGGAAAAAACTACAGCCCTTCTTACTATAACATCTATTTTGTTTTCAATGTGCAGGTGGTGAAGGGCAGGCGTCTGCTAATCAGGCAGTCAAACGACCTCGTCAGTTGGTTGCCAAACGCGGCCAACCCAGTAGTGACCATGACAATCAAGACCAAACTGAAAGTGTAGAGGACAATGTTCTGCGTGCTTTAATAATATATGGCACCAACACAGTGCTGTAAAATCCTTCACAGGTTACGTGCCAAAAAGCTCACACGGGTTCTAGCATATAGCGCGCGGTTTGTACAAACGTATTAGCATAATTACCCGATGTATTCGCTTCTGCAGTCTGCACAGCACTCAGTGTGGCCATTGTGGACTTGTATGAGGCCTTGAAGTTTGATTGAATCGACACAGCGAAAATGACAGGTTAGAAAAAATGCGAAACACGCCTTCCGCCCAGCTAAAATGCCCAAGTTTCGCTTTCGCGCCGGGTCACATCTCCCGGCGTGGCAGCCAGGCCTGCTACTTCGCGGCGCTTGGGATAGATGGCGTGACCGGCGCTCATCAATATGGCGGCGCGCTTTGAATTCATGGTGCTCTGGTGTATAACCATAAAGAGAGAAATATAACAAAGGCGATATTCTGGACATTCCGCCATTTTCTTCGATGCGTGACGTAGACGCGACGCGAATAAAATGGCGCCGATGGCCCCGTTTTGCTTTCGAAACATGACGCCAACTTGTTTTGCCTAAGAAACTGAAATGAAGGTGCTGAACGTAAGGTTCTCGGTAAAGCAAAACAGTTTCCCCCCGCCATAAAAATAAAGCATCTAGCTCAAAGCGCTTGATTATTCCGCCGAAAACGCTTCTCGCTTCCGTCGTCTGCTACGTACAAGCCGTCGTCTGCTTCATTAGGCAAGATGCGTGTCCGGGGGAAATGGGATGAGGCATCGTATGTTGGCGCCAACGCGCTTGTTTTCGACCTTCAGCCAACATACGCGACCTCCCAGTGGTGATGCTCGCGCGTTCTAGGCAACGTTATCGCTATCTCGTGAAACGCAAATGACTCATCCCGACTCTGCTGGTTGAGAAATGGCCGAATATCACCGATAGCGTTGCGCGCGCCATATATATTCACTAGCGCGACGCAAGCGCCGGCGCTGCCATCTCTTGTTCACTTCGCTGGTTACTCGCACCGCGGGAGGAAACTTCAAGGCGCCGCCTTGCGTAAATTTTTTTTTATAATTTAGAAAGACTCCGTTGTAATAACTTGTGATTATGCGAGAGCGCATTAATCTTGATTACAATACAAATGCAGTAGCGAAAAATGGACAACATTGCCGAAAATTTGCTAGGTTCAATCAATAATATTTCGTGTAAACGCGTTCTTTTAAAAAATGATGGCCCCAAACACAAATGCCAACACCACCCGAGAGCGATGTAAACACTATGAGCACGCGTTATGAACAAAATACTTTTATGGCGCCAAACGACGGGCAAAATGTGGCGATACGCATTCCTTTCGGCTGCCATTGCATATGGCTGCTCATTAGCATAATTCGCGCGGCTCGTCGCACCACAAATTATGGCGGAAAATCTTAGCAATGGCGGCCCAGCGCAACGTCACGCATCGTCAAAATGACGTTTACGAAATAGTCCTTCCTGTGACGCTCCTCACGGGAGATTCCTTCAGGCAATCAACAAGCTGGCATGGCGGCTATCTTGGATCGTCACCACATATTCGCGAAATTGCAGATGCATTGCACTGACTTCTGTACGCTACCGCTCACCTTCTTTTTGAAGCGCTAACGTCGTAATATAGCGCTGCCAAGGAGTAAAAAAATGTATTAGTCAATAAAATTTGCATCTCCACGTCACGTTTCATCATCTTGATAAAAACCCAAAATTGCATTTCACAAAACATCCGTTTCCCGGCACAAATTTCAAGGCACGTGAGCTCTTCACAGCCAATCAGAGAGTCAACATGGCGGATAATGGCGGCCGTGCAGCCGCCATGCGTGTCGAGAATAGCGCCCCAAGAGGGGACTATCAGCGAAAACTGGCAACAGGAAATGCGTCACGCTAGTATTAACGCCGACCGTTTGCTGCACCGAGCATCGAAAAAAAGAAAGAGAATGCGAAATGACAACAGAAATTGTTTTATATCTTTATTATTTTCCGGCAAAAGCAAAAATATCTGCGTGTCAATTAAATTAATCTTTGCGGCTTACTTCCGCTGCCTAGCGACAGGCTTATTGGCGAATGACGAGCCAGGTGCATTCGTCATCCGTTAGACACACCGCCGAAGCGAGCGCGTCCGGCCGCTCATCTGAGCGTTGGCCTGTTCGGTCACCCGCCTGCATGTTTTTCTTTTTTTTTGGATTTAGCCTGGTTTGGTGGGCTCCCGGCGAACTTCGACATGGCACCACTGCACTATAGGACTACGGCAAGGCGACAAATTTTGTTCGACAGTCTCTACCTCCCAAGCAGTGCGGCTTCCGCACTCACCGCTCTACGGCGCACTGCATTGCTGTCGTCATCGGTACCCTTGAGCAGGCCAGGCTCGACGGGGAAACTGCCTTCTTGGTGCTCCTCGACGTCCGAAGCGCATTCGACTGCCTTCCCTCACGCCACCATCCACTCGGCCGTGCGGGCCCTCGGTGTGGTTGGGCAGGCTCCTTGCCTACATCGAGGCCTTCGTCGCCGACAGAATATCTGCTGTCCGAGTCGGAGGGACGGTCGGCTCGCCTCGTCCCGTGAGCTGCGATGTGCCGCAGGGAAGCGTGTTGAGCCCGTTTTTGTTCAACCCTGCCCTCGCGCCGAGCATCGAGTGCATTCCCAAAATTGGGCCCTTCCCTGTGCGTGCTGTACTTTACGCGGACGACATCGCGCTCTACGTGAGCGGGCCGACCTCTGCGATGGGCGAGATGCGCTCCCGGCTTCAGGCGGCGCTGGACATCGTCACGGACTGCCTGCGCGCCATCGGCTCGCGACTGTTGTCGACGAAATCCGAGGCGCTAATCGCCGCCGCACCGGCTACGTGCTCTTCGAGTCCCCCTGCCCTGGCGCCTGACAGTGCAGTACCTGGGGCTCACGATCGACAACCGCCTCACTTCGTTCGCTGCCGATCGCCGGCTGCGCGCTCAGGTGCGCCGAGTGGAGAGTGCGGTGCGCGGGCTGCTCGTCCGCGGCGGCGCACTATAGCTCCGCAGTGGCGCTGCCCAAGGTGCTCTACGCGCTGCCGCTGTGTAGTGTGAGTGCCCGACTGTGGAAGTGCACCCACGGTGACCACCACCGAGTGCTTCGCATGTGCCACGGTCTACCTCGCGCATTGCGGAAACGCTCGCGGAGACTGGTGCGTGGCCCGTCTTCCTAACGGCTGATCTGCGTGCCATCGGCGACCTCGAGCGCCTCTCCCGTGCCCCGGACGGAAGCTCCATCCTGTCCCTCCTTCGTCGCCTACCCCGGTCTCGAGTGGGAATAGTGTGTGAGCTCCTTGACTGCCTGGTTGTCGACCCCCCGCCCGCCCCGCCGCCCTGGCTACCGCCTCACCAGCGCACGCCACTTCACGTGTGTCTCGACCTCCCGCGCGTCCGCTACAAGCATCGCACGCCTCTCTGCGCTGTAGATCAGGAGGCTGCTACCAGGATCGAGGACGACTTGGGGGAAGGACGCACTTGTTTGCCGATGGCTCCGTCCTCGGCGACGGCTGGGCGGCTGGCGCCTGTGTTGCGCCGTATCTTGGCGCCACGAAGCAGTGCCGGCCCTTCTACCGGGCTTCCTCTACGACAGCGGAGCTCGCGGGATTACATCCCGCCGCGAATATCCTCGAGGATATCGCCGCACATCACCCGCGCGGCCATTCTCTGCTACTCGACGTCCGCGCTGCAGCAGCCACTGCTCGAGGAACGTGCGCCGCCCCTTGCCCAGCGCCTCGCCTGCCGTCTGCAAGGCACTGCAAGGGAGCGGCGACCTGCGCCTGCAGTGGATCCCTTCCCACGTCGGAGTCGCGGGTAACGAGACCGCGGATCAGCTGGCCAGGCGCGCGCACGACCCATCCGCTACGCTGACGGCCCGGGTGAGCTCGCTGGACACAACGCGACTCCACTTCAAACGGGAGCTCGCGCTCAGCATCCGGACAGCCGTGTTGCGCGGGGGCGCCCACCGCGCCATCTCCATGGTCAGTGCCTCCGGACTAGAGTAACAACGAGCTCTGGTCCAACGGGCTCGAGCGCGGGCTTCGACCAATGATGACCCGGACTAAGGACGACACCTATAGTTTAGTGGAGTTTACAAGCCTCACCCTCTCTGTTAAATAAAACTTTTCCCCACCACTAGGGTCGCTAGAAATACTTGCTAGTCTGCCGTTCGCGCGGAGCTCCCGACGGAACCGGTTGGCTACGCCTCGGATGAATGCGCAGGGGGCGCTGCACACAATCGGAGCGTTGTGCCTAAACGGACGGTGGTGCGGTGCCTGCCGTGGCTGCGGAAGTGTTGCGCGCTGCTTTTTGGTCGCAAGCCCAGAATAGTGTTGTTTTTTTTTCAAATACGTGAACGCTAAGTTGCGTGTGTAATGGTGTGCGTCCGCTCATAGATGTGCGATCGCGTCATGTCTAGGCAACGTGACAAGCGCGACAGCACGTGTTTCGTGCCGGGATGCAAGAGCGGCTACCGTTCCTGCAAGGTGAAATGCTCTCTTCAGGACACCAAAGGACGCAGAAAAGAGGCGACAGTGGGAGCGCAACATCAAGCGCGGCGACAGAGTGCTCGACGAAGCTAGCGTCGTTTGCGAGCGACACTTCGAACCGTGTTTTATTGAGCGAAGTTTTAAGACTGTGATTAAGGGCACGGAAGTGGAAATTCCCCGGGATGTGCCGCAACTCGCGAATGATGCTGTTCCTACACTATTTCCTGACGCCCCAAAGTATATCTCGAAACCTCTGCCCCGGAAGAGGAAGGATAGAAACGTGTGCGAGCAGAAGCAATCGCCGGGAGTCAGAGCACCACCAGAGAAAAAAAAGCGCATTGATCCTGAAGCACCAGTGGAGGTGGTTCAAGAATCTAGCGGCGGTGGATCATGTGACGCGATTCTGCTCAGGGAATGCAGAGAGCTACAGCCACCACCACCTTGGACAAATGTCGACCTTTCGGATGCTCAGCAAGTAACATTCGCACAGTGCCACACAAGTGAGGACGGCTCTCAGGACGCCTTATACCTAAGTCTACGAGTTCTGCTCCGTCGCAGTGATTCGAATGATGCTGCCATGAAGGCTACTGTGTATATTAGAGGGAAAAAAGTGAAGGTGTTAGACGTCAAATCCACAGAAGAGGCGATAAATCTTCTTCAGGACATTGCAAAACTCAGTCTGTGCCCTGGCTGCGGACTGAAGCCCTTAGCAAATCCTTTACGGCTTCAAATGGGCGTTGCTTTGCAGTAAACTGTTCCATTCTTTCGGATACAGCATGCATAGCTTGCAAATACTTGCGAAAGCTAACTCAAAACTCCCTGTCAATGAGGAAGAAATCAAGATTGCCGTGCCTAAAGAAGACGCCGACTTCAATATCTCGGGCAGTGCGACGTATGAAAGACAAGGTGGCAAAAAACTTCGTAAGGCTCTAGATAAAATGAAAAATGAACATGAACAGCTTTAAGCAACAGAGTTTGAAAGAAGGGTTAGTGGCCTTCCTCCTAAGCAGAAGCTTGCTGTCAGAACTTGTTTTGAGGCTGCAAAACGCAAGTCAACGAAGGGGGTGGCATATTCTAATGAGTTGCTACTGAATGCATTCTGATGCGAATGAAGAGCCCTAAGTTGTATGAACATATGCGACGACACAACATCCTGGCTCTTCCAGGTAAAACATGCTTACAAAAGCGCATCCACAGCTTCAAGAGTGGATTTGGTTTCAATCCAAATATATTTAATGCTTTATCCGAGAAGTCATAACATATGGATGAGTTCTCACGCAGAGGAGGTATCGTCTTTGATGAAATGAAGATCTCCGAGCACCTTGACGTGAAATTAAATGGTGAGTGGTTTTTAAGCCTTACTTACACCCGTAAGTAAGCTTTACATGAAACATGTGGCAACTGTGTTTACACTACTACTTGTACTTTTTCAGGTGAGCTAGAAGGATTCGTCGATCTTGCTCAGTTCACGCCCGATTCCCAAAAAGACTCTCGGACCATGGCATGGTAGTTCTGTTTCAGCCTTTCCAGGGTAATTTTTTTTCTAACATATAGGTCGAATTTGTCGCGTTACTGTTAAAACACTGTGTTTGTGGAAAAAGTAAATTTGCTGTTTTATCTTTCCAGGCAAGTGGGCACAAGTCCTTGGGATTTTCGCATCACGTGGCAATGTCAAGGCGGACACCTTAGCCAAGATCATCATTGAGGCGACAATTCTCTGTGAGAGAGCTGGATTCTTCGTTGACTATGTCACGTGCGACGGAGCAAGCTGGATAGATCAATGTGGAAGCGCTTTGGCATTTGAGGTAACTCCTGAACTAATTGAATTGCGAACTGTTGTTGTCTTAAGATCATTAGGGTGGTTACGGCGTTACTGTTCCAAGCATTTGCTTAAAGCGCTGCCTCATTTCCTTGCAGGTGCGAGCACAGGCACACGGTGCAAGGCGCCACATCCTGCCAGCTCAACAAGCCATCTGCACTTTCTCTCAGATTTCCCCCATCTTGTTAAAAATGTGCGAAATGCATTTGTAGGCAAAGGGTTTAACACACCTGAGGGTCCCGTGCACGTTCAACCAATCCGAGGCGCTTGGAAAATCGACAGCCAGAGTGTTTCACTTAAATCCATGCCGAAGATCACCAGCATGCACCTGAATCCCAATTCTTTCGAGAAAATGAGAGTTGCTCCAGCATTCCAACTATTTGGTGATGACATAATTAGAGGTCTTTTTATTTATCGCACCCAGTCAAGACGATCTTATGACTTTGTGGGAGCAACCGAATCTTTCGTAAAAAGGATGAATAAGCTCATCAGGATAATGACTGCGCGTGTGCCAAAAGCAGCGTTATACCCGCAGTCACCAAACTTTGAATTCTTAAAGGACTTCCTTGAACACCTCACAGAGTGGGAGAAGCATGCAAAGGCCACAATCGGTGGATTTTTGAGCAACAACACAGCAGAGGGACTCCGAGTGTCTATTCAGAGCACACTCAGTTTAGTTGCATTTCTCGGCACACTTGGCTTTAAGTACTTGATGACTGCAAACTTGAGCCAAGACAGGCTTGAAAGCGTATTCAGCATCGTTCGGCAATCATCAGGAAGTAGAGACCATCCGAATGCCGCTCAGTTTTTGGTAACTTATTGCGCTCGCATTTTACAATCTTGCGAAACCACCACCATCGGGAAACTGTACCAGAAGTTGTCACGTCCTTAGTTTCGGTGCCTAAGGAACACCCAAGCAGCGAGAATATGCTGGCTATTCTCGACAGCCTTATTGATAAAGAAGCGCTCAATGAGGCAGAAACTGCATTGGTCTCGTGTGCTACACGTACAAGTATTACGTCTGACCACAGTGCCTGTGTGACAGGAAAAAGTCACGAGATGTTAATTTATTATATCTCAGGCTACATAGCTAGAAAAGCACTGAAGAAAAGCCATTGCATAGAGTGTGCGTCAGCCCTGACGAGTGAAAAAGCAGTGGCTATAGAAAATGATCAGGCTGCACTACAAACTTTGATAATGGTGGCTTACTCTATCCGTCTGGCCCCTTGAAGAAAATTGTCACCGTCCTTGAAGACAGCTTCACTACTTATTTTAGTCTGAATAAGTTGCACGAAAAAAGCATTGTTGACTTCGCTGATTTTTTTTAACACATGTAAATGTTCCGTCTCTGGCCTGCGTGAAACATGGACGTGAAATTATTAATGGCATAATGAAATTTTATATTCTGCTTCGCCTGCGCTTCTACACGAAGTCTATCAATGTTGAGAGGGCAGCTAAGAAAGAGCAGCTGAAGCTGTTAAAGATAAGATGCCAGTAGGTGGTGAAAACAAAAATGTGGGCAGCCTGAGTGCAAAGTGATGAAAATAAATGGGTTCAACAACGATTTTTATTTTGGGCATTACATTAGTGATCCTTTGGTATCTTTTCCCTGACAGTACGTGTTACCTATATAGCATGGGCTAATGAGCCTATTTTACCAAGCACGTGATTCGAAGGAACTACTTATAATGCATGCTTGTGTTCATTACTTCTGTAACACGGTTGCCTAAGCATAAGGAATGCGTTCCTGCAGTTTGCCAAAAACACGTGATGTAGAGGGCTCAGGTTCTCATCTTACATGTTTTAATTGTGCGTGCATCTAGAAGTTTCCAGTGCTCAGTCTGCCTTCTAACTTCATTTATAGTCCGTGGAAGTTGACATCGGATCAATAGCATGAATGAAAACGGCGCTGTCAATAGCGCACTGTTGCGCGCACACACGGTCGTGGGGTTTTGAATCCTCGGTAATGTTTTTGATGCAAGGAATTTTTATTTAATTTCCTCAGAAGGCGGTATTATAATACGTGGATGGGCAGCAGTATTCAGAAAGAAGAATATGATGTAAAAATGAGCGGGTTCGTTTCACCTTCGACTCTGTGGTACGCGCCCAAAATTTTTCGCAATGAAAAAATCGTTTGCGCCGCTACGCCAATAACTGAAGTGCAGATTGAAAAACCACGACTAAGCCAAAATCAAAGAAATAAAACAGTGCAATCGCATGCGCAAGGCAAATCAACACGCGCAGTGAATTTGTTTCGCGGGGCGAGACGCGCGCGTCTAGAGGAGGCGCCGCAGCTGGCATGGCACGCCGATAGGGTCAGGATAGGTTAGGTCAGGAGGTGTCCGTTTCCACAGGTCTTTCGTAGATCTCAGACCAACGACCAGAAATTACACAGAAGCCTTGAATTAACTCGAACAAAATAAATTAGTATGTCAGCTTGCAGCTCAGCTCGATAAGTTGAAAAAACAAGCGGAAAACTTGTACAGACACAACGTGAAAAATCAGCACGCACCGCAAAGTAAGAATAAACACATTAATGAAAACTATATTAAAAGAGTAACACAAAGGAAACGAAAGTTTTTGAATTCTAGCGATATGCATTAAAATTTAATTTCAGTGTTCCCTGTAGGCTCACTCCTGCACACGTCTTGCTTGCATGCCCGTCAAGTCCCGTTGCCGGGGCTTGACGCAGGTGCACACGCAGCCCCAGTCTCGCGTAGTTTGACACAAGGGGCTTTTCCACTGTTTCTTTGTGTTCCTGACAGGCGCCCGTTACGCCCCCCCCCCGCAACATCTTTGTCAAGTATGCGGTTACAGCCTTTAAAGGAGATTTCATGGTGAAAACACTTTCCGTCCAGGCGGTGATACCATTAAAATGTTCCTCGCAAGATTTCAGAACTAGCATGACTGCATCGCTTGGGTAATGAAGGTTGCTGCCTTCAGGGACGTATTCCTTGAGGGACGTCAAGTACGCATGCTCACTGCTGCTTGACCCTAACAATGCAGGCTTGCACTGCTTGCAGTGGCCAACAGATCTGAGGATCCCTTTTATAAGAAACCCACCGACATGAAACAAAATCTCGCACTCAGCTAATGTTAGCTCTTCGACAAACTGGATCTCCGCGTCGTCGATAGCTTCAATCTCGGCTGCCGCTTCTTCTTGCATACCTGCCGACAGCAGGTGGATCAGGTACTGTGCGTCATCGACATCGTAGCTAGTCGTTGACGGTGTGTGGAAGAATTGGCTGACACAAACAAGCTTCAACGCACACTTCATATCGTAGGCGCTTGGAACAGGCTTTCTGAGACGTATAACCGAAAAAAAGATTGCAAACTGGGTCCATCGCAGCTGCATGATCATCAATGGCCATGTCGTGTTGATCTTCAGGTAGGGCCGAGAGGACAGTGGGTCCAGTCCTATCCTTTGGTGCCTTTCTGTGACGAGGCTAAGCTGCGAAAACAAAGGATATCACCAAAATGCATCCTATAAACAGCATTACGCAACAGCGGTACATGCCACGAACGGCTTTCTTAATGTCTTTCACTTTTCTGTGCAAAGCACCGCTTGTTACATTCGTTACACATTTAGAACTCCTGCAGAGCGGCAAAATGCCATTTTCGGTCAGGGCCACTCATTTTTCGTGCCCGGCGCCCTTGTTCCTATATAATTAAGTTACGTAGCAACAGCTTAAGAACGACCCCTCCCCCACCTCCTACCAAGAGATGAAAATGGAACACGCTGAAAAATTGAACAACTTACGTCTGAAGAAAAACACTGTCGGCATCGCATCTGGCTTGAGTTTTTTCCATCCGTCTGCTCTGTTTTGCTCGAAGCTGTTCTCTTCGAAATGAGCCTGCGCGTTCATAGAAAGTCGTAAAATTTATTTCCTTCGCAAGATATGAGCAGTGTTCGCACGCCACCAATTTCTGCGTTTCGTGCGTTCCTAAACATTTTCCGAACTTTACTGCAACTGCGACATTTAAAACCGCACTATTACGTTACGCAAACAATTCCGCACGTGCGAGTAACGTCCAAGTAACGTTAGTTAGCAATGGTTATACTACAGGGTGTCAGAACACTCACGAACTTTGGGCGCACCATTCAACACAGCTTTTTCCTGGTTCTCCTGCACCGTCCGGAAGGTCGAGATAAACGACTCAAATTGATTCGCCTGCAGCACCGAAAAGTTGAAAAACATCAACGAACGCGCAACACACCACGCCATAAATAACACAGACGCGCACATAAGTTTTCAGAACATGACGGAGGCAGTCGAGATATTTTTTGTAAACACTTTGATGTTACTGCTACTAGTTTGCTTAACTGGTAATCTACTTGTCAGCCCAATGTTAACTACCAGGAAACATTATGCGCAATCTACTTCGATCATCACTAACGCTTAAGAAAGTCCACGTCGGAAAAATAATTCCCACGAAGCACCGTAGTACTCACACTGCATATGCACGAGGTTTTCGTGGGCTGCCATTTCTCCCGCTTCATCCTTGAGGGATAAGAAAAGAGCAGATTGGGTGAGGGAACAAACGCGAGTTAATAACATCTTAGTTGAAATCAAGAAAAAGAAATGGGCATGGGCAGGACATGTAATGAGGAGGGAAGATAACCGATGGTCATTAAGGGTTACGGACTGGATCCCAAGGGAAGGGAAGCGTAGCAGGGGGCGGCAGAAAGTTAGGTGGGCGGATGAGATTAAGAAGTTTGCAGGGACGGCATGGCCACAATTAGTACATGACCGGGGTTGTTGGAGAAGTATGGGAGAGGCCTTTGCCCTGCAGTGGGCGTAACCAGGCTGATGATGATGATGATGATGATCCTTGCAGTCCACAAAATTCTTCTTTTTGGATCTCTTGGGAACTGAAACATTCGCCAGCCATTCTTTGAGTGATTTCTGCACAACGGCTCGCAGCAGCCGGGCATTTTGTGGCGACAACACCCAGAGAACTCGTCGCAGCAACGTCCTACCACCTGCACGGTGGAGCGCGCGCAGCGGGCATGAACATGGCGGCGGTGGTTAGAACGAACCGGTTCTGGAGGCGCCGGCGCCGTCAAAGAATAGGCAGTTTTAGTGTTGGGGACGCAAGGCGTTGGGGCCCCAAGCGCTTGGGTGCGTTTGCGTTTGCGTACGCAAGCAGAAACGTGTTATAGGTTAGCGGCCCCAAACGCAAACCGCAATGAGGTCGCATGCGCTCGCAGCACCACCAACGTCTGATTGTTGCTGCGTTATCATTTTATAAAATATGAAGTGAAGCATATGAAGTAAAGTACACTAAACTCTTTTTGTTAGAAGCGGTTAATATATATGAAAACGATGTATGTCGACACTAGGCAAAAGATCCATAAGATTATCTACGCGCTTACGGTACGACTGAGGCCGAGCCGAAGCAATCCATACATACGTTTGGTACGCTGTTAGCATGCTGTTAGGCTTCTCGTGCTGTTAGGCTTCTCGTGCAGCGTAATCCGACGTGGTCTCTGTTTTGATCATTTAGAGCCTCCTGCAAATTTTGACATGACGCCGTTGCGGCGACAGCGTGCCCGTGTGCTATGCGACCAGCTTCTTTACCTTGACCTGTCGCGGACAGATATAGAAGATTTATTCCTCGCCCGCCGCGCGCCCACAGAAAGGAAGAGGATTTCGTCCACCGGTTTCGTGGACGCTGCGGCTATGGATGACCAAACTTTTCGGAGGCTGTTCCGATTCGAGAAGGGCGACCTCCACATGCTCAAGGATGCCTTGCGCATAACGGAAATCCGGAGCAGCCAGGGAGTCACTGTGTCGGCAGAGGAAGCTCTATTGATGGGTCTGCGAAGACTTGCGTACCCCAATAGATGGGATTTAGAGCCCCTGTTCGGCCGTCACGCGTACGCAATGTCAAGCATCGTGAGCGTACTGTTCAATCATATTGACAGCTCATTCGGCCATCTGCTGGACGACTTGAATAACCACAGCTGGCTGCGTCTCAGTGACCTGGAGGATTTTTCCAAAGTAAGTGGGCGAAAATTGTATTGGTGTGATTTGCTTTTGCACACTTCATGTTCTTGCACTGCACCCTTTTTTGTGCTTTTGTTTTTGTGCAACAGTTAAATGTTTACTTCATACGAGGTATTAAAATCTTTTTCTCCAGTTTTGCATGCGGCATGCTATGGCTGCTCATTGCTGTCACCATCCGATTGCTAGTAAATTAAGTAACTGTTTCAGTAGCAAATGTATACTACAGGCTAAAATATATTGTGACACTAAGCTAAGCGTTACCGCTAAAATTGAGCGTGTACATGCAGTTTTGACTGAGGAGGTTTTGTTTGTCTTTACAGGCTGTGTATGACAGAGGGGCTCCCCTGCGCAATTGTTGGGGCTTTGTGGATGGCACGGCAAGGCCCATTTGCCGCCCTTCAGTGAACCAGCGCATGTATTTTTCTGGGCACAAGAGGCACCACGCACTCAAGTATCAGGCAGTCATGTGTGCCAATGGGATTGTGTGCCAACTTGATGGGCCTTATGAAGGGCACAGGCATGACGCTGGTCAGTGTTTCTTTGTTTAATGTAGAGTTTGTAAAACAATTACAGCTATATCGGAATGTTTGTTAGGGCGTTTCAAGCACTATAGTTGACACAGAACCAAAGTAAGACACAATACCACGGATAAAGCACCGACTTTCAATTGACTGATTTTATTAGGTAAATGATTACATATGTCTGTGAAATGCCTTAAGATCTTTCATGACAATGCAAGAGCACAGGTGTTATTGCTCTACAGGTACTGCAGTGCATGCTGTTCTCCCAGTCATTTGTGTTCTTTTCCATGCTTTTTTTGCATTCTTGGTTCCTACTATAATGAGTTGTGCACTTTGCATGTGACATATATAAACATTTACCTAATGAAATCTGCTAGCTTAAAGTCATTGCTTTGTCTGTCGTATGGTGTCTTTCTCTTATTGAACATCAGCTACGACGCTGCCCTTAATACAAAAGTTTACATTTGCAGACAAACTAATTGTGTATGCGAATTTCTTGGGTTCAGGCGAGACCCAAGCAGAGTTTAGATGTTACATATGGGAGCCACTTGTGTCCCCCTTATCTAGAACCAACTTCTCTAACCCAACTAGATGTCCACACACTTGGAATAATTCCTACACATTACCTACACCTTCCTCCTCATTTTAACCATCTGTAAACAATTTTTCATGTTTATTTCAATGACAGTTTCACAAAAATCTAATATGAAACCACTGCTTTTGCCTCATTTCCGCATTGCTACTGCATGTTGTTTACCATGCCACTTACACTGAGGTAGAAATGCATTAAACACACATTCAGGTTGCAACTTGGAAAAGGCAACCACCCGTAATTGATCTTATAGTCCGAAATGTTGAGCTACAACCATCTGCTACGGATTGTTCTATGGTGCGGGCCATCACAACCTATTAAGCACTGCCTGAAACAGTGTCAGAGCTAGAGCCACCCTGCAGTGAAGATACACAACTTCATGGCCATTTTTAAAAGCATTTGTTCTTTTTTTACACAGGTATCCTGCGCGACAGTGGCCTCTACGAGAAGTTGGAGCGGCTAGTGCAGGGTAACTCTTACTGCATCTATGGTGACCCTGCGTATCCTTTGCGCCCTCTCCTGATGAGGCCTTACGCCGGTGCTGCCCTCACTCGCCAGCAAGAGCTCTTCAACAAGCAAATGAGCACAGTTCGTCAAGCAGTGGAATGGGGATTCGGCAAGACTGTGGCTGAGTTTTCATTCCTTGATTTCAAAAAAAAATCAGAAGCTGCTGCTGCAAAACCTTGGGCAGATGTACCGTGTCGCAACTTTGCTTGCGAACTGCCACACATGTATCTATGGAAGTCAAACTGGCATGTTTTTTGGTATCCGTGCAACTGAACTGCACGAATATTCGGGAGTCTAAAGGAGTACCAAGATGATATTTGCCTCCTCGTGGTTTTTTTAAAGGGACACTAAACCGAAACAATAAATCAGTTTAGGCTAATGAAGCATTGTTTGAGAACCCTGTAGGCAGTCATTTCAAAAAATAGTTTGATTATTAGATGAGAAAATGAAGGTCCAAGTATCAGTATTTGAATTTCGCGCCAGAGCCCCAGCACTGGTCTGTCAGCGTGACGTCAGGGATTCCAAAGTGTTTTCGTATTTGGGCCGCATTGGCTGAGTAAAGGTTCCCGAAAGTTGCCATGTTTAATATTTGGTTCCTTTAGAACCCAATGTAGTCAATCTGTACTGCTATATATATAATTAGTAGGCCCTAGAAGATGCCATCAAAATCCAAGACGTCACAGCCCCCAGGTGCGGGAATTTAAGTAGGTGCTGCCACCCGTATTTCGTTTTTGCACTTTTTCTGGCTTACCAAATGTCTTATCGTTGTAAGAGTGGTGTTTTTGGTGTTGTAGAACGGTAATTTACTTATGCAGAAGAAATCATTTTTGTCTTTAGTGTCCCTTTAAATAAAGGTACTTGAGCTCGAAACCTCACAAAGTATATTAACAAGCCTCGGAGTGCCCTAAATAATTTCCTTCAGCTGCTCCGTTGCACGACATCACGATATGAAGGGTGGTGACATGGCAACAGAGCATCTTGACAGTTTGGCACACATTGCAGCTTGCTCGGTCATCTGCTATGCTGCTGCTGTTCATTGCGCAGCTCAGTGTAGCAGCATAACAAACCCCCTGATCACAAGTTGAAGAAAATGCAACAATTTCACAATGGCCTGCTCCAATTTGACCACCACCACCCTTTGCGTCATGATGGTAGGCCACATAGATCTCCTGGGAAAGTAAGCCAAAATGGTTGTGCAATAGCCCGAACAGTAAGTTGTTTATAGTGGTTTGGGGCTGATTAGCAGACAGGGTTCTGCATATTTCGCTTAGCGGGTTCGAAAAAAGATTTGTGCTTACTGCTGCACTGTTCTTGCTAAAATTTTGCTGAAGGACCACATTTTAGAGTCTACAATGTTCAGTGTAACACTTCTCATAGTTAATTTCCTGATTCTTAAGAAAAAAGTGCAGCTGCCATGACGGTGTGACCATAAACTTGTGTTGCCATCTGCCGGCAGCTACAGTACCTGCTATAAGCCTACGAAAAAGGACCATGTTGCCAAAATGTGCAAATCTAAGCTTGTCCGCAATGTAGAGAGTGAAGAGTGCAACAATGAACTCACTTTGTGTCACGTGAACCACAAAGAAGGCATGCCCGCCATTTTAGTTGAGGTTCTAATGATAAAGTGATACGCATGGAACTTGCCACGGGCGCAGCAGTGTCAATAATGTCAAAAGTAGAGTGTGCGAAACACTTTCCAAATGGCTCTTGCAGACAAGCAAATGTCAAATTAGCTATGTGCAATGGCACGGCAGTCCCTACGGTAGGCTTCATGGATGTAAAGGTGCAATGCGAAGAGCAGTGCTTCGAATTGCCACTGGTCGTAGTGAAAGAAGCGCAGGGGGAAGAATGCCTACATTGTGTGGCTTTCTAAAATCAAAATAAATTTGCTTAAAGTCTTGTCTGTAAAGGCTTTGGATAAGGAGACGTCGCTTGCTGAGAAATTTCTCAAAGTGTTTGATGTGGGTTTTGGTACCATTAAGGGGTTGAATGCAACATTGAATTGAAGGAGGAAGTGTGCCCTGTATTCATCAAAGCACGACCAGTGCCACATGCTTTGCGCGAGGGAGTTGAGCAAAAATTGGTCAAGCTAGAAACAGCTGGTGTCATATACAAGGTCAGACACAGTACTTGCAAGCAGTGGTGGAGCAGATACAGCGCAATATGCCGAGGACCGCCTGCTACTTAGATGCAGTCATTGCAGGTGACAATTGCAAGGAGTGCTACCACAGAGTGGAGCAAGTGCTTCGACACCTAAGTGAACACAGCATAATAGTGAACACTAAGAAATGCAGTCTCTTCCAGCAGTGCGTCACATATTTGGGGCACGAGATCGACAAGAATGGCTTGCACCCATTAAGCCATTAGAAAAGCACGAAGGCCCACTAGCATGACCCAGCTGAAGGCTATTTTGGGTTTGGTTAACTACTATGGGAAATTTTTGCCATATTTGGCCTCGGTCTTGGAACCATTGCACTACTTGCTTCAAAAAAAAAACAAATGGCACTGGTCACGTGAATGTGATGAGGCATTCGGCAGATGCAAAGAAATGTTGACTGATAAGAGTATGCTGCAACTCTATGATGTGGAAAAAAAAATCAATCACATGCGATGCATCCGATTATAGGTTACGTGCTGTGGTAGCGCACGTGGTGAACGGGGAGGAAAGGCCAGTTGCTTTTGCTTCACGGTCACTGTTCGTGTCCGAACGTAACTACGGACAAATTGAAAAAGAAGCACTTGGTATCGTGTTTGCTGTAAAAAAATTTCACAAGTACCTGCACAGACGGTCTTTTGATA
Organism: Dermacentor variabilis; assembly: GCF_050947875.1. Taxonomy (NCBI): domain Eukaryota; kingdom Metazoa; phylum Arthropoda; class Arachnida; order Ixodida; family Ixodidae; genus Dermacentor; species Dermacentor variabilis. Next base: position 261,495 of record NW_027460324.1, read on the forward strand.
TAATTACCGATTACCAGCCCATGACAATTTTGTTTGATCCTAAACAGTCGGGCAGTGCAGTGGCCACTGCAAGAGTGCATCGCTGGTTGACATTTTTGGCCGACTACAGCTATAGAACCGAACAAAAGCCAGGATTGGCTATCCAGCATACCGACGCATTGTCTCGCTTACCCCTACCCAACACAGGCAGCAACCCTGAGGAAATCTTTTACTTTTCAGCCCTAAGTGACTTGCTGTTAACATCAAAGGATGTCAGCCCGGAAACGGGGCGCAATGAAATGCTGAGAGCTGTGCGTGACATGATTTGGCATGGATGGCCCAAAGCAGTGTCCAGGGAGCTAAAGCCATTCTGGATATGCCAGTTGGACCTGCAATTGATCTTCTGCAATTGCTGCATGAACAGCACTTGGGGATAACCCAAATGAAAGTATTAGCAAGGTCAATAGTACGGTGGCTTGGAATGGACAAGGCCCTCAAAAACATTGTGCACAAATGTGAAATATGCCAGACTGTACTTGTAGCGCCACCCATACCTTTATCGCTGTGGAAAGTGTGTGAAACACCGTGGGAACAAGTGCGTTTAGATTTCACCCCAGAAAAAGGGAAGACATTTCTTGTGGCTATTGACACGTATTCCAAATTGTTGGAAATTAAAATCATGAATGGAACAACCACCCCGAAGACAGTTGAAGACAGTGGTGTACTCTTCGTTCGCAGCGCATGGCCTTCCTCTGGAGGTAGTGACGGACAACGGGCCAGAGTTTTGAGCCGCTGAGTACAAAGATTTCCTGCAAGCTAATGGTGTGTGGCACACACTGATGCCACTGTGCCACCCGCAGCCTAACGGTGCGGCGGAGCGCGCAGTTCAGACAACTAAAAAGTACTGCTCAAACAAGTGCTAAAAGACACAGAAAAGGGCACCAGTAGAACACTTCAACACAGAATAGATAACATTGTATTCTGTTATCGAACAACGCATCACACCTACACACAGGAAGAACACCTGCTGAATTGTATGAAGGAAGCTGTGGACCCGGTTGTCGCTGCTACACCTAGACATAAAAGATGCAATGAGCGATAAGACTGCCAAAATAAGAACGTCTCCTGATATGCGCAGAGGTCCGCCGCGCGTGTTTGCTGTAGGTGATCGTGTACTAGTGCATTCTGTGTGCGGAGAAGTGGTCTTCAACATATCTAGTGAATGCACGAAAGAAATTGCGGCTCGTGCACGCGGACCACCTGTGACCATTGAACATAGATCCAACGATACGTGACCCACTGGTTGAAGTAGAACTGCCACATGCACCTGACATCACTGATACTACACCGACGACAGACCAAAGCCAGGAGTAATCATCACCAGCAACGACTCCATTGCATTCCGGCAGTCATGAGCAGCTGGTAACCCTACGAAGGAGCGCAAGGGATTGGCGCCCACCTGATTGCCTAACTTATCATTTCTAAAATTGTGCGTGAAGGAAATGTTGTAACGTCATCAGTCATTTGCGTGGCATATTTGTCTGCTCGCAAGCTACTGCTGGCTGCGCATGCGCCAAGAGATGACGTGTGCTTATTAGGAGCCAGAGTATTGTTGTGTTCTCTTCTTGTGGTTGACTTGAGGCTGCCAGCATGCGGCTCGATAATAACTTATCTTCTAACCCGTGCCTGGTATCAAGCTACAACAGGCTGCCTCCATAGCTCTATGACGTGCCACTCTCCGAAACACCAATGTACCGTGCGAACTGCACTGAAAGCGCTGCTTTCAGATTGTTAGATCGCCCCTCATTCCGATGTCCATCGTATTGTTGAAGTTCGGCAGATCGGTCTTCGTTGACAGCCTTTTGCTCCTTCCTCTTCATGTACAGTGCTCACGGAATGAAATAGGACACAGAGCATTTAGTAGAACCCTACATATGTGCAAAGTACACGAAAGCACCATGCCATGTAGCTAGGAATTTGGTCACCAAAGGTGACGAGGACTCCGATGCAGGTGTACGCGCCAGAATTACGTCTATGTGACACGAACTGCAGCCGGTGGAAACGAAAGTATGCGAATTACTTAGCCCTAAATTGATGCGTTTCATTCCGTGAGCACTGTACATGCTGTGCACTTTCAGATAGATGACATGGACTGAGAAGCTGTCAAGCTTGATGGTTTGCGAGCTTGAAATCTTCATGTTGCGAGGTCTTTTCTTTGGGGATGCCAAAGGCCCACACAGACGCTTCGCCTTGGATTTGATGACTGTGTGGGGACATACTACAGTGTCCTCACTCACAACACGGTACTTCCCGGATGTACTTCTCCGGGAAACGCTTCCTGGTATGGGCTTACATATTTGCCATTACTTGCTGGCATGCCGTGACACTTCGATGTACGAACCTTCAAAAAAATGCACATAGGAGAGGTGGTTGAGGCCGCTGAGCTGGACACCATTTCTTCAAAACTGAGTTCTAACCAGAAACAGTGAACATGACGACCAGTGCTGCGGGGAGAGCAAAAACACCATCGAGATGTCTCGAAGCCTTCAACGACGGTGAGGGTGTGAGATTGTGCATATAGACTGGCCAAAGCCTTACTATGACCCTACAGTCGTGTCGAGCCCCTAAGTCACCAGGGTGGCTCTTTTCTGGACGGGAAGTGAATGTAATGAAGACCGGTGCTACTTGACGGAGCAGAGGGCACTGCTTATGCAGAAAGAAGACATTTTGACAGTGCAAGACTCGTGCTGGTTCTGCCATTGCCAGTTAACTCGCTGTGTCTGCGTCGCCATATAAAGAAGAGTTCTATCAGAAAATGCTCCAGTACAAAGCACTCAAAAATGTAGCCTAAGTGAAGGTGCACACGAACATTTGTAGCTGTTTTCAATATGATGCCTGTGGAATCAGCCGCATAAATGTTCAGTGTCAGTAGTCGAGATATGTTTGTGTCTACTTATCGACATTATGTCGAATCTGCTTTACATGAATTTACGGGCGACACATCCAAGATCAGCATGATAACATTTAATTCTCAGTGTTCGTCCCCCATTTTTTATGACATTGTACGTGTTCGGAGAAAATGAGCAGATCGTTGACGTCTTCATTTTCAGTACGAACTTGTCTCACCATGTGATGTGAGAAAATAACTATTAAGCTGCTGCTGTTGTTCTAGTGCAAAGTAGTGTAAAATATGTTGTGTGTGCATGCTTTCACAATCTGAACTCTGCATGTCAGTTTGCAGTGCCATGCAATATTTATCTGTATATCTATTAATTTGATGCCCCAGGGTGTAGCTGACACCTTTTACCGTATAAACCGTGTATAGGTCGAGTGGGAATATAGGTCGACCCCCTTACCTTGAAGTGACGAAAATAGAAAAAATAGAAATGAAGCAAATATTGCCGAAACGCATTTATTTGCAATGTCGGCTGTGTCCCTGGACCACCGGAGCTGCGACTTTAGTCCGAACTTTCATCAGCGTCGTCGGAAGACGGTTCTTTGTCGCTCACCGCCTCCCACAGTGCATCGTCCTCGGTTCCATCCAGCGTGTTGCTTATGCCGCACTTCTTGAAAGCTTTCTGCACCATGGCATCTGGCAAAGAACGTCAGGCCGACAACACCCAGCTGCAGACGGTCGCAAGCAGAGGCCTTTGTAGGCGACCCGTCGGCGTCTTCGGATTGTCGCCGGCCATCCACTCATTGTATTCCTGTCGCACTCTGTCCTTAAAGGGCTTGTTTAGTGCGACGTCGAGTGGCTAAAGGGTAGACGTCATTCCACCAGGAATGATGACAAGGTTGGTTCTAGCTTCCGTGAGCGTGCTTTACTGATTCTGTCAGGTGACCGCGAAACGCATCCAAAACCAGTGTGCTCCGATGACGCAGCAGTGCACCGGGCCGGCAATTCCACACCACGCGAACCCATTTGATCATCATAGCCTCGTCCATGTACCCTTTCTCATTCACGTGCACAACAACAACACCTGAAGGGAAGGCTTCCTTCGGCATGGTTTTTCTTTTGAAAATGGCGAAAGGAGGCAACTTTCTGCCATCTGCCGTGCACGCAAGCATGACAGTGAAGCACGAGTGCTCACTTCCTGTCGACAGGAGTTTCATTTCTTTGGCGCCGCGTTCACTGACTGTGGTAGCTGAAGGCATATCAAACCAGATGGGTCTCGTCGGCGTTTGCAATTTGTCTGAGCATGTAATCGTGCTCCTCTCGAAGCCGAATCACATACCGCTGGAAGCTGACGAGCTTCGGCGAACTCCTCTGGCAGCTTCTGGCATATAGGTAGATGTGCGACCGCAGAGAGAAAATCCCTTGCGCCTCATAAAACGACGCACCCATGACTTCGGTGCGCTGAACTCTTCTCGGCGTAGTCCGGCTTAACGCGTAAGCTCCAAGGCTTTGCAATGAATTGAATGCACAATCACGAGTAGTGACCGCGCACAAAGGTGCTGCACAGAGTGTGCAAGTGCGTCCTCAAGCTGTGGATGTACTACACGTCGGTACGGCTTTGGCTATCTGTTTGCGAACACGTACACCGCGGGTTGCCAGACTGCGACTCACATTCTGCTAATGGCCGCTATGTAAGACGAGGGGCGACTTTCACTCGCTGTTTTTAAGAAAAAATCTCGACTTATATTCCGGTTTACACGGTACATTCATGTGGAAAATTCATGTTAACATCAAAAGTACCTTGTTTGTGATACAGTGCGCTCATGTCCAAGCATGAAGTGGCCTTCAAAGAGTTGTCCAATAGCATGCTTGTTCTTTGCATCAATAAACTAGTGATGTTTTGTGTTTGACTGCTGCATTTTTGTGTACAAGCTTTTTTCTAAGCATTTGCATGCACTCCCACAATATTGTGTTATTGTTGAAATGGGCAAATACCAACTTATAGTACATGTATTCAAATGCAAACACATACATTTACAACAGGACACCATCTGGCCATTTTCCTTCACGACCTGCATGTTAATCTTGACCATAACCTTCAGATTGATGCCATATTCCTGGATTTCGCCAAAGCATTTGACACGGTTCTTGATAAATGTTTACTCCCAGAACTGTCTCAGTTAAATTTACGCCCTGATGTGGTAAAGTGGATTGAAACATTCTTGAATAACCGCTCTCAGTTTGTCTTCGTTAATAACCATTATTCGAACAGACTCCCCGTAACCCCCCGCCAACAGCAACGGTGAGCTGGGCAAGTGCGGTTAAGGGGAAGCGCGCGGAGACTGTAGCTAATCACAAATTAGAGGAAGAGCTGGCACAGCTAAAACAAGTTGTTGCAGCAATGAAACAACAAATGGCAGTATTGAGTAAAGAGAACACGAGATTAAAAAAAGTCTTCAAACAATAAGTTGAAAACCGAAAACAGAGCGAATGTACAACAAACAATGGAGAGCACGAATGTGAACATGGAAGAAAACAGCGATACTCCACAACTTAAACGCAAGACCGCAGAGATTATTGAGGACAATGGGACCAAACCCAAGAAAACTAAAACCACAAGCATAACAAAGGAACGTCTAGAAGTATTTGAACCACAAACTTGACAAAAAGATAGAAGAGCACATGTGCCAGATGGAAGAATCAATTGAGGCGGCCATGGTCAGCATAGTCACACAACAACTACAAACCGTACACCAACATATAAACATAAGAGTAATGAGGTTAGAAGAAAGAATGGACTCTGTAGGCCCTGCAAAGGAAATAGAAACAGTCCAGGCAACTCCCAAGTCTTCTCCCAAGCCGTTGATACTAGATCCAACAACCTCTAAAATCACAGCATCATCATGGCCAGGCAAAGAAAACGTAGATATACCATATGGCAATGGAATTGCAGAAGTTACCAAAATAAAAAATCGAATCTCCATCAGTATCTAAAAATGCAAGAAAAGCCAGACATAATTCCACAAGAAACGAATGGTCTCGCCATACTATCAGAGTACCAACCCATAGGCAATGCCGTAGGAGGAACCAAGGTCCTTACCACCCTAGTCAGAAGAGACCATGCGGTTTTGCATAATACACGAGTCACAGACATAGACAACATACTAATTGAAATTATACCATCAAGGATAATCAACTCAAACTAGTTGATCGGGTGAAATTCAGGAAAATAAGGGAAGAGATGAATATAGAAACCATTACAGACATTGATCAGTGGACAGCCAACCTAAAGAAAGATGTCTCCAAATCAACGGAGGTGAACCCACAAGAGGCTCAGCTAGAAACGATAGACAGCAGGCTTCCCTCACATCTGGGAGTCCAAAAAAGGGCTGCAACAATGGAAAACGTAGAAACACAAGATTAAGGAAGATAGCCTTACTAAACAAAGAAGTAGAACAATATGCACAACAGCTCCAATGACGACAATGGGAGGAACTATGTACGGAGATGCATCAGCAACTCGGCACAAGCGCACGGGCTAGATATGGAGGTTACTCAAATACCTCCTTAACCCAGACGAAACAAAAACGGTGCACAGGCAAAACAAGCACAAGATCCTATGCGCGTATAAAGGAACAGAGCAAGAATTCTTGAGAGGTCGAACTCGCATACATATCACAGGCATCACTATGTATTCATTCCAAATACGAGGGGGAACAGAACTCCAACCTCGATGAAGAGTTTAGCGATGCAGAAATAACAGCAGTCCTGCACAAACAACACCAAAGCGGACCATGCCCAGACGCCCGTACAAACAAGACACTCAGAAACCTGGACGACGCATCCATTGGCAAACTAACAGAATACAGAGTGCTGGAAACAAGGAAAGCTACCGCAGCAGTGGAAGATGGCACAACTCATCTTAATACCAAGGCCTGGCAAACAACTACAACTCGGGAATCTAAGACCCATATATTTAGCTTCCTGCATGGGCAAACTAATGGAGCATGCCTTCCTAGCGAGGCTCACCAACTACGTAGAAGACAATGACTTACTCCCAAACATGATGATAGGATTCCGACGAAACCTGTCTACACAAGTTGCCATGCTGCAACTGAACCACCAAGTAATAGACGAACCAGGGAGATCGACTCGAGCCATCCTCGGGCTAGATCTCAAGAAGGAATTCGACAATGTGGCACACCAAACCATACTGCATTAAATCAGCAACCTTGGCTTGGGCGAGCGGACGTAGTACTATGTACGAAACCTCTTAACGGATAGAGAAGGCAAAAATCACGATAGGAGACCTGATGTCCCAGAAAGTGCCTATTGGCAGTGCAGGCACACCACAGGGACCGGTTATATCACCTATGCTTTTTAACCTGGCTCTGATTGGTCTTCCTAGCAAATTACAAAGAATCAAAGAACTTAACCACACAATCTATGCAGATGACATGACGCTATCGATTAGCGATGGCAGTGATGGATCGATTGAACAGAGACTACAAGAAGCAGTTCAAACAGTCGAAAAATATCTAGAAGGCACCGGTCTAACATGCTCGGCCAAAAAATTTGAACTGTTGCTGTACAGACCAACGCTAAAGGGGATGCCTCCCAAGAACCACAGCACACAAACCTACAAAGACATTCAACTCATGACCCAAGATGGGCGACCCATAACCAAAGTCAAGAAGATAAGGGTGTTGGGATTAATCATAGAAGCCCAGGACACCAATGGGGAAACCACTTGCAAAATTGAAGCCCAAGTTTCTCAGATGATGCGATTGATCAAGAGAATCACCAACAGGCACGAGGGAATGAAAGAAGCAAGCACCATGAGAATCATCCAGGTGTTCGTCATAAGTCAGATCATGTATGTAGCGGCATACCACGGATGGTGCGCCGCAGAAAAGCAGAAACTAGACTGCCCGATTAGGAACATATATATACAAGCGATTGGACTCATGCTAAGCACAAGCACGGCGAAACTCCTTGAGCTGGGTCTGCACAACACGCTAGAGGAGCTAATAGAAGCGCAATGTATAGTGCAATATGAATGCCTCCAAAACGACAGTGGGCAGATGCATCCTAGATAAACTAGGGATCCGCTACCATAAACAACACGGAGACAGACGGGACACACCCAAAGAAATGAGGGCTACACTCACGGTACCCATCTTGCCCAAGAATATGCCATGAGGGCACGAGAAAAATCGGGGCAAAGAACATGGCAAAGAAGTACGGAAGAAACGAGGATGCGGTCTTTGTAGACGCTGCACGTTACAAAGACAAACGCAGCTTTGTCGCAGCAGTACTTAACCACAACAGATAATGCTACACAATCTTGACTATAAACACAACACGCATCGAAACAGCGGAGGAAGCGGCTATAGCGTTAGTCATAGCAGAAACCAACACATCCTATATAATCAGATTTCCAGACGGCAGTACGCAACTTCACGAATGGCCGGATCTCAGCTGAGGCGCTAAACATCCTGAGAAAAGGCAAAACAACAGGGGAAGACAGATGCGTCCAAATCCTACGGATGCCAGCCCACACCACTGACTCAACGGGAGAGGACAACCCTAATGCGGCAGCACACAACGTAGTTCAAGGACTCGCTTTCCGAGCTGCGACAAACATAGACCCCTCGACAGGGCCCTCCGAAGTATGGGAATGGGAAGACAGAATGACCAGGTTCAACGACATCACCAACCATTACAAGATGCAAAGATGCACTTATCCGCCACCCTATCCACAACTCAGTAGATTGCAAGCTGTCCAGTGGCGACAACTACAAACCAAATCATAGAAGAGTCCAATACTAATGCACACTATTTATCGAGACATATACTCAACAGATAGATGCAAAGTGTGTAGCACCAGAGCCATGCTAGAACACATGCTACGGGAATGCTAGGCACTAATACAGGACAATGAGAGCGATCGAAGCCTCCATCAACAGCCTCCGCGCATGATGGCAGGCCACGCTGCTCAGCTCGAACCTGGAAGACCAACTCTGGGCAGTCCAGCGGGCCGAGAAAGCCGCCGAGAGGCAAGAACTCTTGGCCGTAACCTCAGCAGGCGCCCTATAGATTTACCTATTCCATTGCAATTGTGCCAATCGAATCAGTCGAATCATTCAAATACCTCGGTGTCACTCTATCTTGTGATCTGTACTGGCGCTTGCACACCACTAACATCATCTGAGCTGCTAATAAATCACTGCGATTTCTTAGGAGACATCTATGTCATACTCCACGACAAGTAAAAAATGTTTGCCTATGAATCATTTGTAAGATCAAAACTTGAGTATGTATCTCCCATCTGGAGCCCACATCAAGCTTATATCATGAATGCACTCGAGTAGCTACAAAATCGTGCTACTAGATTTATTTATTCATCATATTCATCGTTGCAAGCGGAATCTGACTTGGCAACGCTTTCTTTCTGTCAACAGGTCACCACGCTCTCTCTCTTCCGTTAATTTTTTTACAGCTCCCTTAATCACCCACCGCACATTGTGCCCCCTGCTTGCATAATTCATCGCACTGGTCATTCGCAACATTTTAGGGCCTGAACGCAAACAAACCTTCCAACAACGCATTGCTTCTGTACGAGTGCTTTCCCAAGAACACTGAACTATTGAAAAAAAAACTGCTGAAGGTTGTTTGTCATAGTGACGTGTAAGAGGGCCCATTGCAAGAAAAACATCCTTTGTTGTAGCTTAAAAGATACATCTGCCTCTGCCTAGACTGCCAAGAACACTGGATGATAGATTACAAGTGAAAGTCAGAATGTGATACAGGCTTCCGCCACGAAAGCATAAACAAAGGTTGCATTACTCTTTCTTTCTGCATTGCTCCAAAAATTTTTCTTGCTTCACTTCAGATAATTTGTAATATTTAGTTTAGCATATGGAAAGCAGTAACCAGACTTTAAGAGGTGTTGGTTGCAAAATATTTCATTAATTTCAAATGTAGCAAATCGTGAATTTTCAAATACGATCAGTATTATTTCCATTCGTTTTCAAAACTTCAGATATCCACACCATCAGGCTGGCTTATGAAAATATATACGTTCACTATCGCACCACTGCATAAACAGAGTGGGAGATTGCTCACATGCATAGATAAAGAAGCGATAGGTTTGCTTTTGTGTCATCAAGAAAAAGCAGATGTGTGAGAATAAACAATTGTTAGTTTGTTTCTGTCATCTCTACTTGTTAATATGAAGTATTATGAACTAGCTTAGTTTGGAGCCTTGCTATCTGTGACTTTTCCTTAAACCACTTATAGCCTGAATTTTCCACTCTGAATCGTCATTATACGAATTTTAGTTACAAGTAATGTTATGCAAGGATAGAACATCACAATGGTGTCTCATGCCATTTGCTACCCAGGTGTGATATTTGTAGGCTTATTAAATAACACTGAAACAAGCATGTAGCATAAGATAATGCCTTTGCATTCACATATTTTTGCACTGAACCAACAGAACACCACTGCCACTCTGCCATCACAGCAGATGGTAATTCGTTGAGTTAAAACTCGTGAATCTGAACCCAAGGTTTTCTAACCTGAAAATTATTGATGTTGCCTGAAAGCGTATTCTTCTGTTGCCAGAGTACGCTTTACGTCACCTTATGCCGTGGCCTTTGTGCATACGTGTCGTATACAGAGAATTACTGTGGCAGTTAACCCTGCTAACCGTAATACCCACCCTAACCATTATCAACAATAGCAACATGGCAGCACCCTTACAGCACCGACTACCCGTTTCAGTCTGAATTCGCACTTTTTAGTGGCTTTCCGTCCTGTCGGCAAGAAACAAATGGTGGAAGCAGTCATTGCTGTCTCATCTCAAGCTGAGGCCTCCAAAGCAGCCAGTTCACCACGTACAGACATACAGACAGACCAAGAGGGTACCAAAAGCATCAGAGCAAGAAGAAACCAACAGTAGGATAGGGAGTCTCTCACAACTTACTTCATTCTCGTAAAAATATATGCAATATAAAGCTCTGCCGAGCATGCAAAGAGGGTAACGGTGGAGTGCGGAGTCTCATGTGACCCCGTGGCCGAAGCAGACATGAAGGGTGGTCCTGATAAGGACCGTTTTGTGTTGCTTGCCAGACCGAGGCTGCTGAACTGGTAGAACCGTAGGAAGACGTGAATGAAGTGGTCAACAGAGGTTGAACAAGGGACGTCTCCGGAGCCTGTGTTTCAACAAAGGGACTTGTCTTTGCCAGGGAAACAATTGCTTTCTTTGACAGTGTTTATGTACCTTTCTCTCTAACACCCCTTACAGGGGAGAATAAAGAGAGGTGCAGAGAGTAGCGTAAAGCACATAGAAAAATTACAATGTGCCTTACTCTTCTCTATGGGCCTCTTTTTATTCTCCCCCATAAGAGTTCTTTGAGAGGAAAGTACATAAATGCTCTCAAGGAAAGCAATTGTTTTCCCGGTAAAGACAAGTTCCCTTGTTGAAACACTGGCTCCAAAGACATCCCTCATTCAACTTTTGCTGATCAACCAGAAGTTTGGTTCAAATTTTGTGACCATGATTTTATAATTTCCAGGAGAGCTTGCTGCTGACGGAGAAAGAACTCTCGCTCCTCCCTCCTTTCTTGGAGCTGCTGGAGACGCTCTTCTTTTTTCTCCTCTTGCGCCTCCTCCCACTCGCGCTTCTTCTGCAGAAACTGCTCTTTTTCGAAGGAGAGCCTGTCTTCTTCAAGACGAATACGCCTATCCTCAAGAGCGAGGCGGCTCCTCTCAAGGTCCCTTTCTGTACCTCTGGTCCCTTTCTCCACCTGCAGCCTTTTTTCAAAGAACTCCAAATGGGGGTCTGCATGCCGTTTTCCTGTAAACAAAACAGATATGTAGATTATGGTTACATGCCAAGAGGGGCAATTAAAATGTTCTGCACATCAGCAGTCACTAGGAGTTGGTGCCGCAAAACCTCTCTACACAAGATTATCGCCACCACTTGCACTCATCAAATGAGCTGCACAGCCCGTGTGAAAGTGACCGAAAATAGTTTCTTGCTTGCCTTGTGACTGGATACGAGATATGGCCTTTACAAGTGGGACATATATGTTAGTCATTGCATGCGAAATGTCCCAGACATGCCACTTGGTCTCAGACTTTCTTGTAGAAATTCATGCCTATTTACTAGCTTGCTGAACGCGTCGAACACGCAACACAGCGCTTGTATATCTTTTGTCCTTTCTTGCGCTGTCTCCCACTACAAGACAGATGAGGCTCATTAATTTGATTGTGTTTGATCTCCATTCAGCCACGAAGTAATCCAGAAGCAACAACTCATGGCAAGGCTAACAGAACTTTGCCCTAGATGTTTACATCACAGTTGTGCACATATGAAACAGCATGTACATATACACAGGCAAATACAATGACTTGATTGGACCAACGAAGTAACAGATGGGTGCTCATGTGCTTGGGAATGAAGCGCACCAGCAATGAATGAGCTCTTCAACCTTACTGGGAGGATTACCTTTCATGTTCAAGCCTGCTAAGCGCTGAAGATTTACATTGTGACACCGTATGCGCTGCTCGCCATACGACCAGTTTGAATGGGTGCATAGCTGAAATCAGCGCGAAACATGATGGCAACCCAAAAAGGACACACAGCGCTCATCTTGTGTCTTTTTTTTTGTTACAGTCATTTGCCGCTCTAATATCAATTATGTACATATGCCTGTGTCCGAAAACATCTGTGGCCAGGACCCATTATTTTGCGTACAAATGTGTATGCTTTAAAAGCAATAATACATTTTTGATTAACAATATCTCTCGGAGAAGCTATCGTGCTTGTCTGTCCACTTCCCCAGCATATGTATAGTTGCGGTACAGGCAGCATACACCTGACCAAGACATGGTTGTTAATCTAGGTAGTCAAATATTGGGTGTTTCTGTGGACTTTTGGTAACTTCTTAAAAGTCATCGGTGGCAGATAGCACAATTATAATCATTGGGCTGGATTGGCCAAACAGGTGGACACTACTGGGACTAGAAATCAAAATGCATTATTGAATCATTCAAATTATGCACAAAGTTTTTCACCGATTATCACACATACTGCAATTTGCAAATTCAAGCCTGATAGTTCACAAGGTAGATCCAATTGTAACAAGTGATCATGATAACAGCAGTTTTGAGACACAAATTCGCAAACGTTGCAAAGAAATGCATTAGTGGTGCAGTTAATTTTGTGCTTTAATGCACTTAATGGAGTTTCGTTTAAAATGTAAGTGGAATGACAGTTCTACAGCAAGTTTGATGTTGCATATCTTAAAAATGATGTTATCCACAGAATGCCAGTATCACAAGCTAAAATTTGTAAATTGCAACATGAGATGCAAGGCAGTTAGTTAAAATCTTCATTCGTGAAGTACATTAAGCACTTCGATTTCTTGTGCAAGTAATGTCTGCCCCTTCGAGTAGATCAGCTCAAGGGCTAGAATCGTGCTATTTGTCACAGGCGCAAAATTACTGGTAGTACTAAACCTAGTGAGACAAGCCCAAATGTTACTTAGGGCTAAATTCACTTTGGACAGACTACAATGAAAGTTTGATAAAAAGGCATAGAAAAACACCGGAATGTATCACACAGTGTACAGAACAGCTGAATCAGAACAAAAACCCTTGCACATAAAAGATACTGCTACAACCGGCCAAAATTCCGCACACATACAAAGCAAATTGTAGCACACTCGGCGCCGCCAAAGAAGATGCTCCACCCCAGCATGCCGTGTCCTTGCGGCCAACAGCTGGTGGCTGGTGCGCACCATCTCATGAAGGTCTATCAATGGTTTACTAAAACGTACGAATTTGCCGGTGCGTGCCAGTTGGAGTCGTGGTGCTTGCAGGGGTGGTACCCGAGAGGCGGACAGGGATGGGGTTGTCGATAGGGCCTGGGGTGGGGTTGTGGATAGGGCCTGGGGTGGGGTTGTGGATAGGGCTTGGGGTGGGGTTGTGGATAGGGCTTGGGGTGGGGTTGTGGATAGGGCCTGGGGTGGAGTTATGAATAGGGCCTGGGCTGGGTCCAGGGGTAGCATCAGGTGTGGGTCCAGGGGTAGTGCCAGGTGTGGGGCTAGTGGCAGGGCTAGTGGTGGGGCCTCGGATGGGGCAAAGAGGTTGTAGAGACTGCCCTCTACGGTGACATACTTACCGAAGCACTGGCATGTAGCTCTGGAGCTATGGCCAGCACCTCGTAGTCACCGTGAAGAGGCTCTGCCTCAGACACCACTGCTGCATCATTGCCATTTGCAGACCCTGAAAGAGACGGTACATATATATGTAATGAATAGGGTGTACAGCAAATCAAACAGATATAAAAAGTGACCTACAGACACAAGCAGGCAATGTGAATGCACATATGCCTTCGTTTGTTTTTGGCGCTACTTAATCGTTTCCAATGGCAAACCAACTAGCCCAAGCTTCCATCCATACTGACCATATGAAGCCTTTACCACAATCTTTTCTTTTTCGTCAATGGGAGCATGGAGGATGAGCTGCCACTAGCTCTATAATCAGGCGAAAACAGTGGCTCGACCTTGTTCACTAATTAAGGAAACGATCGCTGCAATAGTGCCAGTAGAATCTTTGTTTTACATGGAGCACGACGGAAAGGTAGGCTAATACGTTCAAAATGTATGTAGTACCGCGACACTTGTGCACAGCGCGGCCGTTTCATCACGATATTTTAGCCTTAACAAATACAGGCCTTTAACTGCCAGCATATAAGCTAAACAACCGTTAAATACTATACTCGAAATACTAGGGTTACTAATACAAGCATTATTTCTTGTTGATTAACGAGGAACTTACAAAGGCTGTCGTCGTCACAAGAGGTGGCACCATCATCAGACTCGGTGCGCACTTCCGAGGCAGCAAGGTCCCGGACAGCCGACGCCATGCTTTTATCCGTGGCCGGCCGCCGGGACTGTCCCTGCTCCTGCTGTTGCCGCAGTGTCGCCGCAACTTTGCGCACAGCGGAGTGCTTCAGCTTGTAGCCACTCTCTTGTGCGAGTTCATACACCTCCGCGAGAAGTTGTTCTTTCTCGTCGTAGTCCTCCTCGGTTCCGGACCTAAAAGAACGTTCCACAGGTAAGGTTGCAACTTGGCAACACAAACTCGGAGAACAATTGCTGGAAGCAGCGGAGCGAACAGCACACTTACTTTCTTAGGTTCGCTCGGTCACGTGCGGCGAACTGTGCGAGAAGCAGGTCTACGCGGTCCCGCAGGCTCCGGGCTGAAAAATGCTTTAGAAGCACCAGCAGGAGGTTATTTGCGATTACCGCCCACCGCGACACATCCTCGAATGGGTTGATCGCCCTGACTTCACGCAGAACTTGGACGTCCACGTCGGCCGTGAAGTACACACGCGCACTCGGCCTCGCCGGTGCAGTTGGCGCAGCCATTATCTCCGTCTGTCTGGCGAGATGCACATGGAGCGCGGCTCGACTCGGCAGGTCTCGCTTCTCGTAAGTTCTCGTAAACCGCGAGAGTCACGTGTGTAACGTGACCTCTTAGGGGCAGCGATGTTTTCGGCCGCTCCCACAACCCAAGGACGCAAGTATAGAGGCTAGAAGGTTATCCTAAGGTCTCCTCGATTTGGCTGCACTTTCTGCACTAGTTCAGGGAGTGCAGCACTCTAGCACTCGATTTGCCATTGCAGCTAGCGCCACCTGCACTTCGGCACTCGATTTGACGTCGTGCTGCACGAGTTCATGTACACGTCGGCACTAGATTCTCCGCAAGTTCTTTTCTCGTGCACGTAGTGCAAGGCTTTTGATAGCAGACGACACATGCGCCTCCGTGGCCATGCGGGTGTTAGTAGAAGGCATCGACGGCGCCTGTTATTAGTAACGCAGCACGGACGCCAGTTTTCTTCAGGATGTGTACGCAGCATCTTGTTAAGAGCGCTTTCCGGCTTCAGCTGCTGCTAAGTGCACTGAAGGCCGGGATTTTCCCTCAGGTCACAGTCGTTTGTATTAATTTTCACGAGCTTACCGCTACCTGGACGTTAAAAACCACATCGGTCAGTCGTTTGAAACGTTGTGCCATATGATTCAGAAATGTGTGGAAACCGCGCTCGGTCATGCTTTCTGAATAATGATGCCGAAGTTGACCTAATTTCTAGGTACTAATACATAAATTCTTTCCACAGGACCAAAAAGGCCATTGCGCACACGTTTAAGCTCGCGGCACACACCAACAAAAGAAAAGCCACAGCCGCCCAGTCGCAGCAGACGAAGGTCTGTACGTTCTTGCACTTTTGTCCTCGATTTGACCGCTGCACTGAGAGCGCTAGTGCCGCGCTACACTTACACTTGAAGAACTGGCGCTGCACTGGCACGACACTTTTCTGAACTAGTGCAAAACGTGCAGCCAAATCGAGGAGACCACTAGTGTCGGGAGCGGGCGCCCTTTCCCGAAGCGCCGGAGAAACCAGTTTGGATGCTTGGTGGGGTAGTTCGAAGAGGGCGCTGCGCTCCTGTGGCGGGTTACCGACGCCAGCCGAAGGAATGCAGACACAAGTCGTCGTCAGTTTTGGGTAGCACGTGTACCGACGTAGTTCACTTTGTTGCAGCCTTTATTTTCGTTGAGACCGTAGTGCCACGGCTCGGTGCGATGCGACGTTGAACTTCTGTGATAATGCCCTCAAAAAAAGAGAGGACATGTTTTGTTCCCCTTTGTAAGGGCGGTTACAAGTCGTCTATAAAAAAGGTGTCGTTGTTCCGCGCTCCATCCGACCCTGTTCGCTTGAAGGCATGGGCAAGGAACATCAAGACAGACGTTGGAAAACGAAAGGCTGACCACCTAACAGAAATTATTGATGAGCTGATGGCAATTTGGAGTGTGCAGAATCTGTGTTGAAAACACAAGGCAAGCAGTTTGATCATGACAACTGTGTCGAAAAGCACAGTGACAGTAGATTAGTATATTATATAGCCGGCTATGTTGTCAGAAAGTCTTTAAAAAAATTTCCATGCCCAGAGTGTGCCTCTTGCCTTTGTATTTTGCCCCTACAAGCAGATTCTGATGTAAATTCTATACTAACCAGGCAGTTTGATCATGGGGGCTTGATCTTCCCTTCCAAAGCTGTTGAGGAGCTTGTTTGTAAAGTTGAGGACACATTTACTGTGTATTTCAGCAGGAATAAGCTTCATGCTGAAAGCATGGTCTGCTTTTTGCATTTCCTTCAGGGAGCGAAGCTTAAAGAAGTTGGTTGCAGTGAGCATGGGCGGTGTTTGACAACAAACATAATAAAGTTCTATGCACTGACGAGGCTGCACTTCTTTGCCAAAGCAAAGAGCATGGAACGGAGCACTCAAAGAGAAAAACAGAAGCTCCTGAAAATGAGGCGATGCCAGTAGAATGACAGTCGCGAAAATGCTCCCTGCTTTTGTACATACCTTCGTTGTGCAATAAAAAAAAAGAACTTGTAACATAGGTTTTGAGAGCGCTCCCCATACAGCGTTTTTGCGGACCATAGTGTGCAATCTTGTAAAGCTGCAATAAACTATATGCACGAGAAAAACGGAATGCATTCCATTTTCTCTCCACGCTTGTGGGCTGATTAGTGTCGCTTATCCCGTAGAAAAAAGATATACCAACCCCATTTTATTACGGCCGCTTGCGTAGCTTCCGTCACTCTGGTTAAAATGGCAGCACAACAGGGACGTAGACAAGGCACATAGAAACACATGACGAGTGCACCGTCTAGTTTCTGTGTGTCTTCATCTCTTACGCTGCCATCATAACCAGCTATGGGCGAACTAGCCCAAAACGAAGTTTTATTTCACCGCTCGTCACGATAAGCGTACTGGCCAATATAGTAAGGTTTACTAGCCCTCATAGATTATTGCGTGCCTGTTTTCTGAACTTGCAAATCGGCGGAAGGCGCCGGTCACTTGCGAGCGCCCGCTGCAAAGCGCGCCGGAGCCCGCAAGAGCAACCCGCCAGCGAGCGCTGGCGCCATCTGCCGGAGCATAGCAAAGTATTTCACGTCGGCACGCGCCTTCATGACACTAGGATAACCTTCTAGCCTCTATAACGCAAGTAGACGTTGTGGTCTGCACATGCGCAGTAACGTCGCCCCTAGCTCCTGCGTACGCAAGCTCCTTGCGTCGTTAACACTAAAACTCCCTAATGTCTCCACCCTGAACGGAGCGGCGGGCGAGGAGGACATCGAGGCACCTACACGCCGATTGCTCGCAGCGCCATCGCGGCGATCAGCAGCAGCCCCCGCTGCAGCCGGCGGACGCTAGAATAGCAAGTATTTCTAAGGACCCTACCACCACCATCCAGGAGACCGCCATCACTTGGCGCGAGCGCGCCTTCCTCCTCGCCCTCCGGACCGGTTCGGTGTGGCCGGGCGAGGGCAAGCATCGCCTCCGCGATTCTTTCGCGTAGTTTAGCTAGTTATTATTTCTTTATTATCTTTTTTATTAGTTGTTTACTTAGCTCAGTTTCTTTCAGCCCTTCTTATTTATTTTATGTATTAGTTAGCAAAGTAGGCGCGCTCGCTAAGCAATGTAGCGCCATGACCGCGCGCCCGGAACATGGAGTTCCTGTTCACAGCCACCCCGCGGCTGCTGGCAGAGCCGCGGCATCCAAAAGAGAATCGCCCGCCCCAGCAGCCTGCGACGATCAAGCGAAAACGAGTGGCCCCCACGAAGAGGCGTGGCTCAAACCGCGCCGGGCATCATCGTCCGCGCTGTGGCACCGCCACCGCTCCAGCGGCTCGCACGCCCAAGCGCCCCAAGACCGCCGCCGCCACTACTGCAAGTGTAGCTTTCCCCCCTGCTTCCCCTCCGGCCGTGCCACGTGGAAACGCCAGCCGAAGCTCGTACTCTGGCGAGCACGCCCTCCACACTCTCAACTTCAACAAATGGGCACAGAGGGCGAAAAAATCGACCACGCGCCGCTGCTAATAAAGCCAGCATAGTAGAATCACTTGGGGATGCTTACGTTAGTTCCAATAATTAGCGCTAGAGGCGCCGTAATAAGCGCAGTTTAATTTTACGAACTTCTGAATTGTAGGATCGTTTGTGTAATATGCAATCATTCTACTGCATGTGCCATTTTCGGGATTTCTAGTGGCAGATCAATTGAATTTTATCTTTTGGTGATCTGGAATGCCCTCAGTTTAATCAATTTACCAAAGTAGCATCCTCTGAGTTACATATAATTAGGGGGGGGGCTTAAGTAATTATCCATGATACACTCCATACAGGCTCTATAATTATCTAGCCAAATTGCCTTGCTAAGGAACTCGTTGATATGCATGAGGTGTCCAGACCGTGTATCAGTTTTATCTCTTCATTATGCAGTCTTATGGAGTTAAAGTGTCACACTATTGCCTGTGTGCCTATATTCTTCCCTCCAATCAGTAACACTTATGTATTGCATGCCATACTTCACCTCCTAAAAACATTTCCATGAAAATATATTTACTTGCTTTATTAGGTAGCGGCTGAATTCCTAGTCAGTACGAGCGTTCAATTCCTCAAACTTATAAAAATCATTAACCTTTTAATTTTAGAAGCTCACCATAAGTCCCAAGTGCAGGTTCGTTTCAGGCTGGAAGCTGCTCTCCTTCATACGTTACAGAAATTTGAGCTGGTAACGTGATATAGGAAACTGCTGAATCATATAACAACTAGCCCAGTGCAGTAGTTGCAAGCCATACCATGGCACCACAGCTCAATGCTGACAATTCACTGTTACATTGCCATAATTTTTCTACATTTCTTTGCCCTTTTTTCAGTTGGCATGGGATAAAGCTTGTTCTTTGCAATTACTTATGTGTAATGTGAAGACTTGATTTTACTTTCCCTCGGATTTACCAAGATGTCCCAAGGAGGCTTGCTTCAAGCTCAAGCTGCCCTGCACCTAATTTTTGAACTATGTACTTTCTGATTGAAATTATTTGTTGCACTTCTTAGCGAATTGAGGTTTCATACTGCGAATAATGCACTCTAGAGCATCTAGAAGAATGTTTTCTACCACCCAAATACATTGTTTAGGCAAAAGGTGCCTTAATGCTCTCGCACAAAAGTTCGATCATCGAGAGTTTGATGGAGGCGTGTCTGGTCAGGATGAAACATGACAAAGAATGATATAGACTAATCAAATAAAACTTTAAAAGCTAGACAGTTTGGCTTCCATTCGATAGCCTTATTCTCAATGGGGCGAGAAAGTAGAAGTGTCTATTTAAGTAGGTTTTAGCATGTGACGCAAGCATCGCGCATAACGCGGAGAGGGTTCCTTCCTTTTCGATAAGCGTGTGTCCTATTGATTGTATCTCTAGGGACTCCACAGGTACAGGTGTGGCTTCCAGTTTCTTCCCTGGCCAATCGCACTAGAGTTCATGCAGTCACTGTTGTACTTAATCATTGCTGCGTGCTCTGCCAAAGCATCTGATGCCATGAGTTGCCGTTTGCTTCAAGCAAAGTGCTGTTCAGCTGCATGTCTACCAAAGTTCGATCTAGCCAATACAAATTTACATGCACATTATACTTTTGGGTGCAGGGCAAGTAATTGTGGAACCTTGCTGTAGATGTACATATGGATTTCTTTCATGGTGCATTTTGTGCATTTAATTTTGCCAACCTACAAGCAAGAAAATATAGAATTGGGCAATTAGTGTTCTTGAAATTTGTTCATAACTCTATTCAATATGGATCATTTCTTCTAAATACTTGTTCAGCACTAATCTGTCAAATAGAATGTAGAATACTCTTTCTTTGTAAGCCACTATAGTTATGGACATTCATGAGCTGATGAGTATGCAAGGATGGGTTTTTTGCCTCTTGTTGGTTTTACGAGCCTAGAGGCAAAAAACTCATTCTTGCATAGTCACCTCATTCAAAGGTAGTGAAGTGAGGTATTGTCAATTTGTGCTTCAAAAACGCCCTTTTGAAGTCGAACCCGCACTTGGTTCAAAGAAGTTTTCAGTACAAAGTCTCACATGTGTTAGATGCAGGCTACCCGTTGCATGTATTGACCACCGTGGCGAGCACCATTC
Source organism: Dermacentor variabilis (assembly GCF_050947875.1). Classification (NCBI taxonomy): domain Eukaryota; kingdom Metazoa; phylum Arthropoda; class Arachnida; order Ixodida; family Ixodidae; genus Dermacentor; species Dermacentor variabilis. Next base: position 282,431 of record NW_027460324.1, read on the forward strand.
GCAATGCCACTGACGAGGTGACACAAATAAAGAAGGAAGTAATCGCCTTGCCCTACCTACATGAGATTAGTGACAATCTGAAAAAGTTCCGGAAATGTTCAGTGTAGATATCGGTTTTCTTGCTCCTTCGAAGCTGTCTAGTTTGTGCACAAGGGTAAATGCGGATACACGCAAGCCCCGTGGGTGCAACAAGACCCACCAAAAACCATTTGTTCTTGTGTTGAAGGGGTCGTTTACTGCATCCTGTTGGACTGTGGCAAAGAGTATGTGGGACAGACAAGTAGATGCATCAACGAGCGATTACGTGAGCGCAGCAACAACGTTGAAAAACTACCCCTATCAGGCCACCTTGCCGGACATTGCACACGCTGCAGATGCAAGCCTGTTTTATCGCATTCAACCGCTGACCAGACACCCTGACCAGTTCACCAGACAAATAGTAGAAGCTGCACAAATTAGGAATAGGGATTGTGTTAGTTGTCTATTAAAATTTATAAAATTTTTATTGAAGTGATTTCTAATGAAATTGGTATAAAACTGATTTTCTTAAGATTATGTGAGACGGTGTGAATATAAGGGATGATGCTTGTCCTACCCCGAGTAGTTCCAGGATTATCTGCGTACTGGTTGTCTTTTCTACACTCTTCTAGCAGAAAGAATTCTAAGAGAGTGTAGAAAAGACAACCAGCACGCAGATAATCCTCGAACTACTCGGGGTAGGACAAGCATCATCCCTTATATTCACACCGTCTCACATAATCTTAAGAAAATCGCCCAGCGAGCGAATGTTTGTGTAGTGTTTTCTGCCCCTAACAAGCTCATGAGGATTTGCAAGCTCACTAATCCGAATAAAGTAGCTCCTCCTTCCTGTGATAAGAACCACAAAAATAAGTTCGTTAACTGCGCACATTGTGTTGTTTATTGTTTTCCACTCAAGTGTGGAAAACGTTACGTTGGTCAAACTGGCTGATGTCTGAATGACACGCCGCGCGAACATGGTTTCAATGCCAAGAATTGCATTACAGCTGGGGGGTTCCTTGCGCAGCACTGTAAAACGTGTGGTTGCGAACCTGTCTTAGAGGAATGCGTCATTCTAGGTCGTAGTTGTAATCAGCTCACAAGAGAAATCATCGAAGCAAAGGCTATCATTGGTCTGGGCCATGCATGTGTAAGCTCACCTTCATTATCATGCAATGAATTGGCGTATCTCCGACTGCAGCCACAGGCTGTCTGAATATCTTGCCACTTGGTTACTATCGGTTTTGTTGCTTGGTTTCTTCGTAATCTCTTGATGTCACATGGTTTGCCGAGTGTATAAGTAGTGTTGCGTCACGAAATAAACCATCAGTTGGAAGTTAGCGCTGACTGTTTTCCGTTCCCTTTGATTACCCCTACCTCCTTCCTATTTTGCTCTTTCTGAGCTGCGCTACAAGCCTAAAACCGTCATGACATACCAACTCCCCCAAACTGCCACGCTTTTGAACCAAGGTAATAATAATATTTGGGGTTTTACGTGCCAAAACCACTTTCTGATTATGAGGCACGCCGTAGTGGAGGACTCCGGAAATTTTGACCACCTGGGGTTCTTTAACGTGCACCTAAATCTAAGCACACGGGTGTTTTAGCATTTCGTCCCTATCGAAATGCGGCCGCCGTGGCCGGGCTTCGATCCCGCGACCTCGTGCTCAGCAGCCCAACACCATAGCCACTGAGCAACCACGGCGGGTTGAACCAAGGTACAATTCACTTGTTTATAGTTTGGTGTTCTTTTTTGCAGACTCCTCAAGGACGGTAAGGAGGCTGAAACACATAATTATTGAAACAAGTGGTGCCGGTGGTTCTGAGCCTGACGCAGTCGTTTCAGTACCAAAAGTAAGACGCTGATGCGATTTCTTGGGGCAGACTGTTGTGGGGAGGGGGGATGGGGGGGGGAGATAATTGACCCGTGGAAATTACGATACAGCAAAAGCTTAAAAGGTAAATTTCTTTTTTTGTACAGCCAAGGACAGCATATATTAGCTGTCTTCTGTCATTTTATATTATCAGAACCATTCTTATTTAGTAGAAAATGCACAAAACCTTGCTCTTCATTTATTAGGAAAGCCTTCTGCATGGAGCAGCTACTGCAAACTCTCACATGTTGTACTCTTAAGTGTAGTATAAATACACATAGCCTTCATTTGTAATGCACCATGTGCATTTAATTCCTGTCTGCCTTTGTTCCTTCCCCAGTGTAAGGTGGCGAAATGAATCTCTGTCTTCCAGTTAATCTCCCTGCCTTTCACATATCGTTTCTCTCTCGCCAGTGTACTAGCCAGAAAATATAGAATTTAGCAAATTTTCTTGAGATTCGTCCAAGCCTTTATTGAATATGAAGAATTTGTTCTAATGAGTTCTTCAGAAGTTATCTATAAAATACAGTCCAGTACACTATTTGTAAGACACTATTAAGATGGATATTCTATGGCCGAGCAGCCCGCGCAGTTAGGTCTAGTGCGAATCACTTCAATTTTGTTAAATGTAAAATTATTCTAACAAAAAAGGCAATTTGAAGGATCTTTCAAGTTTTTCTCTAGAGGTGTGCGTAAAGCTTAAGTGATGTCACCAAATTTATTGGCAGTTAGTGTAGCTCTGGTTGTCCTAAACTTAGAATATGCCTACTGCAACTGATTTATGGCTACTTTGCTTCCTTTAGGTCAGTTCTCACAACTGTACTGTTCCTATATATAACAGTTCATATTCTGTGCAGTAGTACTACTTCAACAATTCCATTACATTGATTGCAGATGCATTAATTTCTGCTTCAATAGAAAAATAGAGAAACTTCATTTCTGTACCAAGCAGCACGACTTTCAGAAGATCTCGGCCCACCTCACAAAACGGACACTAAATGGAAACATTAAAACATCTTAGTCACATAAGTTGTTCCTTCAAAACTCTTTTCTTTATTTTTTGGTAGCAAAACGCTGGTTAAAAAAAATGAAAGCAAACTTCTTTTTTCTGAACTTCACACCTTATTGTGACCATGGTAAAGAGAGCAGGTTATATACGAGGCTCTGCTTCATTTTTGCATGTTTTGGCTGCTTATTCTGCAAACGAAGGGCCCTGTTTCTTCTAGGTCGACTACTGTTCTTTGAAGACAATGTAACCCTCCTATAGTGATCAACAGCTCAGCGCATGTGGCTAACCGCAATCATAGTTGGTGGCATCGCCACACACTTTACGTTCCTTTGCTTTCACAAGCTTCCTCGTATGGTACAAATTGCTTATTTCATATATGGAAAACAAACATGATGTTCTGTCATAATTTAATGTTTCACATTAGTATGTCAAGGCATAGGCCGAAAGTCATTGTGTTCAAAGCACTTGTCAAATTGTGCTTCAACAACCTAACGCGCAGGCCTATTTTTTATGTAGGCATGCTCGTCTGAAAATGGCATGTGCTCTATTACATGCAATCGCCAACTTGTAAGGCTAATCTGCCCATAGCCAGTACTGCACATACACATGCAAGTTTGCCTGCTGCCAACCACCTGAGTGTGCCATGTGAACTAGCCAGTCTGCACGCGCCTAGAACATTTGTGACGTGATTGTAAGTAGGTGCTACACATGCAGAAAATACACTACGTGGTAGAAACGCTGTTGGCACTAACCAGTGCGGTGCAATATGTTGTTGCAGAGATCTTGATCTGAATGATGTTCACCTTGTCAAGTTCAGTGTCATTATTTCAAAGGCTGTAAGATAATTTCAGCCTGACACTCCATCTGGCATACCCTTCCGACACCTTACTCATCCGAACCACCAGCATGGTGAGCTGCCTCAGACGTTGATGCTGTAAGGACCAACGCGCAATCTGCTGTAGCAGTGCGTGATTGGGAAAGCAGAAGACGTACGAACAATTGAGCGGGAGCCAGGAGCAAGAGTTCTTATTTTAATGTGTGTGGCTGAAAGAGTTGAAGTTTGCCAAATGAAAAACTGGCTAATTAGGACGAAAGATGAGTTGGTAGCACCTAGCCAAGTTCAACGCCATTATTTCAAACGCTGTAAGGTACTTTTAGCCTGGCACTCCATCTGGCATATGCTTCTGACACCATACTCATCCAAGCCACTATAGCATGGCAAGCTACCGCTGATATTGATGCTCTAAGGAGAAGCGAGCGATCTGCTGCAGCAGCGCGTGATTCAGGGAGCAAAAGACGTACGAGGCAAATGGGTTGAAGCCAGGAGCAGGATTTCTTATTTTCATGGCTCAATGAGTTGGAGTGCTCCAGATGAAAAACGGCTAATTAGGACGAAAGAAGAGTTGGTGGCAAAGCTTACATAATTGCTCGGATTCGCTGCTGAGGCGACATAAAATAAAGTGAAAACATGAAACACTCTTGACTTCTGAAGAGGGAAATGGGGCAGCAATTGTTGCAAGTTTTACGTGAACTGGAAAGGCTAGATGCAGCAATGCCGAATGAAGCCATCACATTTCTATTGCATCCTGACTCACTGGAAGTGTTTGAGAGACCTATAGATATAAACCACAGCTTTTGTTGCAAAGTCACCTATGTTACTGCATCAAAGCATGACTTCCTACAATACACCACCTAAGTAAGAGATTATCAATTGTCCAATATTATAGCAGCGGAAAGACAACTGGTTTTAATTACAAAGCATAAAAACCAGAACTTATGTTTGCTTTCCGTTTTCAGGTGGACTTCGGCGAAGGAATCCTCCTTGATGAGGCCACGCTGGCACGACTACAGCGAGAGGCAAGAACTCAGGCTCAAGATTTGCACGGGACCTCCCGAAGGTTCTTTTCAGCCCAGAAGAGTTATAGCACAAGTCTCAATTTGGGCGGCGTTCCAATGCCCACAAGGGTGTCGCCCAAAAAGAGGCTCTGTACCCAAGGCGTGTGAATGCCATTCTGAGTATGTGTGACAGCGATGACAAATAAAATGTTTGGTTCAATTTATAATTTGAAGTTAAAATCTTGTGGTTGACTCCTTTGTGCTGTCCTGCCCAGATAAACTAACAGAGACATAAGCCTAAACTAACTCTTTACTTTTTCTCTCTCCTTAGGCTACACAGCAAGGCACTTCGACGCTGCGACAGGGGAGATCAACAGCACGTTGTCATCGATGCTCGCGCGCGGGTTTTGAAATGTGCTAAATAAATGTTAGTTTTCAAAAAGATTGGTGTGTTTTGTTCATAGACAAACGCATTCATATACTACCCACGTTGAAGGTTATATTAGAACAGCACCAGAATATATTAAGAAAATGCCGGAGAAATTTGCCTAAATGTCACCAGCAGATTTAAAGCATACTAAAATAGTTGCTAGAATGTTTCTAGGGTGAGCAACAGAAAGTTGGTAGAATGTTATAAGGCCGTTTCTAGATCGAGCAATAGAAAGTTACTAAAATGTTTCTAGATCGAGCAACAGAAAGTAGAATGTTACTAAAATGTTTCTAAGAAGTGTGAAAATGGCCAGTAAATACTGCTTTTAGTGCCCAAAGCATGTTCATGCATCGTCTAAAGAAAGTTTGTAAAAAGGTTTCAATTGAATATCGGTAGCCAATAGTCGATAGGATGTGGATATGAAGTATATATAAGAAGCTTGAAAACGGTATAAAAAAAACTCAATAGACTGTTGGAAGGTTCTAGTACCATTTTTCTAAAAAAGTTTATTGGAAGTTACTAGAAATTTTTATAAGGGATATATTACATTTTATGTATAAAATTATTTTTGTTGCCTTTGCACAAGTGTTTATAAGGTTTGTGTTACATCTGTATTATATGTAGTTATTTTGTACACTAAAAGGGGATGCATTGCATGAATTATAATATTTGATGCCTACATTTTTGTACAGTGTTTCAGGTGGTTCTTTTTGCTATCTGCCTGCTGCTATTTAATAGATTCTTGGGCAATCTCAAGATGTCTCCGACATCTTTTTGTCCAAGAACCTCCGGCTCGGTGTTGTTGTAAATAAACTTGGTTTCACTTGACCCCACATCGCAGGGCGCCAGCCGCACCGACGACAGTGGCCGGAACCTGCTGGACGCCATTCTGCGGGCGGGTCTGCTGGTGGCCAACAACGGCTGTGCCACTTTCGCCCGTCACAGTTGCGAGGGGACCGTGTTGGACCTGTCGCTAGTGTCTGAGCGCTGCCATTGCGTCTGGCGCCGCAGCCCCGACATGCGTGGATCCGACCACTACCCGATCCATCTCGTGCCTTACGCCGCCGCCCACCTGCCAACGCTTGCCTACAGTGTCGCTAATTGGCCGCGATTCCGGGAACTGTGTGCTACAGTGCCAGTTTCGGAGTGCGGCCTCTTTTTCGAGCACGCCGCACGGCGCGCGCGTGCTGCGACGACCCACTGTATGGTGCCGGCTGGAACACCCGTGCCCGACATCAAGCAGCTCACCATCCGGGCTGCGCGTCGCACGGCCGAGCAGGTAGCGCTGCGCACTGACAAGCGAGAGCACTGGACCGTGTACAACCGGCTGGACGTGGTATGCCGTCGCCATACGATGCGACGCCGCAATTCCAGCTGATCCATCCTGTGCTCCTCGCTTCCGCTCGAGCCCGTGGCGCATCCTCGGGGCGATTCTGCGGTCCCGCGTTCCCCCCACTCACTATCGCCGTGGCACGCCGCATCACGAACGGACAACTCGCCTAGCTGCGCCCCGACACCGTTTGCCCGCCGCCCACCATCCGTACGCCGGCGGCGTACCTGCTGCAGCTGCAACCCCATCCGAGGCGCGAGCTGCTTGCCCCGGAGCGGTACTTTCCAACGGCCGGGATCCTGGCGAACATCAGGGCGCTGTGCGAGGCTGACTTCTCTCTCGGTGAGCTCTGCACGGTGCTGGCGTCACGGAAGCGCCGTTCAGCTCCGGGTTCCGATGGCGTCACAAACCAGATGCTTCGGAACCTGGACAGTGACCGCCTTCAGCTGCTGCTTGACGCATTCAACGAGGTCTGGCGTACCGGCACCGTCCTCAGCGAGTGGAGCGAGGCAGTGGTTGTGCCGCAGCTGAAGAGCGGCAAGGCAGCCAGCAACCCTGACTCATACCGTCGGGTGTCTCTGACCGCCGCAGGCAAGGTGCTCGAGGCCATGGCGCTGCGACGGCTCGAGTGCGGCGCTCGACACCTTTGCGGCGCAGCAGAGCGGCTTCCTCCGGCCCACTGCGGACTGCCTGCCTGGCCGACGTGATCCCTGTCCCCTTGCGTTTACCCGAATGTTGGACTCGCGAAACGCTATTGCGGATATAAGCCTCCGGTGTAAAATGACGGCCGCAAACGCGCAAATCCTGGCGCCAATCGTATAGCGGCAGTCCGATGCGCTGCAGCCAGCCCGCTCGTCTGCTGCCTTGCAGAGGTACACGATGACGCAGCTTGACATATTGCCAGTCGCTACGTCTGCAGCCCACAACGCAACAAAGTCGAATCATGGTGCTCGCGAAAAGACTGAGACCGGCTCTGACCGCGGAGCTCTGGTCAAAATAGAGCACGCTGTAACACAAGCAGACGACGCTTGCAGTGTGCCGGAAGTGCTTAAGTGTACTTAGAAATTGTTATTCTGCTTTCTCTTTTCTTATCTTCTTTTTATAGAAACAAATTAACTAACATCCCAACTATTACGAACATCATTTGTTCAGCATAAAGGTGGAAAAATCGATGACGCGCCCTGGGCAGCCAATCGTACAGTTCGCCCTACTAACGTCAATTGGGTGATTTACGTCATATGGGTAGGGGCGGCTGAAAATTTCTCCGAGCAGTGTGCAGCGATGTACATTGTTAAGACACGATTTAAGCGGAACACTTATATGCGTCAATTAATGATCAGAACGACCTGCTCTAACGACTCGGTACGTTTGTACAAAATCTTCAAAATCGTTTCGGGGTCGCTTTACGAAGAGCAGGTGCTCCAACGGAAGCGCGCGGTGCGTCTCGATAATGTTGGGCCGCCGGGAGAAGGCGCGCGACTAGGGGGCGCCGGGTTGCAGGCCTTCGCTGGCAGCTCGCTTTGCAGTATGTTCTTTAGACTGCCTGCTACTGTATTTAGCGACAAACCTTAAGACACTGCATTTAGGTTACAAAATCTTAAAACGTGATTCATAATGGTTGAGGCACTTTGGTACCTTTCCTAAACAAAAGCGTATAGTAGTTTTCTGAGTGCGGCAGTCACAGTTCGTATTTTGCTGAATCCACTAAAAACGTAATTTACCCTATGTTCTGAGCAGTGCTTCATACGATTTCTTTCTGAATAAATAGAAGCGCCTTCATATAATCAAGTAAGTTAACATTAATATATTCCACTTTATACTCAAAGAAAGATGCGTAGCGCGTTTTGCATACATATTCTATGCAGAAGTTCAAAATTCTAGAAGCCACGAATTGAGAGACAGCTAAACCCTTATGAACCATACTCCCATGGAATCCCTGGCATCAACGTGCGCTCTCTTGAATGAATTATTCTAAACATCGAAAAACTAAATTCAGGATCTGTGGTTGCCAACGCTACTCTCTGATTAAGATGTACACCGTTGCGGGTGACTCCGGTACTATTGATGCCAACCTGAGCTTCTTTGATGTCCATGTTAGCTTAGCCAGATTTCTCAAATTTGCTCTTCCGTACGTGCTGACGATAACAAATTTACTGAGCACTGCTTCATTACGGCGAAACAGCACAAGAAAAACAAAGACAGCGCCTGTCGTGTCCATCTCGATTTTCTTATTTTTTCACTGTGTTTCCCCTAATGGAGCCTTACCAGCAAGCTAAAGTTGACACCCTTTTAAATTTTATTTTGCAGATCGGTCCACGAACTTGTGACGTACGCCGAGAAGAAGTGCTTCTCGCACCCTTACTCTCCTGGTCGCAGAACTTGGTCTCCACGTTCGAGAACATCCTACGAAACATGCAATCGACTCTTTTCACTGAACATGGAAACTGTCTTTGCACATACAAGACGCGCTGTTGCAGTTAGGTGCGAATCATTTCTCGCCTACAATCCATCTCCACCAGGCAACGTCGAAGCTCGAGATGCAGACCTCCTTTCACTCTCTTGCGATTCAGACTGTTCGTCTGCATTTTTAAGTGCTTTCCAAGAACGACGATGATAGATTCCTTAATTGTGAAGCGAACAGTGCTAAACTAATAGCTTATCGTCTGCCTGCGGCGCTTCCCGGCGACCACTTCGAAGGATCGACAAACGCCGTGGCCTGGCCATCTGCTAGAACACGCGGCCCGAGTGAACTGTCGGAGTCATTATCGTCTGTTACGGCGCCTGAGGGATTTTAATTATTATAGTGAAGAGCAGGAACGCTGAAAAAAGATCGTTTTAATTTCTTCCAAAGCACTTTGCGTAGTTATACACTTTCAAATTTCCCGCTTCCATTAGCGGGAAATTTATAATGGAAGAGAAAATAGTCTAGAGGAATTCGAAATCCCGAAGGTAACGCCGGAAGAAGTAAAGAAAGCCTTAGGAGATATGCAAAGGGGGAAGGCAGCTGGGGAGGATCAGGTAACAGCAGATTTGTTGAAGGATGGTGGACAGATTGTTCTAGAGAAACTGGCCACCCTGTATACGCAATGCCTCATGACCTCGAGCGTACCGGAATCTTGGAAGAACGCTAACGTAATCCTAATCCATAAGAAAGGGGACGCCAAAGACTTGAAAAATTATAGACCGATCAGCTTACTGTCCGTTGCCTACAAAGTATTTACTAAGGTAATTGCAAATAGAATCAGGAACACCCTAGACTTCTGTCAACCAAAGGACCAGGCAGGATTCCGTAAAGGCTACTCAACAATAGACCATATTCACACTATCAATCAAGTGATAGAGAAATGTGCAGAATATAAGCAACCGTTGTATATAGCTTTCATTGATTACGAGAAAGCGTTTGATTCAGTCGAAACCTCAGCAGTCATGGAGGCATTACGGAATCAGGGTGTAGATGAGCCATATGTAAAAATACTGGAAGATATCTATAGCGGCTCCACAGCCACCGTAGTCCTCCATAAAGCAAGCAACAAAATCCCAATAAAGAAAGGCGTCAGGCAGGGAGATACGATATCTCCAATGCTATTCACAGCGTGTTTACAGGAGGTATTCAGAGACCTGGATCGGGAAGAATTTGGGATAAAAGTTAATGGAGAATACCTTAGTAACTTGCGATTCGCTGATGATATTGCCTTGCTTAGTAACTCAGGGGACCAATTGCAATGCATGCTCACTGACCTGGAGAGGCAAAGCAGAAGAGTGGGTCTAAAAATTAATATGCAGAAAACTAAAGTAATGCTTAACAGTCTCGGGAGAGAACAGCAATTTACAATAGGAAGCGAGGCACTGGAAGTCGTAAGGGAATACATCTACTTAGGGCAGGTAGTGACGGCGGATCCGGATCATGAGACGGAAATAATCTGAAGAATAAGAATGGGCTGGAGTGCGTTTGGCAGGCATTCCCAAATCATGAACAGCAGGTTGCCGTTATCCCTCAAGAGAAAAGTATATAATAGCTGTGTCTTACCAGTACTCACCTACGGGGCAGAAACCTGGAGGCTTACGAAAAGGGTTCTACTCAAATTTAGGACGACACAACGAGCTATGGAAAGAAGAATGATAGGTGTAACGTTAAGGGATAAGAAAAGAGCAGATTGGGTGAGGGAACAAACGCGAGTTAATGACATCTTAGTTGAAATCAAGAAAAAGAAATGGGCATGGGCAGGACATGTAATGAGGAGGGAAGATAACCGATGGTCATTAAGAGTTACGGACTGGATCCCAAGGGAAGGGAAGCGTAGCAGGGGGCGGCAGAAAGTCAGGTGGACGGATGAGATTAAGAAGTTTGCAGGGACGGCATGGCCACAATTAGTACATGACCGGGATTGTTGGAGAAGTATGGGAGAGGCCTTTGCCCTGCAGTGGGCGTAACCAGGCTGATGATGATGATGATGATGAAATTTCCCGCTTTTCAGCCTCCTAATGTGTGCTGCCGTACAGCGGTGGAGACGTGAAACACCACCAATAGTGAGACGCGTTTCTCCATGAAGAAAAGAAATAATAGAAGAGAGCATATGCAGCATGGCTCACGCATCTCTTAGACACAATCTCTGGGAATGTGAAATTATATGCAAAGAAAATGCAGTTTCCCCAGATGAAGCTGCGGCGCGATGGACGGCCGCGTTGCGCAGCTCAAACCTCGAAAATCAGCTATGGGCCATCCAGCAAGCCCGTGAGGTGGCGAGGAGACAGGATCTCCGGACCTCCTCGGGGGCGGCCTAGGCCCAGGCCACGAATTTGCCGGATTGTTAATAAAGTTGTTACCGCCACCACCAAGAGAGCATGTCGCAACGCGATTGAATCCGTTGTGGCCGCCAGACACGTCACAAATACGCGAGAGTGCGCGGTAGGTTTTAGTACTACCGGTTGACTTTTCTTTTTCGATACACATTCGGAACCACTCGAAACTCTTCAAACAAACAAAAACATGGCTACCACTGCGACAGTTTCGCTTTATGTCGCGCTCAAGTTTCTGGATTGTGGCGTCGAATCGTAGTGTTCCGCTATGCGTGTCCGTTCGGCGAGCCGCATCAGAGAAAATGACTCTCAAGCGCGTCGGAAGTGGAAGAAAGCAAATGTTAGCAGGCCTCTCCGAAAGGTACGCGGCGTTGCAACACTGCCGACTGCTTTTGCAGTAAGTGTGCGCTGCGGTTCGTGTTGCAGTAAATAGCATAGTAATTGTCTGTTGTCCTTTCAGAAGCTAAGCACGCATATTCTTCACTTATAAAGGGAGGCTACAAATTGTTTCGTAAACTTGTCAGTTCTCGTGTGAGGGATAAAGCAAAGTTTAGTTTACGAGTTGGAGTGCACCTTTCTCTTTCATTCGCCGGTACATGTTATGTTTGAACCGCCGTGGTTGCTTAGTGGCTATGTGTTGGCCTGCTAAGCAGGGCATTGCGAGATCGAATCCCGACCACGGCGGCCGCAATTCGACAGGGACGAAATGCGAAAACACCGTGTACTTAGATTTAGATGCGCGTTAATGAACTCTGGGTGGCCCAAATTATTCTGGAGTCTACTGCAGTGCGCCTCATAATGAGATCGTGGTTTTGGCACGTAAAACCTCATAATATTTTTAATACCATCGTATGCGTCCAATGACCTACCGCTTCTTCGTGCTCGCAGTATGTACATTTCGAAGCGCGACTAGTGCTTGGGCAATATAGCGGAGACCGCATGACCCGGCCGCATATCGGTCTCAAACGCCAAAAGCTGGAACAAGCGCTGTTTGCAGTTGCTGCATCTTTTGTTGGAAGCAGATAAATTGACAACGCACCACGTTTCATGAGAGAAGAGCATAGCACGTAGTACGTAGCAAATGCAACTCGCCGTTTATTGCGGGGGTTAGCGTCATCTGAAGCAATAAGCTCCACCGCGTTTGGCCTGCAAGGATGACTCTGCTTCCGCAATGCGATCAATCGCATGCATGAAGACCTTCATGCGTAAGATGCCACTTATCCAGCGACAATGCGAATCAATAAAGCTGGCATACCAGGGCAAAGTACACACGGCCAAGGCCTCGGTCAAAAACGTGGCAAATACATATCGCTTATCGCTCACAACGGTCGAGTATACCTGTAGCCTAAATGTGCTGACGTTGGATTGTGAACCTCTCACAACTCGCCCAAAGTGCGGAACACATGCCTTGCAGGAAACGACCGAAACGAAACAAGCGTCCAGAGAAAAAAAATGGCAACGGCTTAGCTCGGCTATGCCAGGATATACGTAGCGAAAGCTAAGGCATAGCACGGTTAGCCTTGGTTAATTTTGATTGCAAGTCCAGGTTAGTCTGGTTGTCTAGCTATGTTGCGGCGTTTAGCCAGTCGTTCGGTGCGCTGTTCGTCTGTTTCCTGGGCGATTCGTTTCCTCTTCATCTCGTTTCTATGTCGATTCCAGGCCTCCTTCTGCTTATCAGAATTGTTGTCGTCCAACTGCCACCTCAACTGTGGTTGCGGCGCACGCGAGCTCTACTTTTCAATCCTCCGACATGTTACCAGGCATACGACGCAGCTGGCGAAGCGAGCGGAGGCGAGCGCAACGACGAGGAACGCGGGTGACGTCATACCAAACGGCGGTTGCGGAAAGGCGACATGCGTCACCCCACAGGCCGGTGAACAATAGAAGGCATCCACGTGACCCTGCGTTCCCGGATGATGGTTCCCTAAGTTGGTTTCCAACTGTCCCTATGGGGCCACTGAATACCTAGTGTGTCACGTAATTGGGGAGGTTTGTTCCCTGTATTGCCGCCGGATTATACAACAACCCTAGTGCGTGCAATGACACGGAAACCACGTGCTTCCAAACGCCGCCTACTCCGCTTCGCAATGGCGCACGTCTGTGATCAAGTTGCCATCGGCGATGACGGTCGTCGCTGCGAATTTTGCAGCAAACTATTCCTACAGAGGAAGAACATGCTGCAACACATCAGGAACGTTCACAAAATGGCCGCGGATGTCAAGAAATTGATGAAATGCGACGTATGTGGCACTTCCTTACTACAATGGAAAAATATCCGTCGCACCACACCGCTGCGCACAACTTCGAGGCTGAGTACGTGCACCCGGTGTTCCCGAACAATAAGGGTGATGAACAGTTTTATTAAGTTTATTCTCATTCATCGTGAGCAAATGACGTTTCAACGCAATATTATATCTCGGACTTTCTAAAATTTTTTGTTGCGCAGTATGCCTCCAAAAAGGCTGTTGTTTATGCCTTGCGGGCCTTTGTTTTCTCTTTCTCCATCTGTTTCGCGGAGAGCATCTTTTGCGCAGGTGCCTAATTTATTTCCTTGGAGTATATGCAAGTTTGTATCCTCGTTAAATATAATTTCTTTGTTTATCCATCTATAGTACAGTCATGTGTGCGCGCTCCCCGCGATGCGCTACATGACATACGTTTGATATGGCCTGCTTTCCTGCACAGCAAGTGCAGCGAAATTTGACGTTTGTACATCTTTTTTTAAGTGACAGGAGTAAGCTGTTCTGCGTTCTGACGTTGCTCTGTGCCACGTGTGTGCGTGCCCTAGTCTTCGCCTCAATGCACGTTGCAATGCGGCAGAGACGCAGAACCGGGACCATACTTGAATTCGCGGATGTCGCCGGGATGGTCCCCCAGCGTACTGTGGGAAATCTCTTTAGTATTACATTTCATAGAATAGAGCGAAATTTGACGCTCGCGCAACCCCTTCCCTTTTTTTATTTTCTCAAACGAGAGGAAGGATTTGCTCTGCGTTTTGACGCTCTGCGCTACTTGCGTGCGTGGCGTAGTCTTCGCCTCAGTGCAGGCCGCAGTGGGTCCGAATGCAGGGCGCCGTAGGTCCAGGACCACACTTGAAATTACGGCTGTCAGCGGCTTGGTCTCCCGGCGTACTTTGTGAAAATTCTTTAATAGTACCACAGTCCTTCAATTGAAGGACTCTGGTTGTAGATTTCCTACAATAGAGCGAAATTTGACGCACGCTCAATCCTTTTTTCGTTAAGCAGTGTGTGTTAGGAGGCTACTTGGTAAGACATCTTTTTGTCAACTTAAAGGGCGCTTGGGACGGGACACAAAGGTAGAAGAAGACAGGACGAACGCCAGACTAGCAATTGGTTTATTAAAATCATGCATAATGCTGCCTCTTCGAACCAGGCGCATGCCCAAGCCAGATCATAACCGCGTGACCATAGAACACTCCCTTGCCAAGCCCCTATCTACAGTGAGTGAGTGAGTGAGTGAGTGAGTGAGTGAGTGAGTGAGTGAGTGAAACAACTTTATTTTGTCCGCTATAGACGTAAGAAAACTCCACGCCACCTGGCTAGGCCCACTCGGGGACCATCAGGTGGAACCTGACGGCCCTGTCGCGAGCCCTCTGGACTGCCAGGATTTGAGAGGTCTGATCCTGGGCCCTAATTAGCTTCATCATTTCCTCTTGACTGAAAGGGGGACCGGCAGAGGCGCAGCCCCACAGGACATGTTCGAAGTCCGCATAATCACCACACAGAGGGCAGTCCGGGCTTGGGAACCGTTCGGGGTACATTGTGTGCAGCGCCGCGGGGCTCGGGTAAGTGCTTGTTTGCAGAAGTCTGAGAGTGACTGCCTGGGCCCTGCACAGCGAGGAGTGCGGCGAAGGTAGGACTCTTCTTGACAGATAATTGTATTTGCAGATTTCGTTATACGAGCAGAGAGGCTCGGGTCGCCCAGGAGAGGACGCGTTGCCCAGCGCACGGTCAGTCAAACCTCGTGCAGCCGAGTGCGCCTCCTCGTTGGGGTTGATCGAGGCACCCTCAATGGTTCCAAGGTGCGCAGGTAACCAGGCCAGAGAGTGATGTTTCATGTCTTTGGCACTTTGGATGATACGTAGGGCCTGGGCAGCCACCATTCCCATCTGAAGGCCCTGACAGCGGCCTTGGAATCCGAATAAATCGTGTCATGTACACTGTCCGTCAACGCAAGAGCAATAGCAACTTGCTCTGCAACGCTGGAATTAGAAGTGCGGACGGTAGCATAGCTAAGGATTTTAGAATCACAGTCGATTACCACTGAGGAGAAGGCCTCTTCTTGAACGTACGAAGCAGCGTCTACGAAGCATGTTCGGCCCTTGTTCAAGCGGGCACTGGCGAGCAGAGTTTTACCCCTGGCTCGTCTTCGTCCTTCGTTGTAGGTGGGATGCATATTTTGTGGCATCCGGTGTATGTAAATCTTGGACCTTACGTCGCTGGGCAGCTTCACAGCGTCGAGACTGATGACCATGGGGTTAAGTCCCAGCTTGCCAAGTATGGCTCGACCCGCTGGGGTACCGGAGGGTGTGACAAACTGGGAAAATTCTTGGGCTTCAACGATTTCTTCGAACGTGTTGTGAATTCCCAAATTGAGGAGGTCTTTTGTGTGCGTTCGGATGGGAAGGCCGAGGGCAAGCTTGAAGACTCTTCTGATTAGGGCATTGATCTTGTTGCGCTCCGATACGAGCCAGTTGTGCATAGCCCCTGAATAAGCGAGGTGGCATAGCACGAAGGCGTGGATAATCCGGATCAGATTGTCTTCCTTGATTCCGCGGTACCTGTTGGCGATTCTTCGGATCAGGCCGAGGGCGCTTTCGGTCTTGGAACAAATGCGTTTGAGGGCGGCTCCAATGGCCCCGTTCGACTCGATAAACATTCCTAGGGCCCTGATAGTGTCTACCCGCGGTACTGGGGAGCCCTCACCGGTGAATAATGTAATGTGGCTCTGTTGCTGGCTTCCAGGACCGGTGTGAACCGCCTCTGGGCCTCTTCTTGTAGAGCAAGAGCTCGGATTTAGCGGGCGAGCACCTTAGCCCGGTGGGGATAAGATACCGCTCCGTCACATCGATGGCCTCTTGCAAAGCACCCTCGACCTGCCCTTCACATCCACTGGAGCACCAGATGGTGATGTCATCCGCATAGATCGTGTGGTTAATGTTGGGGATTTTGTTCAAGGTCCTCGACAGGTTTATCAAGATGTTGAACAGCGTCGGGGAGATCACCGCCCCCTGAGGTGTTCCCTTTGGCCCAAGCTGGATTTAGTGGGTCAAAAACTCGTCAATCTTGAGTCTAGTGGACCTTGAGGAAAGGAAGGATCGCACGAAATTGTACGCCCGTTTTCCGACGTTACACTCTGTCAGGCTCTTGAGAATAAAGCCGTGCGATATGTTGTCAAAAGCCTTTTCCAGATCCAAGCCGAGAATCGCCTTAGCGTCGGCAGAGGTAGAGTCAATGATCTGGTGCTTGATCAGTCTCATGGCGTCCTGAGTCGAAAGCCCCAACCGAAAGCCAATCATGTGTGTATAGCATTCGTTAGACTCGAGATGGTCAGTGAGGCAGTTAGGCATGGCGTGCTCGGCCATCTTTCCAACACACGACGTCAGGGAGATGGGCCTTAGATTGTAGATGCTTGGCGCGTTACCTGGCTTCGGTACGAGTACTGTGTAGGCTGCTTTCCAGCTCTTGGGAAAGAGGCCGCTGCACCAGATATCATTCATCTTGCGCGTAAAAAACTCGATTGAGGCGTCGTCGAGATGCTTGAGCATTTTGTTGGTGATCCCGTCGGGCCCAGGGGCAGATCTGCCGTTGAGGGATGCGAGAACTCGCTTGATCTCAGCCACGGTGAAATCCTCGTCCATAGATGGTACGTCACGCCCTTCGTACTCGGGAAACTGGGGGGGGGGCACCGGATCGTCCGTGGCCGCCAGGTACTTGTCTATGAGGTGCTCCGTGACTGCCTCATCTGGAGTCGAGTCGGTGGCCAAATGGACAGCTTTCGCCAAAGCTCTCTTCTGGTTGGACTTGGTGTTGCCATCATGCAGTAGGTGCTTAAGGAGACCCCAGCTTTTACCGTTCTTGAGCTGGCCCTCCACCGAGTCGCACAGCTCGTCCCATTGCTGCTTGCATAGCACCTTGCAATGAGCCTCTATCATCTTGTTTATATCGGAAATTTTCTTGCGTAGTCTTCTGTTATGGCACTGAGTCTTCCATCTCGCGAGCAGTGCATGCTTGGCTTCCAAGAGATGCGCCAGCCTGCTGTCCATCCTGTCCACCTCCAGATCGGTTGTCACCTCCTTGGTGGCTCTAGCCGCATCCTTCTACAGTAAAAAATCAAGCTCTTCTCTAAAAGAAAGCGCTTTTCAACAAGAAACTGAGAAAAGGGATTCGCACTGTTCTGGGGCGGACCTTGCACCACGTGCTGTCAGTTCGTCTTCGTCTTATCGCAACAGCATTGCGTTGAACGTACAGTCCGATTCAATATTGAGCAAGCAGTGAGGATAGATCATGCTTAAGTTTCAGATTTGTTTCTTATTAAAACGAAACTAATATGGTAAATTTTTTGAAGTTATGGTGCATCGCATTTGAAATTCCATTTTAACAGAAATTTGAGCAATATGAAGGGTGACCTCATGACACGGTCGAGTTGAAGGTGAGGGAGTAAAATAAATGTTGCATTAGCCCATGCCCAATGCATTCAAAGTTATTATTTTTTTGCATCTCTCTCCCCAAAGTACTTGTCACTATCTAATGCTATTTTGTGCTCTTATTAGAGAATTTCATGAAGAAAGCAGAAGAGTGTAGCCAAAAGTTCTGGTTAATTTTGGCCACGGACCCCAATAAAGCTGGCCAGTGGAGACAAGGATCCACTATTACTGTAATAGATCAGGCGAGGCAAGGAAAAAGGGTCATAGTGACCGTCGGGAGAAAAGTCAGGGGAGCTGTAAGTCTGGTAGGATATGTCTTTGATTTACTACTGTCACAAAGGACAACACTCAGAGTCTGACACCTAAAGGCACCAACATAAAAGTCACCTATCAAAGAAGCCATTATGGTCATAAACCAGGAATTCAGCACTTGAGAATAAGTGACAAGGAAAAGGCCAGCGTAGCAGAGAACCTAGAAAGGGGTGTGCCCATGAAAACCATCCTAAAGCGAATAAGAACATCTGTGGCATCCAAGCTGTGGTCAGTGCACTTGGCAGAGTGCTCAACCCTACATAACATCAAACGGCAGCTTAACATTGCTGCTCCTGAACGTTGTCACACTAATGACGCTGTCAGTGTAGACACTGGGTGCTTGTGATGAAAGAAAAAGGTGAAACACTTGTCCGCTTGTACAAGGCACAAGGTGCAGTGAACCCAAGTGGTACATTTTCTTCAGCAGACTTTGCTCTTGTTCTGATGACAGAGCCTCAGAAGGAGCTACTAGAATAATTGCGCCCTACAGGGACTGTATGTCTTGACTCCACACATGGAACTACAGAGTTCCAGTTTGAGCTGACTACTCTTCTGGTACTAGATAAAGTAGGATCAGGTGTGGCTATAGCTTATTTCATATGCAACCGGATGAACGAGCAAACTTTGACAGCATTCTTCAAATATCTGGAGTCGGCCATGGCCAAAGAAGTTGCCGCTAAGACATTTATATCTGATGATGCCTCGCAATTTTACAAAGCATGGTCCACGGTGACAGGTGCCGCAAAACAGAAACTACTCTGTGCCTGGCATGTGGATAAGAATTGGCATATGAAGATACTCGAGTGTGTAGAGAAACAGGTAAGGCCACATGTCTACCATAGTGTGCGGCTACTCTTAAGAGTTCCTTGAGGAAAAGGCATTTGAAGATTACCTTAAACAATTCCTTTCTAGTGAGGAAGAAAAACTGAGGGACTTCCTGAAGTACTTCAAAGACCGCTACGCAGTTAGGCCGCAAGAGTATTGCTTTCGGACTAGAGCAGCTGTCAATGCTAACATGCACTTTGAGAGCAAGCACAGGACGTTAAAGCATACTATGCTGGAGGGAAAACAGAATAAGCGTGGTGACAAACTAACTTCAGCCCTCATTGACTGGACATATCATTTTTTAATGAAGAGGGCTATCCAGATGATGAAAGGGGCAAAGGGTAAGAAGCTGAGCACAATTCAGAAGAACCACAGGTCTGGCAGTGAAATGGACTGTGCCATCTCAGCCTATTAAAGGGCTCTCATACAAAGTGTCAGAAGTGGGAGATGGTGCTTGCTGTCCTTTGAGGTGCACGGAATGCGCAGTGTGTGTGCATACTTACATGTGCACTTGCTATGACCATCTTATACACTTTAGTGTGCAAGCACATTCACTGTGTGGTCATCGCTAATCCAACTATTTAATATAGGTCTTTTACTTAATCCAACTATCTAATATGGGTTTATTTACAGTATCTACATAAGGACGTTGCAGTACATCAGTCTAGCATGACTGCGAGAGAAAAGCACTCACAGCAGCCGCACAACAACTAGTTATAAACACTCTGTCCTCCCTAGATCCCTAGGTGAGGGAAAACGGTAGTTCACCGCGAATTCGGAGCGTGCAACGTCATCGTAGCCGACCCGCCTTTAAGGGGGAGGGTTGCACACTCACGTCTGCACAGGTTTCACTGCTCCCACCGAGGCGAGACGGCCTTCGCAGAACTGGGTCTTTCCCTAAGGAGGCGCAACTTAATCCCCGAGCTTACCCCCGCAGAGTGGCCGCTGTGGTTCTCCATTGTCTTGCGTCTTCTAAGCTGCGTGAGACGGCAGGTCAAAATCTCTTCCAGGGGCTCTCCTGCTTCAAACAGCGGCCACGGCGAATACATGAACAATACCTGGTCCGCCGACCGCGTTTAGTCATAGCGGCGCCGAGGGTGTGTTGACGCGGCACATCGTCGTCCCTACAAAACGAGTCACCGTAGCACGTGGGGAAGGGTTCTATGGTCGCTTCTCGGGAACTCGCCAACCTCGCAGCTGCGTCTGGCTGAGAAAATTTTCAAGGTCAGTACCCTTGCCGGCCGTTCATAAAAAATTGAGTATGAAGAACGGCTGAGGAATATGGATGAAAGTAAATGGGCTGGGAGAGTGTTCAGGTATTTATACAGGAAAAACACTGATTCACAGTTGAGGAAAAGAACTAGCAAGCTTACCAGCAAGTATGCTGCCTGTAGGGTGGGCAACACAGCAACAAAGGTCAAGCGGAAAGTCAGAGAGGCTGAAATAATCCCATGGGTGGCGGCAATGGAAAAGAAACCTGCCATGAGTAATTACTTACCAGGAAAAAACGAAATCAGGAAAGAAACAATTGATAACTCAAACGGAAGCTCATTACTTTTCGAAGCGAGATCGGGATGCCTTAGAACATGCACCTATAAAGCGAGATATAAGGAACAAGAAGCATGTGCTTGCTCCGGTAAAGCTAGGGAAACTATGGAGCATGTTTTTTTAGAATGTTAATACTCAGCGGTCGATTTAGGCACCACTTGGAGGCCAACCTTGAAGCCCTTGAGTTCAGCGGGAGCAGTGGAAAAGTAAACATGTCCACAATAGGCATTAGTAAGAGGGATTGGTGGATTGGGGGAAGTAGGGAAACGACAAAAACGGAGACGTACAAAAGCACAGTTCTCAATAGGGGATCAGAAAATTTGGGTGTGATAGTTCATAGTAATCTTTTTTCCTTTTTATTGTTTAACCTAGGTCGGCCATTAGGCAGTATAATAGCAAGAGCTTGGCGGCGCAACCCACAACCCCGTTCCAAAGGGGGCGCTCATAACATCCGTCCATCCATCCATCGGGTAGCCGGCGGGACTCATTTTTGGACGCCGAGAGGCGATCATTCGACGCCGGACGTATTTCGCCGCCTGGATGCCGGTTTTCCGCTCCATGAATCGCAAGCTTAAGATCGGCTATGTTGGATTCGTGCTACTTTAATCGCAGCGTCACGCGACGGGCGCCGCCCCGTTTCTGGCATAAGATCGCTTGTACGCGAAATAGGCTTAACTTTGCTGAACCGAATCAAGTAGCTGGAAGCTCAACTTCAAGCCACCCGGCGTAGTCTCAAGCTTGCACAGGAACAAAGACGCCAAACGCTTGCTGCAAGCAACCATCTTGTTGGGCTAAAAAAGTAGTTAAATGAAGACTAAGCAAAGTTCCTGCATAAAGCTACTATGAGAGGAACAAAATGGAGCAAGCAGACTGTAATAAAAGCCTTAAAGATAAGGCTATCCGGCGGCACTCGAAGTTATGAAGTTTTCAAACTTGCACCGCCTTTGCCTACAGAACGCACATTGCAACGTCACTTGCAAAGCTACAAGTTTAACCTGGGTCCCCATCCCATCATGGAATCCCTTGCATTGAAGGTGCGTAAGAATGGGTTTGCATTTTCATAGTGCTCAGTAGTACAAGTGGCATTGGTTTTATCAGCCTGCTTACAAAATGTACCCTCTACTCATGTGAAGATCATGTTACCGGAGGAACGCCATGCCACTCTGAGGTTGGACGAACTTCGGCTTACCCTGGGGCTTGTCTATGATGCGTCATCCAGTACAGTGCTAGGAGCTGAAACAGTTCCTCTTGTAGATGGAACCCTTCCTGTTGAGTGTTCAGTCACCTGCCGGCTTGTGTTTATGTTAGACAGCATAACCACTAGGTGGAAACAAACCGTCGCATACCACTTCACTGGCAACTCATTTCATGCGAAGACAGTCAGAGACGGTATAGTCTTGATTGCGAAAGCATGTGAAGAGATTGTTAAAAGTTGACGTCGTCACTGACATGGGCGGTGGAAACCAGGGTGTGTGGAAGTTGTTTGGAATACTATGTGGTAAACATAGTAGACCAAAAACCTTGTGCCCTGACCCATGCGATACATTCGGAAAGCTTTACTTTTTGCCCAAAGCACCGCATACTTTAAAAAATTTGCGGAACCACATTATTAAAGGTCAGATTACATATCTTCCCGAGAAAACTGAAAAATCACGGCTTTCCCTGCAACGAGGTCTCTGTGGAGCCAATTTTTTTAAAAAGCTAATTCAAATTGACAGCGATGCACAGCTGAAACTAGCGCCCCACTTAAAACCATCGCGCATGGAACCTGGCCACTATGAGAAAATGAAAGTAGGACCAGCATCAGTGGCGTAGCCATAAATTTCGTTCGGCGAGGGGGGGGGGGAGGGGCTCACGACAGCTCGGCCTCCTCCTTATAGAATTTGTCGAGCGATCAAATACATGAATAACTGCAGTGCCATTGCCAAAGGGGCTGCAAACGAATTCTTGAACGCCACGCTCTGTCAAGACAGGTAAAATATGATTTTTTTTTCATAACAGAATGTACTCGTATAGCCCAAAAATTGTGCCCAAAATAACTGATATCAATGGTTCTATGTTTTTGTCTACTTAATAAGTAAATATCCCACGATCTTTAGAACTATATCAGTTTGAAACCACCAAAGGCGTGCATGCCGCTGATATGAAACACGTAAAGGCCATGGAATGAAGAAGTTGAGGACAAATATTTTAATGAAACTGTCATTAATGAGCCTTGTTTACATTTTTGTACTTAACGCAGCCGCCAGGGAAAAATCTCAATGATGCTGTCCTTTATTCCATTATACTGCACAGAAGCAGCTGTCACCAGCCATGTATTGTGAGTAATTGTACCGCAATTATAGGCGCAACATAAAGCACATATAAAAAGTAGAAGTTCTGTACAATATACGAGGTCGAGTGAAATGGCAGTAAGCCAATGCGAATATATGATAAACGGGCTATTTTATTTAAGTGTTGTCTCCATGAGCATTTAGACATTTGTAACACTAACTAATGAGTGGCCCGATTCCCGTCTCAAAAGCTTCTCGGGTTGCTGCGTCTAGAAGTACGTAACTGATTTTCACGTCATCCTCCGGCACGAATCTGGTTCCCTTGAGCTGTTTCTTCAATTGCCCCAAAAAGTGAAGTCGCAGGGCGACAGGTCTGGGCTGTATGGCGGATGTTACAGCGTTTCCCACTCGAAGTGGCCAGTTTTCTGTTAAACACATCAGCGACGTGGGGACGCGCATTGTCCTGGAGCAACGGCCGCGCATCGTTCAGTGGAACGTTTGATCGATGCGCCGCCAACATCCTGAGCTCGCGGACGGTGCTCTTTCGGACGGATGCGACGTGCTTGTTTTGCGAGAAACCCACGTCCACCCGGGAGAGCTCAATCTGCCAGGCTTCGTCTGCTACCACAGTGCTACTAGCTGCGAGCAGGCGTCATGCACGGCCATTCCGTGTACCGATCCCACTCACCCGGCTGGGCGATCTCCCGCGTCCCTTTACGTACGCGCTGGGCTCCCTGAGGCCGTGGTGAGTGTGCACGACTTGCCGTGCGCGGGCGTCGAGTGCGTGGCGGTGACCGTGCGCGTCGGAACAACGGACACATGCGTCGGGAGTGTTTACGCGTGCTGCGGCGGCCGCGGGGACAAGGAGCTAATCGTGCGGCTGTCGCAACGTGTGCGCGGCGACCTCGTGGTGTGCGGGGATATTAATTCCCACAACACGGCATGGAGATCGAGCCGTACCGACAGCAGTGGCCGGCATCTGCTCAACGTCATCCAGCGGGCGGGTCTGCTTATAGCGAACACGGGCTGCGTCACTTTAGCCCATCGTGGCTGCGAGGGAGTGTACTGGACCTCTCGCTAGTGTCGTAGCGCTGCCATTACGTCTGGCGCCGCAGCCCCGACATGCGAGAATCCGACCCCTAACCCGATCCACCTCGTGCCTCGCGTCGCCGCCGACCTGCCGACGCGTGCTTACAGTGTCGTGAATTGGCCGCGATTCCGGGAACTGTGTGCTACAGTGCCAGTCTCGGAGTGCGGCCTGTTTTTCGAGCACATCGCACGGTGCGCGCGTGCTGCGTCGACCCGCTGTGTGGTGCCGGCCGGCACGCCCGTGCCCTACATGAAGCAGCTGAACGTCCGCGCTGCGCGTCGCAGAGCCGAGCAGATAGCGCTGCGCTCTGGCAAGCGCGAGCACTGGACTCGACTATGGCGGTGACTCGACGATGGCCGGACTCGACGACATGGCGACGGCATACCGGCTCGACGCGGTATGCCGTCGGCATGCGAAGCAACGCCGCAACGCCAGCTGGTCCAGCCTCTGCTCATCGCTGGAAAGGGCATGCGCCCGATAGAGCCCTTGGCGCATTCTCGGGGCGATCCTGCGGCCCCGCGTGCCGCGTTGCCCCGCACTTTCCATCGCCGTGGCACGCGGCATCTCCAACGGACAACTGGACGAGCTGCTCGCCGAGCCCTTCTGCCCGCCGCCCACTGTCCGTGCACCGGCGCCGTACCTGCTGCAGCCGCAACCCCATCCGAGGCTTGAGCTGCTTGCCCCGGAGCGGTATTTTCCAACGGCCGGGATCCTCAAGGACATCAGGGCACTGTGAGAGGCTGACTTCACTCTCGGTGAAGCTTCGCACAGTGCTCGCGTCGCGGAAGCGCCGTTCAGCTCCGGGTTCCGATGGCGTCACGTATCAGATGCTTCGCAACCTGAACGGTGACCAGCTCCTGCTGCTGCTCGACGAATTCAACGAGGTCTGGCGGACCGGCAGCATCCCGGGCGAATGGCACGTGGCGGTGGTCGTCCCGCTGCTCAAGCCTGGCTAGGCAGCCAGCAACCCTTCCTCGTACCGCCCCGTATCGCTCACCTCTGCTGCAGGCAAGGTGCTCGACGCCATGGCGCTACGGCGGCTAGAGTGGATAACTGCGGCGCTCGACACCTTTGCGGCGGAGCAGAGCGGCTTCCAACGACTCCGGGCCACTGCAGACTGCCTGGCCGACGTGATCGCGACGCTTGATCGCGACCTCGTCCTGCTCGACGTCGAGAGTGCCTTCGACCGTCTGCCGCACACTACCATCCTGGATGCATTCGATGCGCTCGGAGTGTGCGGAAGAATACTGGCCTACGTTGGGGCGTTCCTCGGCGGCCGGACGATGCGGGTGCGCGTGGGGGGAGCGCTCAGTCGGCCGCGTGCGGTTGTAACAGGAGTGCTGCAGGGCAGTGTGCTGAGCCCATTCCAGTTGAAACTCGCGCTGGCACGCATCCCCCACTACATTCCCCGGTTTCCGGCGCACAAGGTTCGCGTCGCAGTGTACACGGACGACATCGCGTTGTTCGCGAGCGGCCCCACCAGAGTTGGCTATGCGGTGCGTGCGTGTGTGCAGCGCGCACTGGATGGGGTCGACGCTTACATCAGCGGCATCGGCCTCACCCTTTCGGCAGCTAAGAGCAAGGCG
Source organism: Dermacentor variabilis (assembly GCF_050947875.1). Lineage (NCBI taxonomy): Eukaryota > Metazoa > Arthropoda > Arachnida > Ixodida > Ixodidae > Dermacentor > Dermacentor variabilis. The sequence goes on from NW_027460324.1 coordinate 308,026, forward strand.
CTCATCGTACATCCAACATACGATGGGCAGTACAGCACGCCGCGCTTCACCCTCCAGGGAGTGCTGCTTCCGTGGGAGAAGCGAGTACGCTACCTCGGTCTCGTCATCGACCGGCGGCTCAACTTGTGTGCTGCTGTGGCTGCCCTGCGGAAAGGTGCCGCGCAGGTGGCGGGCGCCGCGCGCTCCCTGCTTGCTCGTGGCCAAGGATGTTCGCCCAACCTCGCGCTGCGCCTCTACAACTCCGTGGCCTCGGCGCGGATCCTGTATGCGCTCCCCCGACGGAGACGTTCCCGGACACTCGAAGAGAGCGGTCGCATCGCCCCTCGCACCGACGACTACGGCTCACCCGCCACCTCTCGCGCGCGTACGTCTCAGCCTTCGACCGCGCTTATGAGCGCGGCCCTTCTCAGGGCTCGCACGGCAGCTGGCACGATTTCCTGAGCCACGCTACTCCACGGAGGCCCCATCTCATGGGTGATTCTCCGAAGAACCAGCATCGGAAGAGGCCGAAGAAGTCAGTCCCTGGCTTCAACGACGACTCGGATCACCGACGGGCCCGGCAGCGCCAGCCGCGTGGACAGCAACCAAGCTCCGGCAGATCAGCGCGGGGCTGAAGGCACGTACGCTGCGTGCGCTGTCGGCTGATTCGATGGGCTCCACGCCGTCATGCCCGCCTTCGCAAGGGAGTGCGACGCCGTCCGCGCGCGCCCCATTATCCTTGGACACTCCCTTCCGCGCATTCCTATTTTGATGCGCCGAAGACTACTTCCAACGGCCACGACGCCGCACCGTCCGCTTCAACGGACACCACCGCAGAGGCCCCCATTTCGGCTGCATCTACCGACGACTGTGCTAGCTGCCCGTCGACCGGCGACACTGACGAGAGTGCCGGCACCTTCTTCTTGCCAACCGCAAGCACGATTGGTGCCGACACTACGTCCTCCCGTACGGACGCGACCACCTCGCCCGAGGCAAGTACTGTCCGGCTGGATTCCCCATCACTGTCGTCGCCGGCGGCCTGCTCGTCGCCCCCGCTCACCAACATCGAGCCCACCGCAACTGCGGCGGGGGGAGGGCTCGCGCTCGGCGGCGGTGGCTGCTACCGTCGATGACGACGACCCAGCTGACGGCCCCTCGCCCAACGAGAGCCGGCCGAGAGCGCCCACCCCTGCCCCAGCTCCTGGGGGAACAAGGGAGCTCAACTAGAAAAAATCCTCCGCTGCTGCTCGCGGCCGCCGAGGACGCCCAAACCTGCCAGCCGGCAGCGGTACAGCAAAAAACAAGCCGCACGAAGTGTGTGTAGTGGTTATGAGTTGAAGGGGAAGAGAGAAGTGCAGTGCCGTAACTGCCTCTCAAAGGAGGGCACCTCAACAGCGCTGCACAGGGTATGGGAAGTGGGGAGAAAAAGATTAGAGAGAATGAAAGAGAGGGGCAAAAAAAAAAAGAGAGAAGAGGGTTGAAAAAGAAGAAGCAATGCGGGGCTTACAGCCGCGCTCTCAGTTGAGTTTCGACAAAAAAGTCGAGAAGGGCAGCAAACGCTCTCTTGGCGATGGAGGCGTGGGCTGCAGGAAATAAGACTTCTGTCTCCGTGTTGCAGGGTAGACCTACTCGACGATAGGATGTACAAAGCGCGGTGCGCTCAGCGTCGTACGATGGGCATCGGAGCAGGAGATGTGCGAGAGTCTCCTCCTCGCCGCATTCCGCACATGCGGGGCTGCCGGTTCCGCGCAGTCTGTGCGATCGGGCGGCGGTGTTGTAGCAGCCGACGCGGAGACGGAGAAAAAAGGCATAAAGAGATTCTAAAGAAGAAGAGTTGAAAATATGGGATTAAGTGCAGTGCAGTAACTGTCTCTCCGCAGAGGACACCTCAACCGCACTGCACAGGGGGAAAAGGGGAATTAAAAGATGAGTGAGAAAGAAATAAAAACGCGGCGGCGACAGCCGCAGCGGTAAGGCCGTGGGTGGGGCATGTTTACAGGCGGCTTTGAAGCGCCGCGTCCTCGGCGAAGGCCAAGAGCGCACGGAAAAGGCGCCTGTGTTGCGAAATGCATCCCGAGGGATGCAGCAGGTCGTCCAGCGTAGCACACGGCAAGTTCCGCGCACGGTACACTTGTGTAAGCGCCGAGCGCGCCGGCGAGAGAGCAGGGCACTCACAGATCAGGTGTTGCAACGTTTCCGTCGCGCCGCAGTCCGGGCAAAGGGGAGAGGGCGCGCGCTGCAAGCGATGCCTCCTCTCGGCGGGCCACACGGAACCGGTCCGCAGGGCGAGAAGGAAGGCGCGCTCGCGCCTAGTGAAGCCGGCCTCCGGGAGATGGCGTGGCGGGCGTCCCCGCGCAACTCGGCTGTCAGGATGGCGCAGCGCGAGCTCTCGGCGGATCCTGAGCGGCGCGGCGTCGAATGAGCTGACCCGCTGCGTGATCGGCGTGTTGTGATCGTGTGCGCGTCGCGCAAGCTTGTCGACGGCCTCGTTCCCGGCGACGCCAACGTGCGAAGGCACCCACTGCAGCCGTAGATCAAGTCCTTGCTGCTGCAAGGCGTGGAGTCTGCACGCAACACGCTGGCCGAGCAGCGGGGCGCGCTCCTCCAAAAGCAGCTGTTGCAGTGCGGGCCTCGAGTCGGTGATAATCGCCGCTCGAGCGATGTGCGGTGATTGCTCGAGCGCGTCCGCAGCAAGGTGTAATCCCACGAGCTCAGCGATGGTGGAGTTGGCTCGGCAGGGCAGGCGGCACTGGCTTTCGATGCCGAGGCTCGGGGCGTAGCAAGCAGCAGCCGCGGAGCCATCCTCGAGTACCGAGCCATCCGTGTACAGGTGCGCTCTCCCTGCCAGGTCGTCCTCTATCCTCGCCGCGGCCTCCTGCATGATGGCGCAGAGAGGCGTGCGGTGCTTGGAGCGGACGCCTGGCAGTTCGAGACACACATCCAGGGGCACGGCGAGACTCGGAGGCGGCCAGACTGGTGGTGGGGCTGGCGGGTCAGTCACAATTTGCTCGTACAGCTGTAGCATCTTGCCCATGCGCGATGCGGGGAGCTGCCGTAGTTGCGAGAGGATGAGGCTTGCATCGTGGGCACTGGAGAGGCGCTGGATGTGGCCGAGCGCGCGGAGATCGGCCGTCAACGAGGGAGGCCACGCGCCGGTTTCTGCAAGTGTCTCCGCCACTCGTGATGCTCGCGGGAGACCATGGCACATGCGTAGCACTCTGCGGTGATCGCCGTCGATGTTGCGCCACTGTGAATCGCGCACACCACACAGCGGCAACGCGTAAAACACTCGCGAGAGCGCTAGCGCACCGTACATACTGACCGCGAAAGATGGGGGGCTGCCGTCTCCGCGCGCGAGAAGCCGGCGTATCGCGCACTCAACACGGAGTGTTTCGGCTCGCAGGCGCCGCACAGCCGGAAGCCAAGTGAGGCGATGGTCGATTGTAAGTCCGAGGTATCGCACCGTCGGCTGCCAACTCAGTGGCACACCGTCGACGAGCACGCGGCCGGTGTAGCGCCGTGTGGCAGCGTGAGGGTGTACCATGAATGCCTCGCTCTTGGTCGACGATAGCTGTAATCCGATGGCACGCAGGAAGCCGGCGACAGAGTTCAGGGCCTCCTGCAGCTCGCGGCGCATCTCGGCGATTGCATTCCTTGGCCCCCGCACGTAGAGGGCGACGTCGTCCGCGTAAACAACAGCACGCACAGGGAAGCGACCACCTTTCGGCAAGCACTCGATGATGGGAGCGAGGGTGAGGTTGAACAGAAAAGGGCTCAACACACTACCCTGTGGCACGCCGGTGGTCGCTGGTCGTGGCGAGCTGGTCGCGCGGCCAACGCGAACGGCGAACGTCCTGTCGGCGAGGAAAGCCTTGACGTATGCAAGTAGGTTGCCGACCACGCCGAGAGCCTCAACAGCTGAGATGATCGACTCGTGTGGAAGCGAGTCGAAAGCGCTGCGCACGTCGAGGAGGAGGAGGAAGGCAGCTTCTCCCGCGCGCCTGGCCTGCTCCAGCGTGCCGACAACAACAGCGATGCAGTCGCCAGTAGATCGGCGTGCACGGAAGCCGCACTGCTCGGGCGGGAGGGCGCCGCGCGCCCGCGCGATCCACTGCAGCCTCGACAGCGCCATCGTCTCCATGGTTTTTCCCGGAACCGATGTCAGCGAGACGGGCCGGTAGGAGGCGAGTTCGCGTGCAGGCTTGCCACGCTTCAGTACCGGCACGACGACAGCACAGCGCCAGGGGTCCGGCAGGCAGCCCTCTCGGAAGACGGCGTTGTAGGCGTCCAGGAGATGGCGGCGGTGGTCGTCGTCCAGGTTTCTGAGCATTTGGTGTGTGACACCATCTGCTCCGGGTGCGCTGCGGCGTCGCCTGCGGCACAGGACGCGCTGCTGCTCGTGAAAGGTGAAGTCGTCGCTGCACAGGCTGTCAATCGCCCGCGCGGTATGCGCGTGATCTTCCCCTCTCACGAACACAGCCGTATAGAGCGCCCGCAATGCAACCGCAGGGACGCCGGGTGAAGTGGAGACGGCGATGGCAGCGAAGGAGTCGGCGAGAAGCTCCGCGAGCGCCATCTCGGTGATGCCGCGCGCAACAGCGATGGCGAGGACTGGCCAGCGCGGGGATTTCGGATTCACGAGCGCGCGCATGACGCGCCATCCTCGGTGCTGGTTGCGCGGGTCAGCGAGCGATGAGCACAGGCGTGCCCAGCTGCGGCGGCGCAGCCGCTTGGCATGTCGTCGGCACACTGCGTCCAGTCTGTTATACACAGTCCAGTCGGACGCGACACCCGAGCGTACGGCACGGCGCTGAGCGCGGCGGCGAGCGGCGCGAAGGTTGAGCAACTTAATGTCCGGGCAGGGAGAGCCGGCAGGGACCACCGTACGCGTCGATGCCCGTCTCGCGCACTCCGCAACGTGTCCGAAGAAGTCGGTGTCATGCGACCACTCGCGGCACAGATCGCGGTACACCGACCAGCGCACGACCACGCAAACACGAGTAACACCGCGGCTAGGAGAGGTGGGAGCCAAAGTGATGGGGTAATGATCCGATCCGGCAGTGTCCGGAGCGCGCTGCCACACGTATGAGCAGCGCTCCGAGACAAGTGCCAGATCGATCGCTGACGTTACCCCATTGCGGCGCACGAACGTGGGCTTCCCACTGTTTAGAATGGAGAGGCCCAGTGTAGACGCGGCACCAAAGACAGCCCTTCCTCGCTGATCAGATGTAGTACTTCCCCAGCCGCGGTGGTGAGCATTAAAATCGCCGCACACAACACAGTCCGCCGAGAGCGATGCGGTTAGGCGCGCGAGAAAATCAGGGGCGTATTGTGGGCGGCGGTCGGCGCGATCGGGGCGGATGTACACGGACGCGACGGAGGTGTCGGTGCCCTGTACGCGCACAGTAGCGGCCACGCACTCCACTGCAGAACTGCACAGATGGTTCGTGTCGATCAGTACATGCGGAAGAGCGGCGCGAATGTACAAAGCGACACGGGGCCGTTCTTGCAGATGGGCGCTGTCGTGGCAAGGCGCAGAAGTACAGTGTGCCAAGGCGCACTCACTGGCACTGCTGTAGCCGATGTAACCAGGCAGCGAGACCTCCTCTGCACGCACATACGTCTCCTGAAAGGCGAGGACATCGTAGTCGCACAGAGGCAGATGCTCGACGAGCTCCGAGTGCCGGCAGCGCAGGGAATTGCAGTTCCACTGCAGAATGCGCGGCCGAGAAACACCCCGAGCTCTAACTGCCATAGTTGGTGAGTGCCCCGTGGGCGGCGAGAGCAGCGGCACACAAGGAACGGGCCGGTGAGTCGTGCGGCAAGAGTTCCGTGGCGCACTTGAGTGCGGCAGCGAGCAGTGCGATCACGGTGTCGCGCGGGTCAGCGGGAGCCACGGGGACCGCCGGCGAGGGGGTCGACGTGTTGCCTGCGACAGGCGGCCTCGCCGGACGGTTGTTCGCGACATCGGCGAACGTGCGGTTGGCGTCGACGCGCGATGAAGCTCGATGGGCGGCGAGGGGTTGAGGGCCACTCGGTGCTGGCTTCTCGGCGGCACGGACGATGGCGGCTGCCTGGTGGCGCGTGATGGGCTCGATCGACGATGCGACCGTCTCAGCAATGCGGCGTTCCCGCTGCCATTCAGGGCAGCGATGCTCAGTCGCGCTGTGTCGGCCGCCACAGTGGAGGCACTTCGCGCTCCTCGCAGTGCAGTCTGCCATCGAGTGGTCGCCACCACACCTCAGGCAGCGGCGCGCCGATATGCAGGCCTCACTGACGTGGCCGAAGGCTCCACAGGAGCGACACTGTGTGGGGCGGGGGCGCCTGGGGTTGACGGGCCGACGCATCTTGAAGAGCGCGATCTCCTTTGGTGGTGTGCCGCCCGAGAAGCGCACGACAAAGTTGGGCCCCGCGCGATAGCAGCCGAGAACGGGCACCGCAGAATCAATGTTCGTGCGCACTGTGTCAGGGTCGAGGGACGTATCGATGCCGAAAAGGACACCAGTGCACGAGTCTTTTGGGGCCGCTGCGGCACGGACAGGGACGTCGCAGATGTCCGCAACTGCGAGAAGGGGTGTAAGTGGCGAGTCCGGCAGCGCGTCAACCGCCACAACATTCAGCCGATAGTTCACGCGGACGCGGTGCGCGCCAGCCACTCTCGAGAGCTGGGCCGCGATGGCCTCCTTCGTGGATGCACGGAAGTTCCGCTGGCCCACGGGGCGAAACAAAACAGTGTCGCAGGGCTCGCGGATGGGTGCCAGAGCGGCCCCCGCTCGCTTGGTACGGCGGCGGCCGCGTCGGCGGTTTCGTTTCCGGGAGGGGGGTGTGGCGCCCGTTGCGGCCCTCGATGTAGCCGGCGAGCTCGCCTGCGCCGTGGGAGAGGGCTCCGCCGGGGCCGGTTTTTCTCTCTCGCCCGTCTTCGTCGGTGGGAGCGTTGTGCGAGGCGGCAGGTGCGGGGCTGGCGGTGGGCCGGGAGGAGGAAGGCAAGGGAAGGCGTCCTCTGTCAAGGGAAGGAGGGGGCCTAGTACACAGCTTGGCCGGCTGTTCCCTGGGAGAGAGGGGTCCCTCTCTGTTGATCCCTCCCGCTCCATGTCGACTAGGGCCACGCTCGTCGCCGAGGAGGGGGACAGTGTAGCAGACGACTGCTCCGGGGAGGAGGGAAGAGATTCCTGGCTGCCCGGTGAGGATGGGAGGGGCGTCAGGGAGGGGGACGATGATGACGTCGCCTCGCTTTCTGACAGGCTTTCTCCGCTGGCCGTGACTTTCTCCGAACCGCTCTGTTGTTTGAGAGGTGGGGAGCAGCAGAGGGGGGTCTTCAGGAGGTCCCCTAGCTTTGTAAGCTCGCCCGTGGGTGACGTACTTGCGTTGGAATTTCCACGTGGCGAGACCGAAGGGGGGGATGTCGCTTCTGGTGGAACGGCCGTCTTGCGGCGCTTGGTTTTGCGCGCGGCTGGAGAGGTGGCTGTTCCGGTGCGTGGGTGTCGCCCTGGACGGTTTGAGCCACGCTTTTTGGTGGGGGCAGCTCGCTTACGCTTGATGGTCGCAGGCTGTGTTGAGGGACCATTTTCCTTGTGGGGCCGGGGCTCTGGTACGAGCCGCGGGATGGCAGTGAAAAGGAATTCCATGTTCCTCGAGCGGCCAGGAGTGCTACCGGGCGCGAAGAACAAATCCTCTTCCGCTGCAGGGTCACCCATTAAGGGTGCGCGAATACGGCGCTACATCACGCGCAAGTGAAACTCACTACCTATATAAATCAATGATAGCTAATAAAAAGAAATAACTAATTATAAGAAGTACACTAAAAAAGCGGACGGAGCTCCAAACGTGACCTTCTCGGTCGGCTGTCAGCACGCGATCCCGGAGAAGAAAGGCGCGGTCCCAGCGGGAGAGGCCGGCGCGGGGGAGGAGGCGAGGGGGTGTCCCCGCCGCAACACGTGCGTCAGGGTGATGCGCGAGGAGGGTGCGCGTGATAGTAGTCCGGGCCACGTCGAAGCGGGAGACAGAGGTGGCGAGGGGGAAGCGAGCCGCGGCTTGCTTCGCGAGGGCGTCAGCTGCTTCATTTCCGGGCAGGCCAATGTGCGCGGGGACCCACTGCAAAACCAAGTCGCAGCCCTGATTAACGACATGGCGCAGTTTCGATCCCACGCGCTGCACAAGTGGGAGACCGGCATAGTCTTTTCGCAGCATGTGCAGAGCCGCGCGCGAGTCCGTGAGGATCGCAGCAGACGAAGCACTACACTCGTACAGAAGGTCAGCCGCGAGGTCAATGGCCGCGAGCTCGGCGACTGTTGATGAGGCAGGGAAGCGGAGGCGGCACTGACGCGACGCAGGGATGTCCGGTGCCGTGCACGCGGCAGCAGCGGAACCATCGCTGGAGACAGAGCCGTCAGTGAAGACCAGGAGGCGATCACGTAGGTGTTCGTGAAGCAATGCAGCCGTCTCCTGTTGCATGGCGCACAGTGCCGTTCGGCGCTTGCTCGTGACGCCCGGGACGCTGGTGCTAACGTCAAGGAGCGGGGAGGCTTGCGGCGATGGCGGCAAGGGGAGCAGTTGCGGCAGAGACGCGATGCGGGTGCTGAAGTCGTTGGCACGCTGACCCATGCCCGAGCCCTCGAGGGTGTGGAGGCGGCACACGAGACGTTGGCCTTGTGAAGCCGCACGAAGGAGACGCTGTTACCGACGGTTCGTCGACTTCGAGCCGCACACCCCACCCGTCGACGGCCTTGTCGCTCCGGATACGAACGTGACGGTTCTCTACCGACCCATCGAGCGCAGGGCCACTTTTCTGGCCCTCTCACGGGACCGTATCGCCGCCCAGCTGTCCGCCGTACCCGGCGTAATGGTACGTTCACACTGAGGAATCCGGCGTCTACAGCGAATGGAATTCTCCTGCCGCTGAGACGAGTCCGCGTCAATTTCCGCCGAAATGTGGTGGCTGCTGACGTGACGCGCGGTGCCGACTTGGCGCCTCTCCTCGAGGTGTGCGATATCGGTGACGTCGCGGTGCGCCCCAAGGCGCTACACAACTCCTGTGTAGGCATCATTCATGGGGGTCGACCCTTGTTTCGACGCCCGCACAGTCCGAGACAACCTTGAGGCGCCCGTCGCGGTGCTTTCTTGCTCACGGAGTGGCACAAGCGTCACCGTAACCTTCGTCGGGAACGTCGTGCCAACTAACGTGCAGCTATTCAAACAGCTGCGCGCCGTTCGTGCTCGTCTGCCCCGACCACTCCAATGCGAGCGCTGCGGCGTTTTCGGCCATGCCGGCGCCACCTGTTTCCGCGACGCCCGCTGCCTCCGCTGCGGTGAGTCGCATACCACTGGAGACTGCCCCGAAGAGAAGCCACGGTGCATTAATTGCGGCGGCCGTCACTCGACAACTGAGCCGAGCGAGCTGGCCGCGCCGCATCGGCCGCGCTTACGGCCACTCCGTCCACATCTCGCACCCCCCAGGGCCGATCCTACAGTGACGCCCTGCGCGGCCGCAAGGTCCAGAGAGCTGCGGCTGAGCCATCACTCGGTCCTTCAACCGCGCCGAGCAGCGACTCCAGGGACGCTCTGATAGCCGCTCTCGCGGCTGCACTGCGTGCCATCCTTGTCCAGTGCCCATCGACGGCAACGTACGTCAAATGTGCGACGCGGCTCTCGCCGCGCAGGAAGCACTGCTTCATCATGACTATGCGCGTCACCGCGCCACATAAGCGAAGGTCACCAACTTGCCCGCGCACGCAGTTTTGGCCGCCGCCACCGCGTCTCTTTAACCCTTCCTTCAATTCCCTCCATCGTTCGCCTCTGACAGCCGACCGAGAAGGTCACGTTTGGAGCTCCGTCCGCTTTTTTAGTATATTTCTTATAATTAGTTATTTCTTCTTATTAGCTTTCATTGATTTATATAGGTAGTCAGTTTCACTTGCCGCGTGATGTAGCGCCGTATTCGCGCACCCTTAATGGGTGACCCTGCAGCGGAAGAGGATTTGTTCTTCGCGCCCGGTAGCACTCCTGGCCGCTCGAGGAACATGGAGTTCCTTTTCACTGCCATCCCGCGGCTCGTACCAGAGCCCCGGCCCCTCAAGGAAAATGGTCCCTCAACACAGCCTGCGACCATCAAACGTAAGCGAGCTGCCCCCACCAAAAAGCGTGGCTCAAACCGTCCAGGGCGACATCCACGCACCGGAACAGCCACCTCTCCAGCCGCGCGCAAAACCAAGCTAAAGTGTACTAGACCGTTGGGTAGTGAGCTGACTCTCCGGTGGCGGCGTGCGCTCCCGCGTCGCCGGAAATGTGAACATTTTTATGTTTTCCCGGGGACCCGCGCGGAGGCGCTGTCGTCGTCGTCAATGTAAACCTCCGCTGCCTCCGCCGCTGCCTTCCTGGCTTTGCGCGCCGCTGCCTCCGCTGTGCTTTCTTTCATGTGTTCCGAAGTTTACATTACCAATTCTAATGTTTATAAGAAATCATCGTAGGGAAGTATATCGTGCGTCGCTATTGCGTGTGAAATGGCACCACGCCGTTTGAACCACTGTTTTGCGCCCGGCTGTAAAACGGGCTATGTACATGTAAAAGGTGCCCCAAAGCCGTCGTTATTCAGCGTGCCCAAGGATGAAGCACTTCGAAGACTGTGGGAAAAAAACCTCCATCGAGCGGACAAGCCTCTCGAAGACACAAGTGCCGTGTGCGAACTACATTTTGAGCCGCGCTACGTAATTCGCGACTATGTACACATCATTGGTGGCAAGGAAGTGCGGATCCCACGTGGTAAGCCACTGCTTAGCAGTGATGCTGTGCCAACCATTCTTCCAAACCTACCCGCGTATTTGACGAAAAAAGCTGTGAAAGAGAGGCCTGCTCGTAAAAGGAAGTCAGAGAGTTGCGCGTCTCCGGCGAAGCGTAGACCGTGCTCGAACAGTGACACGACGGTGTCCTACACAAGCGCTGCAACGATTGCTGAGCAAGGCGCGGCCTCCTCGACGGAAGCAGGCGTGGAGCCGGACGCCGATGCAGAATTTTCATGCCCACTGGGTCAGCAGGAACCCATGCTGTTATTTGACAGTCTTCAGGTACCGTCGGAGCAGTGGACCAAGCACAGGTTTCCTGGACACGACGGTGTCGTGTACTGCACGTCTGTGTTGACATCAAGAAATGAGGTGTGCTCAGAAAAAGTGGTAATGTTCTTTCAGTCACAGACGCACAGTTACTACAAAGTGTTTGTGAGAGGAATTCTGCTAAAAGAAAGCACATTGCAAACAAGCGGGGAAGCAGAAGATGTGCTGAGAGCAACTGATTCCATGAGTGTTTGCACTGGAGTAATGCGACTTGAAGATTATGAAGAAAGGTATTTTACGAAGAACCTTAAATCCCACGTAGTGACCCTCGAGCAAATGTACTTCAGCAGCAATTGCCTGGGTCAGGTCGCTGAAAGAGGTAATTATGCTGTCCATTTTGCCTAATTTGCAACTCATTTTATGTTGCGTTCATTGATTTTTTGGCTCCGTGGGAACTCAATTCAATGCACTTTTCTTGCAGGTACGCAGTGTGTGTCTTGCCGCTACTTGAAACGAGCACTGCAGATCAGACGAGCGAGGGTCAAAAGAACTGATAAAAAGAGCGGCCGATCTGTTGTGCTTAAACTGCGAGCTGCAGCGAGAAGAAACAAGAGGCTAGTTGTTCGCCTAGGAGATGTGAAAAATGAACTTGCTAAAATGAGAGGGAAAAATGCTGCCATTCAAGCAGAAGCATTAGAAGCACAGATCTCAAAACTGCCCCCCAGACAGCAGGAAGCTTTTCGACAGTGCTTCGCAGCTTCAAAAGTGAAACCTAATGGTCTACGCTACACGAAAATGTGGGTCCTGGACTGCATAATAATGAAGATGAAAAGTCCTCGTCTGTATGAGCATCTTCGCCGTAATAGCATTCTTTCCCTACCGTGCAAATCAACCCTCAAGCGCTATGTATCTGCATATCGCACTGTGTTTGGCTTCAGCGACAAAGTTCTGAGGCAGCTAAAGGCGCCAATACACTCCGACGTAACGCGCGCGCGCGCGCGCGCTCGTCATGGCGACGTTACGTTGGCGAAAACACGACCCCCTACAGTCCGGCGGCATCTGGCGCCGACGCGACCGGCGGCATTCGGCGCGCTCGGACGTCGTCCGGCGCCGAATGCAACCGACTGCATTTCGCGCCGACCACGCCGAGCAAGTTAGCGCCTAGCGCCCTCTCTCGTCGAGGTAGAGACTCACTACTCGGCCGCAGCCAATGACAGTGTGGCTGGCATGTGACGTTCTCTGACGTTCCCTCCACGGAGGCGGCACTGGCTGGCCGGTTTCTCGCAGTCCTTTTTTTTTTTCCTTGCCTGCTGCAGTTTGTTTCCGACACGAAATAGTTACCACTTCAGTAAAATTATCTCGAACGTGTGCCTGTTATGCAAAGCAGCGCCTAATACACTAGCACCAAGCTACTGGGGAGATCGGGAGCCGCGACGTGTGGGCATTTCACGGGCAGACAGCACACACCTACCGTCTGAGCGAGGCTGCTCGCTTCGCTTGCACGTTTGCCCTTCGCAACGACTGCGTCTAGTAAACCATTGTATTTAATTACGGGCGACCTAAATGTAAAGTGTTAATTGTTTTGGCAAAAATAAGCGCTCTTTGACGAGCTCGCGTTGGATCGCCAGCGCCGTCGGCCGCAGCGTCCGCCTAGCTAGGCCTACCGGCCCTATCACTGGTTGTTGGCGGAGCCGTCAGTAGACAACGCGCCGTCGTGAAGTGTTCCGTCACTCGCAGGGGCATAATTTTATTGACAGTATTCGCGTAAAGCAAAGCAGTGTTGTGCAGAGTTGTTTGTATTGTGTTTTTCGGTGTGGATATGAAGTGAAGCTGGGGGGCTGTATCTGGGCGGAGCTTACGCGCCGCTCAATCTTTCGGATGCACGCACCGTGTGCCCTGAATCGTAGTATGCCGCATGCCGGAGCATGTGGCGCCGCACGTCGGATCGGACGCCGAATCGTACCGTGTGTCTCCTGCTTAATTTCGTCTTGCGGAATGTGTCTGCATCCGTGCCAACGCCGAGCAACAGTCCGGCCCGCGGTCGCTACCGACTGAGAAGCGCGCGAAAGATTTGTTTCGATGTTCCACGACAGGCGCCACGGAGCGGCGCGGTGTACTGCGCATGCGCTACTACAGCTGCAGCAGGGGCGCGGCGTTGTACTGTAGGGGGACGGATTTACGCCTGACGCGGCGTAGCCGACCTGCCGTGACGTAGCGCAACCACCGCGCGCGCGCGCGCCGGGTCACGTCGAAGTGTATTGGCGCCTTAAAAGTGAAGTCAGCTGAGCTTGATGCCTGGAAAAAACATGGTGGATTAGTTATAGACGAGCTAAAGCTGTCGGAACACTTTGCAGTTAAAACGTCTGGGGTTATTGAGGGTTTTGTAGACCTAGGCCCTTTCACAGCAGCCAAAGACAAAGGTGTCCCATGTGACCATGGCATGGTTATACTATTTGTTCCCTTTCAGGGAAAATGGAGCCAGGTAATTGGCTATTTTGCCACACATGGCAACATGAAGGGGGACATTCTTGCCAAAGTTGTTATTGAGGCAACCGTATTGGCCGAAAAGAGTGGCCTTTTTGTTGATTTCATTACATGCGACAGCGCAAGCTGGAATAGAAGGATGTGGAGGATACTTGGGATACAAGCATCAGCTGAGTCTACCAGCTGCAAAATTCAGCACCCCAGCGATGCATCACGAAACCTCTTTTTTATATCCGACTTCCCTCATCTTATCAAATGTCTACGCAACTCATTGTTGAAATCTGGATTCAACACTCCAGCTGGCCATGTAAGGCTCTTCTTCATCTTATTGAGGATTTTGTTGTGCTATTACTCACTCTTGAAGCTTAACAGGGTCCTCTCCAATTTCTTTTTAGGTGGATATGCAACACGTAAAGGAAGCCTACAAAATGGATTCCTGCAATGTTACCCTCAAGGTTATGCCAGGGATAACACGATGTCATATTGAGCCAAACGCATTTGAAAAGATGAGAGTCAGTTATGCGTTCCAGCTTTTCGGCACTAAAGTGCTCCAAGCTTTTCACCTGTATAAGGACACGTTAGAAGCCACTCTTGGAAGGATGGATGCAACTCAGGAATTCTTCAGGTGAAATGCCTATTTTCTCTTCTGCTACTTAATTTTAAAAGTAATGAAACCTTTGCATTATGGTTTTGTTAGCTGGAAATGATGTTTAAGTCTAACTTGGTGCAAGCAACATCTGAAGAGCTTGTTTGTGTATTTCAGCAAAATCCACCAGCTGATATCTGTGATGACCTCACGGTTCCCTGCGGAAGCCCTCCGGCCAGATTCTCGAGCAACAGCTGTGCTGCAGGATTTTTTATCCTATCTTAAAGCATGGGAGGAGCATGTAAAAGGGACAGGTGGCTTTGTGAGTGAGTCCACGGCAACAGGTCTGCGTGTAACCATTTCAAGCACATTAGGCTTGCTAGATTACCTTACAAGAAAAGTAGGTTTTAAGTACCTAATGACCTCCAAAACTAATCAAGACCCTCTTGAAAACCTTTTTGGGATCGTTCGACAGTCTTCTGGCAGTAATGACCACCCAACACCAAGTCAATTTCTAGTTATCATTAACTGCTTGTCATTTTATGGGCTAGTAAAATGTGCCAGTCAAGGTAACTGTCAGCAGGACGAACTGGGCTCCCTCCTGGAAGTTGACAGCCTGCCAGACACTGCGCAGAATGCAGCAGACTTTCATCTGCCAATGAGTGCTGCTAAGAGCATGCACACAGCTCCATCCTCCCAAGACCATAACCAGCACATTGCCAGCAGTGACTCAAGAATAATTTTTCACATCGCTGGCTATGTTGCAAGAAAATGCGTTTTAAAAACCAATTGCCAAGACTGTCTGACCCTTCTCACTATGCCTGCCCCAGATGAAACTTTCCGGCTTGCGAGGCTGACAAAGTTTCGTGACAATGGAGGGCTCCTCTATCCAACTGGTCGCTTATTTGGTTTCATAAAGAAGCTTGAGGACTTGTTCACAGGCTGCTTCTCCCATGGACAGCTGCACTCTGACAGCATTTTAGATGTGCTGACAGTTGTCAAAGCCAGACTTGGCCAAGAGGTTGGTTGTTCCAGTCATGCTTCCACCCTTTCTCCAAAAATAATCAAATTCTATGTCACTACACGACTTCACTTCTATGTTAAAAGTATAAATACTGACAAGTCGGGGAAGCGCCAAAAGGCAAAGCACTTGAAGTTGAGCCGCTGCTCTTGAAATGTGCATGCTGTCTGCATTGTCTACTTGTTGCATTGTGCTTGTCAAGATAATAAACTTTTGTTAAAGTTGTTCAACCAACATTTTGTTTGCATTTTTTTTCTCTTTTTCTTTCATAAAATATTTCCTTAAAAATAAGTGTGGCTATACCAACATCACTCTCTGGAAAGGCAGATATAGGAAATTATGCAGTATGTTAGTGTCGGGAGAATTAAATGCGTTTTATGTTGGAATAATGTAGAGCAATGACTGATGTATAGGCGCATGTTTTCTGGCACATATGTGACATGCTACAGCATGGAAGGTGTTTTAAACGGTTTACCTTTTGTTTCAACATTCATGTGCGATTAAAACTTCATATCTATGCTGCTTAACATTTCATTGATATACCTCTATTTTTCTTCCACAATATGCTCAGCCAGAGTCAAATAGGTGGGTATACAGGAAAGGCATCGTTCCAAAGGTGCCTGAATTGCTGTAAGGACTGCAAATAGGGTAACGCCGAAAACGAATTTCTGCACGCGCGCAACTCGATAACACCGCGACATATGGATCACTTACGTTCTAATCAAAGACAGCAGTAAAACTGCTGTCTTTGACAAGAATGTAAGTGATTCATTTGTTATGTCACGCTATTATTGAGTAAATATACCCAAACTTGCTGTCAATGGAGAGGAACCCCACAGCCTTTTACTCGGCGCAAGACGCGAGTTTTCGATACGAGTGCAAGCTCAGCAAAGCCAGCGTTACAAAAATGGTGATTAAAGAAACTTTTCCCTCATGAAAAGAAAGACGAAGTACTACTGACAAACAAGCATACTGTCCAAGCTCTTTATTTATATGAGAAACGAGCATTCAAGAAATTAGACCGTTTCAACAGCGGCGACCACGTACCTTTCGCACGGCCAAAGCGCGGCCGCTTACGTTGAATACAGTGGTGGCGCCATCTAGCAGGCGAGACGTAAACCGCGACAGCGGATGGAGCTCAGTCAGCCCACTACCCAATATTCTAGTACACTTTAACCAAGCGCCGCAAGACGGCCGTTCCACCAGAAGCGACATCCCCCCCTTCGGCCTCGCCACGTGGAAATTCCAACCCAAGTACGTCACCCACGGGCGAGCTTACAAAGCTAGGGGGCCTCCTGAAGACCCCCCTCCGCTGCTCCCCACCTCTCAAGCAACAGAGCGGTTCGGAGAAAGTCACGGCCAGCGGAGGAAGCCTGCCAGAAAGCGAGGTGACGTCATCATCGTCCTCCTCCCCGACGCCCCTCCCATCCTCACCGGGCAGCCAGGAATCTCTTCCCTCCTCCCCGGAGCAGTCGTCTGCTACACTGTCCCCCTCCTCGGCGACGAGCGTGGCCCTAGTCGACATGGAGCGGGAGAGATCAGCAGAGAGGGACCCCTCTCCCCCAGGGAACAGCGGGCCAAGCTGTGTACTAGGCCCCCTCCTTCCCCTGGCAGAGGACGCCTTCCCTTGCCTTTCTCCTCCCGGCCCACCGCCAGCCCCTCATCTGCCGCCTCGCACAACGTCACCACCGGCGAAGACGGGCGAGAGAGAAAAACGCGGATGAATAATCCGCTGAAGAGCGATAACGGCTTATAAAATGATCGGAACGGTCATCAGCGCACCTCGGGCCTCCACCTCCAGTACTTTAATTGCTTGCGTCATCAATGCTCCTTGCGCCGCCGTCGGCACTAGTTCGTGTCGCCACTGAGCTGTCGTTAGTAATGGCCTAATCAAGTTACATAACATTGGTAATGACACCGGGCTGCGCGGAGGTGAGCTAGTGGCACAATGCTTACGCATAGTCTAATTCCCAGAGGAGTTTCTGCGAGATTTTTTGTTGTTGTTGTTGTTCCTGGTCGTTTAATATGCGTCGTGTATGGCGCCAGCGCACTGCTATTGTTTCTGCTGGAAGAGAGATAGTGATGTCAATAAGGAAGCTTGAGCGCAGCGATGATGTGGCTCGTGGTGCGAGAAACCCTCCATGCCCCACGATTATCCCAGCTTTTGTAGATCGAAGCGCCTCGCACACCACAACCAACTTCTTATCACATCCCTTTATCCCCTTATCCAAACTGCAAAATTTCGTCCAGTGTTGCGTCAGCGTCCGCACGCAACTCTTATTTCGAAGCAGCCTATAGGCGGCTTGTTTTGAAACACCTATTTTCTCTTAGCGACAGCTGGGTGAGCAGATTGCGCGCCCAAGCACAACATCTCCCTAGGCCCACCAAGTACCTACAAGGATCTAGGGCGCTCGCCGTGAAGCTTTGGGGAAGAAGTACCTAGAAACGTGGTACACGCGAGCAGCGCATGGCGGCGCAGCGATCGAGCGCTGGGCTTGGGCGTAAATAGAAACACGCAAACCGGCCCCGGCGGAACCCTCTCCCAAGGCGCAGGCGAGCACGCCGGCTACATCGAGGGCCTCAACGGGTGCCACACCCCCCTCCCGAAAACGAAACCGCCGACGCGGCCGCCGCCGTACCACGCGAGCGGAGGCCGCTCTCGCACCCATCCGCGAGACCTGCGACACTGTTTTGCTTCGCCCCGTGGGCCAGCGGAACTTCCGTGCATCCACGAAGGAGGCCATCGCGGCCCAGCTCTCGAGAGTGGCTGGCGCGCACCGCGTCCGCGTGAACTTTCGGCTGAATGTCGTAGCGGTTGACGCGCTGCCGGACTCGCCACTTGCACCCCTTCTCGCAGTTGCGGACATCTGCGACGTCCCTGTCCGTGCCGCAGCGGCCCCAAAAGACTCGTGCACCGGTGTCCTTTTCGGCGTCGATACGTCCCTCGACCCTGACACAGTGCGCACGAACATTGATTCTGCGGTGCCCGTTCTCGGCTGCTATCGCGCGGGGCCCAACTTTGTCGTGCGCTTCTCGGGCAGCACACCACCAAAGGAGATCGCGCTCTTCAAGATGCGTCGGCCCGTCAACCCCAGGCGCCCCCGCCCCACACAGTGTCGCTCCTGTGGAGCCTTCGGCCACGTCAGTGAGGCCTGCATATCGGCGCGCCGCTGCCTGAGGTGTGGTGGCAACCACTCGATGGCTGACTGCACTGCGAGGAGCGCGAAGTGCCTCCACTGTGGCGGCCGACACAGCGCGACCGAGCCTCGCTGCCCTCAATGGCAGCGGGAACGCCGCATCGCTGAGACGGTCGCATCTTCGATCGAACCCATCACGCGCCACCAGGCAGCCGCCATCGTCCGTGCCGCCGAGAAGCCAACGCCTAGTGGCCCTCAACCCCTCGCCGCCCATCGAGCTTCATCGCGCGTCGACGCCAGCCGCACGTTCGCCGATGTCGCGAACAACCGTCCGGCGAGGCCGCCTGTCGCAGGCAACACGTCGACCCCCTCGCCGGCGGTCACCGTGGCTCCCGCTGACCCGCGCAACGCCGTGATCGCACTGCTCGCTGCCGCACTCAAGTGCGCCACGGAACTCTTGCCGCACGACTCACCTGCCCGTTCTTTGTGTGCCGCTGCTCTCGCCGCCCACGGGGCACTGACCAACCATGGCAGTTAGAGCTCGGGGTGTTTCTCGGCCGCGCATCCTGCAGTGGAACTGCAATTCCCTGCGCTGCCGGCACTCGGAGCTCGTCGAGCATCTGCCTCTGTGCGACTACGATGTCCTCGCCTTTCAGGAGACGTATGTGCGTGCAGAGGAGGTCTCGCTGCCTGGTTACATCGGCTACAGCAGTGCCAGTGAGTGCGCCTTGGCACACTGTACTTCTGCGCCTTGCCACGACAGCGCCCATCCGCAGAAGCGCCCCCGCGTTGCGCTGTACATCCGCGCCACCCTCCCGCACGTCCTCATCGACACAAGCCAGCTGTGCAGTGCTGTGGTGGAGTGCGTGGCCGCTACCGTGCGCGTCCGGGGCGCCGACACCTCTGTGGCGTCTGTTTACATGCGCCCCAATCGCGGCCGCAACAGCCACCAGCAGAACGACTTCACTTACCTCACGCGCCTGATTGCCTCGTTTTCGGCGGACTGTGTCGTCTGTGGAGACTTTAACGCTCACCACCGTAGCTGGGGAGGTGATCACAGTGATCTGCGAGGTAAAGCGCTCCTTGCCACCGCGTCAACGCTGGGCCTATCCATCCTAAACAGCGGGAGGCCCACGTTTGTGCGCCGCGGCGTACAAACCTCGCCGATCGATCTGGCACTTGTCTCGGAGCGCTGCTCATATTTCTGGCAACGCGCACCGGACACTGCCGGATCGGATCACTTCCCTATCACCCTATCACCCACCTGCCCCAGCCGCGGAGTTGTTCGCGTGTGCGTTGTAGTTCGGTGGACGCTTTTCCGCGATTTGTGTCATGGGTGGTCGCGCGACGCCGATTTTTTCGCGCACATGGCGGAGTGTGCTAGGCGCGCGTTGACGAGTATGGTTGTGCCGGCCGGCACTCCCTGCCCGGACATTAAGCTCCTGAACATTCGCGCCGCCCGCCGCCGTGCCCAGCGCCGCGCCGTCCGCACGGGTGCCGCGTCTGACTGGACTACTTACAACAGACTGGACGCTGTGTGCCGACGGCATGCCAGGCAGCTGCGCCGCCGCAGCTGGGCTAGACTCTGCGCGTCACTCGCCGACCCGCAAAACCAGCACCGTGGCTGGCGCATCATGCGCTCGCTCGTGAACCCGAGGACCCCACGCTGGCCAGTCCTCGGCATCGCTGTTGCCCGCGGCATCACAGAGTTGGCGCTCGCCGAGCTTCTGGCGGACTCTTTCGCTGCTGCCAACGCTTCAACAGCACCCGGCGTCCCTGCGGTTGCATTGCGGGCGCTCTACACGGCTGTGTTCGTGAGAGGGGAAGATCGCGCGCATACCGCGAGGGCGATTGACAGCCTGTGCAGCGACGACTTCACCTTTCACGAGCAGCAGCGCGTCTTGCGCCGCAGGCGGCGCCGCACCGCCCCCGGAGCAGACGGCATCACACATCAGATGCTACGCAACCTCGACGACGCCCAGCGCCAGCACCTCCTAGACGCCTACAACGCCGTCTTCCGCGAGGGCTCCCTGCCGGAGTCGTGGCGCTCTGCTGTCGTGGTGCCGGTTCTCAAGCGCGGCAAACCCTCGCGCGAGCTCGCCTCATACAGGCCGGTCTCGCTAACATCTGTGCCGGGCAAGACCATGGAGGCGATGGCACTGTCCAGACTCCAGTGGATTGCGCGCGCTCGCGGTGCCCTTCCGCCCGAACAGTGCGGATTCCGAGCACAGCGCTCCACTGCAGACTGCCTCGCCGTCGTTGTCGGCACGCTGGAGCAGGCCAGGCGCGCCGGAGAGGCCGCATTCCTTCTCCTCCTCGACGTGCGCAGCGCTTTTGACACCCTCCCACACGAATCAGTCATCTCTGCTGTGCGAGCCCTCGGCGTTGCGGACAACCTGCTCGCCTACGTGCAGGCGTTCCTCGCAGACAGGAAGTTCGTCGTCCGCGTCGGCAGGGCCACAAGCTCGCCTCGGCCAGTGACCACCGGTGTGCCTCAGGGTAGTGTGTTGAGCCCTTTCCTGTTTAACCTTACCCTCGCTCCCATCATCGAGTGCATACCGAAAGCTGGCCGTTTCCCTGTGCGCGCTGTTGTGTACGCGGACGACGTCGCACTCTACGTGCGGGGACCGACGTCTGCCATTCCCGAGATGCGACGCGGACTACAGGCGGCCTTGGATTCCGTCGCCGGCTTCCTCCGTGCCATCGGCCTGGAGCTGTCATCGGCAAAGAGTGAGGCGATAATGGTGCACCCTCGCGCTGCCGCACGCCGCCACACCGGCCGCGTGCTCATCGATGGTGTGCCACTGAGCTGGGAACCGACGGTGTCCTACCTTGGTCTGACTATCGACCATCGCCTCACCTGGGTCGCGGCAGTGAAACGCCTACGCGCCGCCTCTCTCCGTGTTGAACGTGCGGTTCGCCGCCTCCTCGCGCGCGGGCAAGGCTGCCCCCCTTCTTTCGCCGTCAGTGTTTATGGAGCGATGGCGCTCTCTCGGGTGTTCTACGCGCTGCCGCTCTGTGATGTGCGCGATTCCCTGTGGCGCGCCGTTGACCGCGACCATCGCAGGGTGCTTCGCGTGTGCCACGGCCTCCCCCGCATGTCGCGAGTGGCGGAGACGCTCGCCGAAACTGGCGCCTGGCCCCCTTCATTAACAGCTGATCTCCGCGCGCTCGGCCATATTGAGCGCCTCTCTCGAGCCCCCGGCACGGGCCCCATCCTGTCGCTAATCCGGGATCTCCCTGCATCACGCGTGGGCAAGATGATGCAGCTGTTTGATAACATCGTGGCTGATCCGCCGGCTCCACCACCAGCCTGGCCGCCACCGAGCCTCGCAGTGCCGCTAGACGTGTGTCTCGAACTGCCAGGCGTCCGCTCCAAGCAACGCACGCCTCTCTGTGCCATCGTACAGGAGGCTGCAGCGAGGATACAGGACGACCTGGCAGGGAGAGCGCACCTATACACAGACGGCTCGGTCCTCGAGGACGGCTCCGCGGCTGCTGCCTGCATCGCCCCGAGTCTCGGCATCGAAAACCAGTGCCGCCTGCCCTACCGAGCATCCTCCACCACCGCTGAGCTCGTAGGCATTCATCTGGCCGCGGACGTCCTCGAGCAATCGCCGCACATCTCTCGTGCGGCGATACTCACCGATTCGAGGCCCGCCCTGCAACAGCTACTCCTTGAGGAACGCGCCCCACTGCTCGCCCAGCGAGTCGCGTGCAGGCTCCACGCATTGCAGCAACGGGGACTCGATCTTCGCCTACAGTGGGTGCCCTCACATGTCGGTGTCGCCGGGAATGAGGCTGTCGATAAGCTCGCGCGACGCGCACACGACCCGAGCACCCAAATCACGCAACGGGTAAGCTCGTTCGACGCCGCGCCGGAGAGAATCCGCCGTGAGCCCGCGCTGCGCCACCCAGACGGCCGAATTGCGCGCGGACGCCCGCCACGCCATCTCCCGGAGGCCGGCTTCACTAGGCGCGAGCGCGCCTTCCTTCTCGCCTTGCGGACCGGTTCCGTCTGGCCCGCCGAGAGGAGGCATCACCTCCAAGGAGCCCTCTCCCCTTTCTGCCGGGACTGCGGCGCGACGGATACGTTGGAACATTTGCTGTGTGAGTGCCCGACTTTCTCGAACGCGCGCGCGGCCCTCGCAAAAGTATACCGTACCCACAAACATCCCTGTGCAACGGTGGACAATCTGCTGCACCCCTCGGTCTGCATCTCAAGCCAGAAGCGTCTCTTCCGAGCGATTCTGGAGTTCGCCGAGGACATCGCCCTAGCTGATCGCCTCTAAGCCCCCTCCCCACGCTCACAGCGTTTCGACCGCTGCTGCTCCTTCCCTCTTCCTTTCACCACTCTTTCTATCCCTTCCCCCTGTGCAGCGCGGTTGAGGTGTCCTCATCTGAGAGACAGTTACTGCGCTGCACTTTACCCCATGTTCCTACTTCCCAAACAAGAATCTCTCTCTTCAATTCCCTCTCCCTCTTGTACAGCGCGGTTGAGGTGTCCTCATCTGAGAGACAGTTACTGCGCTGTACTTTACCGCATGTTTTTCCTTCCCAAACCAAGAATCTCTCTCTCCCCCCCGGCGGGCCTACAACCAACGCAACGGAAGGTGCTGGGCGCGGATCACCGAGCCGTCGTCCGCCAGTTCCTGTGCCTCCCGCGGTCGTCACAACGCGGCGCCGCTCTCGCCGAGGCAGTAAAGCAATCTCCCAAAGTAGCGCCATTCTATTCCCTCCTCCTCCGCTCGGCGCGGCCTCGACGGTGGCGCCGCCGGTGGTTGACCTGCCGTAGCAGACGACGACTAACACGCTACGGGAGGAGATTCCCAGAAAAGTTCGTTCGAGCCCTGCGGAGCAGTTTTTTTGAATCGAGATCTTTCTTCGTCAGTCGGTAACTGGCCTTCAGAATTTCGTGTTGGAACTGCGGAAGAAATAGAGAAAAGGACCATTATTCAAGGCGTATTTAAGGCGTAAAGCGTTCGACGTTGAGAGTTCGTGTTGCTGAAACACGACGCAAGCACGCGGTGTACTCAAACACGCGCGTAATTACCAAAGTTTCAGGTGTTGACAGCGTGAAAGTATGTGTACGTGGTTCCGTAGGTTCATTTACGTGCCTGCGGGATACTTTTGTTCGGCCGGCGCGTCAGAGATTGCTGACCGCACACAGCCGGAATGGCTGTGTGCGGTCAGCAATGCCTGGCAACAGGGCCGTTTTTTTTCATTGCGGGGTGCTTAGGTAATCGTGACGATATATTGTTTTTTTTTTTACAAGTACTGCTCCAGGAGGGCACATGTAATGGCTAACGGAGGCCTCTGAAGAGCACGTGACATTACAATAATGCAGGCGTCGCAGGGAGTGTTCGCATACAAAATTGGCTGTCCGCGATCTTATGCCCCCTTGGCATGCACAGGCTTCGGTGAGCCCCACCCAGCCCTGGTTCAAGCTTTGGTGTTCCCGTTGCCGCTTTGGTGCCCTGGAGGCGCCGTCAATAATACGAAATAATGACAAGGTGCAAGGTGTTACAACTAGTAAAAAAAAATTTATTGAAGGAATACAATCGCTCCGAGGCGCCAACTTCTAAAGCAGCGCTAGCGCGCCCGCGCGAGTATTATGAAACGCCAACGCGGAATTTACCGGCCCACGTACGGCTCTACGATCAAAGTGCACGTTAAACATCCCCAGGCGAGATAAAGTTATCCGGAGCCATCCACTACGACCTGCATCCTAGCTTTAGTCGCTTCGGAACGTTAAACACGTTAATCACCACAAACCAAATCAATACATGCGGGCGTACATTCGAAGTTAAAGACTGCATCGTAAGTCATATTGAGCCTTGCAAAAGCGTCGAGAATGTGCTAACTTCTGGTGGAGCTCAAAACACACCCTGAATAAACTCGCTTTTATGTCACAGGCCAGCTGCAGATGCGTGCATTTCACCGCAAGACGAAACTACACGAAACAAAGAGAGCGCATTCGAAAAAAAAAAGTCAAACAACGCGCTAAAAACCACGCAGAGCATGAACACGCACTTTTTCGAAGTGGAAGGCGTGAACTAGGCTCGAAATAAGAGGTTGTGAGTAGCCGTGGCCCTTACTTCACTAAGCCGTGCGTCTTTGCCACTTCCTCGAAGTCAGCCCGCCCGATCCTGCGAATCGACACTTCTTGCGTTGCGCCCTCCGGACGGCAAAGCAAAAAGCTTTTTGCCCTCGCTGTGTCTGTTGCGGCAACCGAAGGCGCAGCAGCATGGCATCGCAATAAAAAGTTCTTGGACCTAGACATTCTATTACGCTAACGCACTCCGTCAGTCCGCCTGCCGTACTGTCGTCGCGCAGGCCCAACAATGGAGGTCGGCGCGCGCTGGAAAGAAAAAAACACAAAACGCGGCGCCTGCTCCTCGCTGAAAAGAAAAAATATACAAAAGCGCGGCGCCTGCTTTCACGTGATACAGATTGGCCAATGGGGCAGCGGAGGAGGCTGGGGCGACAGGAGGCGTGGAGGAGGACGCGCCAGGGTGAGCGGGGTGGCGGAAAGATCTAAGAATGGCGCTACTTTTGAAAAATTGAGGGGCTTTACGAGGCAGTAGGCCCCCGCTGATCCAGCGCCTCCTACGAAAGCTGCACGGCGTTTGCGAGGAGGGATGCGACCTCGTTCTCTAGTGGGTGCCCAGGCCCCGCACACTTCAAGTTCAACAAATGGCCACAGAGGGCGAAAAAATCGACCGCGCGCTGCTGCTAAGAAAACCGGCATAGTACAATCACTTCGGGATGCTTACGTTGGTTTCAACATATTGCGCTAGAGGCGCCGTAACAAGAGCAATATTATCTTACAAACTTTCTCTTACAATTCCCGAAGCATTTTTATTACATAAAAAAGAGGGCAAAATTATCATTGCTAATTAGATGTTGTACTCTTTGTAAGTAAGTTTTTTGTTTCTTTGTCACTATAAACGCAAATAGCATTCAGCCGTTCAGCATCATCGCTCTTTCACGTGACCTCTGGCCTGGATTTAAAATTTTTACCGGTATTTTCGACTGCATGGCGGCACAGATTCATTCGTTCGTGCACTCAGACTGGTTGCTTCATTTTTGCTAAAACTAGTTTATTGCGCTTTGATTTCTCGCATTATTTAACCTGGGTTGAAGTGACGTGTTTGCAAGCAGACATGTAAGCCCGAAAGTTGGGTATCGGTCGTGAGACATTCGGAATACGTCTGCATCGAAACAGGAGCTGGATTCTGGTGCGACTGACAACGGCAATAACGGTGAGTCGTTTAACACTGCTGCTTGAATCGTTATATAATATTCGTCTCATTAACTTACAGACGGAGACAAGTTAACGAACTAGATCCTGCACAACAGACGGCAGTCGAGATCCTCCGTTGCTGTTTCCTAAATAAACCGTTACTTGCGAGGCTGTCGTTATATACACACAATCGGGAAAGAAAGAGCGATATCGGAACGCGCGTCTCATTTTTCATCTTATTGTAGCCGTGGCCATAGGTGACTGGGTAGCCTTAACAATATACATATAAAACCTTTTTTCGAGTCCGCCGGCAACTTCTTTCGTCCACAAAACCGAATAATCCTTCGGTAAAATGATGTGAAAATACAGAATTTAATGTATTAAACAGTTGCTAGCGTGATAATTCACTCATATTTCGTATTTGTTGGTGCCAAATGTTCTTGATGTTCAGTTTGGTTTACCGTAGGGCATTTATTTTTGCAGTAGTGAAGCAGTGCATCACGTTCGTGCAGAAAAATAATGCATCAGTTCTAATAGCTTCATGACTTTCATGCATTTGCTTGTGGAACCAGCAGTGTGATCTCTTCCAGTGTATAAATGAACGCACAAATGTTCTCATTGGTGATCTTAATAATACTTAAGCTGTTTAAATGCATTGTATAGTTAGGCAGACATAAATTTATGGACAATAGCAATATTTATTTAACGTGCTGCTTAAGCACCCTAGAAAAGACAGTGTACATTTGCATGTGTTCTGAAGTCGCAAACCATTACAACATATATGTCACACCTTTTTGCATTTCATATTGTAAAATTGTGCTTTTTCAATTTCCGATTCAGTCAAAATTTCTGTTCCAGACATGCAGTAATGAGGATGGCACCAGTATAAAGCAACACACTCCACACCCTAAACAGAAGCTGCTGCCTGCTACAACAAGGCCACTGTGTGGACATTGGCTGCTACTACAAAGTAAACTACATGTGGTTCAGAAATAAATATGCCTGACATATGCTGTATTGCTTTGCTAGTCTTGGGATACATGTCATTTGTTTGCAGCAGAAATGAATGTTTGTTCATGTTTACGGTTCAGTATAATTGGTTCGAACATAAAAGAAAACACACATGAATTTGGCTAATCTGTGCTGTATCTCATGTGTCACCATTCTGCCCCAACAGAGTCCATGCCAAGCATATCTTGGTCATCACAGAAGCGCCTATCCATACCAACAGAAAGGGGCATGGAGCCGAATTTGCAAGGCTTTTACACTACGAACAGAGAAGCGCATGCAGAATTTGCATGAGATATCAAGTCTGCAGAGCACTGTGTCAAGACTGAAAAGAGCTTCAGCCACCATTCCACAAGCACGGACAAATTGGCTGAGTCATCCAGGTAACTCAAAAAGGACTTTGTAGAAATTCTTCGTCTTCAGATGCACCTGTAACTTCTGATCAAGCACGGACGACGCCGGCCAAAAGAGTTTCGTCAGTTTGCCCTCAATCAGCTTCCTGGCCATGTCAATTCCATTTTTGTGCCAAGTGTAATTTTTCTTCTATAAATGCACGCTTTTTCATTGCCCATTCTCGTTAGAGATCATTCATCCTCATCCAAACATAAAGGTCAACCGATTCTTCGCTGATACTTTGTACCAGTCACTGTCTAGTAGCATAACATATCTGTAACAGTACCGTTTAGTGTATGTTGCCATGCACAATTCCTCTCCTGAAATAGCTGATGCAACAACGACATGTGTCTTGCATTAACCTACGCACCGTTTGCTATGCACCATTTTGCTTTTCTTGATGTTTTTGGCCTTTAATGCTTGCAGAGCAGAGTGGCTTCTCTATTGAATACAAGCTTTCTCATTTTCCATATTCCTAGTCTCGTTGATGATTGCTCTTCTTCCTCGATAGCCTGGATCTTTGCGCAAGCTACACTGAATGATTGATTGCAGAATCTGGTTTTGCTGCCCCACTTGGTTGTTGTCGCCCTGTTACATTTCTTGGATGTGGGGGCCTGGTCAGTTGCATTGGCAAGCAGTCTCTCGAGGTAAGCATTTGCTCCTGCAACCTGCACAGCGACATAGACTCCCAATTTACACACCGTGATTCGTACTCCCCGTTCAGCCTTTCCTGCTGCAGCCATGGGCAAATTGTGCCTGCGGCCTTTCTCGGTCGCGATTAAGCACGAACGGAGACCAGCATACAGCTTACATGGTCCGACGTGTTTGAAGTTGATAGCCACATGGGTGTAAAGGCCCGCAAAAATGGCTGCCGAAGGTGATGCACCCGAAAGCGTCTTGTCCATATTGAGACAAAGTGGGACGCCAAATGTGAGCCACGCATTAGCGGCCCTCGACAGAAAAGAAACGTGCAGGTTGGAAAGGAGTGAACGCTAAAATGCCGAATAGTCCATTTCGCTGTGTTGGTTGCGGCAGCAGATGCCTGCGTCACCTGATTGCTTCGCAATGGAAGTTGCGCATCTTCAACGGCAACTGTCGGTTCAAACAGGTGCGACGCTCTGTCCAATCTGTTTGTACTGCTGGTTGTCGCTCGTTACCAGACCACCATATGCGACGAAGGCAAGCATTATGCCT
Source organism: Dermacentor variabilis (assembly GCF_050947875.1). NCBI lineage: Eukaryota > Metazoa > Arthropoda > Arachnida > Ixodida > Ixodidae > Dermacentor > Dermacentor variabilis. The sequence goes on from NW_027460324.1 coordinate 336,116, forward strand.
GTAAGTAGGCGGCTGAATGTATTCTAAGAGACCCGTCTATGTGAAGGCTCACTGTTGACATATGGTTCGTATCCAATGTATAATGTATTGCCTGAACACTATGTGGTGAATGACTGCCGTTTATGTTTGCTGTTATCTCACTTGGTTACGGTCGCCGTGTTATGTTTTTCGAATATGGCGGCCAGGTCAGTTGCACTGGGAAGCAGGCTCTCGAAGTAAGCATTTGCTCCTCTAGTCCACAGAGCGACAGTGGCTCCCAATTTACACACCGTCATTCGTGCTTCCCGTTAAGCCTTTCCTGCTGCATCCAATTGTGCCTGTTGCCTTTCTCGGCCGCGATTAAGCACGAACAGAGACCGGCATACGTGCTTATATGGTCCGACGTGTGTGAAGTTGGGTGCAAAGGCCCGCAAAAGTAGCTGCCAAAGGTGATGCCCACGAAAGCGACTTGTCCATATTGAGACAATGTGGGACATTAAGTGCGAGCCACACTTTAGCGGCCCCAGAAAGAAAAGTAACGTGCAGGTTGGAAAGGAGTTAAGGCTAAAATGCCGGGTAGTCCATGTCGCTGTGTTGGCTGCGGCAGCAGGTGCTTGGTTCACCCGATTGCTTCGCAATACAAGTTGCTCATCTTTAACGGCGACTGCCGCTGCAAACAGGCGGGACACTGTCCAATCTGCTTGTGCCGCTGGTTGTCGCTCGTTACTAGACCGCCATGTGAGACGAAGACGGTGAGCCGTTTACGAGCTCGCGTCAAAGATTTCAGCGTATCTCAACATACAAATTTTATTTCTGCTATTGTACGAGAATGTACACTGCTTGTCTTCTTCCAATAAAGTCGCACGTTCTGTTCACTCACTTCTGGCTTGTTTGTATGGGCGTCAGTAGAGGCTCTTTCGTCTCCTGGCAATCTGCCTCTTTCACGGCGCGACCGCGCATGCGCCTTGCCCTAGCGGATTAGTCGCGAAACGTTTTGGAAGGGACGCGCGGCCGCGCGGCCAGATATCGGGGGAAAGTACCCCCGGAAAAAAAAGGGGGTTTGGACGCGCGCTGTTGCAAACGCTCGTGCCATGTAACGCGTTGAAACTCTACTGGCAGCTCGGCGTCGGTGCGGTGCCGAAAACGTGCGTAAGACTGCAACTCCACTTTGAAACTGAAAAGAGCCAGGGCTTGGTCCGAACTGCACCGTTAACCAAGTAGTTGCCGCCTTGCATTGACGGCTGTCAAATTTATCGATAAACCCCTGCGTTACACTTGGACACTTCAAAAACACGTTGCTGACGCATTCTTCTTACAGCGTCGGCCCACTGTTGTTGGTGGTGGCAGCGCGTGCCTGACTTCATGTACAGTTTTAAGGCGTGGTAACATTGGGTCGATACGAGACCGACAAGACGCTGACGCCGACGATTGGCCGACTATTCAGCACTGTGTCACAGATCATTTGAACGTAATAGGCCGACAACGACGCAACCGGTGGGTGCGAGTTGTCATATAGCGCGACGGGATTTCGTGTCGACAGCACCGACAAAATCAGAGTGTCGACCGTGATAGCCTGACCGAACCCTACGTGATTAGCCGTCGAACCGACAACGCGATAGCTGCAGCTCATTCACTTGTACATATAATTATTCGCCCTCAAAATGCGTAGACATGCCTTCGAAGTTGAAATGCACGAGCTTCAGTCCTCTGAAGCCGTGCACGTGAAGTTTGAGTCAATGTTGATCCTGTTTAGCGAAGTTTGGGTTAGGACTGAGCCCGTCGAGTTCATGTACCCGCTACCGATGGCGCTGGACTTAAAACATAAGCAGTCCGGACGAAAGAAACCGCTCTTATAGTTAGGTTGCGGCCCTATAGCGATTTGATAACTACTGTTCATTTCGCACGGCACGTACACAGTAAGCGGCAAGCGGCGACACAGCGCTGTGCCAACATCTTGTACTTTGGTCACCGTTCCCGATTGCTACCGGTCGCATTCCCGTAAATGGTGGGTCTGTGTGGGTTTTTTTTGCTGACATTTCTTAATTCCAAAGAAGCATTGTTTACCTCTGCGTCAAAAAGGAAAGAAGAGACAGTGCATTCGATACAGCAGCATAAACTCGCTCAGTTGGCAACGGTGTCAGCGATGGCAGCCGCCTTCTCGCGAGAGAACTGCACGGCATATAAGTGGGGACTTATGCCGAGCACAGTTGTCTCTAATAATACTTTAGAGCACGCGCAAACTGTAAGTATGATGAAGTTAAACAAAACCGAGAATCAGTAGTAACAGCCCGTAATATATGTGCGTCTTGATCACAGTAGCAGTTTAAGGAACTCGGCCGTTCATACTGACACGTCTGTATGTTTTGCTACATTTTGAGATTATTTGGTATTTGGTGCTGGTAGAGAAATTAGCGATGCGCCGTTTCTGCAATATTCGAAGAGCTAACAGCGATCTGAAGCTGTAGAGGCGAACAAATGCGCCGCCTTCGCAAAACGCACGTGGAAGGCTGCGCTCGAAGGCTTCTTGACTATGCGAAATGTTTAGTGAATGTGTAAAAGCAATACAAAAAGCGACATCAGCGACAACGAACTCAAGGCAGCCGCGTCGGCAGAACTCAGCGTGCCTTTATCGGCCCGCGCTGTTACCACAACAGCGCACTCGGGCCTGTTCACACACTATACTCGATGGGCGAACGATATGCTGCCCCGGAGAAACCATTATTAATTAATCGCGATCCACGAACCGCACAACCGACGCGCACTCAACATGGGCGCAGGTACACAAATCAACCGGCGAAATCCCCGACACCCTTCCAAAACGTTTCCAGCGGCGTGCGTCAGAGGGCAGCACAGGAACATGAAAGAGGCGGATTAGAACGCACCGGCTACGCGGCAGCCGAGGCATGGAGGCATGCCGCATGGGCACGTTGCAAGTGCTAGGCGGCGTCCTGTCTTCCCGACCCCTAGCGCCATCTGATGAATAGTTGCGCGAATGCGGTAGCATTACTCATGGCATCAGCAGCTCGCGCTGCGTGTTTGGCGCCTTGTCAAACGGTAGCGATGGCGCGAAACAGCGTGCCGATATTAATTTTAACCGGGTTCCGGGAATTACAAGACCTTGACAGCTTTTTCGTGAAAAGAATTTAGAGAAAGGAAGTCGTCTATTTGAAGTGGGGCACGTTTACGACGTCAGGGAAGTGTTGAACTCTTACTGATCGGAAGTGACTGCTAGGTGTATTCCGCAAACGAAAAATAATGCACCAGCGAGATGCGTGAAGCTCAGCGTAAGTTACTTCGTTATCTACGGTGTGGACGCATGAAATTTTAGGTGACATTGATTCTTGAAGATCGGCGACAGCAGACAAATCCTAGCGGGGAGCTGCGATTGCCGTGCTGGCATCGCAGGGAAGTAAGTGCAAGCACGCCGCGGTAGTTTCCCTGTACATACAGGACGGCAAATGCGAATCCAAAACATCTCATCCAAGAACGTAGGGCGTACGAACGACTTGTAAGACCTACCCAAGGTATTCTAACGTTGATCTCCCCAAACACACACAAAAAAGGTGAGGAACTTACCAGTTGTGTTAGACTACGCTGGGAAAATATTTTCGCCCAAGTTACTGGAAGTTCGATACTTTTATGTTGCGATTTTTGAGTGCGCGCAAACGAGGTTCCAATAAACCACATCGTCAAATATTTCGGCGATCTCAACTGCCCTTTAGTTGATATGCTGGGCGCAGGAGGGTGTCTGCCAGCTGAGCCAGCTGCAACCCCTCTTCGTAGCTCTCAGCAATCTCAGCAAGCCCTAGTGCTGTTTGAATTGGAGAGGATTGGGAAAGGGTTCCAGAGCTTTACTGTGGTACAGTGAGGAAACAAAGTACTCTGTTTGCTGCATATGCTGGTACGCACTGCAGGTGTACCGCTGCTGCCATCATTGCTGTAAAAGCAACGAATTCAGTGTTAACGCACTTGGCATAACGCTGGAACATAAAACAGCTTATGCCGTCGGACGAGCGCGATCCAGTGTTGACGCCGTTCTGCTTCATACGGTCGGCTTCAAAAGCTATAAAACTTTGTTCCTCGTGAGTTGGTGGACGTGCTGTTGCAGCCCACTACGCAACAGCTCGGGTTGCACTTCGTCATTGCTCAGAAAAGGCAACGGCTACGCGCGAAACAGTGCACAGAAAGGCTTTCCAAACGCAAGCGGGCTGGTCGTATCCTGCCGGGTCCGCGCTCGCCGCAGCGAGAGGCGCCCTAGCAGGCGCGGGAACGACGGAGCATATTTTATTAGAATGTGAAGACGTCTACCCGGCGGTCGATTTAGGCACCACTGGCCTCCTTGAAGCCCTTGGGTTCAGCGGGAGCAGTCGTAAAGCAAACAGGTCCGCAATAGACAATAGTAAGAGGCGATTGGAGTATTGGTGAAAGAAAAGTAGGGAAGCGACAAAAGACGGAGACGTACAAAAGCACAGTTCGCAATAGGGGATCAGAAAATTGGGACGTGGTAGTTCATAGGGTCTTTTTTTTTTTCATTGGTTAACCTAGGTAGGATATAAGCAGCATAGTAGCAAGAGCTTGGTGGCGCAACCCACCACCCCGTTCTAAAGGGGACGCTCATAACATCAATCCACCATCCATCGAACTACGTTCGGAACCTGCCTTTGGGGAACAAGCGCTGGAGTTTTCAGGACGCCTGCAGCGCCGCCCTGGCGGTCAGAACGTGCACGATGCAGCCGCTCCCGCGGATGAAAATTGCTACTGGTAGTGGCGTTGCGTGCCCTGAAAGTCGAAGGAAAACAAAAGGACGCGGACGATACTGTTGCGTCTACAAGTGCCACAACTACGTCGGGATGAGGAAGGATGTATCCCTCTGCGTCTTTCCATCTAAACCCTACGAACAAGTACGGAAGCGGCGTTGGATCCAAGCAGTCAGGCGAGCGGAGTAAGTTCCCGTCTTGTCGCCCTGTCCACGGCCGGTCTCTAGGGGAGCGCGCGCTTACCTTCTTAAGCCTGTTTCACATGATGCGATTTTCGTCGCACCGGAAGTGCGATTTCCGTCGTTTGCGATGAAAATCGCAGTCGCAGTGCCGACCCCCCGATTTTCGGCTGCGACCAACCGGTTGGTCGCACAGTCGCACCGTCGCACCGATCGCTGCGATTTTCCGTCGAAATTGCGCTGAGAGCTGTCAACGGAGCTATTTCGCCGGTTTGTTTTGGAAAATGGCGTCTCGCACGACAAGTGCAATGCGCGGAGACGTGTTCGTCGAATTCGGTACGTACGCGAAGGGAGAATAAAAAACTTGTACCGCAGATTGCATTCTCCGATTTCTATGCGTTTGTTGGCACGCTGCACAGCAAATGAAGTGCATTTTCACGTTTGCTTCGTACGCCTTTGCGAGTTGTCGGTGCTAGGAGGTGTTCGATCCCCAGCAGACGACGAGGTCGTCAGAATTTTCTTTTGCCTAGTAGCATGCAGAAATCGCGCTTACGGAGCAGCTTGAATTATTTCAACCTTAACAAGGGCAAATGACAAGACAGCAAAGTACCCGAAGTTTCAACGTTGTGCTGAACGCGGTACCGTTCAGTTGCATTTTCTTGTCGGTTTTCAAGCATGACTTTCCCGATGCATCTTGAAAGCTTATCTTGCCTCTTATTAAATTTGACAGAGCGAAAGTGTAGGCTATCGTAATGAATTTGCTACGTTAGGATTAAATCTGTGGCTTGAATAAAACATTACATGCACATTAAGTTGCACCTCTTCTCTGGATAATTCTTTTTCTTGCACAGAAACCAATAAACATTGACTATGTTGCGGACGTTGTATCCTTACTGCATCTGTATGAACACTTGCTCTGCAAGGTAATTAACTGTACAGATAGTAGATTAAGTAAATTGTTTGCTATAGTGGCACAGTGACAACGTACCCTCCTGCACAATCATATAGAACTCATGCAACAATGCGAAAAGTAGGCAAACGGCCTGTTCTTGTGGGGATAAAACAGTATAAAACGACACGCTGAAGAAAAGTAAATCAAAACTGTGCAGTGAAGTCAGCCAGTACAAGCAGTTCTTGCACGTTCACGGCTGATCAAGTGTGCAGAAACATTCATGCCTTACATGTTTCTAGTAAGTTTCTAATAAGTTTGATCACATATATTAGTGTGTAAAACCATATAACGATATCGGCTGCGATTACTATCTTTATAAGTAATTAAACACCATGCTACTTGCAAGAATGTATATAACCCGAGGGTTTTAGAACAAGTTTCTGCATTTCAACTATACACAATATGTGGTTTATTCAATGAAAGAACACAAACTGGGCTTTTTTGCAATGACAAACTTATTCCAAACTTTACTTACATACAGGCAAGAAAAAAATTATAGACACAAATATTGTTCTTCAATTTGTTCACCTGCCACTGTGGCTATAGCATTCTGCTGCTAACACAAGGCAAGGGGTTGTTTTGCCAGCCATGGAAGTCGCATTTCGATGGGAGTCATAGGTGAAAAAAAAAGCTCTTGCACTTAGACTTAGTTCATCACCTTTTATTGAACCCTTACACTTCAAAATACTATTGCATAGGGGGGCATGCTTATGCAAAATCTAACACCAATAGAAAGCAAAGGGCAGAATTGTAAAACAACCATGTTTCGTGATAATTCGAGTATGTAAATATTCATTGCATCAATATGTATTGTTCAACAGCACTGCACAAATAAGCATGATCAAGTATAGCAAGTACTCTGTCAGGAAGCTGGTTCTACAGATGTATAATGAATGCTCATACTACATATATGTCGCACACATAGCACAAAGAAAACCTTTTTCAAGAGTTGTCCCTTCTGGCAGATATGAGTGGGCCATAAGCAGCAGAAACTTTATTGCAGGACACTGTGTAATACCGCTTATGAAAGAATTAAGAGAGTGAAGAGGCTTTTAACAGCAGTACCTCATGCTGCTCTAATAAGAGGAACGATGAGCAAAAACATTTCTGGTAGAGCACTTAAACAGTAACTTTCTGAAAGGCAGAAAATTCCATGTGAGAGTTGGTACATTCGGCCCACACACACCAACAACAAGGGCATACTACAAGAAACACTACAGCCTATGGTGTATTACAGTCTATGGGAAAGCTATCTTATACAGAAATCAAGAATGATGCAACAAGCGCTCGACAACACTGCAGACTTTCTTGGCCAGTCTGGCCTCTCGCTTTCTGATAAGTCAGCTCATATCAACGTAGGAAAAAACGAAAGACTAGAATCAAGAACTACCCCAGATTGCACATTGTGATCCACATAGCTGGACAAATATGCCCACAAGTCAACATCCACAAATCCTCAGCTAGTGTAAGCCCATGACGGCAGAGCCAGCACGTGGATGAAACAATTATGCAATGCCTGGACGCAACTTGCACACCTGGTGAAAAGAATAATCTCGAAATAATAAGGGTGGACAAGTGGATACTATAGAAAATCGCAGATGCTGTGCTTGTGTCCAAGATATGGTACGGTATGAATTACCAGCAGCACACAAAAAAGACAACTCATCGAATACAGGCATCGGGAAGTAATAAGAGGTCTTTCCAACTTTACCATGTTTGAAGACCTCTATGAGAAAGAGCTAACAAACAAGCACCTAGACAGTAGAGTTGCAGCCTGCAGCACAAATTTTTTGTCTCAAGAGCTCAGAACCTCGTCCCAAGATACTATGCCAGCTAGCATATGAGATGCAAAGACGACTACCCCTCCCTTCAGAAACACAACCTCGGGAGTGCCTGAACTTGAAACACAACAGGCCCATACCGTGGAATATGGGGGCAAACAATTAGGCCAGGAGACTATATGCAACTGCCAAACACACAGAGGAGGTTGCTAATCATGAAGATGCAAGCAAACATAAGGCACATATGGCATGGCAATAGCAGTGTAACAGTAGTATGACACTGCATAGAGCTAAACCCCATATAAGTGAGTACCATTCCAGGTCATCCTACACCTAGAAAAGCTGAACTGAAAGCAATCAAAGCAGCACTTGTAGTGCAGATTACACCCGGCACAACACCCTGCATGGATTCACCATAAACTATTTGGGCCTGCACATCACACAGGATTGTCAGGAAAATCAAGAGATTGACACGCGACTTGCAAGCACATGGCCAGAAATTAAATTCCAGGACACGTAGCCGTGCAGATATTCCAGGACACAAACGGGCTTATAAGCCCGACATAATAACTGAAAACTAGATGAGTTTGTGTGTATTCATTATTAACTAAAGTGCAACAGATTGACAAAAGACAAGAACGAAGCGCTCTGTGTGTTCACTTCGTTCCTGTCCATCGTATTTCTGTTGCACTATAGTTAATTACTATAGATTGTAACACCAGAACTTGATACAAACATGCACACTATAGGATGCAGACGAATGCTCAGGACAAACTCCAGAATGTTTGCATCCTGGTACTTATGAAAGTGAACGGTTTCATTCCATGGCTGTCAATGAGACGGAGAGAGAAAACTTGATTGTGTTCGTGGAACAAAAACGCATTGATAAGCTTAGACATATAGTCATTGCTTAACACTTTCGAAATGAATAATTATAGCTTGCTATCGACATTGAAGCAGCCTTTCGACAGCAAGAAAAGGAATCAGTTTTTCCAGCTCTGAACATTGAATTGCAGGAAATGCAAGCAGACACAAAATTCTGCCAATATAATCTGTTTAGGAATACCAAATTGGAACAAACATTGAAGCTTGCATTTGTACTTTCTCTGGTTGAGCAATCTAGTTTGAAATGACTCCCATCAGCATGTCGTAACAATGTTGATCTAATACAGGTTAAATTCATGACTGGCTTAAGAAATCTGGAAGATTGCTATAAATTACAGTGAAGAAACTATAATATCTAATAACATTAATAATATAATAATATTTATTTCCACAGAACAGGCTAACCGTGAGAGGCGTGCGAGGCTGAGCAGAAAGCTGAAAAATTCTACGGCAAGTGCGCCTGCCGTGGGCCTACGATCCTGCATTATGAATAGCGCGTACTGATATGGTCTTCTTGTTAGAAGTTCCGAGTATACTACCAGCTCGAGACACGGGACAACAAAGTGGACGAGAAGCGTGTCTTTTAGAATGCTATGTTACAACGTACAGGTTTCTACAAAAGTGACGGTAACTGCTCGAAACATTTGATGCGTCGGCTTTTGCGCCTTTAGAAATATTTATAGAGGGCTCCCATATATAATTCGCAGCGCAAGCACGGCGATGGACGAACCAGGCTAGCGCTAAGGTTGAATTTCACAACACAATTTTCATTCCACGTCGTAATCACACAGATCGTTTGAGGCTTCGTTCAGGGGCACACGCGGGCGTTCGGGTTGGTGCTTCTTGATGCGTTTGGCGTAAGAATATGGATAGGAGCAGGCACCACATATGCGCAATGACGGGCAATACACACGCATCATTTCTCCAGAAGCTGACGCCTAGCACGGGTAGCGCGAGGATCTTGTTGGGCTGACACGACAACTTCGTGGCAGCCGAATTCCGAATACTGCATATACGGTGAGGGCAGCTATATGAACTTTTCGATAGGCCATCTTGTAGATTGTTGTAGCGCAGGCAAAACGAAACGGTCATAGAAGGTAGATAAGACAACACACAGCGCTGAACCATAGAATAAAGAATCGCTGAACCACCTGCGAACAGCTGTTTACGTGCGCGATGTTGCACTGATCTACAGAAACCGCCGTCGCGCACTCCAAGACAAATATTAACTAACGATTTTAAATTAGTAAACGTACATATTATTTGCTTCTAATCAAGATAAGTCAATAATATTATAGTGTAAACGTTTTATTCACTACAATAAAGTAATTATGCAGCGTGTGCCACGAAACCTGGCAGTAAGCAACACTGGGGGTCGCACCAGTCGCATTGTTGAAATCGCAATCATGTGAAATGAGCCCTCTAAAAATCGCATTGCGACGCGTGTGACAGCACCGATTTTCGTCGTTGCAGTCGCAGCATGTGAAACAGGCTTTACGGCCTTCGCATTCGCCGCGGAAGCAATGGGAGCTTTTCTCCAAGAGTTACGCCTTTCGTCGCCGCCAGGGGCGCGACGACCCTACTGCTAGGAACCGCTCTCTGGCCGCCTGCTTCTGCGGCGGCGGGCGGTGATGGCCTGGTTTCGTGCTGTTTTTCCGCTGCTTCTTGTTCAACGATTCACCGAAACGAAAGAAAACAAAGGGAAATGATTTATCTACATGTCAGCCAATAAGTTCACACGTGAACGGAGTTTTCATAAAAAAATTCGAACCATAGAAACATCAAAGGTCATATCACTCTCGTTCCTGAAAGGTATGACAGGGAAATGACAGATGTTGCGGTCTGAAATGCCGAAGGTCGTATTTCGGTCAATTTCTTGCATGTCTCATAGTCCATGCCGAAGTTAAATGCTGGTAGAGAATTTAGTTAATGCGAAGGTTAACGGAATAGTTTATGGTTTATGGGGGTTTAACGTCCCAAAGCGACTCGGGCTATGAGGGACGCCAATGTGAAGGGCTCTGGAAATTTCGACCACCTGGCCTTCTTCAACGTGCACAGACACTGCACAGTAGACGGGCCTCTAGAATTTCGCCTTCAAAGAAATGGCTCAGTAGCTTAGCACTCCAACCACTGAGCCATCGCGGCGGATTCATGTAAGTTTCACTACCGCCATATCCAGTGCTTTCTTTTTCTCGCCACATTGTCAGAAATAGGGGGTATCGTCTCCTGAATCGGCTACCTGACGAAGCCATTGTCACCGCTGCTTCCGCGAACGGCATTCCTCACAGCTGCGTGTCGAATTATGTCTCGAATTCCGACTCATCTGCCTTTACGTTGGTTTTCTAAGAATCCTCCCAAGGTCCGAATTCGCCGATCTTAACAATGTGCAGAAAAGCCTTCCAACTTGACTTCCCTCTTATGTGCGAAGCGCAAACGTCACTGTTGGTCTGCGCTTGCTTTTTTTTTTTTCCGAGCCTCGCATATTTCTCTCTTGGACGGGGAGTGCTCTCATCGCACTGTGAGCCGGCAGGCAGCGTGGCCTTTAGTGTTGTGAGCGCTGGTGCACGTTTCTACCCGTTTTTTCCACAGATTAAGTTATTTGCTGTGCGACGGTGTTTATTGCCCGCCGTTGATCATCCAACGCGGCGATGGTGTACTGCTTCGTACCGCTTTGCAAGTCGCAGTTGGGTAAGACTCAGGGAGTTTCTTTTCATCAATTCCCGAGTGATTCAGAACTGTTTGCAAAGTGGCTCAAAAACATCTCCAGATAAAATTTCGTCTTCAACGACAAGTCGGCATCGAGTGTGGTTTGCAGCCGGCATTTCGTCGCGAGTGACTACGTTTCAGGGTGTCGCATCAGAAAACTTTTGCCTGGTGCTGTGCCAACCGTGTCCGATGAGTATACCCGTGCTACCTGGTGCCCAGTGTGAAAAAGCCTCGCAAGAAGCCCGCAGACAGAACCTGTGTACCTGGTCGAAAGCCGCATAAGCGCAAAGCGGAATCGCAAGAAAGCACGGACATTTCCGAGCTGCCAGATGACTATTCTGCTAAGAATCCTAGCATCTCTACTCAGACTATAAATAATGAGGCAAAGCGAGCAAGCGGGTATGTATCCCTGATGGGAAGGCTTCGGAAACAGGTTGCTTACCAACACTCAAAATGCGGCAAGATACAGCAACAGCTTGACGCCGAAAGAAGAATTGTCCCCTTCTATCGTGGGAACAAAAGGCATGCGTCAGTTAAGAGAATTGTTGGCGATACCCGAAAGGGGGACAAAAAGGCCACCCTTCTTTTACATCAGATAGACAGCTATGGGCAGATGCGACCAGCATATCCAGAAGAGGTAATAAGTGAATGCGTTGTGTGGCGGTTTCTTTCGCCTAAAGGATACGACCACGCTCGGACGTCTCAGCTGCTTACACTTCCAGCCAAATGCACTCTTCAACGTTACGTGGGGCCCAGCCCAACGTCGTCAGGGATGAGTGCTGCAATGAGGGAAAGGTTGACGTATGAAGCCTCACTGCTGAGTACCAAGCAGCATATAGCTACGTTAATAATTGACAAAGCCAGCATCAAGCCAAAATGCGCTTATGACAGAAAATCTGATGCAGTGTTCGGCTTCCGAGTCAAACCTAATAGTGACACGTCTTGCAGTTCAAACGAAATCCTCGCAAATAGAGTCATGCTTTGTGCTTCATGGCCATCTCCAGTTCTTACAGAATTCCCTGCTCGTACTACTTTACTAAGAAGCTCAGCGGGAGAGACCTATATGCGTGGACTAAAGAAATGATAGCCGCAGTCGAGTGATGTGGCTTTTTGGTTGTGCGCATTGTGACGGACAATTATTCTTCTCACACCACGATGTTTAAGCTTATGGGCAATGGCTGCCTGTCGACAGTAGTGAAGCACCCACAGGAACCTCATCGAGCAATTTTCTTAAGCTTTGACCCCTGCCATGTCCTAAAAAACATCCGAAGCCAGTTTCTTGAACGCGAGCTGACAGACAGTTCAGGTGTCATCTGCTGGGCATTTGTACAAAAGCTTTACGAGCTCCAGAAGGGGATGACTGTCAAGTTGGCGCGCAACTTAACTCGCAAGCACGTCTACCCGACGAATCTAGAAAAAATGAATGTGCTGCGGGCTGTGCAAATATTCTCGCCCCAGGTAATAGCAGCAATAGAGCACCTCCAAGAAAACACAAAAGGTGACCCTGCCTTCTACATTTTCAGAAAAGCTAGCTCCACAGTCCATTTCATGAAGACAGTCAAACAGTGGTTCGATATTCATGACACGACATATGCTGGAAGCGGTAACAAGATGCTCATTACAAAAGCAGATGACACTCGCCTGATGTGGTTAACCGGTGAGTTCACCTCCTATATGGAAGGCATACAACAGACTTCCAAAGCAGTAGGAAAAAGCGTTTTCACCGATGAGACCTTCCAGGCTCATCAGTCTACTACACTACAAGGTCACTACAAAGTCTACTGTACAAACGGTAGAATTCCTCCTGCGGGGGTGTCAACGCCATTCTCACCAGGAAACTCAACAGTGACCCCATTGAGGCCCTCTTCGGAAAATTAAGAATGATGTGCGGAGGGAACGACATGTTGGATGCGAGAGCTGTAACGGCGGCACTTGACCACATTGCCAAGACTGAGTCTTCAATTGGCAGCAGAGTAAAGACAATGCGTCGACGCCGAGGAAATGATTTCCACTCTGCCGCAAGCAGTCTTTGAACTGAAGCATTTCAAGGAAACTCCTGTCACCTCATCGCCCTCTGTCACATACTCCGGTTTAACTTACGTCGCTGGATAATTCTCAAGCTGATCAGTGACTTCGGATGTGACGCTTGCAATATCCTTCTTCAATCTAGCGAGAGGACTGGTCCTCTCTACACTCTTCTGCAAGGCGAAGATTCCAGTGGACTGCACTACCCAAAACCAGGTTTTGTTGCCCTCTCGGACAAGGCGGTATATTTCTTTGAAAAAGTTGTCTTGCACCTGCCACGCACAAATGTTTTGGAAATACTTCAAATCCTCATTCAGCCACAGCTTGAAAACTCGCCTTTGCTCAGTTTTTCAGAAGGAACTCACAACAGCCATGCCATGAGGTCTGCTTCTTTTATATCTGAAAAATTTCTCAGAATACTTCTTGTTAACTACACCAAGAAAGTCACCGACAGGAACGAGAAGCCAGCTAATTATGTGCATAAACCATCCAGGAAACTTTTCAGACTGAACTTTTTTTGTTTGGCGCTCTTCTCACTTCCACAGTCTTGTTCATGCCATTTTCTTTCATGGGAAGTTGTTGATCACTCATACTAAACCGACTGAATCTGCAATAGATGTGCGTCAGTCGCGATGCTATAGATATGTAGAGTGTTTCAGCCAACTAATATGTTCTCAACGTATAACATATTGAAGTTATGGATCTGAGCGCACCGCATTGGACACCTTGAATTTAGCTGTGAATAAATTTGTTTTCGTTTCTCTGAATCCGTCCAGCGTCATGAATTCATGCTAAATCCGCTTTCGTGCAAAACAAAAACGGCAGCGCTTAAGATTTCAGGAGCTATATTTTATACGCTTCGGAATTCTTAGGAATCTGTCATATAAACGCTTCAGGTCGCTTATAGTTCTACGCACTGGTTAAAACCCATCAGTAGGCAAACTGAAGAGGCTGATAGATTTGTTACTCTCCAAATTTAACGGGTAGAAAGTGTTGACGCGAGTGAACCAAAGCCTCATGCGACCATGCAGTCATACTGAAGAAGAGCACGCGATGGCGCGCAGTAGTTAGTCTGTTGTTTATAACTCTTAGCTGTCAAATGGAAGAGGCTGATTGCGCGGTCTTTGCGTAATGCATAGGGGTGAAATATCAGGACCTGACGGTTACCACTCACGCGGGACGGACTTGGAGCGGGCGCGCGTTCTCCTTCCGCGTGAACGGCGGTCGCAGCGGCGGAGCAGTGGGGCAGTGGCGACCCCACCGCGGTGCGGTGGGAGGCGGAAGCAGACCCCATTGCGAAGGCTCTAAGAGAAGCGCGCGCACCCCTAGAGACCGGCCGTGGCCTGTCAAGCGGTGTCGGGCTGGTTTATAAATCGAATTTTGCGTGTGTGCTTGGTTTATTCGATAGTGAAGACGGTCAGCCGTAGCAGACAGTACCAAACAGCAGAATCTGCAGTTGGCATTTCGTCGGAAACAAAACGAGCAATAGCATGCACCATCCGGCATATGTACCAACCATTTTTCCTTCGCAATACCACCGCCAAGCCCCTTCAAACGCCACCGCACCAAACGAACGATACGAAAGGTAAATATTATCCATTCATTGCCAAGAATTATGTGGGAGGGAAGCTGCATTGTAATACGAGTACGAGTTGTGTGCGCGTACTGCTGGCGCACGCGCGACTAAGCCGCCTATGTGTTTTTAAATATGGACATGCGGATGAGGGCTCGGCGCTGAGATGCATCCGGTAAATTTGTGTAATTAGTGCTTAATGTAGCCAGCGTTGTTACGGATCCAGCAGCGGAGCACTCTGTGGCGACTGCTGTGGTGAAGTAACATCAGAATTTTTATGTCTAGCCCGAGAAATCTGGAATGTCTTCAGGCCAACTAATACTTCCGAAACCATAGCGCAGCACGACCGGAGCCATAGCTGCTAGATTTGCGAGGCAGGCTGCCACGCAAGCATAGCAACAGCATACGGCGCAACCGTTAAAGAAACACACGTGCTCGCCGCGACACACTGTGAAAATATATAAAGCTTAAAAAGCTTCTTTCGTCATTTCTTCACTTGATGGCGCTAGCTTCTTTACGAAAACTGTTCACTTGAAGCGGCGCGAAAACGGAAACATACGAACTATAATACGGCCGCGTACGTGTGTGTCGTCTGGTCGAGCGGCTGGAATATGCCGCGTTTCGTCGCCAGGGCGGCGTGCAACGCACTCTTTTCGACGCGCCGCCTATCCAGCGCTGGTTCCCCATAGGCGGCGGGGCGAGTACGGCGCGGACGAGCGGATACAAGCCTGCACGATCGGCGTAAAGCGGCCATATTGGATAATGCTCTAAAAAATGCGCATTTCCGCTTCCTGTTTTAGCAGCGCCATCTGGCGTCCACCTAGGCAAGTTCCATGCGCTGCCGCTGCTTAGTTTCGAACCACTGTGGAAGGTACGTTTCCCTTCTCTAAAGTTGTTCTTTATTCTATGGGGTGCCTTCCCACATTGGCATACACGGGAACGAGGAAGCGGACCGGCTCGCGAAAGCCGCCAACACTGCGCCAGTACCTCGGTCGCTTGTCACGCCATTCGATGTCGCCCGTCACACCGTGGCCGGCATGCTGTGAGCACGACACCCGGATCCCCACGTCGCCAGCGCAAACCGCCGGAGCTGCTGCCACGCACGGGCCTTCACCGACGAGACCGGGCGCTGCGGCTTCGTCTCCGCATCGGCTGCTACCGCACCGCAGCAAGGACGCACCGCCTTCAAGGTACCGGAAGCCCCTTTTGCCTCAAGTGCGCCGATGTGGAGGACTTGGCGCATGTACTTTTGCGGTGCCCAGCGTGACGCGCTCACGAACGCGTACCGCCGCCTCAGCCTGCCGTGCGACAGCACCGAGGCGCTTCCCCTTCCCGTCGGCCCATTCCTCGGTGATCGGGCACGCCTTCACAGCGCTGCTCGAATACTTGGACGGCGCCGACCTGTACGAGCGGTTGTAGCCGCCGTGCCTTTCTTGACGTGCCTTCCTTCCTTGACCGCTGGGCTCTCTCTCCCTCCTATACTCAATTTTCTCCGCTACTCTTTTTATCCCTTTCCCCCCACCCGTACAGTGCTGTGGAGGTGCCCTCGCACGAGAGGCAGTAACGGCGCTGTACTATCTCATTTTCTCTTTTAAAACCACTCACACGAGATCAAGCTCTCCGAGCACTTGAGCGTTTCATCATCGGGTTAAATTCAAGGCTTTGTCAACCTTGGTGACTTCAAAAAGCCACAAGAGGTATCAGCAATGGACCACGGAATGATAATTATGTTTGTGCCTTTTGTGGGGAAGTGGAGACAGATTATCGGCGTCTTTGCAACCAAAGGGAATGTCAAAGGAGACATTTTATTAAAAATAATGATTGAGGCCCTCATTATTGTGGAGAAAGCTGGCCTCTTCGTAGACCATATTACATGTGATGGAGCCACGTGGAATAGGTGGATGTGGAGGCTGGCTGGGGTGTCTGCATGATCAAAGAATATTACCTGCAAATTTCACCACCCAGTTGATGCTCAGAGAAAATTGCACTTCGTATCTGATTTTCCTCATCTCATAAAGTGTCTGAGGAATGCCCTTCTGAAGACTGGATTCATCACTCCGGAAGGACAGGCATATAGATGACACTGTGATGAAAAGAAACCTTAGCATAACTTGCTGTACTTGCATTACAGTAGGCTACGGTTAGGCCAATTATCAGGTGTTGAATCTTAGATAATCACACTCATGCAGTTCTATTGCTCTCTTAGGTGACAGTGGAACCCGTTCGAGAAGCATATCTTCTGGACTCCCCTGACCGCACGCTTAAGGTCATGCGAGGATTTACCGAAGCACACATGAGCCCCAACTCATTTGAAAGGATGAGGGTATCTTATGCACTTGAACTTTTCGGAACGAATGTCCTGAGGGCCATGTCTTTCTACAAGAAAGAGGTTGAAAGAAAATGCGGCAGAATAGTGGCCACGGAAAAGTTCTTCGAGTAAGTTGCATTTATGATGCGATTGTACAGCAGTAAACCTATTTCAGTTAACGTGAGTATTTTTGTTCCTGCTATTTTTTGCAGGAAGATTAACAAGTTGGATCAAAGCGATGACATCAAAGTTTACTGCAGAGGCTTTGAGGTCTGCTTCGACTACTCCAGCAGCTTTAGAGGAATTTCCCCTTTATCTAAACAAATGGGAAGCTGGTACCCTTAACAAGGGTGGGTTTCTGAGTGATTCCACGACGACAGGACTGAGAGTCACTATTGCTTGCACATTGTCTCACTTGAAGTACTTGACAGAGAATGTAGAGTTCAAGTACTTGATGACCGCTCGCCTCAGCACCGACCCTGTGAGCATACGTTCGGCATAATTCGCCAATCCAGCGGTTGTAATGCCCACCCCTCGCCAGACCAGTTTCTTAACACAGTAAACTGTTTGTCATTTTACAACATGGCAAGGAGTGTGGACGGTGCAAATGGCAACCCTGATATCATACATGCACTTCTCAGCGTGAACGACAAAACTCCCAGCATTACTCCAAACAGCGTTGATGAGCTGCTCTCTCAGGGGAAGTTAGAAGCTGAAAACTGTCTAGCCACAGTAGAAGCTCCTCGTGCCAGCCACTCATCAGTAGTAGTAGAGAGGAGTGACCAGAGGCTAATATACTATGTAGCAGGCTACGTAGCAAGAAAATGCGTCCTGAAACTCAACTGCTGCCCGTGTGAGCAGCTCCTCGTCAGACGAACAGAAGCCAGAGCACACCTGCTACCCTCAGAATACACTGATCAGTGTGACTGGGGCGGACTTTTGTATCCGTCACAACATTTGTACTCATTCATTGAAACTTTCGAGACTATATTCACAGAATGTGACAGCGTTTCAGAACTGCACACGAACAGCATCTGCGATGTTGTGGCTCTGTGAAGAGTAATTTTCTTTGCTCCAATGGTGTTGGATGCGACCTTCACAAGGAAGACGTAAGCATCAGAATTGTTTCCTTCTATGTCCTCACGCGTCTCCACTTTTTATTGAAGAGTATAAACTGCTCGAGAAGCGCAAAGCAACAGAGAGCTAAGCACATCAAGCTCAGCAGGATTACCTAGGCGCCTAGATTTACACTGACGCCTGTTTGGTAGCAGTGCTTTTGTCCAGAATAAAATGTTTTCATACATTCTTTAAGAAATATTTCTTTGCAATCGCGGCCTCGGCGGACGCATTTTGATGTACACCCGTTCATATCGAGCATACACACGTAGTTCCTTGAAGTTTCGTGTAGCCAGATTTGTACCTAAAATCTCACTGCTCAGAGCTTCCGAGACAAAACTGTTTTCACTATTAAAAAAACAATTTATTCTTTTTTTGTTAACGTTTTGAGCAATGTAAGCATCCAGGAGCCAAGCATGCGCTTCGGACCGATCGTGCTCTTCCGATGAGCGCCCCGAACAAGTGCGAACAGCGGTTCAGGTTAAAAGTTCGGCTTCGCCATCTGGCAGCTTTCCGCGCAAATGGCCTCGGCGCACGGATCGCCCTCCTTCCACTTATTAGCCCCGAGAACACGGAGGAAGGAGGGGTAGGGACTCTCCTTAGTTTCCTTCCTCCATGCCCGAGAACGACCTACAGGGGCTATGCGATCGCTGCTCGCGTGACGTCAGGGCACGGACTCTCGCCTGTCGTCTGCTGCAGTTTGGGTGGTTCGGGCGGTGTCTGGACGCCTTCTGCAGATTTTCCGTTTGTTCGCTCTCGTTCGTAATGATTTTATACTTATGACGGGCCTCTCAAATATATATTTTACGGTGTCTTCGTTCGCGAAAATGTAATCAAGGAGCTTTTTTCATAGACGACCAATATATTTCTCGAAGGCAACGCTATAGCGCTACCCGAGAGAGCTCAGACCAGCCCATTACGGGTTTTTCATGCGCGGATCTACATTTTCCAGTGGTAGCGCACGTGAATAATAAAAGCATTGACGCAAAAGCACAGCACATAAGAATCTAGTTCAGATTCCATACCCACCACGGTGCAATATGCGTGTCACAATTAAGCGCTGACCATATGACTTCTACAACATTTATCTTCATTTCGAGCCGCTAAAGCATGTTTGCTCATGACAAATAGTTCACGGTATAATATCTCAGTTTTCTATTTGTTCACAGAAACCCTCGGCAGTAACACGAGGACTTAACTACCACTGCACTTAGATTCGACCAGCACCACTTGCGTTTCTAACTGGTTCTAAAAATTAGGCCGTTCTTCACCGGTTAAATTTAAGTCGCGGTAACTTGAAGCAAAGCTGATGGAGCTTTACAGCTGTTTGCAGCACACAGAAAGGAATGTACCAATGTTTATTCCCTTTCCGTGCTACACGTTCAACTCACTTGAGCAATTTACTGGTGCTTCTTGCTTGAGAACAGACATGATGAATCTGTTTGCAGAACTGACATTGGCTGCTCCGGTCAAATATTTGAGTGAAATATGCCTTTTGGACCGGTTCGCTGCAGCCAGCAAGAAGCCGAAGGCCCATTCATTAGTAGTGTTGCACATATTGAAGATATAATTGTTCCCCAGTGGAGGTCCAGTGTTCATGTGATACTTGTGGTGTCTTCCTTAAAAAGCGGGTACGCGAGGTTTTCTTTTATGCACTGACGAAGCAAATAGTTTTCAGTCTCTGTAATTAAACGCAGGATCGAGACATGTAGAGGCAGAATGTGTTTGAATTTTCCATTTCAACGCAGCCTAAGCTGCGCTGTAGTGCCTCGAATATGCTATAGGCATTGTAATTGGAGCTGTAAAGAACTGCTTCATGGTTTCAATTCGAAGTTGTAGCGAATTACTGGGTTTCGCGAACAATGCGCGCCTTGCCATAACGACAGTCGGTTGCTTCAGTTGCGGGAGGGACGTGCCAGATCGTCGATAAAAACTAGTAAGGGTCATTATGACATTTCATCGCTTGCATTTGATTGCCTCTCGATCTTAAAACACGAAATTTTCTGAATACTGTTGGCATTTATATATATATATATATATATATATATATATATATATATACACACACACACACACAGGATGCGCCGTCGTGTTAACAGCCAATGCGTTTCTGCGTGCCTATTTCAGAGAACGGTGAAAGTAGTACCAAACCTTTAAACACAAAATGCGCGCCTATATCTTCCATTTCGTCCTTAATATAGTTGCTACATTTGAGTAAAGCAACTCACCAGAGTGATAAGAATTATGATGAAAGCTTCGCTGGGCAGTGTCCTTCTCCCACGGATTTATAATGTTGACACCAAATATCAAGGTATTTCTTCTATGTAAAATGCTATGTCTCTCATACTAAATAAGGCAATGTAAAGTGTTTAGAGGAGCATCATAAATGGCTTCATGTGTTGGACTTGCAGACGTTTTTTTAAGCAAAATTTATGAATAGACAGGGTGCATATATGCATTGCAAGACCAGTAGACCCCTTCAGCGCTACATAGCTTGCGATATCCAAGTCGCAAATTTTCATGACTCACGCGGTTTCAAAGAAACTGTGGTCCACGCATGGCAACAGAAATAATCCGAAATAACCTTCTGTAAGTACGGCTTCAGTACGAAATCAGGGTGTAAACGAGCCGTATGTAAAATTACTGAAAGATATCTATAGCTGCTCCACAGCCACCGTAGTCCTCCATAAAGAAAGCAACAAAATCCCAACAAAAGGCGTCAGGCAGGGAGATGCGATCTCTCCAATGCTACTCACAGCGCGTTTACAGGAGGTATTCAGAGATCTGGATTGGGAAGAAGTGGGGATAAGAGTTAATGGAGAATACCTTAGTAACTTGCGATTCGCTGATGATATTGCCTTGCTTAGTAACTCAGGGGACCAACTGCAATGCATGCTCACTGACCTGGAGAGGCAAAGCCGTAGTGTGTGTGTGTGTAACCCGTCCTGGGGAGAGGCGGCCTGTTTACAATGACTGGACGAACGTTTTCCGTCCCCTTGGAATCGAGGGGGGAGCGAGTGCTTATAAGCCGCTGTTATGTGGATGCTCGACACACTTTTTTAAGCGGTCATGTTAGACTGAGACAATCTCTCAAGCAGTCGTGTCATACCCGTGTCACACGGGCGTTTGGAAGGCCTTCCAACCGATAGTCAGTTGACTCAAAGGTCAAGTTCGAGCTGCTACACGTACGGTTTCGAAGGCCGCCGAGTCAATAGTCTATCGAGTCAACGGAGCACCTTAGAACTCTATCGAAATCTCGATGGCCTTTGAGCAACGAAAACGGAAACAGTGCGAACATGCCCTCTCGTTCACAGTGTGCTCGTACTATCGGTTAGAAAGAACAAATCAAACCAAAATGCTCTAAAAATACTATATATGGGTATTATTAATTATTCATTAAAGTATTTTTGCCACTTGATATGTGCGAACTGCACATACTCTCGACAACAGCGACATGCAGCGAAGCAAACGTTGCCGCAGTTTCGCTACTCAACAACTTAAAAATTAAACATATGTATGGCAATGTATAAAAAAACATAAAAGAAATTATAGTTCTTTTAAGTGGTTTTAATGTTGCTTAACTTTTCGTGACATGAAAACGAAAGTAAAGATCCGCAGCGTCACACAATTTTACGAGAAACACGTGAACCACTCAACGGGCTTTCGAAAGTGCCGTGTAGCAGCGCGACAACTCCTTTGAGTCGACAGAGTTGTGGCATTTCGAAGGCCGTCGACTGGAAGGCCTTCCACATGCGCCCGTGTGACACAGCTATTAGACTGACGTACTTTCGCAGTCATGCTAGACTGATGAACTGCATGTAGATACTGTAAATAAACCCTTATTCCTCGTTGTCGATAAGAAGCAGTCCTTCCCTTCATCAACGTCCTCAGCGTGGATAAGTTGGACGACGGCATGGGCCAGCTACCTTCGAATTCCTGCTGGACTCAAATCTTGACAACGGGTTACGAGCGATAGGATTGAGCCCCAATCCTGACAACGTATGGGGTAGAAACCTGGAGGCGTACGAAAAGGGTTCTACTTAAATTGAGGACGACGCAACGAGCTATGGAAAGAAGAATGATAGGTGTAACGTTAAGGGATAAGAAAAGAGCAGATTGGGTGAGGGAACAAACGCGAGTTAATGATATCTTAGTTGAAATTCAGAAAAAGAAATGGGGGGGGGGGGGCATGGGCAGGACACGTAATGAGTAGGAAAGGTAACAGATGGTCATTAAGAGTTACGGAATGGATTCCAAGGGAAGGGAAACGTAGCAGAGGGCGGCAGAAAGTTAGGTGGGCTGATGAGATTAAGAAGTTTGCAGGAACAACATGGCCACAATTAGTACATGACCGGGGTAGTTGGGGAAGTATGGGAGAGGCCTTTTTCCTGCAGTGGGCGTAACCAGGCTGATGATGATGATGAAGTACGGCTCAAGCCGCCAATACCCCAAGCACGCACAAAGAAAACGAGCGCGCGCGGCAGCAGAGCGAGCCGGAGCGAGCGGCGTCCTGGCCGTGACGTCACTCACGAGAGGGCGCCACTCCAAATTATCGCCGCTATCCCCTGACGGATCTCCAGCCGACGCAGTGGAAGCAAGCCCCGCACACTCTCAAGTTCAACAAATGGCCACAGAGGGCGAAAAATCAATCGAGGCGCGTTTCAGCGTAAGCGCGCAAGTGGAGCTACTGTAATTTGGTCGAATACTTTAATTGGTGCTTTCTCTGCTAGGGGCGCTGAACATGCTGATTTTTTTAATTTGCACAAACCATTGACATGAACAATCGAGGTGTCTAAGGATGTTTTTTTACCTCAGGCAAATAAGCAGTTGATTTTTTTTTAATTTGATTGTTGAAGCTGCTTTTTAGTCATAGCGTCAAGGTTTTTGCACTTTATTAACCACCGACAGCCGACAGCCTATTGGTATCGATGTGTTTCCTGGCCGTTGGCGTTCGAATACTACGGCGGTAAAACATTTTCGAAAGCATGCTGGTTTCGTCTGCGAGTCGTTACACAGACTTGCTGTAAAGAGGTCTACTCTTGGCAAAAAATAGTGCCTCATTTTGTTTAGGCGTTGATTATCATAATGAATGCGGCGGAGGTTGACGGAATACGCTTGAAGGTACGTTTTTATGCCGTTGATCTCCATAACACCGTAAGTACGCAAACCGATGTCACAGAACACCCGATGCATCATTGTGTGTTCTCCGTCATCGCTTGTTTGCTGTACGCCTACTAATTCTTCACTTCTTCTTCAAGTGTTTCATCCTCCTTTTGTCCTTGTTCTCTTGTGCTTCACTTACAGTATGTCGTTCCGTCAGCTGTAATGCGCATTTGCAAAACCAATACGTTTGATAAGACGCAGTGGTTATCATAATTTCACTACACATGTATTAAGCTGACATATGTGGTTCAGATACAGATACCTGTATGCGGACTTGCACGACGTTGATGCGGAGATTAGGATAATTATGACACCCGTAAGGAAGAGGCAGCTGACGGCCGTAAGCTGTTGCGTTCTTTTCGCCAAATTACCCGGCCTGGTAGTGCTCTAAAGATGCTGTATAAAAGTGACACGCGGTGACAGGGAATTTATGTTTAGCAGCCGACTGTACGTTTTGTAGCTTAGGTCTTCTTTCTTGTGCGTCTGTGCTACCCTTATTAATGAGCCATTTCTTGACTATGTTCTTGACTATGTAACCGCGTTTGTGTGGATCCGTAGACGTGTGCTTTTTGTTGTACTTGTAAAATGCAAATAAAATATTTTCAAGCTTACTCAATCTTTGGTGCGTGCGTTTATTCCAGTGGAGGCCATCGTGCCACCTGGAAACCGCACTCTGTCAGTAGCCCTACACGAAATGCAACAGCTGGAGCGCGGCGGCACAACTCGGGGTAACGGCGGCGTAATAAACGAAAAACCGCTCGGGATGCCCTTAAAAGTCAGTTCAGAGTGTGCCTTAACTCGATATGACTCAGCGCTACATATATTCTGCTGCGCCTTGATCGTGCTCCCGCCAGTTTGGTTGCTGTGTGGCAAACGTAGCGCCTACATACGTATGTATGTAGGCGCTACATACATACGTATGTATGTATGTAGCACGATCGATGCGCATCAGCCAGAACCCAGTAGGTAAAGCGACCATACTGTGCAAAACCCCGTTTCCGTTTCCTGTTGTACAGCGCCACCCGTGGTCACATACTTTAGTTCACGACGCCACCGCTGCGCTTATTTCCGTAGCACTGTGGAAGGTACAGTTTCCCTTCTCTAAGTTTGTATAGGTGTTCTGTGGTGGAAGGTGCTCCACGCGGATCACCGAGCCGTCGTCCGCCAATTCCTGTGCCTCCCGCAGTCGTCGCAAGACGCCGTCACTCTCGCCGAAGTGGGGGAGATGCCCATCTTTCTTCGAGCCGAGCGGCGGACACTCAACCACGTGGGCGCCTGCATCGCTGGCGGCACGGTCATATGTGTAATGCCCCAACCACTGGCACGCGTTGGAAAGCTTCGGCACGCGCCGAAGCGTGACGACGCGCAGCGATTATGTATACTGCCGATGCTAGAAGTTTGCCGACGCGAGGCGACGCGTCGCAAGCGTCAGGCTTTTCCTGACTCGCTTCGAAGCAGCAGCAGATTCGCTTTCCTGTCTCGCTTCGAAGCAGCAGTAAGAAGGCGTCTGAGCTGCGATGGGAGAAGATAACGCTCGTCCTCGCTCTGACGATTTCGCCTCGACAGCTACCACGTGTTTCGGCATCGTGCATGGTTGCGCCCGCTTAGGAACACGTTGTCGCACCTTTCGCTGCTTACGGCTTTCTTCCCGCGCGCGAGAAGACGCCTCGGCAGCACAATATGGAGTTTCGGCCACCCGGCGAGCCGCCGCCACGTGTCCGCCATCGCCGCCACGGCAGCTTGAGCCGGGTGACACTCGGCCCCGCGACCCTCGATGAGCTCCGGGCAAGGGAGGACCTCGAGCTTCGCGCCACTCGCATGCTGGGCGAGTGGCTACGTATACGGGCCGCCACCTTGGAGGTCCCTGTGGCTTCCCCCCTGCCTACGACTGCAACAGGAAGCATTTCAACACCGGCAGCCGCAGCGGCCACTACGGAGCCTTGCGAGAACGGCCCATGCGTGCAGGACATCCACGCCGAGGTGCCGCTTCCCCCCTCGGACGACGAGGAAATGGACCTGTCCATTTCTCGTAAACGCGCCCGCGAGTCCGAGAGCGAGGACGATGAAGCCACCGGGCCACGCTAGCAGCCGCCGAGCGTTCCCTCCTGCCCGGGAGAGCCGTCGGCGGACGGAGTAAGGACGGAGACCACGGCAGCGCCATCTCCCGACACGCGGGGGAAACAGCTACCCACCCCTCCCCTCCGGACGCGCAAGTTGGAGCGCCACCCGAGCCAGCATCAAGCGAGCAGACCGCCCCACCTGCGGAAAGCTCGAGCGCCACCTCTCGGCATCCCGCCGAGTTGGCCGTCGCATCCTTCGAGCCCCCTCCGAGGGAGGGCGCGCCTGACTCCGCCCCTGATGCGCCGCCTACTCCGGGAGGCGGCGCGCGCCCGGCCGCGTCGTCTGCTAGCGAGCCGGCTGCAGACGAAAACACCGCCGCCGCTATGGAGATAACGGACGATAACGGACTCTGGCGCGTCCGAACCGCTGACTGGCGCGACTGACACTACTCGTCGGTCGAACCATAAGCGTAAGAGCCGGCGCGCACACCGCGCTGGCTCCGCTGCCAGGGCGGCGGCCGCGGGGCGTGAGTCGAGCTCGGACGAAGGTGGCTCCCAGGGCTCGGAGACTGGCCCTCCAGAATTTAAGCGCAGTGCTGTTGAAACGTCCGATTCTGATACTGAGGTCCCATCGGACGCGGAGGGTTCTCCTCCTTATCCCAATTGCGGATGGGGACGTTGCGAATGCTCGTTGCTCTCAGACAGAACCTATGAGTCTACTCATGAGGGGTCCCCAACTTTGGAGACCCTCTCATAAGTAGTCTTTGCTTATTTGTCACTAGCGGCTAGTATTACCTAATACTAGCCTGCTCTTTATTTATTTTCCTAGCTCTTCTTGTCTTCCTTTGTTTCTACTAGCTCTTAGCTAATCTCTTTCTCCCTTAAAATGGCTTCTCTCAGCATAGCTACCTTCAACTGTCGTGGTTTGTCGCGTGCTTCTAAGCAGTTAGAGGTTATTAATTTGGCTAAATCTAAAAAGGTAGATATTCTTGTGCTTCAGGAAACTTATATTCATAGGCTAGGCCAGATCAGCCACTTCGACCGGATTTTTCGCACTCGGTCTTTCTGGAGTTATGGCGCGACGGGCAGTCGAGGTACGGCCATCGTTCTGATGCCGAACTTCGACGGCCTTGTTATTCGCCATGCCAGGGATTCCGAGGGCCGCGTCTTGTCGGTGGACCTTGATTGTGGCATTCGAATTGTTAATGTTTATGCTCCAACCCGGTCTAAAGATCAGAGAGAGTTTTTCGCTACATTAGAACCCTACTTCGTAGGTCCCTCTCGGCTAATCCTTGTAGGCGACTTCAACTGTGTGTTAGAACAGGTTGATCGCATCCCGCATAGAGGGACTTCAAACCATAAAGATAGGCGTGCAAATGTTGTACTACGAGAGCTCGTCGACGGGCTGGGACTTGTCGATGCTTGGCGTGTGCTTCGCCCTGGTCAGTCAGGAATGACTTGGACAGGAAGAGGCATGCAGAGCCGCATCGATCGTTTTTACATCTCGTCGTCACTGGCTCCTAGTATGCATTCTTCTTGGTTAACTCCTTCTGCTCTTAGCGACCACAGCTTCCTAATTCTGCGGTTCGCCGACTCTAGCATAGTCCCGCAAGGGAAGAGACCGTGGCGTCTGAATCCACGTCTTCTAAAGGACAGGCAGGCAACCGCAGAGGTATCATCCATTCTTTTTCGATCGCTGCACAATAGAGCGAATCTAAGTGGTACAGAATGGGATGACGTGAAGGTCAGAGTGCGTGAGTGCTTCAGGTCTTGGGGCAAGCGTCGAGCGCGCGAGGAGCGTGAGGAGATTAAAATCGTCTCCGACGCGATCCTCCTGCTCTCGAGGCCACTGTCTGGCGGTCCTGGAGTTGCTTCGGCGCTGGCCTCACTCCGAAAGGAACTTCGGATTCTCCTACAGCGACGCTGGGATGGCTTGAGGGCCACAACCCGAGCAGAGCTGTGGGAAAAGGAAGCGTGGTGCAGCAGAAACGTCCTACGTAAACATCTCTCAAGGAAGAGCACAATTCTCTCTTCCCTAATAGATCCAAGCGATGGTAGCATAGTCGATTCACCAGATGGAGTTCTTGCACTGGCGAGGCAGTTTTACATGACCTTGTATGCCGAACCAGCTGCCTCTCCAACTGTGTTTCCTTTTGCTTCGCCAGCTGAGCCGCCTAAGTGTGCGACTCAGCCATAGATGAGGACGAGCTTTTTTCGGCATTGAAGTCTATGAAGCGTAATCGCAGTCCGGGATCCGATGGTCTGACAGTCGAATTTTATGTTAAATTTTGGACACTGTTAGGGAAGCCATTCACATCACTGGTGAACCGGCTACTCGGTGAAGGGACTTTGTCAGCGTCTCAACGAGAGGGGTTAATCACTCTCCTTTGTAAGGACGAGTCGAGGAGCTCCGATCTGAGAGCATGGCGTCCAATCACACTTCTGAACTGCGATTATAAGCTCATAGCAAAGTGCCTGTGTATGCGACTCACGCCAGTGCTCAGCACTGTTTTGGGTCCATACCAGGCATGTTGTGTCCAGGGGCGCTCTACTCAGCTTCACGGTATAGCACTAAGGCACCTTCTCCTGTGGGCAAATACCAGGAAACATCCAGGTATTCTTTGCTCCTTCGATCAGGAGAAGGCTTTCGATATCATTAGCCATAGGTACCTTTTCCGTGTTTTGGAAGAGGCTGGTTTTAGTGTGGGTTTTAGACAGATGATCCAAGCTTTGTATTCTCGACCGACTTCTGCTGTTCTCATACGAGACCGCCTCTCGGAGGCGTTCATTGTGGGACGTGGTGTGCGACAGGGGGACCCGCTCTCACCTGCCCTCTACGTACTCGCTTTTGAACCGCTTCTGCAGAGGTTGTCTTGTGACAGCAGAATTGGCAGGTTCCTACTTCCACCAGGTTCCCCCCCCCCCGGTTGCACTCTGCCTACGCAGACGACTTCTCCATTGTCGTCCCGGACGAAGCATCAGCTTGCGGCGTCCTGGAGGTCATGGACAGTTACTGCGAGGCGAGCGGTGCAAGGTTGAACAGGTCGAAAAGTGCAGCAATGTACTTGAACTCCACTCCTTCCAGTCCGCAGCCCGTTCATGGTCTCCCCGTGAAAACGCGGCTGCGGATTCTAGGCTTCCAGTTCGAACCAGATGGTCTCTCTCCCGAAAACTGGCAACAGGCTAAGGAGAAGCATGAAGCCAGGGTTCAGGAATTCAGCGCGTTGTCATGCCCATTGACTGACTGCTCGAGCGACAATCCTTCGCTCACTTCTGTTTTCCTTTCTGACGTATGTGGCGTGTGTGTCTCCTATTCCAACCCGAACCAAGCTTATCTTGGAGAGGGTCTTGTTTCGCTTCCTCTGGAAGGGTACAGCTGGTTGTGTAGCCAGGCGGGTGCTCAAGTTGCCCAGGGACAAGGGAGGACTCGGAATTCCCGACCTGGGCATCGTGGCTACTGCACTACACGTCAGGTGGACCCAGGTCGCTCTTGACTCGGATATGCTTCTAACTCGAAGCTTAACTTCATTCTTTCTTAGCACCCGACTCCGCTTGTTCTCGCAGAGCACGTTTTCCCACTGTGTTCCTCGTTCAGGTACCCCGTCCACCATTTATGCGGCGGCTGCCAACTCTTTGGTAAGCCTCCGCAAGGTTCACCCAGGCATCGACGTAGTTTCAGCTCCACTCCAAGAGTTAGTGGATATCCTCACCCCAGGACTCCCCCCACATTGCCAAAGGTACGACCTGTCGATTCACAGGCCAAACTGGAAGCTCATTACGGCCGTTTTCCTCGACGCCAGGCGAGCCACCTTTATGTACCGCCTGGCGCGAGGGTGCCTGCCGTTGAGCTACAGGCCCTTCACAGCCATCCCGGCTCGTGGAGTGTGTCCTTTC
The DNA here is from genome assembly GCF_050947875.1 of Dermacentor variabilis. Lineage (NCBI taxonomy): Eukaryota > Metazoa > Arthropoda > Arachnida > Ixodida > Ixodidae > Dermacentor > Dermacentor variabilis. Next base: position 365,494 of record NW_027460324.1, read on the forward strand.
TGTGGCGCTCGTGAGGACTCAGTTCATATCTTTACGCAGTGTTTGCTTCCTGCAGCTCTTCTCCAAAGAGTTGCTAGTCTATTTAGGCTCCCAGGCGTTCCTTATGAGACAGTTCGATTTTTGCACCCTTTGCCCAATCAGGCGATCAACCAGTTCGTGCTTCTCCTCGCCGAGTGCTCATACCAAGTTTGGCTGGCACGCTGCGATGCAATTTTCGGGGGTCGGGCACCGGGCCTTCACGAAGTGCTTGCGAAAGCACGGAAGGAGGTCTGGTTCCACCTCACCCGGGAGCGGCACCGCTTGGGCGAGAAGTTTCTCGAAGTGTGGGCTCGTCCTGCCGTGATTTTTGACGAGTCAGGTGGAAAGCTATCCATTAAGTTATGATGCATGCTCCAAAGGTCGTACGACTCGGCCGTGTGCGCCAGTCGATCTACGGGGTTTTGTTTGGCTCAGTGGAACCCAGAGCTGGAACCGGTGGTGGCGCACCCTCAAGTGGTCGCGCTGCTCCGCGGACGGCTTTGGTGGTCTCCATGGTTGTATGCCTTGCCCTCTTTTGCGTCAGGGCAGTCCGAGGGTCAGTCAGGCTTGTGCCCTGCAAGACCGACATGGCTGTTTGTGTGTTGAGTGCAGTCCCTCAGTCGGGCTGTACTACAACAGCCCCCTTGTCCGGGAAGGACCGTTGGCCCGAACCAAGTCCCCCCACCCAGTCAGCACGGGTTGTGGGGGAGCACCGGGGTCAATGTATCGAATGATGCTGGGTTGATGAGTACATGAAAGCTCTGGGACGCGGCGCCTCTGGTTGCCAAGTCCTCTTCCCATCTGACAACGGTGCCGCAACAAAACCGCGAACACCCGGCGGCGCGTTCGAGCCGGCTGCTGTATCGCCTCCATCCCGCGATACCTCGCACGAATCGCGGCACTCACCCGCTTCACCGGCCAGCCACAGCGTGCCTGCTGCGGCTGCACAGAGGGAGACGCCACGCATCCGCGAGTCAAACGCAGACGGCTTCATCCTTGTACAGTCGAGAGGCGACAGGCGGCGCACGAAAGCCCTGGAGGCTGCTGCACTACCGGTGGACCCTGCGGTGATCGGTACCGTGCTGTTCCGTCCTTCGGCACCCGGCGGAGACTTCCAGGGAACACCGCGCCTCACACTTGCAGCGACCAGGTGCCTCACCTCGCCTCACCTTCACGACCAGGTGTAGCAGCGGTTCGCGTCATCACAGGCGCAACATCGTGGCCGCTGACACCGCTACCCAGGAGTGTTTAGAGGGGCTGCTCAAGCTTACCGAACTGCACGCAATCCCCGTGACTGCCCGACTACCGGCCGAGCGCGGCAAGAGTACCGGTTTCCTGCACGGGGTGAGCGGGCTGCCTGCAGACACGGACCTGCTGGGGGCGATCGAGTCGGCCGTTCCTGTACTGTCGGCCACGTTGGACGGGAGCACCGTCACAATCCGGTTTGCGGGACCGGTCCCCCCCGAGCACGTACGCCTCTACAAGCTCGGCTTCAGAGTGAGACCAGCCAGGCCCCGCCCTGTACAGTGCAGACAGTGCGGCCGCTTCGGTCACGTCCCGGAATCATGCCGGTGGCCGAGCGACTGCATATCCTGCGGCAAAAGCCATGCTGCGAGCGACTCCTGCGAGACCATCCGCTGCAGGAACTGCGGGGGCGCCCACAGGGCAGACACTCCTTCCTGCCCCAAATGGCAGGAAGAACGGAGGGTGGCCACGATCATGGCTTCGTCCACCTCGGCACTGTCAAGGCGCGCTGTCAAGGCAGCAGTTCGCGAGGAGCAGCAGTCCTCACCCGCGACGCGGTCCTACGCCAGCGCACTGAAGGGCTCCAGCCCTGCACCGAGGCGCCCAGTACCAGCGCCGCGTGCTTCCCAACGCCAGCCCACACAGGAAGCCGCCGCCCCACCTGCCCAGACCACTGTGGATCAGCTGGTAGCAAATCTGCTACTCACCATGCAAGCAGTCAGCACTATGCTACCAGCTGACCACCCGCTCCGGACCATCTGCCTGCAGGCAGTGGCTAGCCAACAGCCACACAACCAGCATGGCTAGTCGCAATGCCAAACATCGGCCGCGCATCCTGCAGTGGAATGTGCGTTCGCTGCGGCGGCGTCACGCGGAATTAGCCGCACACCTACTCCTGCACGAGTACGACGTACTCGCGTTGCAGGAAACATACACGCGCAACGGAGACTGCAGCCTACCGGGTTTCGTGGGCTACCACAGCGCGACCACCTGCGAGCTACGGACTTGCGCGAACGTGCCGTGTTGTGACCCGCTACACCCGCCCGGTCGCTCCCGCGCGTCTGTTTACATCCGTGCGAGCCTTGCTCAAGCCGTCGTTCGCGTGGCCGACATCGTCCCTGCTTCCGTGGAGTGCGTGGCTGTGACTGTGCGCGTTGCGGGGGCCGACACTTGTGTCGCCAGCGTGTATGTGCAGCCCGTGCGACAGTGGGATACGGCCTTCATCTCGAGCCTCATCGCGCGCATCGGTGGCGACTGTGTCGTGTGCGGTGATTTCAACTCTCACCACACGGTATGGGGCAGCGCCCACAGCGATCCGAGTGGCAGGGACCTGCTGAACTGCATCAATTCAACGGGCCTGCTAATCCTGAACACTGGCAGTCCCACTTTTGTTCGTCGGAGGGTACACAGGAGTGCAATAGACCTGTCGCTCGTGAGCGAGCGCTGCCACTACGAGTGGGTCCGCAGCCCTGACACGCAGGGATCGGATCATTACCCCATCTCCCTCGACCCGCTCGGCTTCAACCGCACAAGAACGTGTACGTATCGCGTCACGGACTGGTCCAAGTTCCGATCACTCTGCGCCACACCCCCTCCGGCGAACACAGATTTCGTCACGCATATTTCAAGGTGCGTGAACGCCGCCACCAAATCGTGCGTGGTGCCTGCTGGAACGCCGGCCCCCGATATGAAGCTCCTCAACTTGCGCGCTGTCCGTCGTCGCGCCGAACGCCGTGCCATCAGAAGCGACAAGGTGGAACATTGGTCGATATATAACCGCCTTGACGCTGCATGCCGCCGTCACGCCAGGCAGCGCCGAAACCAGAGCTGGCAGAGCCTTTGTGTGTCGTTGGAGGATAGTCGCGACAAGTCGCGCCCTTGGCGCATTCTCGCTGCCCTCCTTCACCCGAAGATCCCCCGCCACCCTGCACTCTCCATCGCAGTAGCTCAGGGCTTGAGCACACAGCAACTGGCAGAAATATTCGCGGATTCCTTCGCGCCGCCGTTACCCGCTGCACGCCCCGTGAGTGCAGCCTGCGCACTCCCGCCGTACAAGGCTGAACTGCTCGCTCCCCTGCGCTATTTTCCTACGCGTGCGATTTTGCAACATATCGAGGTGTTGTGTTCGGCTGACTTTACACTCAGTGAGTTGCGAAGGGTGTTGAACACGCGTAAACGACGTTCCGCGCCTGGCGCCGACGGACTGACACATCAGGTCCTGAGGAACATCGATGCAGCGCAGCTCCCCTCACTGCTCGAGGCATTCAACGGTGTGTGGCGCAGCGGCATCATCCCTGCTGAGTGGAAGGAAGCGATCGTCGTGCCCATACTCAAGCGCGGCAAAGCGGCCACGAACACCAGTTCGTATCGTCCAGTGTCGCTTACCTCGGTAGCCGGCAAAACACTGGAGGCCATGGCTTTGCACCGCCTTGAGTGGATCGCTTCCGCCCTCGACGCTTTCGCCCCCGAACAGAGTGGATTCCGGCGACTGCGCTCAACAGCGGACTCGCTCGCGGATGTTGTGGCTACACTCGAGGACGCGGCAAGTCGCCATGAAGCTGGATATCTCGTGCTGCTTGACGTGCAAGGCGCATTCGATGGTCTGCCCCATACCACCATCACTCAAGCACTACGTCAGCTGCATGTCACCGGCCGCCTCTTCGACTACGTTGCGGCGTTCCTCAGTGACCGCACGCTCAGAGTCCGAGTTGGCAACGCGCTCAGCTCCACCCGAAGCGTGACTTCCGGCGTTCCACAGGGCAGCGTCATCAGCCCGTTTCTATTCAACCTCGCACTGGCAAGGCTCCCCGATTTTATTCCGAAGATCACAGCACACGAAGTCCGTGTGGCGATTTACGCCGACGACATTGCGCTGTTTGCGTGCGGGCCCACGGACCCCGGCTATCCAGTACGAGAGTCACTGCAGTCGGCGATCAACGCCGTGGATGAACACCTCGCCAGCATTGGGCTACAGCTCTCGGCATCAAAAACTGAGGCGTTGTTGGTGCATCCCCGCTCTCGTGCGCGCTTCGAAGTACCGCCACTCGTGCTGCGTGGAAACCCCCTCCCGTGGCAGAAAAAAGTGCGTTATCTCGGCCTCAACATCGACTGCCGGCTCAACTTCGACGCCGCCGTGTCCCAGCTATGCAAGGACTCGAAGAAGGTGGCCGGCGCCGCACGCTCCCTGCTCGCCCGTGGTCGTGGATGCACACCGCAACTTGCGCTCCGAGTCTACAACTCGGTAGCAGCGTCGCGTGCGCTCTATGCACTGCCCATTACCAATGTCAGAGCCGCCAACTGGAGGGCGATCGATATGGAGCACCGCACCGTAATCCGCCAACTTTACGGGCTTCCTCGCAACTCGCAAGTGGGAGCAACTCTCGCCGAAGCGGGAGACTGGCCGCCCTCACTTCGCGCACGGAAGCAAGCGATGAACCACATCGAGCGCCTTCAACGTTCGCCACAGGGACAACGCCTCGTGTGTCGCCTCCATACCCTCGAAGGCTCGGGCATGGGCCAGCGTGCCACCGAATTCAGCGCACTCGTCGCGTCGACGCCGCAACTCCTACCCCTGCCGGTCTCGCCGCACGCCTCCGCGCTACTCGATGTCAACACCACGGTGCCGGGCGTCAAGTGCAAGCGTCGAACAGCTGTTTGTGCTATGCAGCAGGAAACGGCCGCACTTCTGCACGAGCGCTTGGGGGGCCGGCTGTTTGTTTACACCGATGGCTCAGTGGCGAGTGATGGTTCCGGTGCTGCAGCGTGCACGGCGCCGGATATTTGTGCCACACGGCAGTGCCGCCTTCGTGTTGTGTCGTCGTCGACGGTGGCCGAGCTTGCGGCGATCGACTTAGCAGCTGATCTCCTGCTTCAACAGTGCAGTGTTGTTTCTGCCGCGATCCTTTCGGACTCGCGCGCGGCAATGTGTATGCTGGCGAAGGATTACCTGGGACCACCGTTGGTGCAGCGCGTCGGCTCAAAGCTCCGCCATCTCGTCAGCCAGGGCTGCGATTTGGCGTTGCAATGGGTTCCGGCGCACATTGGCCTGCAAGGGAACGAAGCCGCCGACGCTCTCGCAAAGCAGGCTCATTCCTGTCGCTTCCCCCTCGCCACCTCGGTCAACGGTTTCGACGTGGCGAAAACAACTATTCTGCGCGCGCTCCGCGCACAGCACCCGGACCAGCGCATCGCTGCAGGTACTACGTCACTTCGACTCCTCCCCCGCGTGGGCTTCTCTCGGGCGGACCGCTCCTTCCTCCTTCGCCTGCGCGTCGGCTGCTACAAGACGGCTGCCTGAACGCACAGGCTGCAGGGAATAGACCTCAGACTCTGCCCAGGCGGCGCTGCGAAAAAACCCGTCACCAGCGCCCCCATCGGAGCCTTGGCGCTAACTGAGTAGTGCAAGGAGAGCTGTCCGCAAGCGAAGGTGCATAGGCCACAATGGACCCTTCTCTTTCGTTTGTGTTGAGGCACGGTTTCCTAAAAATCAATCACCTGGAAAGCTTCTTCCGTCCATCCACGCTTCGGAAACGAAGCTCAGCAGGGCGAAGTACGTGTACAATATAAAATAAAGTCTCAGGTGTTATTTCGGCGTGCTGCAACTCGCAAGTACACAGAGCATCAGGTTTGTCTATGGGCATATCAGCATAAAAATCTAAGCATTTCAAATTGGTTCATATTTAATATGTCCTGAGCACAAGACTTAAGTATCTCCTATATTCTGACGTATTTTATAGTAATGTTTTGTCTTGCTATTACTTACAGAGAGTAAATCCTTTCATAGCCTTTCCCAGGGCAGCAAACAGAAAACGTTTTCCAAGGCAGCAAACAGCGTGCGATCATAACGAAAGTAAGCTTCCTACAGTGCCTACGCGCTGCATCTTTCTTTCTCGCAGGAGCTACAGCACCACTCAGTACCTTAATTTGAACTTTTCGCAGACGCTTCGAGCAACAAGCGCGCACAAATAAATGTAAATAAACGCGATTTTTTTTACACACGTGCGTTACTTCGCAATTACTCATCCAGTGCTGCTACAGCAACTTTATTGCTCACATTTTAAAAATGCAGTCGAGCAGGCTCAGCACATTGCGAAGCGTGCTTGTTGTATCGGCGCAGAACATACAAAATACCGAAAGTAGAAATGAGCTCGCGATACAACGAAGCTCTAGAACAGGATTTTGAATTCATAAATGAACCAAGATGTTTGGTTAAGCTGACCTGCCAAATCTCTCCATTCCACTTGTTGAGTCAAGCGGAGGCGGACGTCTGTTAAAAGGTGAAGCTATCGATAGCACATGCTTAAGCAGGATGGTTCGCAACGTTGTTTTTTTCTGTTACCAGCCAAGTGGCGGCTGCAGATTCTTTCTCGAGTTTTCGCTTGAGTTACCACGCAACACAATTACAGAAGAACAAAATTGTCGCACTTTCTCATGCGAGCCGCTGCGTTGTGGGGAATGCAATTAATCCGATATCCCAACAGGTTGAACGGCCCGTATCCAGCGCTCTCGCCTTTCCCCTTTATACGATCGCGATGGAAATCGGTAAAACTGAACGTTGTTATTCCGTCCTTCACGGTCATGGCAATTTACAACACAACAGTAGCGTCGATTGCGGCGTTTCTTCGTAGCGCAAGGAGCTATCCCGGTTGCCGTCGTTTCCGCCATCAGTCTGAAGAGTGAGCCAGTAAGCGCTTTATGGCAGTTCGGCGGCGCGTCCGACTAGCGTAGAAATTCATAGCTCTCTGTCTGGGTGTTAAATGCGCAAAACACTCGCAATATGGACCAAAATCTAATCAAATCGTTGTTTCGCAGTCGCTATCTGCATAGGTAACTTAGCAAGGGAGTCGGGCTTCGCACTACTCAATTACTGCCTCTTCGCACCGGCAGGTGGCGCTACGCGTCTTGCAAAACTCCAGAGTCTGACGTCCATTGGCCGCCCCGCGTGCAGCAACTGCGACGATTTGGAGACGCTCGACCACCTGCTACTACACTGCCCTGCTTTCGGTGTGCAGCGCACGGACTTGTGTACAGTCTATCGACGACTGGGTCTGACTTACGATACGGCGACCGCGCTGCTATTCCCTGCAGCTCACTCGTCAATCGTGAAGCACGCTCTTTCGGCACTGCTGGACTATTGCAATGCGACGCACTTGAGAGCGCGGCTCTGAGCCCCGCACTCGCATTTTCATCTCTTTTTTTTGCCCTTGCCACGTTCCTCCTGTCTTTCTCTCTTTCACCTTTTTCTCCCCATTTGCCCTTCCCTGTGCAGTGCTGTTGAGGTGCCCTCCTGTGAGAGACAGTTACGGCGCTGCACTCATCTCTTCCGTCTCCTTTTCAAAATCACTTTACAAACACGCAAGCGTCAACCAATCGGAGGCTGCGAATCGTCCGGCTGCTATCCCTCTCGCCTCTGACAGCCGACCGAGAAGGTCACGTTAAGAGCTCCGTCCACTTTCTGGTATATTTTTGATAGCTAGGTATTTCTTTTTATTAGTTTTTATTTTATTTATTTAGGTAGTCAGGTGCGCTTGCCGCGTGATGTAGCGCCGTATTCGCGCACCCTTAATGGGTGAGCCTGCAGCAGAACAGGACTTATTCTTCGCGCCCGGCAGCACTCCTGGCCGCTCGAGGAACATGGAGTTGCTTTTCACTGCAATTCCGCCGCTCGTGACAGAACCCCGGCACTCCTAGGATAATGGTGCCTCAACGCAGCCTGCGACCATCAAACGCAAGCGAGTTGGCCCCACTAAAAAGCGTGGCTCAAACCGTGCAGGGCGACATCCACGCACTGGAACAGCCACCTCTCGAGTCGCTCGCAAAACCAAGCGCCGCAAGACGGCCATTCCAGCAGAAGCGGCATCCCCCCCTGCGGCCTTGCCACGTGGAAATTACAGACGAAGTACGTCACCCACGGGCGAGCTCACAAAACTTCGGCGCCTCCTGAAGACCCCCCCCCCCCTCCGCTGCTCCCCACTTCTCGAGCAGCTCGAGAAAGGTCACGGCAAGCGGAGAAAGCCTGCCAGAAAGCGAGGCGACGGCATCGTCGTCCTCCTGCTCCTCATCGTCTCCCTCATCCTCACCGGGCTGCCGGGACTCTCTTCCCTCCTCCCCAGAGCAGTCGTCTGCTACGCTCTCCCTCTCCTCGGCGACGACTTCGAGAGGGGGAGACCAGCAGAGGAAACAGCCGGCCAAGCTGTGTACTCTGCCCCCTCCTTCCCCTGGCAGAGGACGCCTTCCCTTGTCATCCTCCTCCCGGCCCACCGTCAGCCCGTCACCTGCTGCCTCGCACAATGTCACCACCGGCGAAGACGGGCGAGAGAGAAAAGCCGGCCCTGGCTACAGTGTACTAGAATAGGCCCCTATCTAGTACACTGTACCCTGGCGGACCCCTCTCCCAGGGCGCAGCTCAGCACGCCGGCAGAGTTGCCAGATTGGGCTATTTATAGCCAAATTGGGCTACTTAAAATATTTCCTGGCTGCTTTTTAGATAATTTGGCGTTGTGGCTATTTTTGGGCTATACGCTCCCCAAAAGTTTTAATGGTAAAAAAGCGTGTTTTTGGAAGAGCGCTACGTTTAATTAGTAGCTGCTGCAGCCTTTTCGCGGATTGCTTGCATTCTTTGCTTCCGTCTACGTGGCGTGTTTCCGTGGAGAATGTCGTGGCTTTTGTTGGCTAGGGATTCTGCGTACGGAGCATTTAGCCAAAGCCGCTCTCCCGCTCGCTTGCTTGAAAGTGTGAAACTATTGTGTCTGGATAGTGAAACCATGCATGCATGAAAGCTGCTGCTGTTGTGCTCGCTCTGTGTGTTTGTCTCGCCTCTTCATTTGTGCACAATGGGGAAGTGGGCGAAATACCGAAGGAAATACCAGAAAGAATGGGAGCAGAACCCAGATTTCAAAGGTAAGTATCTGCTGTTGGCTAATTTTATAGTCTACGACAGGTTTATAGCATAAATTCACAGTTTACGATTTTTTTAAATAGACTGGATCATGCCGTCGAGACAGGAGGGCAACGGAGACGCCATCGACATGGTATACTGCAGAGGCCGCACGTGCAGGACCTCAAGGTCCATGTTACGAGGCACAAGCACATTCAAAATATGAAATCGATGAAGCTTGCGTCTGTAACCAGGCCTATCGACTCGCACTTCAAGCCCGGGCCTTCGAAGCCAACATCAACTCAGCTGAAGATTGCAGAGCTGCGCCTGGCAGCGCATGTCGCCGTGCATAGCTCGCTGTGCTCTGCGGACCACTTGGCTCCACTGCTGGCAAGTACATTTCCCGAGTCAAATGTTGCGGTCGGAGTAACGCTTGGACGCACCAAGTGTACGGCGCTGGTCTCAAAGGTTCTTGGACCTACCTTCCGAGAGATGCTACTCGAAGACATCGGAGAGCAGCCCTACTCCCTTATCATCGACGAGAGCACGGACATTTCATGCGAAAAAGAGATGGGCGTTGTCGTTCGTTTCTTTTCTACGAAAGCAGATGATTTTCAGACCAGGTTTTTGGGACTGATCCCTATCACTGACGCGTCTGCTAAGGGCATGTTTGTGGAACTTAAATCTTTTCTTGAGTTATGCCACCTAGATTTAACAAAATGTGTAGGCATTGGTACGGACGGTGCCAGCGTGATGTGCGGCCGGCACCGCTCGTTATATTCTCTTCTAAAAGAGGAAAACCCGAAACATACTTGTTAAGTGTACTTGCCGTTCCCTCCACCTAGCCTGCAGTGAAGCAACCGCTGCTCTTCCTGCTAACATTGAATTTGTTGTGCGGGAGTGCTATATTTGGTTTTCATGTTCACCAAAACGGCGAGAGCAGTATCGCCTTATCTACTCTGCTATCAATGAGACCAACCCAATCAGGTTGGTCAGCATAGCGAACACTTGCTGGCTGCTGCAGCTGTGAATCGCATTATCGACCAGTGGACGGAGCTGCGGTTGCATATTCAGATAGCTCAAAATACAGAGCGGTGTTATACAGCATGACTACTGCACGAAATGTTCCAAGACGAAAAAAATTATCTGTACATGCTTTTCATTCAGCCCATCATCTCGGAATTCGACAGAGTAAATAGGTTATTTCAATAGGAAAATCCTGATCCAGTTAAGCTTTTTGAAGATTTAGATATGCATGTCAGGTCGATGCTGTTTAGAGTGGTCCTCAAGGAGCATGCTTGTCGAACTGCAGAGTGGGAAAAGCACTTGCTTCACGTACGTGCGTGTAACTACGGAACTGTTTTCTCTGACGCCTTTCACAAGAGCTCGCTTTCAGACGGCGAGAAGGACCAGATGCTTGACCGCTGTCGTGTGTACCTTGTGGCGTGTATCAAATCACTGCTAAAAAGGCTGCCTGACAACCTAGAGCTAGTGCAGAACTTCAAACTGTTGAGGCCCAGATGCATTCGTGACACGCCGTTTCGTACGTTTCACAGAGTCATTTCCATTGTTGGAGCACCGAGTAGTACATCAACCCTTGAAAGTGAGTACGGAACTTTGCAGTCGATGCTCCCGTCTCTCGCTATGAGTGACAATGTGAGTGAATTATGGCGAGCGGTCTCGAAATTCACTAACAGTGCAGGCGAACCTCTCTTTCCTAAATTGTCGGCAGTTGCCTTCGCACTTCTGTGCTTGCCAGTGTCAAACGCCGCTGTAGAGACAGTTTTCAGTCTGGTGACCGTAACTAAAACAGACCATCGAAACAAACTGAGCGTGCGTACTTTGGAAATGATACTCCATGTGCGATGTGGCTTAAAGGAGTACGGGTGCTGCAACAAATTTGAACCAAGCCCGCGTTTCTTGGAGAAGTTTAACAGTGCTGTCATGTACGAGTAGTGATGTGAATGAATGAAGGGCATAAACTGGTGTGCGGTAATCTGAAACATGTTCCTTGAGTGGCCATGTGTCAACGCGAGTAAGATTTTTATATCCTAGTGATCTCGCTTTTTTTTTACGAATGCGATAGTTTTCGCTTTCTGCTGCGTCACTTGGTCTAGTCAACCGTAGGTATCTTTTGTAACAAGTTTATTGTTTTCTGTTCGAATTTTAGTTACGAATAAAAAACTTCATCTCACTGTCCGATGGGTAATTTTGGCTACATTTTTGCTACTAACTGTCTTGGCCTGGTTGTGTGGTTGGCTATTTTTGGGCTACAATTTTCCCATACTTTGGCTACGGCACTCTGCGCCATCTGGCAACACTGCACGCCGTTATATGCGCCGATCGCGTCTGAGCTGCAAGAGGAGAAGGTCACGCTGCTCCTCGCTCTGACGACTTCGCCTCGATTGCCACCACGTGCTCGGCGTCGTGCATGCTTTTGCGCCCGCTTAGAAGCACGTTGTCGCGCCTTTCGCTGCTTTCGGCCTTCTTCCCGCACGCGAGATGAGGCCTCGGCAGCACAGTACGGATTTTCGCCCGCCCGACGGGCGCCCGCCGCGCGTCCACCACCGTCGCCACGCCAGCTTGAGCCGGGTGACGATCGGCCCCGCGACCCTCGATGAGCTCCGGGCAAGGGAGGACCTCGAGCGTCGCGCCACTCGCATGCTGGGCGAGTGGCTGCATGAACGGGCCACCATGTTGGAGATCCCTGCGGTTTCCCCCCTGCCTACGACTGCACCGGGAGGCACTTCGGCACCGGCAGCCCCAGCGGCAGCTACGGAACCATCAGAGAACGGCCTTCCCGTGCAGGAGATTCACGCTTCGGGTGCCGCTTCCACCCTCGGACGACGAAGACATGGACGTGTCCAGTTCTCGGAAATGCGCCCGCGAGACCGAGAGCCAGGATGACGAAGCCACCGGGCCACGTAAACAGCCGCCGAGCGTTCCCTCCTGCTCGGAACAGCCCTCGGCAGACGACGACCACAGCAGCGCTATCTCCGGACACCCGGGGGAAACAACCACCACCCCGTCCCTTCCGGAGGCGCAAGTTGGAGCTACGCCCGAGCCAGCGGCAAGCGAGCGGACCGTCCCACCTGCGGAAAACTCGAGCGCCATCGCTCGAGTGCTCGTTGCGAGATTAATAAGCGCCAGTTCTTGCGTCTAAGGGCTGCTCCGGACTACCGTTTGGACTCCAAGAGTGACTATTTCACCCACAACTGCGCCTCAAATTACGATTAGTGCTCGCGACGAGGCTTTACAGCCCCATCGGCGTGTTAGGCCTAACCCCCCAAGTCGACTGCGGAGCATCCACAGCCCTCGGGAGAGAGGCGAGCAAGTGCGTGCCGGTCGCGCGCCTATCAGCCGACACTGGACGAGGAGCAACATGGGCAGGCCACATCGCAGCACGTCTAAGAAGATGACCACGCAAGATGAGCCAATGGTTCAATGCGGCGGCTACGACAGCTGGTTCTTCCTGGAGGACTCCCCATTCTGCACCATAGAGGAGGCCCACGGTAAGAGCTTCACGTGCAAGTTCTGCATGAAGATGTCTACACTACAAGCGATAATAGCGCAACAAGAAAGAAAGGTGAGGGCTGAGTGCAGCCTTGACATCGAAACATTGAGAACAAAGTGGGAGAAATCCGAGATCGAGAGCAGAACAGAACAAGAAATACTACAGTTGCTAAAAGCCGAACGCGAACAACGCGAACGGCTGTCAGAGCGGGTGACAGCGCTTCGAGCCGAGGTCGAAAAGTTCAGCAAGATAGAAAGTACCCCACCAACGAAAAACTGTCAAACACTTGAAAACACAGAAAACAACAAAGTGCTACTAGAAAAACAGGACCCCCCACCCAGTCAAAGGAGCTGCCAAACACAAAATGAAAACCAAGAAAACGCAAAAGAGAGAAGAATCAAACAAATGCAGACCCATGGACCAAAGTCGGTAAGAAAAAGAACGGAAAAAATGGACAATACAACCCAACAGCACCCCCCCTCCAACCAAATGCCTAAACAAACGACCCGCAAACAGCCAAAAGAGCAACTCAGCAACAGCTCACCCCAGAGTTACCAGACGGTGACTCAAATGCTCATCGACAGAAAAAACACCTTTACGAGAAAATCAAGGACAAGACATATCTACCAAATCGGGAGCAACTACGCACGAAACACTCCTTCGAGCTGAAGGAGAAATTGCACGCGCAGACTCCTCCAACACCAGGCTCCAACTAGTATTACACGCTGGTACTGTCGACGCACTAAGTGACACAGGAGTTGAAAAGTCCATCGAACAGCTCACAGAGAAATTAACATCATGGAGCAAAAAGGCACCCCAACACCACTACATCATAAGTGCCATTCCAGAGCCGAAGTCACGAGGCCACCAAGCAGAAGCAGCTTGTTGCAAATGGAACCAGCAAATCAACAACATATGTGCTTCACTCTGTCGCAGTGTAGAATTTGTTGCAACAGGGGATGGATGGACCTCAACGAAGACAGCTTCAACGACATCCACTATACTGAAGCAGCAGGAGACCGTGTGAGCTCCGTACTAGCCCAAAAAAATAACTCCTTTTTTAGGAAACAACCCCCGGAAACACACAACCACATCACAAAACCGCCGACACCCCAACGATACAGGCCAGAGGGCAGTGAGGACACTATTGAAAGCCATGACAACAGCACTTGGCCAGTTAGGCCAAACAAGACGCCACAGGTAAAATGTCTCATTAAAGCCAAACAAAAACACTTGCCACTAGCCTCACAGATAAAAAAGGACAACAGAACAGAACACAGCCAACAGACCACTCAAGATGAAGACAACGCTTGGCCGAACATAAAGTCGCCTGTAAAACATACAGAAGAGGATCGAGCTAGCCAGTACAGCACGCAGAATCAGAATCCCACAACAAAATTCAAAGAACACCCACTGTACCTAAAAAGAAAACACAAAATAAAACCAGGAGACAAACAAAAGAACCTATCCATCTGCCTACTAAACATGCAAGGTGGCAGCAGACTGAAATGGGAAGAAGTCCAACGTCAAATCAGCCAACAGAAAATTGATTTATATGCGCTGACTGAAACACCCCTTCGAGATGACGAGGAGCCCTATAAACACAACGGTCTAGAATGGTATGGCCAAAATAGAAAAAGGGTACCAAACGTGGAGGAGGAGTCAGATTCCTTGCACAAGCCACCCAGAAAATCACTGGAGAGCACCAAAATTTGTGTCAAGAACACATGTGGATAAAACTAGAAATAGAGAAACTCAGTGTATATCTATGTGTGGTATACATGGCTACAACATCTGAAGAAGACGAATGGAATAGAAAAATATATGAATGCATCACTAAGGATATCCAACAAAAATACAGTGGACACCCTGTTTTCCTCCTGGGCGACTTCAACTGCCATATAATGGAGCTTGAAGGCAAAGAAAAGGATGCAATGGGCTTCCGCAAACTAGTGGAAGAATGCCACCTGTCCATAGCAAACCTAGACCCTACCTGCCGAGGCACCCACACGTGGACACGACACACTCAAAAATCAGCCACTCCCTATGTGCTATACAACAAATACGCCACCGCACAACACATTCAAATAAGATCAATGCACATTGACGAAGACAAAACAGACAGCTGTGGTAGCGACCACAATAGAATTAAAATACCTCTAGGTACCCTTGCACCTCGCACGAAAAACAAAAAGACAACACACACAGCAAGACACTGGAAGATGAGAGACAAAGACAAATTGGAAGCGTTCGCATCACAGCTAGAAGAAAAAATAGAAAACACCCAGAACTATGAAGAGTTCATAGAACAATGTCTAAAAGTGGCAGATAAGACTATTGGCAAGACAAAAGGGACTACCCGAACACAACCAACACCCTGGTTTGACAAGTTAAAGAAGAAATATCAAAACGGAAAAGACTATCCAGACTACACCGCCATACAAATGAAAAGGAAACCACTGAGAAAGCCAATGCATGGCAAGCCTACTTAAACCAGAAACAAAAGGTTAAACACTTAGTAGCCAAAAAAGTCGACAACACCTTCAAACAACAAGAAAGCCACATAATAAAGGAACGAAAACATTACAGTCAACGGTTCTGGATATATATTGACTCTCTTCAACCAAAAGAAATCACAATGAAAACAACTGCTCTACACACTGCGTCTGGACTTGTCTTGAAAACACAAGAGATGGAAATACCTCTGACATCACACTTCAAAACACTCCAAGACAATCCACAAGATCACACACCACAGCCTTAAACACAGCGACTGATAAGATGAAGAGGGAACAAAAGAACATAGCATACTGAGCCCGATATCCACAACAGAACTGAAACGAAGCATCAGCGACTTTAAAAACCAAAAAGCAGTAGGCCCTGATGATATCCCCAACGAATTCCTAAAAGCACTAAAGACAAAAGCAAGAGAGGTACTACTAGACTACTTCAACAGCATCCTTGATTCGGATCAAATTCCACCAGCTTGGAAAGAAGCAAAAGTGATCCTCATACACAAGGGCAAAGGAAAACCAATTAAACAACTAAATTCATATCGCCCGATATCTATACTGAGCAACGTACAAAAGCTGTTCAGCGCAATCCTCAACAGAAGACTACAAAAGTTCTGTGAATCAAATAGCATATTCAGAGTCTCAAAACGGCTTCAGACTAAACCGCAGGACAAGTGACCATATATTCACTCTCACCCAGGCTATGGAGATGAAACAAAGAAAAATCAACGCTATATCTGGCTTTCCTTGATATGGAAGGAGCCTATGACGGTGTGCCTCACTCGAGGCTTTGGCAGAAACTACTGAGCAATGGAATAGATTGTAAAAGCATAGACCTGCTCAAGAACCTATACACGGATTGCACAGCAGTGTACACACGACAAGAACTAAGGTCGAAGAAAATCGAGGAAAAAATAGGACTAAAACAAGGATGCCCGTTGTCTCCAACGTTATTCAACATGTACATCATACAACTACTCCAAACATTAGACAATGAAGGACCAGGCCTCCGCCTGTCCACGATAACAACCGACAAACAAGAATACACCAAAATTTCATGTCTGGCATCCGCGGACGATATTGTGCTGCTAGCAGAATCAGCAGCTGACCTCCAACACCCGCTCGACATCTGCCCCCAAGACACAGGAACCGACCGGCTAAGGTTTAACACTGAGAAAACACAGTGGGTGGGGATAAATACAAGCAACACTAACAATGAATTCACCCTCCAAGGGAACCTCGTCAGAAAACATTAGAATACAAATACCTCGGCATAACTCTCAGTGACCAACCAAACTTTCTGGATGCGCATCAAAAAGCACTAGTAAAAAAATCTGATCGCCTCAAAGGCCGCATCTGGGACTCGGCCAGACATTTATATAACCCATACACTGTCGGACGCACACTGTGGAAGGGTGTAGCAGTACCAGCGACAACATACGCAGATGATGTGCTGGCCTACTCCAGTGAAACCGTAAAATGCCTGGAGCGTCACCAAACAGAACTAGGCCGTTGGCTGCTAGGGGCAGCATAGCCACTGCAAATGGAGCAGTAAGCGGTGAAATGAGCAGGTCCTCGTACGAGGCAATGGAGGTGCTGTCCAAATTACAATATGTCGGCAGACTCAAATTCATGGCAAACAAAAACAGTCGCAGAATGTACCTACACCCAAGATACAAAAACATCAAGACGGCTTGGATTCAGAAATACACGTCCCTAGACACGAAATACAGCGAAAATTCAAAACAACACGACACTAAGATGGAGGAAGAATGGCGCAAGGCAGTCATCAAGGAAATCAATGAGGCTAAAAAACGATTTGGCGCACGACAGTGGCAAGAAATCAAAGCCTGGCATTATATTACCATCACAAGCCGGAACCGTGCCCATCACGAGACTACCGAGGAGATAGAGGCAGCGCCCTGCTGTTTCAAGCCCGCACTGGCGCTCTCCTCACAAGCTAACGCCGCCACGAACTATTCGGCGTGGATCCGACGTGCCGCTTGTGCGGTGCACCAGAAGAAACCCTTCTCCACGTTCTACAACAATGTCCGAGACTTCCCGCAGTACCCCGATCGTGCCCCCTGGCTGAGAGCCTGGCGCTGACTGGTCTCACCGAGGAGGACCGAACTGCACGCGCCGAGACTACGAAGATCCGGCTAGAACAGTGGGAACGACTGGGCAGGCGAGCCAAATAGGCGAAGGAAACCCCCAGACAGATATCGCCCGGCTAGAACCGCCCGTCACAGCGAGTGGCCGCTGATGCCGACCTCCTCAGCTACACGAGCTCCTAAAATAAAGACGGCCGACCAGGCAGCGAGGCATCTGGGAAGCGCTGACTTGAACCGGAAGCGCTGGCGGATTGGACTGTCGTGGCTTTGGTGAAATCCGAGGCGACTGGAGCCTAGAATACAACAAACCGGACCAACCAGATGGGCTCACAGACTGTGACTGTGACAAAACAGTTTTATGTTCTTTCTCTCCTTACTTTCCTTCCTTCTTGTACTCTGAACATCTCCTGTGGCGTTGACAAACGCCTGCCCTGAGTCAAAATGGATCAGGACCACTTACTTACTTAATTACTTAGCTGGCCGCCGCCTCCTTCGAGCCCCCTCCGAGCGAGGGCGCGCCCGACTCCACCCTCGTAGTATTGCTGTATATGCTCGCGCAGGCGGGAGCATAACAGGAACACTACACCCTCGTTAAACCCCTTAAACTTCGTATAGTGACACTCTCCTCCTCCGCCTCCACTTCTCTCTTTCAAGCTCCCTTCTCGACCGTAGCGCCGCCTACGATGCTCGAGCGTAGCAGACGACCTTTCGCAGAGTGAATGCACGCATAGCAAGGCAGTGCTCTTTGGGCGTTCACGTTGGCGGCATTCTTCAAAGCGTGGCACTACTTTACGAAGTTTAAGGGGCTTTACACCCTAGATGCGCCGACTGCTCCGGATGGCGACGCGCGCCCGGCCGCGTCGTCTGCTAGCGAGCCAGCTGTAGACGAAAGTGCCACCGACACTATGGAGCTGGCGGACGAAGCACCCGCTAGTGCGTCACAGCAGAACCCCGAACACCCGGCGGCGCGATTCCTGAACGGCCCGCCACGCCAGCCTGCTTCGCAGCCGAAGCCCAAGGGGAAAAAAAACAGCAGAAGCAAAGGAAAGAGCCAGCTGCTGTATCGCCTTCGTCTCGCGATACCACGGACGACTCGCGGCGCTCACCCGCTTCCCCGCCCACCCACAGCGTGCCTGCTCCGGCTGTACAGAGGGAGACGCCACCCGCCCACGAGCCAGCCACAGACGGCTTCGCCCTTGCGCAGTCGAGAGGCGACAGGCGGCGCACGAAAGCCCTGGAGACTGCTGCACTCCCGGTGGACCCTGCGGTCATCGGCACCGTGCTGTTCCGACCCTCGGCACCCGGCGGAGCCTTCCAGGGAACACCGCGCCTCGCACTTGCTGCGGCCTTCTCTTCGCGGCCAGGTGTAGCAGCGGTTCGCGTCAATCACAGGCGCAACATCGTGGCCGCTGACACCACCACCCAGGAGTGCTTAGAGGGGCTGCTCAAGCTCACCGAGCTGCACGCAATCCCAGTGACTGCCCGACTACCGGCCGAGCGCGGCAAGAGCACCGGCTTCCTGCACGGGGTGAGCGGGCTGCCTGCGGACACGGACCTGCTGGGGGCGATCGAGTCGGGCGTTCCTGTGTTGTCGGCCACGTTGGACGGGAGAGATAGAGATTCTTATTTGAGGAAGGAAGAATTGGGGTAAAGTGCAGCGCAGTAACTGTCTCTCAGATGAGGACCCTCAACCGTGCTGCATAGGGGGGAAGGGATAGCACACCGTCACAATCCGGTTCGCGGGACCGGTCCCCCCTGAGCATGTACGCCTCTTCAAGTTCGGTTTCGGGGTGAGGCCAGCCAGGCCCCGCCCTGTACAGTGCAGGCAGTGCAGCCGCTTCGGACAAGCCCCGGAATCCTGCCGGTGACCGAGCGACTGCATCTCCTGCGGCAAAAGCCATGCAGACTCCTGCCAGACCATCCGCTGCAGGAACTGTAGGGGGCCCCACAGGGCGGACACTCCTGCCTGCCCCAAATGGCAGGAAGAAAGGAGGGTGGCCACAATCATGGCTTCCTCCACCTCGGCACTATCGAGGGGCGCTGTGAGGGCAGCCGTCCGGGAGGAGAAGCAGCAGGAGTCCTCAACCCTGGCACGGTCATATGCCAGTGCGATGAAGGGCCCTAGCCCCGCAGCAACGCCTCCAGTACCAGCCCCTCGTGCGTCCCGCCGCCGGGAGACGCGGGGCCGTGCTGCCCCACCTGGCCAGCCTACCGTGGATCAGCTGGTAGCAAACCTGCTACTCACCATGCAAGCAGTGAGCACCATGCTGCCAGCTGACCAGCCGCTCCGATCCATCTGCCTGCAGGCAGTGGCTTCCCAGCAGCCGCCAAACCATCATGGCCAGTCGCACTGTTAAGCGTCGGCCGCGCATCCTGCAGTGGAATTGCAACTAACTGCTGCGCAGACACGCCGAGCTGGTCGCCCAGCTGCCTCTGCACGACTACGATGTCCTCGCCTTTCAGGAAACGTACGTGCGTGCAGAGGAAGTTTCACTGCCGGGCTACATTGGGTACAACAGTGCGAGCGAATGTGCCTTGCGCCAGTGTACTTCGGCGCCTTGTTGTGACAGCGGCCACCCGCGCGAGCGTCCCCGTGTCGCTTTGTACATTCGCGCCGCTCTCCCGCACGTACTCATCGACACGAACCACTTATGCAGTTCTGTGGTGGAGTGCGTGACCGCTACTGTGCGCGTTCAGGGCACCGACGCCTCCGTGGCATCCGTGTACATCCGCGCCGATCGCGTCGACCGCCGCCAACAGTGCGACTCCGCGTTCCTTGCGCGTCTGACCGCATCGCTCTCAGCGGACTGTGTTGTCTGCGGCGATTTTAATGCTCACCACCGCGGCTGGGGAAGTGCAACGTCTGATCAGCGGGGAAGGGCTCTCTTCGGTGCCGCGTCATCGCTGGGCCTCTCCATCCTAAACAGTGGGAAGCACACGTTCGTGCGCCGCAGCGGGGTCACGTCAGCGATCGATCTGGCACTCGTCTCGGAGCGCCGCTCATACGTGTGGCAGCGCGCTTCGGACACTGCCGGATCGGATCACTACCCTATCACCCTGGCTCTCACCTCTCCCAGCCGTGGTGTCACTCGCGTGTGCGTGGTGGTTCGCTGGTCAATGTACCGTGATCTGTGCCGCGAGTAGTCGCGCGACACCGACTTCTTCGGGCACGTCGCAGAGTGTGCGAGACGGGCATCGACGAGTGCGGTGGTCCCTGCCGGTTCTCCCTGCCCGGACATTAAATGGCTGAACCTTCGCGCCGCCCGCCGCCGCGCTCAGCGCCGTGCCATACGCTCGGGAGACGCGTCCGACTGGACTGTGTACAACAGACTGGACGCAGTGTGCCGACGACACGCCAAGCGGCTGCGCCGCCGCAGCTGGGCACGCCTGTGCTCATCGCTCGCTGACCCGCGCAACCAGCACCGAGGCTGGCGCGTAATGTGCGCGCTCGTTAACCCGAAATCCCCGCGCTGGCCAGTCCTCGCCATCGCTGTTGCGCGCGGCATCACACGGCGCTCGCGG
This sequence comes from Dermacentor variabilis, assembly GCF_050947875.1. Taxonomy (NCBI): domain Eukaryota; kingdom Metazoa; phylum Arthropoda; class Arachnida; order Ixodida; family Ixodidae; genus Dermacentor; species Dermacentor variabilis. Next base: position 386,293 of record NW_027460324.1, read on the forward strand.
AGCTTCTCGCCTAGAGTCACTGGAATTTTTTCTAGTGACTATTCTCGCCGACTCCTTCGCTGCCATCGCCGTCTCCGCTTCACCCGGCGTCCTTGCGGTTGCATTGCGGGCGCTCTACACGGCTGTGTTCGTGAGACGACTTCACCTTTCACGAGCAGCAGCGCATCCTGTGCCGCAGGCGGCGCCGCAGCGCCCCCGCAGCAGATGGTGTCACGCATGAAATGCTCAGAAACCTGGACGACGACCACTGCCGCCATCTCCTGGACGCACGCCGTCTACCGCGAGGGCTGCCTGCCGGACCCCTGGCGCTGTGCTGTCGTGGTGCCGGTACTCAAGCGCGGCAAGCCTGCACGCGACTTCACCTCCTACCGGCCTGTCTCGCTGACGTCGGTGCCGGGAAAAACCATGGAGACGATGGCGCTGTCGAAGCTGCAGTGGATCGAGCGGGCCCGCGACGCCCTTCCGCCTGAAGGCTGTTTCACATGCTGCGACTGCAGCGACGCAAATCGGTGCTGTGGGGAACCAAGTAACGGTATGCGAAGTGATATCCCTACCCTGCAGCAGTCTGTTAGCCGGTTCCGCAACAAGTCCTCTCGAGAAGGCTTTAATCGCAGATCGCGAGTCACTAAACACCAAAACTCTTCTTGAATCAATTAGTGCTAGAGCAATAGCCACCTGTTCGGCAACCCCCGGATCTTTGGTATAAATGGAAGCAGCATTTCTAACGCTCCCTTTGCCATCTACCACCACCAGCGAATAAGCATTTTTACCATTAATCCACGCGGCGTCAACAAAAGCAGACTCCTCCTCCTGATCATTTGCCTCTCGCAACAAAGCCCTAGCTCTCGCGACCCGCCTCCCTACATTGTGCACGGGGTGCACATTCCACGGAAACAGACGAACCATGATATTTGCCCTAAGGTTCACGTTCAACTCGTGTAGCGGCGCCCTATCGTGCGACACAGCCACCGATTCTTCAATTGACTCTAAAATATACCTACCCGCTGGTGTACCTAGCAACCGCTCCCTCTGTGCAGTACGCTGAGCCTCGGCAATTTCATCTAAAGTATTATGCAAACCGAGTCGTAACAACATATCGTTTGACGTAGTCATAGGCAGACCAAGCGCACCCTTGACGGCTTTTCTGATTAATGCTTCCAATTTATTTTTCTCCCCCCCTATTCCAATTTAGCATAGCTGCCACATACGAGAAATGACAGATAACAAATGCGTGAACTAAGCGCATCGCACCTTCTCCTAAACCCCTATGCCTATTAGAAATCCTTCTGATAAGTCTTATCGCCTCCTCCGTCTTCTTGCTAATACGCTGAATGGTTCTAATGTTCGACCCGTTCGCTTCAAGTACAAAACCCAGGACCCTGATTGCTTCAACTTTGGGTATCACCGACCCTCCCCTAGCATGAATTCTAATGCAAGGCTCAACTTCCGGTATCCAACCCTTCGGCCTACGACCTAGCTTCTTAGATTTTAAGATCAACAACTCCGACTTTTTAGTGGAGCACTTGAGCCCCATGAGACCCAGATACTCCTCCGCAAGCGTTACCACCTTCTGCAGCCTAGCCTCAAGCTCTCCATCACTACCACCGACACTCCATATAGTAATGTCATCCGCGTAGATAGAATAGCCAATATCCTGGACAGTGTCCAGTGTATTAGCCGACTTCGACATCGCCAGATTGAATAACCTAGGCGAGAGTACGGATCCCTGCGGAGTACCACAGCAACCCAATTTAAAGACTTCCGACTTTATCTCCCCAAACTTGAGACATGTCCTTCTATCCATGAGGAAAGCCTTGACAAAATGGAAAAGCCGCTGCCCCATGTTCAAGTCCGATAGCGCCTGTAGAATGAATGTCGGATTTTATCGAAAGCTTTTTCCACATCAAGTCCAATTAGTGCCTTAGTATCCCTAGTCCGCCGGTCAAGTAGCTCATGCTTAATCCTGATCATAGCATCCTGAGTCGAGAGGCCGGGCCGAAATCCTATCATCGAGTGCGGAAAGACCACATTGCCCTCATCATAACGCGTTAGCCTATTTAAAATGACATACTCAGCGACTTTCCCCAAACACGATGTCAGGGAAATGGGTCTGAGATTTTCAAGCCCTATGGCCTTCCCCGGTTTGGGTATCAGAACAGTAGTTGCAAGTTTCCACTCTTCCGGGAAAGAGCCTTCCTTCCATCGGTAATTGATCTCCCGCGTAAGGAACTGACCCGTCGTCTAAATTCCGTAACATCTTATTCATAATGCCATCCGGCCCTGATGCCGATCGACCATTAAGATTCTGCAGCGCCATCCTGATATCACTTTCAGTAAATTCCTCATCCATAGCTGCATTTTCGTCCCCACTATATTCCAACATCACGTCAGGTGTATCGTTCCAGGTCTCCAACGGAAGGTATCTCTCAGCCAAATCCTTCAGCAACTCCTGCTCCGTGGAGTCCCGACACGCCTGATGGACCAGCTTACCTATCACAGTCCTCTGATTAGATTTAGTGTTTGTCTCATCTAGCAAATGTCTGAGAAGACTCCATGCGCCTCCCCTCTTAATGCGACCATCAATGGAATTGCATACTTCATCCCATTGCTGCTTGCACAGTACCCGACAATGGTCTTCAATTTCCTGATTAACCACTGCTATACGCTTTCTAAGCCTTCTATTCAATCTCTGACCCTTCCATCTCGCTAACATCGACTGCTTCGCTTCCAACAAATGCGCTAAGCGACTATCCATGTGTTCCGTGTCAATATCGGTCTGAACCTCTCTAGTGGACGCCTCAACGTCACTTTTAAGCTGACTGGTCCACTGCTCCAAGGTCAACTCATTTCCCTCATCGTCGATCCTCTGCGCTCTTCGTTTCCTAAATGCATCCCAGTCAACCATCCTGAATGTGCGCTCCTTTTTATTAGCCACTACCAAAGTAATCATAAGTATGTAATGATCGCTACCAAAATCTATATTAGAATTGGACCAGGACGAATCCACCACCCCCCGAACAAAAGTGAGATCAGGTGTCGAATCTCTACATGTCGACGTGCCACATCTGGTGGGATACGAAGGGTCTGTAATCAGAGTTAAATTCAAGTCTAGTGCCTGCTGCCATAGTCTCTCCCCCTTAATAGTGCTATAAACATACTTCCACACATGATATGGTACATTGAAGTCCCCTCCAATAAGCAACGGTGCATCCTTAGCCAGATTGGTTGCCTTGGTCAAGAGAGATTTGAAACTCTGCTTCGTGTCGCGGGGGCTACTGTACAGGTTAAGCAGGTAAACGCTCCTCTGACATGACCTTTGCCGACCTAAAATTACCTCCACCATAATATATTCAATCTTTCAATCCGCCATGTGAAGATCATGTCTAATATACGGCAACCTCCTATTAATGAGAGTAGCGAGTGCTCTGCCGTGTTCATTATCCTTAACCTCCGCTGTGAAATCCGTTAAGGTCACGTTAGACGTCAGTGTTTCCTGTAACATGATAACTTGAGGTTTCACACCATGCGTTCTAACAAACTGCTGCAGAGACGCCTTCTTATGATTGAACCCCCTACAATTCCACTGCCAAATACTAAATGAACTATTTAATAGAGCCATCTTGACCACGGAAATTTGGTGAACTAGTTTTGAGCTCAAGTCCACTCGGCGACTTACCCTGCTGGGCTAGCGGCCGAGTGCACTCCCGCTCCATAACAGGGACCACCGTCTCGTTTAGATATATTTCAATTTTGCCTAATCTTTGATCCGTGATATTTTCCCGTTCTTCTATCCGCTCCAGTCTACTAATGATCTGATTTACACTTTCTTGCAATGTCGTCATCATTGCTTTAAGCTCGGAACCGACTTTGCCCTGAATCGGCACGCTCGAGGATAGGGCCCTCTTTTTCGGAACAGGCGTCTCCTCGTCCGCCATGGTCTCTTCTGCGACCTCCACAGACCTTGGTACCTCAACCGAGTCATCATGTTTCCTAGCCTGTCCTAAGCTACCGCTGTTATCGGAAGGCAAGCCGTTCCTAAGTTCAGCTATCTCTTTGATAAGCCCGTCAATGGCTGCTTTTAAGCTAAGATTCTCTCTCCAATTGCGCAATCCTATCCCTATCCCTATTACCATTCACATGCTCCTGGCGCTGATGCGGTGTCTCAATGCTGTTATGACGCACACATCATTCCGTGCTGCCGCGGCATCGGCTTCTCTGTTCCCGTTGATGTTCCCATCATCAGCTTCTGCCAAGAAAGTGCTGCTTGGCAAATATAAGGTGGGATATACTATTGTCTATGGCCTCGTAACTTTCTTTAGAAAGAGCCTCGTGTCGGAATCGAACCAAGCCTCCTACCTCGTCTTGGCGTTTGACGAATCGTTAAACACAAAGTTGCACCAAAGGGGCAAATGGACGTGTTGGTTCGCTTTTCGTCGGATGCAGAGGGAAGCGTAAACACACGCTACCTGACGTCATGCTTTCTTGGGCGCATGCGAGCTGAAGATTATGTGTCCGCATTTAAAAGTGCCACTCTCACGTTCGAAAATTCTTCAGATATCACTGGACGGGCCAGTTTCTCCGTGTGAGCAAGAACTGTGTGAATCCAATGACGGCCGCCAAATTCTCAACGTTGGAAGCTGTGGCCTTCATGTAGTGAACGGCGTGTTCAAAACCGGACACGCGGCAACAGGGTGGTCTCAAGAACGGCCCGCTGAAGTGCAAGTTTTGCCAGCCGGTTGCGACAGCGGCGGCAACTTTTCTTGCAACGCCACCGTTACCCTCTAGCCTCGTCGCCGTTGCGACTAAACGCGATCGGCGGACCAACTATTGTTACTGAACCCGCCACCGCCGATCTCATCTGCTATCAGCGGGGGAGTTGCCGCGGGAACGTCTACGGAGGCCCCTTCCCACGCGCCGCTCAAGACACAAGACAATGGACACCACGGCGGCCGCGCTGCGGGGGTCAGCTCCGAGAGCTGCGAAGGCGATCTGTCCTCGGGGGGGGGGGCGTGAATCTGTGCGGGTGTGTGTGTGCGCGCGCTCCCGCTGAAAGGCGGCTCCATGACTGGTTTCCCTCAACTTGGGATCGAGGGAGGACCGAGTGTTTATAAACCGCTGTTGTGTGGCTGCTCAGTGTACTTTCACTCGCAGTCATGCTAGATTGACGTACTTTTTCTCGCATTAATGCTAGACTGATGAATTGCAACGTCCTTACGTAGATACTGTAAATAAACTCATATTCCTCGTTCTCGATGAGAAGCAGTCCTTCCCTTCAACAACGTCTTCAGCGTGGATATATCGGACGACGGCATGGGCCAGCTACCATCTAATTCATGCCCTACTCCAATCTTGACAACTGGTTACGAACGGCGGGATTGAGCCCCCAATCCTAACAACTGGTGGCAGCAGTGAGACGGACTTTGCGACGTGGTGCTGTGTCTGCGCTGAGTGCTTGGTTCTTGCTTTGACTCTCTAGGCTTCATTTTGTGATTGTTCTGTTTAGAACAGAAGCGAAGCTAGATTGTTGATTGTTAGCTAGGTTTTGTTTTCTTAGGTAGGTTTAGCGAGCAGGACCAAGGTAATAAAGCAGCAATCATAGAGTTAAGGACACTGCTGAGAGACGAATTGTTGATTGTTGGTGAGGAACTGGGCCTAGATGTACGCAAGGAAATGCTAAAATCGGAATGATTGCAGCTAATTTCCGAACAGGCCAGTGAGGAAGAAATTGAAATGGGGTTGGAACTTCTGAAAGAGAGAGAGAAATGGGACAGAGAACGAGAGGAACGCGAGTTAAGAAAAATGCAACTTGAAAGCAAACGTTTCGAGTTGTCTCAAGGAAGTGAACGGGCTCTGGGACGATCAAGTGAGGCAGAATCATACCGCATGGACAGGCTGTTAAAGCCATTTGAGGTCGGGAACGACATAGGTTTGTTCCTAAGCAATTTTGAAAGGACTTGGGAGAAGGTGAACTTCGGTCCGAGTACATGGCCACAGCGGTTGCTGTCTATGTTGCCGTGTGAGGCTGCGGAAATAATCGCCAGACTCAGTGCACAGGATGCATATGATTATGCGAAAATGAAGGCGTGTCTTCTGAAGAAATATCGCCTTTCAGCCGAAGCTTTTCGGCAACGGTTTAGAAACACAGGCAAGAAAGATAGCGAGGGCTATCCGGAGTTTGCATACGGCTTAAAGGCCAACCTAGTCTAGTGGCTGAAAAGCGTGGAAGCGTACGACAGCAGAGACATGATCATTGAATGCATGTGTCTAGAGCAGTTTTACAAAAGCATCCCCAAGCTGTGAAACTGTGGGTGCAAGACAGAGGGAATGTAAACAGTGGAAATGGCGGCTGAATTAGCCGAAGAGTACGCAACGCGTAGAAAGTTAAATGCCGAGGACGGAAATTGGGACGGTCAAAATGGACCACGGAAACCATTTTCGTTCAAAAAGGGTTCGCAGACTAGACGACCGGAGCCTGTAGACGTGGAAGAAAAGCCCTCAGAAAAGAGCGAGGAGAAATCAAACGGGAAAACAGCACTAAAAGAGCAGAAAAGAAAATTCGAATCTTTCAGACCAATCCGCTGCTATAAATGCCACAAACTGGAACATTAGCTGTAAACTGCAGAAAGCCTAGCGTACTTTTTTCCTACGTAGATGAAAAAGACGAGAATATGGAACTTTTAAGCCCATATCTTCACGACCTGCAAGTTAATGGCAAAGCATGCAGGGTACTAAGAGACAGTGCCGCCACGATGGACATTGTCCATCAGTCTTACGTGACGCTAGATGACTTCACTGGAGAAGTAGCATGGATCAAAGAGCTTGTAGAAAAACACAGCGTGTCTGCCCATGGCCAAAGTCCAAATCAGTGAACCATTCGGGAAGCTAATGACCGAGGCTGCAGTTCCAAAATTTTTGTCACTGCAGTACCCTTACATTTTTTCGAATCGTATGAATCGGTTACTGCGTGAAAAAAGGGCTTAAACTTGGAGAGGGCGTAGTACAGGCATTGACCCGAGGCCAATATCGTAAAATCGCATCGCTTTTTGCTGAACATGCACAAGCCGCTCCAGCGGAAGTAGCAAAGGAGATAACTTCAATAACCGAATCCGAGCTAGGCTCGAGGGATGAAAAAACTGTTGAGGAAAGCCTGCCAGCTGACCAGCTCAATGAGCGCGTATCGCCAGGGTGTCAAAGTTCACCCCTGCAGGAAGAGTCCGCTGATGCACTCGCAAGAGAGACAGGGTCATTACTATTACTGGCCTCAAAGAACTTTGATCAGCTCTTACGTGTGGACAGAGAGTCACTGGCAGCTGAGCAGAAGAATGATGACAGCTTAGCTAAATTACACCACACAGCTAAAGAAGGCATTGCTAGGCGCAACGTAACGATACATGAGAGAGGAGGATTATTGTATCGGCACTACAGAGATCGAAAGGGTAGGATTCTAGATCAATTAGTCGCACCTACTAAGTACCGGGAGGACCATTTGAGTCTCTGTCATGGAAATGGGTGGTCCGGCCACCTAGGCATAAACAAATCAAAGGAAAGATCGCTTATGGAGTACTACTGGCCTGGCTGTTTCAAAGATATAGATAACTTTGTAAGATCATGCGAGGCCTGCCAGCACTCGGGTAAACCAGGAGAGACATGGAAAGCTCCCCTGAAGGTAGTGCCCTAAATAACAGAACCTTTAAGACGACTTGTGATAAGACACGGTAGGGCCTCTACCAAAAACAAAATCGGGTTACAGGTACTTGTTTACCATGCTGTGTCCGGCTACAAAATTTCCAGAAGCAATCCAACTGAAAGAGCTCAGCTCCACCGAAGTAGTAGACGCGCTTTTGACAGTATTTGCACGAGATGGGTTTGCAGCCGAAATTCAGGCGGATCTAGGGTCAGTATTCGCCAGCGCACTGATTTCCACATTCTTGCAAAGTGCGGGGTAAATTTAATACACAGTTCCGTCTATCACCCTCAGTCAAACAGTGTAGAGAGGTGGCATTCAGTGCTTAAGCGAGTTTTGCGTGCGCTCTGCTCCGAGCACAAGGAGGACTGGGAGAACTGTCTGCCGGCAACTTTGTTTGCTTTGCGAACGGTCCCACAGGAAGCGACAAGGTTCTCGCCAGCAGAACTGGTGTATGGGAAGACACTCCGTTCCCATTAAGAATGTTAAGAGAGATGTGGGAGGAAAGAGGAGAGAGTCCAACACTGGTTGAATACGTGCTAAATCTGCTGGAACTGCTAAGCACAACCCAAGAACTAGTCGAAAAGGACAAGGGAGTAGCGCAAAAGAACGCCAAATTCTATTACGACAAGAATGCGGGGCTTTGTACGTTTAACGCCGGAGACCAGGTAATCATCCTCAAACTTTCAAGAAAGAACAAGCTTGAAGTTCACGGGGACGGGCCCGTTAAAGTGTTGCACAAACTTTCAGATACTAACTATGCTCTGAAAATGCCCGGTCGCAGGAAAGAGGTGAGGATATATCACTGCAATTTGATAAAACCGTATATAGAGCGGAGCGGAGTCGTTAACTATACCATCAAAGAGCAGGATGGCACTAGTACCAAGCTAAAGGAGTATAGGGCGACCTCCAACTCTGAAATCGGCCTAGAATAAGTAGTAAAACATTCGGTAAGTTCGCACGCTCTAAGACCCGAGCAGCTAGATGAGCTAAAAGGGGTGTTAGAGGAATATATCGACAGGTTCAGCGATCGACCGGGTAGAACCGAACGAATAACGCATGAAATAGAGCTGGCATCAACCGATCCCGTAAGATCAAAGCCTTACAGGGTGTCTCGAAGACAAATTATGGAGGCAGAAATACAGCGCATGCTAGAGTTGCGAGTCATTCAGCCCGCTGAGAGTGACTACACACGTCACCGCTAATACTGGTAGAAACTCCTAACAAAGATCCTCGTCCGTGTGTTGACTACAGGAAGTTAAACGCCATCACTAGGGATCAGCTGTACCTGATACCCAACATTGAGGAACGAATTGAAAGAGTTAGCGCTGCTAAATACACTTCAACTATAGATCTCGTGCGGGGTAACTGGCAAGTTCCCCTTTCAGAAAGTGCCAGCCGCTATGCCGCATTCATCTCACCTGTAGGCACCATTTCGCCCTCTCGCACTCAGCTTCCGGCTGAAGAACGCGCCGTTCAACTTCTCTAAATTAAGGGATATTGTCCTAAGAGACTTGCAGGAGTTCGCCTTGCCATATCTTGATGATGTAGCCACTTTTTTGGACAGCTGGGAACAACACGTATCGCACCTCAAAGGAGTATTCTCACGGTTGAGGGAAGCCGGCTTAACGATGAAAGCGGAAAAGTGTAGATTTGGTTGTTCGCGGGTTGTTTTATCTGGGCCGTGTTGTCGGCCAGGGCACGAGACGGCCGGCCGAGCTGAATATAGCTAAGATTGGGGAATTTTCTCAGCCGCGCACGAAAACAGACATTCGTTCATTTTTGGCACTTGTGGGGTATTATCAACGGTACATTCCGAATTACTCGCGAATGGCAAGTCCATTAACGGACGCCCTCCGTAAGGGAGCACCGAGTAGCGTACACTGGGATAAGGACAAAAATAACGCTTTCCAAAATTTGAAAACGCTATTGATTTCTCGTAATGTGCTTCGCACGCCAGACTACACAAAGTAATCCATAGTTCAATGCGCCGCAAGCGTCAGAGGTATGGGCGTGGTACTTAGTCAGGTCGGCGACGATAACGAGGAGCATCCTATCCTCTATGCCAGCCGTAAACTAACTGTAAGAGAGAAAGCCTACAGCGCTTCAGAGAAGGAATGCGCTTGTTTAGTTTGGGCCGCCCAGAAGTTGCGTTACTTGTACGGAGCGAAGTTCATCTTCGAGACCGACCACTGTCCTCTGACATGGCTCAATCAAATGTCACACAAAAATGGCCGCTTGCTCCGATGGAGTCTCACTCTCCAAGACTACAACTTCTCCGTTAAATATAAGAACGGAAATTTGCAATGTCCCATAGCAATGCGGATGGTTTGAGCAGGCTAATTTGAATTCTGCGGTTAAGGGTCCCGCCTAAATTTTAGGGTTACTTTTGTTAATTTTGTTAAGCCAAGAAGATCCCCTCATTTAGCAGGATTCCCTCTATGATTTTTCAATTAGTCAGCACGAAATTGCTTCAAAAATTGGCATAGCGAAATGCAGCATTTTTTTGTTTCTGCATTTATGTTATCTTTGAAGCCTAGCGGGTCTAAAGTGATATCCAAGGTACGTCATCTCGGCGCAGAGCCGTGTTGTGGAGTTCGTTTTGCAGTTGCCTGCCCTTGTTGGACGTTTTGGGGCGGTGACATCATTACACAAGTGGTCGCTGCGAGCCAAGGCGTCACACCCTGGCCACCTGCCGTTCTCTTCCTGCCCAGCGGTTATCAGCGCTTGACAGTCGAGATTTTCTGGGCCATGGAGGCGCTGTTAAGAACGGCCGGCTGAAGTGCAAGTTTTGCCAGCCAGTTGCGACAGCGGCGGCAACTTTTCTTGGAACGCCACCGTTACGCTCTAGCCTCGTCGCCGTTCTGACTAAACGCGATCGGCGGACCAACTATTGTTACTGAACCCGCCACCGCCGATCTCATCTGCTATCAGCGGGGGAGTTGCCGCGGGAACGTCTACGGAGGCCCCTTCCCACGCGCCGTTCAAGACGCAGGACAATGGACACCACGGCGGCCGCGCTGCGGGGGTCAGCTCCGAGTGCTGCGAAGGCCAGCTACGAGTGCTGCGAAGGCCAGCTACGAGTGCTGCGAAGGCCAACTGCCCTCGGGGTCCGGGGGGGGGGGAGACCGTGAACCTGTGCAGGTGTGTGTGTGTGTGCGCGCTCCCGCTCAGAGGCGGCTCCATGGCTGGTCGAACGTTTCCCTCAACTTGGGATCGAGGGAGGACCGAGTGTTTATAAACCGCTGTTGTGCGGCTACTCAGTGTACTTTCTCTCGCAGTCATGCTAGATTGACGTACTTTTTCTCGCAGTCATGCTAGGCTGATGAACTGCAACGTCCTTATGTAGATACTGTAAATAAACCCATATTCCTCGTTCTCGATGAGAAGCAGTCCTTCCCTTCAACAACGTCCTCAGCGTGGATAAGTTGGACGACGGTATGGGCCAGCTATCATCTAATTCATGCCCGACTCCAATCTTGACAACTGGTTACGAACGGCAGGATTGAGCCCCTATCTTAACAGTGGCTACTCGTGGGATTTCTCCGGGCTATCTACAACTGCTGAATACGCACGCATTACCAGGAGCAGCCAGGGGCGTAGCCAGGGGAAGGGGCTTATGCTGTCCATGCACCGCCGACCAAAGCAACCCCCGGCGCCGGAAATCATTCTGAATTTAATCTATAATCTCTTTTTCACGCTCGAAAGCACATTTCACCGCGAACATTGCAAACTCGGGCTGGATCTCGCGGCAACGCCCATGCACCGGGAGTCACATAACGCCAAGCAGCCCCATCCGAGCACAAAGTTTCAAGGGCGTTTTGATGGCGAACGGGCTCGCCGCGGCGTCTCGCGGAGGCCGCGTTATCTACGGAGCGCATGAATTTCCATTCCAAAACTTTATGGGTATAAAGTTCTCATAAACTTTTCATGTGAAAGGTGCACTGAAAATGAAGTTGTGCTTTAGATTTTCAACTGCGGAACATTGTGGGTTTAATGTTGCTATAAATATTTGACGCCAAAGGTGCATTGACTTTTTTAAAGTTTTACATCGGAACATACAACGAGACAAGCCAAATTAACACACTTTCAGACAAATTGACAAAGCACGCAGCGAGGTCCGATGAGACGGAGCGTTGTGATGGTTCAGTTGTGCCGTCATGTCACATGAAAAAATATGAACATTTTTTTCACCTACACCAAAGCATCCATGTCAAGACACTAAAGCCAGCCAAGGTGACTACGTTCTTATTTATTTTTTCTACTTTGACTTTTATACGCGAGGAAAAATTGAGCCTCTTCAATTTTTTTGTTCGCACTACCCTACCCGCGGGCTGCCAGAGCCAGCCAGAGCCAGCCAGAGCGCATGCGCTTTTCTCGTGTTGCCCAGACCACCGCGCGGCGAACTTCGGTGCGCGTTCGGTTTTCTCTGGCAGAGTGGATTTTCGCCTGGCAGAGTTTTGGACGCTTTCTGGCTAGGAGACGAGAAAAAGAAACAATGGCCACTCGCCGCCATCACTGCGGGGACTCGACGGATTGCACCGCGTTCGCTTGAGCACAACCTCTCCGGAAACCCTTGTCTCGCCAGTATAGGATACCGAGAAGTATGCGTATGGTTCTCGGTGGGCCAAGTGTCTCACATTTTCTCCGATATTCCGTCGGTAGCCACGTCAGATGTAAAAGTAGGCATTCGATTGTGGCCAACATAGTTTTTTTTTATTTTGGTGCCCCGGCCACACAAAAAACAAACAGACATTGTTGCGGCGCAGCGAATTGTCGTATGGTGAAAGTTCGATTTTGTTACTTCTTTTGCGGAAAGTAATGGGCCACGGGACGCTTCAGTTGCCGGATATCCTTATTATATTATTGCGATAGCAATTATATGGACACTCCAGGCGCACTCCTACCGTTGCTGTCGCCCTCATATTTCGTATAAAGTCCACGGGCGATAACATCGTGACCGCGCGCCGCATGCTGTATGTGCGAATGAAAGAGTAGGGAGGGGGGGGGGAGGCTGGAATGGGTGAGCCTACGATGGTGGCTCAGTCTTTAGTCTGCAAAGGAGAAAAGCGGGGAGCAAGCAAATACATCGGGGGCAGTGGATGGAATGGGATCTAGATTCTGTGAATCTGATTGCGCAGCATGTTTGTTTGCCTTGTTTGAGGCATTATATACAGTGACTTTTTTAGATACGTAGATTTATTGGAGAATTATACGTATATTTAAACATATTGTTGCGAGGTCTTGTGTATACATGCCGTGAACTTTGTTTCCAGTGACACTTTTTTGCCTTTTTTGAAGCTGTACCTTTGCGTTTGTGTATTTCATTGTATCCCCGCATTTCTAATGCACGAGGGCGTTTCAATTGAATGTGAGCCATCCCCCCCCCCTGCGCAATAATGGTTCGGTTCATTATCAGCGAGTCATGCGCGTAGCCCCCCGAGGCATCTCTCATTTACAAAAACGACACGCAGGTGTGAGGATAAGTGTTTTTTGATGCTTTCATACTCTTGGTTGAACGTGGTTGTGTGACGTTATGGACGCTCCAGACGTTCAGCAGCATGGTGCCGTGAGGTTTTTAACAGCTGAAGGTTGTTCCCAAAAAGAAATTTGTCCCCATATGGCTACCGTGTACGTTGAACGCTGTATTTCATTGGCCAATGAGCAAACGGTTCAAAGAAGGATGTGAAAGTTGCAAAGACGATCCAAGCCCGGGCCAAAGTCATCGTGCAATCACCTCTAACAAAACTGAAAAGGTTGAGCTGATGAGACAAGAACGGAGGATAAGCATCGACGAACAGGCAGAGCGCGTGAACATCAGTCATGTTTCGGTTCACGCCATAATTCATGAGCATCTCGGTTATCGGCTCTTGTGTGCGCAATGGATGCTAAAGATTTTGAACCACCGCCAGAAGACGGAGAAGTTCAGTGCTGCCTTGACTCATCTGATCCGGTATCACAGTGAGGGTGACGACTTCTCGTCTGCAATTGTGATCAGGGACGAACCATGGTGACACTACTACGAGCCTGAAACACGACGGCAAAGCTTACAGTGGAAACATTCCAATTCACCGCCCCCAAAGAAAGGCCGTCATTTCCGGCGGAAAGATGTTGACTTTCTTTTTCGATCATCAGGGGCCATTACTGATAGAATTTGCTAAATCTTGAGAGACTATCAATTGTTTCCGATATTCTGAAATGCCGGACCGGCTGCGTGTCGCAATCAAGAACAAACGACGCGGAAAATTGATGAATGGGGTCATCTTGTTCTACAACAATTCCCGTCGCCACGTCGTTGATGTCGTTAACACAAAATTGACAATGTTCAAGTGGGAAACGCTGCAACATCCGCCATACAGCTCAGACCTGTCGCCTTGCGACATCCACATTTTGGGGCAACAGAAAAAAAAAGAACAGCTCAAGGGAACCAGATTAGTGTCGGAAGATAACGTGAAAGTCAGTTGCAGACTTTTTGAAGCAAGAACCCAAGGAGTTGAATGAGACGGGAATCACTCGACTCGTTAGTCAATGGGACAAATGTCTAAATGCTCATGGAGACTACCTTTAAATAAAGTACCCCGTTTGTCATATATTCGCATTGGCTCACTCATTTGACTCCCCCTCGTAAATTTTTCAGAGCTCGTGCTCTTTATACGTTCTCTCTGTTGCGACTATAATTTCCGTGCAATTACTGACGATACACAAACGGTGACAGCTGCTCTTGCGTAATACATGGGAACGAATGACAGCGCCATTGAGAGCTTTCATTGGCCGTCGCATATGTAAAAGAATGTCAACAAGGTTCTTGAATGACAAAGTTTCATTAACATATTTGTCCTCAACTTGTTCGTTTCATGGCCTTGATAGTTTTCATATCAGCCGCATGTACTGCTTTGCTGGTTTCGAACTGATATATTTATAGAGTTCGTGCGATATTTTCTTTACTTACAAATTGACAAAATACATAGAAGCATTGATATCAATTATTTCGGGCACAATTTTTGGCACACACAAGTACACCCTTTTATGAAAAAATACATATTTTGCTTGTTGTGACAGTCCGCAGCGTTCAAGAATTCGTTTGCAGTATCTTTGGTAATGGCGATGCGGTTATTTATGTATTTGATCTCTAGACGAATTGTTTAAGAGCTCGGGCCCAACTCCGACGCGGCCTATTCAAATACATGCAAAACTCAGAAACGCGTTTCTGGGATAACCCATTGATCAATATTAGTGAAATTTGTTGCATTTGAGAGACAAAGTTGACTTGTAGTGTCTGTTGGAAGCGGAATATCGATTTAGGGCCTGAACATTGTTTAGAATATGTTGAAAAATTCGAAAGTTCGAAATAACATAGAAGCACGAAGTTTACAAACTAATAGCTCTGCATCAAGAACATATATCGCGGTTCTGCAAACGGCATCTATTATAACAGTCAAACGGAGAAATTTGGTTTGTCAATTTGTATCTTACGAGAATTGATTACGTTGTGTACAAGGGTTCTCCAAAGCCGTATTTCCATAATACAATTTTTTTTAGATTCATGTGTAACATAGCAATTTTTTCCGCTGTAGATGTACTATTAGATGCAATTTACAGAATTGATATCAGTTTTTCATTGTTCTAAACTTGATAGTATCGTTTTCTGAAAATTTGCGATTTTGGTCAATTTTAATGAAGAATTGACAGCCTAAATGAAAAATTCGAAACCAACAGTCACTAGAATTTAAGTTTTTCTTTTAAATGCAACAACCCTAGTCAAATTTGGTGCAGTATTGCCGAGAAAAACGAATTCTCCTTCTACATGTATTTGGATAGGAGCACCCGAGCTAAAGCTTCCGCTTAAGCAGGAGGCCGAGCTGCAACGTGAGCCCACCCCCCGAACGAAATTTCTGGCTACGCCTCTGGGAGCAACATTTACCCTTTGAAGCTTTGCTCTGTGCGATGGCTTAAAAATGTTCGTGTAATTTCGAGGGCTCTTGAGGTCCTGCCTTACCTAAAGGTGTACGTTGAGTCCTGTCGAAACTAGAACAAGCGACCGACCAGCGCCAGTTACGGCGTCGTCAAAACATCCATCCACGATCCTCTCTTGTCTGCACAGATAACTTTTATGCTTTGTATCGCGGAAGAATTGCAGCCGTTCCTGGCTCAGTTCCAGACGGATTCGCCTGTGCTTCCATTTCTTGGTACAGTATTGGATAATCATCTGCGATCACAAATGAGTAGAATAGTGAAGAAAGAAGTGCTGATGGCAGCGGACAGTCCGTTGAAGTTGAGAAAGGTTGACATTGACCAGCATGCGACCGTTCTTGCGACGCCCAAGGTCGACCTTGGCTTTGCTACGAAGAATGCGCTCCGAAAGGCCCCAAAACTTTCAGATGGTACTATTTCTGAGTTCAGAAAGGACTGCGCCGCTTTCATAAAGAACTGCGCCAAAAAAAAAAAGGTCGCCGTTGAAATTTAAGCTGACGAGGGGATCGTCCTCTCTGAATCCCGCGTGCGCGCTGATTCCCGAGCTTGGGGAAAGGCGTTTAACTGATGCACTCAAAGTTGTGACGGAACACCAATGATGACCGGAGGAGAAGCTGATCGGGCTATGCGGTCCTACAAGCATGTGTGCTCCTTAGCCTCGGCGCAAGCAGCGTTGAAAATTTTTGACAGGAGCACGGATCGGCTGGATACCCTTCGGGCAGACGTCTGTGGTTCACACAAGGAACTACTCACTTTTGCCAAGATGAATCTCTCTCTTTCGCACGGAAATGCGTCTGTGGAGCGGGGATTTTCTGTTAACCAGGGCTGTCTTGTCGAAAATCAGAAGGAACAATCTCTGGTCGCTCAACGAATCGTCTTTGACACCGTGTCATCGGCTGCAGGAGTCGCCAGCGTAGAAGTGACCAAGAGAATGCGTCAAATGGTCCGTGGGGCGAACGCACGGTGGAAGGAGGAGCTAGAAAGGAGGAAAACAGAAAGGGCCGACGCACTCAAGAACGAACGAGAAAGGAAGCGTGTCGCCGCATCTTTGAAGCAGCTCGAACTAAAGAAATAAACAGAAAGTGTTGGCTGACGCCGAGATGCAGGTGTCCCTCATTCAAACTGAAATAAACTCTCTGAAACAGTGAAACGCAACACTGGGGCATGGAGCTGGAGCATGGAACTGGAGCTGCTGAGAGGGAATCACTTGTGATAAAGTTCGGGCCTCAAACCAACATGGTTGCTATCACTTGATAAAAATAGCTCACTTTGAAGAATATTTGCTTCTGTGTGCGCCTCCTTTTTTTCCGTATTTGACAATATTCGACTCAATTTGCAAAGGGTTTTACCATTCTTTTTCGAGAATATCTTACTTGTTGTGCATTTTACTAACCCCTTCCTTCTGTTTTCTTTTTGAATGAAGTAAACATTACACCTTACTTTTTAAACTAGATTAAGTGTTTTTATTATTGAAGTACCCATTATATGGACTCTCCAGGTGCGTTTTTACCGTCGCCATCGCCCTGAGTCTCCGTATAAAGGCGAAGGGCGATAAAATCGTCGGCGTGCCCCGCATACTGTATGTGCGAGTGAAAGCCTACGCGGGTGAGTCGTTAATAGGGGCTCAATCTCCCGCACACGAGGGAGGAAAGCGGCGAGAAAGTGCGCCGTCTTCCGTCGCGGCCAAAGCACAAGGGAAACGGACGAGACGTTCATTTGAGGGATTGGCTTCCGTTTGTGCGCAGGCGCCAGTAAGAGCGCACGCGAGAGAGATCTGGGTGTTTTTGCTCCTTGAATATATGACTCTGCCTAGGCACTACGGAGAAGGTTTCTTAGCGCATATGTGTAGGCGTTTGTCCCTAGGCGTGCCGGCATTGCGGAGTGGGGTCGAGTTTGTTTACGCTTGGACGCAGGTTGCCGGCGCGGTAAAATGGGTGCAGCAGCGGGCACTGACTCCCTATTTGGCGACCGCTGTGTCGGAAATGCTGTCTCGCAGCTGCGGCGCTCGTGCTAAGTCAGTTGAGCGCAAGTGGCTGAAAGGCCGCCGGTGACGATGACTGACTCAGCACCAGCACCGCAGGCGCGAGAATGTCTGTCCGACGTACCTTCAGAGGCAAAGTTCTGACTGCTGTTGCAGAAGTCTCGGGGCGCGGTAGTGCTCGAGCTTAGCGTCACAAGTTGGCGGCTGGACGTAATTATGTTTATTAAATCGCCTTCTTTACTAATTGTAACAACGTCTCATTATTTCCAATTATTGGCGGCACCTCCAGGACACCAAAGCTAGAATCCGGACTGGTCTGTGGGTTGGGGCTCGCCGAGGCCTGCGCGTGCCTGGGGTGTATAAGGTGGAATGTCCGCTATCGCGGACAGGCACTTTTTATGCGAACACCCCCTGGTACGCTTCGGCTTCAGCGGCACCAACCCGCGGGGCGCCCTGCTTCCAGCTTGGATCCCCATGTTACCCGTTGGGTGCCCTGGAGATCCTGCGCTGTCTGCTTTATTAGAGAGTTTTAGAATAGGGCCCCAAAGAAATAGCGTCGAAGCCACTGCGCATGCGCAAGACGCAAACTCCGTTTGGGTTTTGCGTTGGGAACGCTATTTCACCGATTTAGCGGGAGCCCAAATAGCGGCCCCAAAAGCTTTGCGTCGGCAAACATGGCGGCACCCATCGAAGCGACGGCTCTAACCTAGCACAAAACTGGGTTCGATTCGCGGTAACGCGTGAAGTTCGCAAGCTAGGAGAAGTGAGTGCGGTTATTGCTTTCTCTCAACTAGCGTGTGTTATGAAGATTCACTCATTAGACGCCGCGGATTTTGAATTCGATGGTGGATTTTATGGCTCGTAGGCCTAACAAGGCTAAGCTTGGCTGGTGAAGGCTAGTAAAGTTGGTTTGCTGAAAACTAAGCGAAACTAATTGTTTGCTGCTTACAGAGAATAAACTCTAAATTGTAATTAAACGCGAATACACGCAAGTAGAAATTATTATTCCTATCATAAAATGGTATATTTTATTTAATTATTTCTAATAGTTTTTCTTTGACGCCGTAGTGGCGCTGTCAGCGCAAGACGCTATCCGCAAACGTCAAACCCTATTCTAAAACTCTTCACTCCTACTTGCACCAACGCTAACACCCGCAAAGCTCTTTGGGGCCCCAAACTATTGGGACCCCTATTCTAAAACTCCCTATTATCACCTAAGGAGCTCTCCCGAGTCCTCCGTTTGCCGGTTACATGTGCACTCCTGGAGCAGTTCTTGTAAAAAAATCCAATCTATCGTTGCGACGAAAAAAGCAACCCGCGATTTCTACAACCTTGCCCCATCAGACACAGCGATCGCCAAATGGGGCGTCCGTGCCCACTGCCTCACCGCGCGGACAGCCGGCGGACTCCGCACTCCGCAATACCGGCATGTCTAGGGACAAACGAATACAACACGCGCTAAGAAACCTCCTCCATACTGTCTAGGCAGAGTCGTATATTCAAGGAGCAAAAGCCCCCAGATTTTCTCTCACGCCCGCTGTTACTCGCGCCTGCGCACAAACGGCTGGCGATCCCTCAGTCTCGTGGGCAACCATGGAGGAAGGAAACTCAGGAGAGGCCCTGACGTCACTCTTTGTGAAGCAAAAGTGAAGCCGGAAGTTGGCGTTGCTCATGGCGTTGCTCCGCCTATCGGGCCAGCTCTCCTCTCTTGTTTCTCGCGCGAAACCACGCCGCGCTGCGCGCAACCATGCTGCTCGGACCCGTGCGCTCCGCAGCAGTACTAAACAATCTTTAGCACGATAGCATGATTCCGCCAAAGAGGGCAAAATTTCCCGCGGATATTCATTCGTCCGTTGCCATTGCGTGGTGCGGTACATTGCGTACAGCGTTGCATGCGCGTTCATTTCACGAACTTTAGTTCCTCCTGTCCCACCTGGCCACAGCAACACCCGGTAGAGCACGGTCCAGATAACGCAGTGCAATAAAACACTGAGACCAACGCAAACCTGCCCGCACGGCGCCCTTGCCACGGTACGAAACCTACGGAGCAACACGTGTGAGCGCACAGAACAATAAAAGCCGCCATTGTGGCCCGAAAGGCGGGCCACTACAGCAAAGAAATGAAAAGTGAGCAAAGAAGATGAGAACCTACTACGTCATTTCCTGCACACTTTTCTCCTAGCGCGCGGAGGGGTAGGGCCTCCTCAGTTTCCTTCCTTCATGTGGGCAACGGTGGTGGCGGTGAGGGGGGCGTTCTACTTAGGACGGCCGCGCGCGCACGACTGAACCGCTGCATCTTGAAAGCCATCTGTGACGGGGACAGGGTCCGCCGTCCGCTGTTTCCCACGCTTAGTTTGCGTTGAAGCGAGAGGTAGCACGAAAGTCAATTCGCTCATTGCTGCTGCCGCGCTTCCTCACTCCACCGCTGTGACACCGATTTTCCGTGGTCATCAAG
Organism: Dermacentor variabilis; assembly: GCF_050947875.1. NCBI lineage: Eukaryota > Metazoa > Arthropoda > Arachnida > Ixodida > Ixodidae > Dermacentor > Dermacentor variabilis. The sequence continues at coordinate 406,384 of NW_027460324.1, forward strand.
TGAGATGTGTTCACGTTTGCTTCTGCATGCGTGACACCATGCTTGTTCATTTAATTAGTAAGTAAATATGACAAATTTATATGACCGATAAAACTACTAGCCTTACTTCGTCTAGCTGTCTACTAATTTGCTATCGCGATCGATGCTTCGCCTTTCGGGCGAAGCTGCATCTTTTTTTAAAAGTGCCTACTAGAGAGTGACTGCGTCGGGCGACGTAGTGTCAGCCCGTCTCAACATAAAACAAAGTTCTGTGCCACTCAGGGAATTCAGCAAAACCAATCAGGGAAAACCTGGAAAACGCAAGGAATTTGGAAATGTCAACTTGGTAGACACCCTGGTATGGTTCTTCCGTATTTATTATAGGCCATCATGTCTAGGATATCGCCATGCAGGGGTTCAGACGCGGAGTTAAAATTTAGAGCTCTGAGTGCACTTAACGAATCAGTAAATAGGATATACAGATTGTAGCATATATAGAATATACAGACTCCACACGCACATGATCCTGGCACGGACCATCAGCAACCGTCGTAACATGCGATCGGTGGCCACCACGGTGGCCATTCAGCTGCACTGCAAGCTGGGTGGTGAAGCCAGGTGCATGGAGATCCCTCTGGCCAACACAATGGTGGTTGGCTACGACATATACTAGGACTCGAGCTCGCGCCAGCTCTCGGCAGGTGCCTTTGTGGCCAGCCTGAACCATACGATGACGCGCTAGTACTCGCGTTGCCTTCCACACCACGTACCAGGAGCTGGGCAGCTCGCTGGGCCGCTTGCTGTGGGATACGCTGAGGAAGTAGGCACAGCTAAACTCGGACTCTGTGCCGGACAGGATCATCTCCTGCAGAGACGATGTCTCTAACGGTCGGATACCACAGGTGAGTGGCTCTGTGATATTCATAATGGACATTTCTTCAAGCAGACCAACACCAACGCAGAAAAGAAAACGGAAAGAGCAGACACGATAGTGCTTCAGTGACAGCTAAAGATTTTTTACTGGACGCCATTACCAACATTCATGAACTAGCCAGACTCGCCATCTTGTTGCACCAGACTCTCTTGTGGTCCCTTTCATTTTTAATGACACTTTGACATTGTGCTGGCAGAGATAATAAAGTAGACTAATTATGACCACCAGACAATGTTACTAATCGATACACTGAGTCTCGCGGGAAGAGCCAGTCTCCGTGCCTGATAGGGCGACGCTCTTCACCCTAGCCAACTCCGAGTCGTGTAGCAAGAACTGCAGTGTGAAGTTTCTTGACAAACAATGTCTAACTGATCGCAGGCAGACGCTTACGCGGTAGCTGCCGTACAAGCGCTTTTCAGCCATAGAGCAAGGCCGTTCAATCGCTGCCTATTTTTCGCGCGGCTCAGCACTATTATTTGGCGGGCCGCCTCGCCACTGAGAATTTGCTTTTGAGCGAGTCATCAATGCACCCTCCTCACATACGACGTCGCAGCATTGCGCGGCGCATCAGTACCAGTGCCATCTCCTTCGGAAACGCTTTTCACATGCATGAGACAGACGGCCGAGACCATCAAATGTTTCATGTATCTCCCTCCAGGCGGAACTAGTGAATTCGCGGTAAGCGCTGAAAGTTTTTTTTTTGCATTTTCTAATTTTCTGTCGTTTTTTCCACACTACTTTTAAGTGCTGTTCAATTGCGTCCAAAATATATCGTGTATCTAGCCGCGTTCATGGTGGCTTGCATACGGGAGACTAATTCTCATTTGCGTACGGGAGACTCAGTCTTCATTTCTAAAAGTGAGAACATGTTAAAACTATTTTTGTTTAATGCAGCAGCTGTGTTCCGAATATTTCTCTAAGCTAATTTGGCACGCTTTTGCTGCAAGGGGTTGCCTGCTTCTCTTACACAATTTATCATTGTGCTAACGTATTGATGGTTATGAGATTGTTTTTCCTATATTGCGATTTTGGGCCTTCAGTGGTTGCTCTCCTTTATGTTTCACTACGTTGTTTCTATTCTGTTTTTTTTTCTTTTACTGAATACGACGCTAGTCAAATAGTGACTTGATGTTCCCATATGTGGGTTCTGCTTTTGTTCTTGCGCATTAGAATTAAGTCTCATAATGTGCTCTCTGTTTTATTTTACTGGAGAATGCAGCTAACACTGCGCTGTTTCTCAAATAAGAAATCGTTTTTGATTAGAGAAGTGTTCTTCTTCAAGCGTTTCTTTTACTGTCTTATTTCATTTATCCTTTAGTATGTTTATGCTTAGCTGTTATGCAAAAGCGACATTGTTGTATTGGTTCGTGCGTCAAGTGCTCATTGTGCCTTTCAGAAACCAAGAGATGGTATGTTTTATTTTTAGTGTTCACTTTATTTCCATGAGAGAGCTGCAGTATGCTGCTGTATTTCACTGCAAACATTGTGTACATCATTACGTACTTCTCAAACGGTTGATACCAATAAGAGGTTTGACAAGAAAAAGTCTGGTGGTGACAACTTGAGTTTCTCTTTGCTTAGTAATAGGGGCACTGATTTGTTGTCCCAAATGGTTCAGGACTGTCCGAGAAGCTGCTTACGCCAATAACCACTGCCTATAACAGCCTCTCAAGCAGTCTGGGACACCAAATTGAAGAGGTCCAGTGCATGCATGCATGACGAATAAAAGGAACAGCCAGAAACAGTGCGAGGCACATCCAACGGATGTCAATGTGGATACCTATTGGATCTTGCGGATACAGCCATACGTAGTACAATTGATGCCCTATGGACCTAAGTGTGGTTAATACAGATATCCATTAGTTGTAGTTGTAGTAAATATTTATACGAGTTGTGGACGTCTTTTAGATGCTACATATATCCAGCCCTAACATCCCCACAACCTACCACTTAAATTTTCTGGATGGATTTGCGATGATCCATAGTACATCCATGCAGCGTTTTCTGGATAAATTTGGATATCTAATAATAGACGTACTGAATGTCCAAAGTGTACTATATTAGGCACATCTAACGGATGTATCTGGCTATCTGGGACACTCATGGCACAAATATAACTAGCAGCCCCTAATGTTTTTGTAGGGGTGTGCTAATACAGAATAGTAGATTTAGAATCGAATCGAATGAAAAGAAGCTGGATGTCGAATAAATGATCGAACAGCAGACAATTTATCACAAAACTGTTTGTAATGAAAAGAGCTCAAAATTACTATTCCAGCACTGGTTACCCCTCTGTTAGAGTATATGCAGGTCTGGAAAGTGGTTATTATTTATAGATTCTCTGTTGAATAGAATCAAGTGCTTCTTCCCCTCTGAAGGTGAAGAACTAGTGACAGTATGTTGCACTGCATACGCGGGTGAGACAGTGTGGTAAAACAAATTAAAACTTGACAGAGCAATCATATTCACGGACTCCTTAAGTTTTGTAAAAGCGTTAGTGCCATTACAAAAGCATACCGAGCCTGTTCTTATTGAACTTTACTCAGCCTTGTGCAACATTTATTGACCTCGTAGACATGTAGTGCTATGCTAGATTCCTGGCCACAGTGGAATCGAAGGTATGTGCTTGCCAACAAAATCGCCAAATGAATACCATCGCAAGGTATTCGTTCTGCTGCTGTCCCTGCCACAGACATGAAGCATCTCCTACGAAACAAAATGCAGGGTGTCTACCAACCGGGAAAACCGGGAATTATCAGGGAATTTGAATATTCTGGAAATAATCAGGGAAAACTCAGGGAATTTGCGCTTACATCAGGGAAAATTAGCTGTAATTCTATTGAAAGGGAACGAAAGTCGCGGCAATGCTGGCGCGCGTAACAAAGAGGGATCGTAACGAACAGGTCCTTTGACGCCGTGTCGTCGGCTGTAGGAGTTGTCAGTGTGCAGTCAATGATCGACTTTCGGGACGGCCCGATAATTCGGACGGCTTCGCGGCACCAGCGCGTACCCGATGGAGTCATTGTATAAGAATGTCTGAAATTTTGGACACAAGAACAAGTCCGATTTTCCGGACTTCTTGCTGTGACCGCAGGTATCAAAGCTACCACTGCTGCCGTTTTGATTACCTCGCCGCTACGGTAAAAGCTAGGCCTAGCTGCTTTGATGTTCGCAGTTAAGCTTCTTGCCGTTCGGCGCCGTGTTTTTTATTGAAAGAATTCGCCGCTGTAAGCAATGACACAGACTGTTTGTGGTCCTCACGATTGGCTTCGAAGCTCGGAAAGCACGGCGCGTTACATAATGCTGGTTCCTGAAAGTCAGCTTCGCCTCAATACGTAAATGTTACGCGGTGAAACATACGTTAAAGTCTTGCAGTGAACCATAACAAGCGTGGGTAGGGCCAATTGTCACGCGCCACAGTATCTATCGCTTAAATATACACGCGTCCACCCGCCATCTCCTGTCACAGTACGAGCACTGATATGCCTAATAAGTGCACAGGTGGGCCGGATGTGCCTGCGGCGATTTGAGCCCTTAACAGCAGTAAAAGACATGCATTCATTTCTTCGAACTGCCCGATTTCGTGAACGTTTTGGCGGACCTTAGGGAGCCAAAGGAATGTGGACGCTGACTGTACAACCGACGAAGGGGATGCTTCAAATGGTCCGAGGGACGAACGCGCGGTGGAAGGAGGACGAGAACAGAAAAAAACCAACGCATTGAGGAATGAACGAGAAAGGAAGCGTGGCGCCGCTTCTTTCAAGGAGCTTGACCTCAAAAAACGAAGTGTTGGCTGATGCCGAGGTGCAGGTGTCCCTCATCCAAACCGCAATATACTCTTTAAAGCAGTGAAGCGCAACATTGAGGCACTGTGCGCAGGCTGAGTGTAGTACAGCTGATGCACCAGCTGTTGAGAGAGCATCTCACTAGTGACAAAGTTCGGGCCGCATACCAATGCGCTTGCTATCAATTGATAAAAATATCTCATATTCGAAAATATTTGTTTCTGTAAGCGTCTCCTTTTTATTCGTATTTGAGAATGTTCGACTTGCTTTGCAATGAGTTTTATCATTCTTTAAATATATTTTATTCGCTGTGCATTTGAGTAACCCCTCCCTTCTGATTTCTTTTTGAATAAAACAAATGTTACTCCTTACTATTCAAACTGGAATAAGCTTTTTTTTAATTTTTAGCATGCTTACTAGAGAGTGACAGCATCGGGCGACATGGTCTGTCTTGATGTAAAACAAAGTTCTGTATCACTCAGGGAACTTTGCCAAGGCATTCAGGGAAAACCTGGAAAACTCAGGGAACATGCAAATGTCAACTTGGTAGACACCCTGGGTTGTGTTAAGGAGATAAAGTTCTATTGTTGCAATTAAATCTGCAGTCCTTCTTATGAAGTGTCTTATTAAATGACAAGTATTTGATGTCGTGCATTGTAATAATGTTGTGAAGTACTCTAGTCAACATCTATATTTGCTATTTCTGGGGGTGCCGTGAAACCGTCATTTTTTGTGGTTTTTACTCTTGCGTATCCTTCGGTTCCATGTCATGCATCATTGTTCTAGCAGCCATAAGAAATTATAAGCCTAAGAATATGCCTCTGGCTTCTGTGATATAGTAGAACTTCAAAGAGCTGCTTTTATTTTGTTCAGTGGATTCCTACAGGACGCTGTGGACAATGGTACTATTTGCTAAATGGTGTTTTTTTTAATTGTGTCCTACTATAGGACATGCTTGAAGTCAGTGCTTACAGCGAGAAAGAAAAAGCTTGCTTTCAAAGAAAAAGCTTGTTCCGCATTCCTGCAATAAAAGCCATTTTTTAATCAGTGTTCATTCTTCTGCACCTCTACAAAAACTACCTAACTCAGCTTCTCTGGCTATAGTCTCCTTTTAGAGCCTACAGGTGTACGAATACCCCAAATTTACCTGCAAGTGCATTGGGTAACATTGCAAGCATACCTTTATATCTGCGGGGCTCGCAAAGTTACATGGGGGATGGGGACGGTGGGGGTAGCAAAAGTGGGAGGGATTGGAATAAATGTATTTCATTAAGAAGACATAAAAATTGAAATCGGCGCATTATAGACACTAGTAGGCATGCTATATTTTCTAGTTCTTGAAATGCACTCTGGTTGCTGATAATTCACACATGCAGTGCAACTCTCTTTTAAGTAAAGCTATCAGAGTATCAGATAAACGAAATAACCTCAATAAACGACATAAATAACGAATGAACGACTCCCTCGTACTCCCGCTGGACGACGTGCTCTCTACACGAAGAAGGTTAGGAACGGGCCGCGCCATCTCCATCCGAATGCGCTGGTTCCCTGTGCCAATGCCACAGAACCCCGGCACGCACTCTTTGGAGATCCCGTGGATCCTACCACGGGATCTGGAAGATCCGCGGGGTACCCGAAAACCCCGACAATCTTCACATGAAGATCTCGATAGTCGAAACTAACCCCAAGATCGCGAACCTTCAATGAGGGAAAGCGATCAAACGCGGCCTCGAGCCTGTTTCACATGATGCGATTTTCGGCGCACCGGAAGTACGATTTCCGTTGTTTTGCAGTGCCGACCCTGCGATGTTCGGCTGCGACCAACTGCTTGGTCGCCGCGAGCGATTTTCCGTCGATTTTGCGCGGAGAGCTATTTCACCGATTTGTTTTGGGAAATGGCATCTCGCTCAACAAGAGCACTGGGCAGAGGGATGGATTGCCGAATTCTGTACGTACGCGAAGGGAGAATAAGAAAGCCTGTATCGCAGATTCCACTCTCCCATTTCTATGCGTTCGTTGACGCGCTACACAGCGAATTAAGTGCATTTTCACGTTTGCTTCGTACACCTTTGCGAGTTGTCAATACAACGAGGTGTTCTATTCCCACGAGACGATAATTATGGCCCTTCGGGGTGTCACAATTTTCTTTTGTTGAGTAGCATACAAAATTCGCGCGTACTGACCAGTTTAAATAATTTCAACCTCGGCAAGGGCAGATGACAAGACAGCAAAGTGCCGGAAGTTACCCCCGGGAAAATCAGTGATGTGATATCGAAAGTAGGGCGGCCGTAAGCTGCGAAAAAGGTATAATCCGGCACGACTTACTCAGCTCGAGCGCCGCAAGTGCGAGACAGTTTGTCCGACCTGCACCCAGAAACAAAAAAAGCCCCCCGCCATTTCTACAACACCAGTCAGAACCTTGCCAAAAAATTTTATGCGTCGGCTTTTGCTTGCGCCTTTAGAAATAGAGAGCACACATATTTTCACGCCACTGCGATGAACGAACCAGGCTCGCGCTAAGGTTGACTTTCACAACACAAATTTCATTCCGCGTTCAGTAATCGCACAGATCATTTGCGGCTTTGTTCAGGGGCAGACGCCGGCTTTCGGGTTGGTGCTTGCTGCTGCATTTGGTGCAAGAATATGGCTAGGAGCAGGCACCGCATATGCGCGATCACGAGCAATATACACACATCATTTCTCCAGAAGCTCACGCTGAGCACGGGTAGCGCGAGAATTTGGGCTGTATAGGGAACTGAAACATTTTCCACAGTTACGACGACTTCGTGGCAGCCGAATTTCGAATACTGCATATGCGATGAGGGTAGCTATATGAATTCGTTGATAGGTCATCCTGTAGATTGTTGTAGCGCAGATGGAACGAAACGGTCATAGAGGGCAGATGACACAACGCAGCGCTGAACAACCAGCTGCTAACAGCTATTTACGTGCGCCGTGCCTCATCGTACTGAACTTCAGCAACCACCGTTGCGTGCTGTTTGCGCATTCCAAAACAAATCTTCAACACGTTTTTAAATTACAAAACACGCATATTATTTACTCCTAATAAAGAAAAGTCAATATTATAACGTAAACGTTTTACTCATTACATTAAAATAATTATGCAGCGTGTACCACAAAACCTGGCAGTAAACAACCCTGGACGTCGCACCAGTCGCATTGTTGTTTATAGGTCATCCTGTAGATTGTTGTAGCCCAGATAGAATGGGCCCTCTAAAAAGCGCATCGCGATGCGTGCGACTGCACCGATTTTCGTCGTTCCAGTCGCAGCACGTGAAACAGCCTTTACTCTTGAAAGTCGCCTCAAAAACCGCTCGCACCAAAATCCTGAACAGACTTCAACCCGGACTGTGGAAAGCGCTGCGCAAGCGGCTTGTACACATTGCTCGCGCCTTCCGAAACACGACCGAAAAGAGTCAGCGGACGAAGCCGCGATGAAAGTCACGGTGAAAACCACGTGGCGTCCGCGCCTAGCCGAAGTGAGGCTAACACTACACGAATGTAACATCGTCAGCGAAACTCAAGAAAAAGCGCAGAAAAAAATACCCACGAGGGCAGCTCACCAAACGGATGGACACCCCGGCTGGAACCCTCAAGAACCTGCGGCGTATCCAGACATTCCGGAAGGAGGCCACGTGGAAGGAATCAGCTGTCTCAGACTCACGGAATCAGACTCACGAAGGGTCTGTTCGATTCTCCTGCACCACTATGAACCAGTTCACGGCGGTTCATGAGAAGTTCAGAAACTCTGCAGCTCGATTCCGCAGGTGCAGGCCCAGCGAAACACTCGAAACAAATGCAAAGGTGCAGAGGCGGTGTAGGCGTTATGCTATGTCAGACTAATGTGCACGGAGTACGTAAGTTTGTGAGGCCCTGAACTGCAGGTATGATCGGTTTCTGGGGCGTAAATACACGGCACCGTTGCGCAGACACATCAGACGTGGGTAAGCGGGGTTTTAACGGTGCTCGCGCCCGTGTGCTGCGTCGTCTGCTGCGCCGCTGCTCCGCACCTACATGCCGGCACCAAGTCGGCAGCGACAGTGGAGCGGGTGCAGCAAAATCATGAACCAGCCTTGCACCTTTCCTGCGCTTTTTGAAACGAACGTCGTGGTTCTGCGGGCGCCATTGCTGCACCGCTGAAACGAACGGCAGGGTGCAGCACCTCGCGAACACTGCTCGACCGACGAACAGCGCCGGTCGTGGCAGTCAGCGGCTCCGATCCGCCAGAGGCAGCGGCCGGCGTAACCAGGCCCCGCACACTCTCAAGTTCAACAAATGGCCACAGAGGGCGAAAAATCAATCGAGGCGTGTTTCAGCGTAAGCGCGCAAGTGGAGCTACTGTAATTTGGTCGAATACTTTAATTTGTGCCTTTTCTGCTAGGGGCGCTGAACATGCTGAATTTTAGAGCGCAGCTCTTTGGCGTCCGTTCCTGGCACGGAGGAAGGAAACTAAGGAGAGGCCCTACTAAAGCCCCTCAATTTTTCAAAAGTAGCGCCATTCTTAGATCTTTCCGCCACCCCGCTCACCCTGGCGCGTCCTCCTCCACGCCTCCTGTCGCCCCAGCCTCCTCCGCTCCTCCATTGGCCAATCTGTGTCACGTGGAAGAAGGCGCCGCGCTTTTGTATGTTTTTTCTTTCCAGCGCGGAGCAGGCGCCGCGCTTTTGTATATTTTTTTCTTTCCAGCGCGCGCCGACCTCCATTGTTGGGCCTGCGCGACGAAAGTACGGCAGGCGGACTGGCGGAGTGCGTTAGCGTAATAGAATGTGTCGGGCCGAGAACTTAATTGCGATGCTATGCTGCTGCGCCTTCGGTTGCCGCAACAGCCACAACGAGGGCAAAAAGCTTTTTGCTTTGCCGTCCGGCGGGCGCAACGCAAGAAGTGTGGATTCGCAGGATCGGGCGGGCTGACTTCGAGGAAGTGGCAAAGAACGCACGGCTTAGTGAAGAGCCACGGCTACTCACAACCTCTTATTTCGAGCCTAGTTCACGCCTTCCGCTTCGAAAAAGTGTGTTCATGCTCTGCGTGGTTTTTAGCGCGTTGTTTGACTTTTTTTTTTTCGAATGCGCTCTCTTTGTTTCGTGTAGTTTCGTCTTGCGGTGAAATGCACGCATCTGCAGCTGGCCTGTGACATAAAAGCGAGTTTATTCAGGGTGTGTTTTGAGCTCCACCAGAAGTTAGCACATTCTCGACGCTTTTGCAAGGCTCAATATGACTTACGATGCAGTCTTTAACTTCGAATGTACGCCCGCATGTATTGATTTGGTTTGTGGTGATTAACGTTTTTAACGTTCCGAAGCGACTAAAGCGAGGATGCAGGTCGTAGTGGATGGCTCCGGATAACATTATCTAGCTCACCTGGGGATGTTTAACGTGCACTTTGATCGTAGAATCGTACGTGGGCCGGTAAATTCCTCGTTGGCGTTTCATAATATTCGCGCAGGCGCGCTAGCGCAGCTTTAGAAGTTGGCGCCTCGGCGCGATTGTATTTCTTCAATAAATTTTATTTACTAGTTGTAACTCCTTGTCATTATTTCGTATTATTGACGGCGCCTCCAGGGCGCCAAAGCGGCAACGGGAACACCAAAGCTAGAACCAGAGCTGGATGGGGCTCGCCGAAGCCTGTACATGCCAAGGGGGTATAAGATCGCGGACAGCCAATTTTGCATGCGAACACTCCCTGCGACGCCTGCATTATTGTAATGTCACGTGCTCTTCAGAGGCCTCCGTTAGCCATTACATGTGCCCTCCTGGAGCAGTACTTGTAAAAAAAAAAACAATATATCGTCACGATTACCTAAGCACCCCGCAATGAAAGAAACGGCCCTGTTGCCAGGCATTGCTGACCGCACACAGCCATTCCGGCTGTGTGCGGTCAGCAATCTCTCACGCGCCGGCCGAACAAAAGTATCCTGCAGGTACGTAAATGAACCTACGAAACCACGTACACATACTTTCACGCCGTCAACACCTGAAACTTTGGTAATTACGCGCGTATTTGAGTACACCGCGTGCTTGCGTCGTGTTTCAGCAACACGAACTCTCAACGTCGCGCGCTTTACGCCTTAAATACGCCTTGAATAATGGTCCTTTTCGCTATTTCTTCCGCAATTCGAACACGAAATTCTAAAGGCCAGTTACCGACTGACGAAGAAAGATCTCGAGTGAAAAAACTGCTCCGCAGGGCTCGAACGAACTTTTCTGCGGATTTCCTCCCGTAGCGTGTTAGCCGTCGTCTGCTACGGTAGGCCCACCACCGGCGGCGCCACCGCCGAGGCCGCGCCGAGCGGAGGAGGAGGGAAGTGAATGGCGCTACTTTGGGAAATTGAGGGGCTTTAGGCCCTACCCCCTCCGCGCGCTAGGAGAAAAGTGTGGCGGAAATGACGTATAGGTTCTCTTTTTTTTTTGCTGCTTTTTTATTTTTTTTGCTGCATGGCCACGCCTTTTGGGCCACAATGGCGGCGTTGTTCTGATTTTTTGAGCGCTCACACGTGTTGCTCTGGTAGGTTTCGTGCCGTGGCAAAGACGCTGTGTGGGCGGGTTTGCGTTAGTCACCGTGTCTTGTTGCACTGTGTTACCTGCACCGTGCTCTGCCGGATGTTGCGCGAGCGCACGCGCTCCGCGCGCGGGACCACGCGCAGCGCGGCGTGGTTTCGCGAAAGATGTAAACAAGAGAGGAGGGTGGCACAAAAGGCGGAGCATCGCCATGAGCAACGCCAACTTCCGGCTTCACTTTTGCTTCACAAAGAGTGACGTCAGGGCCTCTCCTTAGTTTCCTTCCTCCGTGGTTCCTGGGTTTCGCGTCGTCGTCGGCGTTGTCGTCGGCCTCGTAACCAGCTCCGCCCCCCTTTCATCCCCCCAGCGCTAGCAGCGACCGACTGATACCGCTGGATGCCGCTGTCGCCGCTAGAGAGTCAAGATAACGTGACTGCATAGAACACCGTCGCCGCCACGCAGAAAGAGGAGGAAAGGGTCCCCCCCCCCTGTTCTTGTGTGGCGGATAGGGTGCTCTTCAGTTGCATCAGTCAGTCGCTGCTATCTCTTCCCTCCTCCCTTTATCGTGTTGTCCGCTTGCTGCGCGCGCTTCTGCCCCCATCGTTTGCCGCTGGGTGTACACGCCGCCCCCCTCCCCCCTCTTCCTGCGAGTCTCCGGTTGTCAAAGCGCCGGCTCGAACTTAATTCCTTTCTTCGCTCCTCCTCCAATGCAACCCCTGTGCGGTGGCAATCAGAGAGCCAGATCGGTGGCGGCGGATCTGTATATGTGCACCGCCCGAGCCGAAATTGCCGCTGCCGTTCGCCCTGTGCGGTGGCAATCAGAGAGCCAGATCGGTGGCGGCTTGACATAAAGACAAACAGCAATTTCCTAACACTTATGCGGGAGAACATCCCGTTCCTCTCGCTCGTAACGCGTCCCACGGCTGTGACAACCTCGCGAGGCACTTGTATAGATCTCGTCTTTCAGAATCAAGCATTGGTGTACCAAGTCGAACATATATCAGTCTATTTCTCCGACCACAAAGCTTCCTTCATGACTGTCAAGAACTGTTAGTGGAGTCTTTGTTAAAGGAATACGTGTGAAAAATAAAAAAAAATTCTGTGATAGCGCATACATGTGTTGCTCGATTTCTTTGCCTCAATCTATCGAAAAGGAGAAACAGCTTATTTGCTGCGCTCAAATTTCGCATTAGGAAGTAACGTAATCGTCGGTAATTTTTTTACTTTACACAAACCATTGACATAAACAATCGAGGTGTCTAAGGATGTTTTGTTACCTCAGGCAAATAGGCAGTTGATTTTTTTTAATTTGATTGTTGAAGCTGCTTTTTAATCATAGCGTCAAGGTTTTTGTACTTGATTAACCGCCGACAGCCTATTGGTATCGATGTGTTTCCTGGCCGTTGGCGTTCGAATACTACGGCGGTAAAACATTTTCGAAAGCATGCTGGTTTCGTCTGCGAGTCATTACATAGACTTGCTGTAAAGAGGTCTACTCTTGGCAAAACATAGTGCCTCATTTTGTTTAGGCGTTGATTATCATAATGAATGCGGCGGAGGTTGAGGGAGTACGCTTGAAGGTACGTTTTTATGCCGTTGATCTCCATAACACCGTAAGTACGCAAACCTATGTCGCAGAACACCCGATGCATCATTGTGTGTTCTCCGTCATCGCTTGTTTGCTGTACGCCTACTAATTCTTCATTTCTTCAAGTGTTGTATCCTCCTTTTGTCCTTGTTCTCTAGTGCTTCACTTACAGTATGTCGTTCCATCAGCCGTAATGCGCATTTGCAAAACCAATACGCTTGATAAGACGCAGTGGTTATCATAATTTCACTACACATGTATTAAGCTGGCACATATGGTTCAGATACAGATGCCTGTATGCGGACTTGCACGACGTTGATGCGGAGATTAGGATAATTATGACACCCGTAAGGAAGAGGCAGCTGACGGCCGTAAGCTGTTGCGTTCTTTCCGCCAAACTACCCGGCCTGGTAGTGCTGTAAAGATGCTGTATAAAAGTGACACGCGGTGACAGGGAAATTATTATACTTAGCAGCCGACCGTACGTTTTGTAGCTTAGGTCTTTCTTGTGCGTTTGTGCTACCCTTATTATTGAGCCATTTCTTGACTATGTTCTTGACTATGTAACCGCGTTTGTGTGGATGCGTAGACGTGTGCTTTTTGTTGTACTTGTAAAATGCAAATAAAATATTTTCAGGCTTACTCAATCTTTGGTGTCGTGTGCGTTTATTCCAGTCTAGGCCATCGTGCCACCTGGAAACCGCATTCTGTCAGTAGCCCTACACGAAATGCAACAGCTGTAGCGCGGCGGCACAACTCGGGGTAACGGCGACGTAATAAACGAAAAACCGCTCGGGATGCCCTTAAAAGTCAGTTCAGAGTGTGCCTTAACTCGATATGACTCTGCGCTACATGTATTCTGCTGCGCCTCGATCGTGCTCCCGCCAGTTTGGTTGCTGTGTGGCAAACGTAGCGCCTACATACATATGTAAGCGCTACATTTGCCACACAGCAACTAAACTGGCGGGAGCACGATCGAGGCGCAGCAGCCAGAAACCCAGTAAAGCCACAGAACACCTGGTAAAGCGTGTGCAAAACCCCGTTTCCGTTTCCTGTTGTACAGCGCCACCTGTGGTCCCATACTTTAGTTCACGACGCCACCGCTACGCTTATTTCCGTAGCACTGTGGAAGGTACAGTTTCCCTTCTCTAAGTTTGTATAGGTGTTCTGTGGCGTAACAGCCACGGAGGCGGCAACGACCTTCGTGTCAACCCCCTCGCACGTTGCCGTGACGAGAGCGACCGCGGTGAACATACACGGAATCTTCGCCGCACTCGGCGGCGTCGACCACGCCCGGCTGTCCTCCGAGGCAGCTGTAGGTTCCTGCTGGCCTTGCGGTTACTGACGAGTAGGTGCGGACACTGCGCGCCGAGACCGCGTGGTCTCCGCCACATCGTACGCACGCCTCGTCGCAGGCCACGTGGCCGAACTGCTCTCAGCGAAAGCGCACTTCGGCGTGTCGCACACGGCCGCGTGGTGTCCTGCCAGGTTACACCTACGGCACAACCTAACGACTCCCTCGTACTCGCACTGGACAACACGCTCACCTACACGAAGGAGGTTAGGAACGGGCCGCGCCATCTCTATCCGAATGCGCCGGTTCCCTGTGCCAATGGCAGGGAACCCGGGCACGCACTCTTCAAAGATCCCGTGGACCTTTCCAAATACCTCTAGCTCGGAAACAAAGCTTCGTCTGTAAGATCCGCTGGGTAGCCAAAAACCCTGACCATCTTCACTCGAACACCTCGATACTCAAACCGAACCTCGACATCTCGAACCTTCAAAGCGGGATCAGCTGAGAAGCGATCAACCGCAGCCTTACTCTTGAACGTGATTTCAAAACGACCCCCGCCGAAGTCCTGCACTGCCTTCAAATCATTTACCGAGAAGCGCTGTACGAGCGCCTTACACACATCGACATTGGTCGCGCCTTTCAGAACACGACCGAAAAAGGTAAGCGTACGAAGCCGCGAAGGGGCCACCATCGCGGTGAAAACCACGTGCAACTCGCGACTAGACGAAGTTCCTACAGCAATGTAGGAAGCTAAAAACCTGAACTGAACACTGGAAAAAGCCAAGGAAAGAAAAAGCCATCAGGACAGCTCACCAAATTGATGAACAGCAGGTTGGAGTCCTCAAGAATCCGCACCGTATCCTATCCAAACATTCCGGGAGGGGACCACGTGGAGGAGGTCAGCAGCACTCGAGCCCGAACGCACACACGTCACACTTACACCGCTCAGCCCACAGCATGCTGAGGAGGCATGGCGAGACTGAGACAAAAATGAGAACGACTTGCACACTCGCGATCTCAGAGCGATTTCGTCCAGGAAATGGCGAACGGAACGAGCGTGCGATCTCGTCGACTGCAGGAGTACTCGCCACAAAGTTAATCTGCTCGCCGTGAGGGCGACACAGAACCGCGTCGCAGGCGTCCCGCGTGGGAGGGAGCACGGGTACAGCGTACTGGAATACGTTGAGTGGGGCGAGCGGCTGGGGCGATGCATGCTTTGCAGTGAGGCGCAGGACGAGGAAAAATACCATGGCGGCGCTGCGATCGAATTGGTTGGGCCGCATCAAGGTCGCGCCGTTGGCAACTGCAGACGATCCTGCTCGGAAAGGTCATTCGTACTACTCCGCTCGCCGGTATGTACGTTCATACCACTCAAACGGTATTTATAATTGGATATGACATGTGTTTATACATTAGGAATAGATGCCTTTCGTTCTCTTTATTTCTTTTTTTATGCCATTCGGTGATTGCCTGTGCATTGCGGTTGCAGTGTCGGCTTTCATTCTATGGTATTGCACAGTTCCCTTTGGAGAACAAATATTTCCTTGATCTTCAAGGAGCATGTATCTTTCATGTGTATGTTTGCGCATATAATTTTTCATCAATAGGTCTTACGAAATGCAGACGGAAAAACATATTCCTGCTTGTCGCTTCCAACAAAAAACATCTGCCCCATTCGGCGCCCTGTGCTCAGATTTACGGAAAGTATTCTTATAGACAAAGAAAATTAACTACAGTGCAACATTCCGTTCATGTTTTCGTCCTTCTCGCCTAACAGAATGCGCAATAATTGCCTACGGATTCCTTTACTGCGGTCGGCACTCGGTCGCCGAAAACAGGTTTAGGTAGTCATTATATGTGCTAATATTTCGCCCGTAAACCGTGTGAAATAGTTTGTCCAGTAAACGCTTAACAACAACGAAAAAAAAAAAGGCGCGGTAGCCTACTTAGTGGCTACGTTCTGAATATGGCGTGGCGCTGCTAAACTCGAGCCCAGGCGTTTTAACCAAGTCGCGGAATTCGATGGGAACGAAATGGAAAAACACTCCTGTACTTCTCTTTAGGTGCACGTTAAAGAACCCCAGGTGGTGAGAACTGAACAGTGTGCTTATAATGATATTGCTAGACGTTAAACGCCAAAATTTTTTCAATTAAGAAAGATACTGATGAAAAAGAACGTGGCTGCGTCGTTCGCTTTTTTTTTTTTTCAGGGGTGTAAACGAAATAAATTATTCACGAGTGATTTCCGAGAAACACATGTTGTGCTTATCCAACATTTCACACCTAAATTTAATGCCGTTCCGAACTGCACGTCCGCTCAACTAAGCAGCTTCTGTGTTTTAGACGGCTGCTTCCAGTTATCCGGTGCACTGTCATAAGAACAATAATAAAGCAATTAGAGGAACCGATGGCTCACATGCACGTAGAGATATTTATAGATCTGCTGTGTTTGTTGAAAAGGTAAGTGTGGTACCACATTGGGCGCGCAGTTTTCATGGGTAGCAGACATGGTGACACAGTGAAAAAAAAAAGTTTCCCTTGCCTGAATCAAGTAAGCACATTTACAGGCCGCCCCAAAAGGGGGCGTTTATAATGCATGACAGTTGCGAACTTGTTCAGCAGAACCGATGGGCACCCGTGCGTTCTCTCAGGAACTGGTGCGCCTGTGGGCAATTAACAGCCACGACTCTCCAGCAGCGCAATCATTCGGAATAATAGTCCTAACTTGGTCCCTCACCTTCAAGACTTCAAAAGTGCTGTTATGCGTCACATTCGAACGGAAACGGCTATTCGATAATTTCTAATAGTGAATTCTGAAGTCGAATACGATCTGAACAGCAAATACCATTCGAGTATACTATATGTGTTTCTACTTCATTTCGCCTGCTGGCACGTTGAAGGAGACCACCAGACAAGGCATGGACATTACATTGGTACAGACTTCTCACGCTCACCGATTCAGTCTGAGTACATATGCAATATATTTTCCCTAACACTATTGTTCTTATAAACGTCCAATGATTGCCTTGATTCCTTTTCTCGGAAAGTCGATTGGTTCGTCTGGTGCAGCATGAAAAAACACGTTTATTCCGGTCGGTGGTTTTCACTTTGATGATGATATGTGGTGTTTAATGGCGCAAGGGCCAAGTATGGCCAAAGAGCGCCATGCCAAAAGGTAATTTTGACAATGTATTGTGAATGCAGTGGATATTGGATTCATAATGTAAATGTAACATGGCTGTAAAAGGGCCTAAAAACTATCGCTGTAAATGGCGTACAATAGATAGGTACTAAAATTATGACACTGACTAGGGCATGGACGATGGCAATTGGGTTTTGTTAAAAAAGACATGATGGAACAAGACAACACATAACAGTGATAGTAGAACCTCAAGAGAGCCCTTTTATTAGAAGGGCTGTTAGTAGTGTGCTAAAAATTACCTGTCCAAATGATTGAGAGTATCTGTTTCCAATAAAAACTGTAAGACTAATTTCATGTTAAAAAGCGGTTCATCACTAAGAAAAAATGCAGGGTAAAGAGGTGTATTTTCACGATATGCAGAAGGAAAATGCTTTTTCCTCTCTGTTTCTATTGCAGGGCACTGAATAAGAACATGGATTACTGTCAGGCTATTGCCGCACTTAGCACAAGTCGGGGGATCGCCTCCAGTCAAGAGATAAGAGTGAGTACCGTATGTGTGGCCTATCCTTAATCGGCAAAGAATTACTTCCTTGTGACGTGCTGTTTTCCCACTTATCCAGTTCCCCAGTTTTGGTTTTATTATGTGAAACTTATTCATTACTTGTGTATCCCACTTGCCTTGCCAATGATTCCTTAATTTACGGCGTAGAAAAGGCTTTAGGTCTGTGGTAGGGATGGGAATATTTCTATCTCTGTCGCTAAAAGTTACTGATGTAGCGCTTTCGTCAGCTACTTCGTTCCCTTTTAAACCTTTGTGACCGGGTACCCAGCATATGACAATCACTTGTATGGCAATCACTGTATTTAGAATATTTGATATTTATCTTACATGTGTGTCTTTGATATACGGTATATGTCTATGTACCCTTAGATTTACCTCGGAGTGCACCGGTCATCTGCATTTCTTCACACCACGCAGTCAATAAAGCTGGTTTATTTCACTATAATATTATTTTCTTTGATCATTGTCCCTGATCGATATTCCACCAGAAGAAGATATCTTAAAATGGCACGATATCAATAAAATTTTCTTTCATAGCTTGATGTTGTAGATAGGCAGCTTCTGTGGCAGAAATTACGTGTTATTTTTTTTTAAAACAGTGTTGGAAATAGCCGTTCACCTGCCTAAAACTGCAACTGGTACCGGCCGACAAGAGTCGCGGGCGCACCAAAGCAAGTGCACCGACTTTCTGCGAGAAAAATTGGGCGTCCGCCAAAGTCCGCGCAAAGAACGCGCGCTCGCTAGCGGACGACGCACTTGACAAGGACAGCAAAATTGCAGACGTCATGTTGTATAACCGATGCGTCAAATATATCATCATCATCAGCCTGCTTACGCCCACTGCGGCGCAAAGGCCTCTCCCATACTTCTCCTACTATCCCGGTCATGTACTAATTGTGGCCATGTTGTCCCTGCAAACTTCTTAATCTCATCCGCCCACCTAACTTTCTGCCGCCCCCTGCTACGCTTCCCTTCCCTTGGAATCCAGTTCGTAACCCTTAATGACCATCGGTTATCTTTCCTCCTCATTACATGTCCTGCCCACGACCATTTCTTTTCTTGATTTCAACTCGCGTTTGTTCCCTCACCCAATCTGCTTTTTTCTTATCCCTTAACGTTACACCTATCATTGTTCTTTCCATAGCTCGTTGTGCCATCCTAAATTTTCGCGCGTCGCGGCGAAGAGAAATCGCGCCACTTCCACAATCCAAAGTTGCCCCCCACTTACGCAAGAAATCAATTCCTAAAATAATGTCATGCGTTGTACGTGCAAGCACAGTAAATTCACTTCTAAATGTCTGCTCCCCTATCATAACTGAAACAGAACAGACCCCAAGTGGGCGTAACATTTCCCCGCCAACTCCACGAAAGGTAGCGTTCCGATCCCAAGAAAACAACTTTTTGTCCAAGATGATTTTTGAAGGACAGGCTCATAACAGAAACTGCCGCCCCAGTGTCAACTAAAGCAAAAGCACTCACATTGTCAACTAAAACGCACACTTTGTTTTTAAACAATTTTACACAAGGGGGTCTTGATGAAGATGAACATATTGCGGCCTCACCCCCGTCGGTCGCACCAGCTAGTTTCCCAGCGGCGGCGGTGATAACGAGCGACGACGAGGTGATGGAGAGCGTCGTTGTCGTGTCGGTGGTGGTGTCAGGCTGCGATCGGAAACGGGGGAGTCACTGCGGTTTGCGCGTCCCTGCTGCAGCCGCTGGAAGGAAGTGGGATATGGCCAGGGCTCATCAGCGGGCACGCGGGGCGTTTAGGAATTAAACCGTGGAGCACGCTGCTGGCGGCGGTGGCAATACCTAGCAATGTGTCCAGCCACACCGCAGCTGTAGCAAGTGCGGGAGTCGCGGCTTGTCGCGGGTGACACCGGTGACATGGGTGTCATGGGTAGAAACGCACTCTCCGGCTGGTTGTAGGAGGGAAGAGCCCGCGGAACAAATCGTTGTGGTGCATCTTGTCGGCGTCCCAGACTTGTCGGTTGCGGTGGCAAGTTGCTGCTCTCCGTACGATCAGCATAGGTCCTGCGAGGTTCTCGGAAACTGAGGTGCCCAGGTGGACGGTGGCACACGAGAACGATGATCAAATGCACACTGATGGCACACATGAGCGTCGTCAACAACTTTAAGGCGTTGAAGCTCTTCTTTAACTACTTGCCGCATCACTGAGGAGAGGTCGTCGTGGGTTGGGACGGACACACTTGCAATAGTAGTAACATTGTCCAATTGTCCAAACTTTGGCCCAATCCTTCTCATTTTCAGCGCTTCAAACGCCCGGCAGTGTTTCTTCAGATCAGACGGAGTACTAAGATCGTCCTTCGTTATAAGAAAATTATAAACATCTTCAGCGATTCCTTTAAGCAGATGTCCTACTTTGTCTTCGTCTGTCATAGTAGCGCTGACGATTCCGCATAATTTCAGAACAGCCTCTATGTACGTTGTACACGTTTCGCCAGGTAATTGAGCTCGTCGGGAAAGCGTCTGCTCAGCCTTCTTTTTCTTAGAGATTGGGTCCCCGAAGCACTTGGTGAATTCTTCTACAAAGTTATCCCACCTTGTTAGAACGCTCTCGTGGTTTTCAAACCAGAGGAGTGCGGTGCCAGCGAGAAAAAAAAAACCACGTTATCGAGCTGCTTCGTAGAGTTCCAGTGGTTGTGGCGACTCACTCTGTTGTAGTGTTTAAGCCAGTCGTCGACGTCTTCGTTGGCCTTCCCCGAAAAGGTGGGTGGCTCTCGCAGCGGTGTCCAGTAGCCAGCCTGACCTGCGTGATTGCTGTCTGGTCCGCCGCAGGTGGGGTCGTCATTGCCTTCTCCGGAATCGGCCATGTCCGCTGCTTGTGGTCGTAAACCGGCCAAGCGCCTACTCCGTCGGACAGTTGGTAGAGCTAGGTCGTCCAGGATCGTCCAAGATTTACCCCGCACCTCCACCAAAGATGTTACGAATGAAGTTTATTTGCAGGGTGAAACGGTGAAACGAGGTCCGAGAGGGAAGCTACAGGCCAGGCCCAGCCGGCGCAGAGTACCGCGAGGTCACGCGCGCACACTCTACTTCGTCTTTCTCTGCCTCAGCCGCGCAGTGCTGCGACAATATATACGGAGTAAAAAGTTTCAATATAAATTTGCAGTTGAAATGAGGCACCATTATATGAGCGTACGCGTGCAATCGCTCTCAGCGCAGGCAGCGAAATGACGTTGAATGTGCCGCAAAGCGCGTCTCCTGTTCGTGGATGGATGGAAGGTAGGAGCGTCCCCTTTGAAACGGGGTGATGGCAGTTGCCACCATGCTCAGATTTTTATTTTGCCTTTTATTTTTATTTTAATCTGTGTTGCGTGTTATTGAATTTCTCGATTTTCTTTAAATACGTCTTCCTACCCTTTTAACCTTATGTCACCTCTCTGCTTTTGTCCCACCAATCCTCCAATCGCCTTTTGCTAATTTCCACCGCATATTTATTTACATGACTATCGTTATCTCTGAACCCTAGGCCTCAGGAAGCGTGACTGTGGCCGCATCGACATCGGGCTTGATACCATCACATTTTAGTATGAGGTGTTCCATTGTTTCTACATATTTACCACACACAGTACATGTGTCTTCTTCTTCGTTAAATTTCTTTTCCGCAGAATTTCATCCGCAGAATTTTTGCACACGCGGCGCCTCAGCAGAACAGCTCCGTTCGGGCCACTCGACCATCGATAATAAACTCTAGTTCGGGGAACGTAGGGGGCAGCATAGAGGAAGGGTAAAACTGAGAGGCCCTACCCCTTATGCTCGCTAGGAGAAAAGTGACCTGGCCGCCTCCCATTTTTTTTTAAAGCGGAGCTTTCTTTGCCTCTTCCTTCGATTTTCGCACTGCTGCTGCTGTCGCGCACACCGCGTTGGGGGGGAGGGGGGGGAGGTTCAGAGCATGTATATAGATGACAGGCGATACGAGGAACTCGTTTTCACCCCACCGCTTCGAATGTGCATAATGCCATCTGGAGTTCCCTGGCCGTTCCCACATTAGTCGCTTGACAGCTGTAATTATCCGTGACTCTCCTCAGAAGCATTGTCAAAACTGCAGCGCTTCCCTTTCTGCTAACGTGCGAGGCCAGAGGGGAGGCAGACAGAACTGTAGAGAGGAGAACAGGATAAGGAGAGCGAGAAGAGGCAGTTCCCATAGAAGAAAAAAAATAGGGGGGGGAGGGTGCAAGTGACGTGAGAAGGCAAGGAAACTGCGAGGAAACAGGATAAGCGTAAGTTCAAGGCAGTGGCGTAGCAACAGGGGGGGCTGGGAGGTCGTGGGCCGCGGGTGTAAGGGGCCAGTCGGGGGGGGGGGGGGGGGGAGGTGTCATACGTCTCAAGACACCCATCTTTCCGCCTGCTACACCCCCTGGGGGGGGGGGGGGGTGACAGAAGACCTACGGGCCCCGGGTGCCAGACGACCTAGCTACGCGTCTGGTTCAAAGTACGGTACAGTATGTTGCTGCTATTTCTGAAAAATAGACGCCATTCAAATATGCCACGCGGGCAACTTACGCAGTGCGTGCAGAAGCAGAGCCGCATTAATTAAAGCGCACCGCAGGGCCCAGGAGACACCACGGAAGCGGTCGACCATCAAATCAACACTTCTATGCCCGCCGCGTTAGCCTTGCGGCTATGGCATTGCTAGAGGTCGTGGATTTGATCCCAATCGTGGCAGCCGCATTTAGACGGGAGCGAAGTAGCAAACGCGTGTGCACTTAGATTTTGGGACACGTTAACAAACATCACGGTGTCAAAATGAATCCGGAGTCCGCCACTACGGCGTGCCTCATAATCCGAGTGTGGTTTTGGCACGTAGAGCCCCAGTACTTCTGCCACAATGCGATGTGCCATGTGAGGCAATGATAACGCTCAAGCCTCTCAGAGGTTATAAAATATGGCACACAACAACGCCTCAAGCAAACACATCTCCCTATGTGTCCTGTGTACTACGCAGACAGACAGCAGTGGTGCAGCAAGGCAACGCTTAACGTCAACTTACCACTGTCGTGCTAGCCTATAAACGTTGACGAAATTAAGCTTTGAAAGTTTAACATAATGAACGTATACAATGGCAAAGTGAACACTTTTGGGTCCCAACAAATTTGTTAAAGGGTCCCTATCGATTGTTATTAGGAAAAAACACTTTTATGGCAGTTGTTTTCTATACTGCAAAATCACATAAAACTGATATAGCTGAATAAGTAAAACAAGAAAATACAGTAGTAGGGAAAATTTCACAAATGAGATAGTTTTCTAACAATTTTCTGTTACGTCATTGAAAACATCGGCACAGGAAAAGATAAGAAAAAAAAGAAAAGTGAGGACATGTGCAAGCATGCGCAGTGTTACGCATTGTTAATAAGTGAGTGTTTCAATTGTTTAAGAAATGTATGCAATCTTCTTAGAGTGGTTGGGTCGCCATCAAGCTTATTCCAAACTGAGGTGCCTGTAAACTGTAGTGTAAAGCGACCGTAATTAGTATTTACCTTAGGCAATTAAAAACGACAGCGAGATGCGTTTCCAACGTTGCGAAGTGTGGGATGGGGCGAGACTTGTCAAGGCTAGTTTTTCATTAACTATTTGATGCATGACGGAGGTGATGTATGTTGTCAAATCGTAAATGTTGAGGATGTTGAGGGTTTTAAATAAATATTCACTCTTAATATCCCTAATTTTGGGTGCTAGAATGCGAAGAGCTCTTTTTTGAAGTTTAAATACCGGTGACAGATGAGTTTTGTATGTGCAACCCCAGATCGCTAAGCAGTAATTAATGTGAGAGTGAACAAACGCGTAGTAAAGATTGATAAGTACGCGGGGAGCGAAATAGTTTCGACATTTCGACAGCACATGCAAGCCATATGACGCCTGATGAACTACGGAGCGCACATGAAGGCGGAATTTTATATGGTTATCGATAATAACACCAAGAAATTTTGTCTCACTAGATTGTTTTATCGGATGGTTATTGTAAACGACATCTGAATAAATAGCAGTTTTCCTTTTTTCAGAGTGAAATAAGATAAAAACTGCCTTCGTTGGGTTAAGGTCAAGGGCATTCAGTGTACACCAACGGTGCAAAATTTGTAATTCGGAGTTAAACTTATTAATTAGGTTGCACTCTTCACGATCAGCTATAATAAGGTTACTATCGTCTGCATAGAGTACAGAGGTAGCACAAACAAGCTGCGAAGGGAAGTCATTTATATAGAGTAAAAAAAATAAAGGTCTAAGTACGGATCCCTGGGGAAGGCCAAGGTTAATAACGGTGCGGTTGGACTGAAAATCACCTAGTTGAACAATTCGTTGCCGATTTTCTGAGTAACTGCGAATTAATGTCAAAGGTATTCCACTCATTCCGTAACGAAGCAATTTATCGCTGAATCTGAAATGATTGAGGGATCGAAAGCTTTGGCAAATCTGAACAATCCCGCGACTAGACAACCACTGTCTATTGATTTTCTAATTAAGTCTGTAAATGTTGAGACTGCAGTTTGTGTGGAAAGGCCGTTTGTAAAACCAAATAGGTGCCGAGAAAGAATGTTCTGCTTCTGCAGGTAGTCATTAAAGAGCCTCGCGAATATTCTTTCGGGTATTTTGCTGAAGAACGGTGGCACTGAAATTGGACGGTAGTTTTCTATTCTATGCTTGTCCTTTGACTTGTACAGTGGCAGCACCTTCGCAATTTTCATCCGTTCTGGAAACACACCCGTGGCGAATTTAGTATTGACGATGTGCGCGAGAACTGGTGACACGATGTCAGTTACAAGTTTAACGACACGCACCGAAACATTGTCAATTCCAGAGGCTGTGTTTCGCAAATTAGAAATAACTAAAGCCACCTCAAGCTCATCTGTAGGGTAAAGGTAAAAAGAAGCATTTGCACGTGGAATGTACGTTGCATCAAAATCCTTACCAGTTCAGTTAATATGGGACGAAAAATAGGCACTTATAGCATTACACATACTTTCGGGTGTTGTGTACACAACGTCATTGTATATTATTTTTTCTTGTGGATGTGGCTTTACATCCCGCCCTAGAAACTGTTTGAGAAGGCACCAGTTTTTTTTTCGAATTCTTCCCGTTCTGTTCAATGTGATTGCTAAAATAACCTTTTGCTGCATAAAGTTTTCTATTAAGAGTTTGCGAATACGTAGAGTATCTTTCCTACAAGGAAGTGTTATAGGGTTGCCTTCTTAATTTCCTACACACATTATATTTCGTTTTAATAGAACGCAAGAGCGCGCCCGTTACCCAAGGATCTCGCGGGATTGCATGTCTATTGCGCACGCAGTAAGTGGTGAAGGCGGTGGCGATCGCCTCGGTAAACATGTCTACAAACATGTAACTATTGTTAGAACATTTCGAAGAGTATACACGTGACAAATCAATTGCGCGTACATTATTTGCAAATACGTCAGCGTTAAATAATGTCCGCGTAAAACACTTCTTGCTTGAGTTCAGGCAGTTTGACATCACAAAATGTACAGGGAAGTGATCAGTAATATTAACATCTAAAACTTGCGCATATTCGCAAATAGGAGTGTTGGACAACACATGGTCTATAAGTGTACTACTGTGTTCTGTTACACGCGTTGGTTTGTCTACAAGCAATGAATAACCATGACTAGTAAAACAAGACACATATTCATAACAAGAAGAAGAATCAATGTCACTTACATCAATATTAACATCACCCATTATTACCACACGAGTATTATAACTGAAGAACATATTAAATATAAAGTCAAGGTCCTCGCAAAAGCCGCGATTAGATGTAGACGGCGACCTATATATAACGCCCACATTAAGGTTCTGTGACGGCTGCAAATGACTTATCCACCTCAATCCATAGTGATTCACAATGAGGTGTTTTACATTAAGTATCATATCGTCTCCTGTACGTAATGCTATCGTCTATGTACAGGGCAGCACCACCATGGGCGATGCCAGATTGATTGTAGGTTGCACGGCAGTTCGCTTCTAGCTTGTAACCAGGTTTATTGTGAAGTCCGACTTCATTTTCCGTCAACCATGTCTCTGATATGCCAACAAAGGAGAACTTCTTGCTAAATAGGCTAATAAAATTACGGATTTGGTCCTGGTTTTTCCCTAAACTGCGCGCATTGAAATGCGCACCTAGCAGCACGTTTTCAGAAACTGTCTTTTGATTGAAATCGTCTACTGACATGTACGCCATGATGTCTGATTTGCTAGCTAGCTGATACGACTAAGATCAGCCTCACAAGTAACACGTACAACAGGGCTATCAGTTTCTTGCCGTGCTTTGATTTGACCTTGATTTGTCCAAACAAACACCCACTTCTTTTCCCTTTTTCGCTTCAGTGCCTCAGCCAACAATTTCTTGTTTTCACGTGTGAGATTCTCATTTACGTAGATTGCCTGTTTTCTGACGGAAGAAAAGGCCAGCGCATCCGTGGAAAGCCGCGCTTTTTTCGCTCGCTGATAAAATTCATTTCAGACTTTCCTTGAAGCAAAACGAACGATTATGTTTCTTTCAGTGGTATTGTGCGCAAGAGACACACGATGGCAAACATCGATGTCTTTGGTATCACTAGGGTAACTAATTTGCTCCCCTATCTTCTGGACTAGTTTCGCAGTTCTCATATCTTGTCATACGTAAACCCTTGATTTCGATGTTGTTGCCCCTTGAATATTGTTCCAGGGACATCACACGGCTTAAAGGGACACTAAAGGTTACTATTAAGTCAACGTAGACTGTTGAAATACCATCACAGAAACCTCGAAACGCTTGTTTCGTGCCAAGGAGAGACTTATTTTAAGAGAAAATGCGTTCTGCAGTGTCCGCGTACCTCTAGCGCAGTTCAAATCGCCCGCCCTCCGATCGAGGAGTACTGACATCATGGTCTCATAGTGACGTTGCGCCATCGGTGAGTAGAACGGCGTCCGCAGACGGCGCTACGGCTTTTCTGCGCAAAACGCGAACGCGCGGCCAGAAACAGAGCCAAGACAGAGCCGACAGGAGAGCGAAAGCGGGAGTATGGTGGCTAGCGGAAGGAGAAACAAATTACGTCCCACATTACGTCCCACGGCACACGGAGAGTGCGTTTTCGTTAAACTATAGGCTGCGGCGAGATCGCAGCGTGGTCGTTGTGGTCTATGAGAAGCGACGAGCCTTTTCGCACTCGCAACAGGGCATAAAAATGTGCGAATCGACGCAAAACTCGGCCTAGAAACTTGCTTCGCCACAGCCAGGGCTCAATACGACCCAAGTTGGCACGACCCAGATGTCGTTTCCCGCACCGCCACCAGGCGCCGCTACTATACCTCAAACTCCAGCGCAAGACGCCCATAAGCTGGTACTTCATTCTATGACGCTAACTTCGACGCTCGTCGCGATGGACCCTGACACCGACAGATTGGCTCGCGATGGTGGGCTCAACTTCAGCGATTTGAGCACCGACGAGCGCGACCTGCTGCTGAGGGCTCGCACTGCCGGCGTCGTTGCGTACTACGACGGCGGCCTCGACACCGGCTCTCCGGAGCGGGAAAGCAACGAGGGCTTCCCACGACATCACATGGACGTGGCATTCTCGCTGCTTGTTCCAAATGAAAGTTTCGCGAGCCAGCAGAACCCTCACAGCACGACGCGATAACGAAACTACTGAAACTCCAAAGCGTGCGCGGCGCAGAGTCGAGCGCGCAGAGTCGAGCGAAAACGAAACCTTTCGAACACCCATATTAGTGAAGGGTAACGTCAAAATGTTATTTTTTCTTAGAATCGAATAGACGTAGACAAGTAGCATTTTTTTCCGTCTTACAATCGAATGAAATGATATTTTTAATACGAGTAGTTCAGTATTAGTAACACAAATTATGAGGAGTCCTTTCGTCATCGGGCTAGTACCGGAATGTCGCTGGGGGGTCTCAAATCGTGTCATGCATTTACCTCAATTTCTCGGTTACTAAAGCTCTGTTCGCGATTATATTGACGCCTTAGACGTTCTAGAACATTGCTCTACCACTTTAACTTGAGTTTCTGGTAACCTTTAGTGTCCCTTTAACAGCTCTTCATTTTGTCGCTTCAGATTCTCGTTACTTTTGCGCAAGGTTGCGTTTTCCTTCACTATTTCATCACATTTGCTGAGGAGAGATTCAAAGTTGGAATTCATAAGCTTCATGCTTTCTTCCATGCCAATGACCTGGTTTGGTAATTTATTATTTGAGAAATACTGCCAGCCTTCAGAGAAGGCCGTAGGCAGGAGTGGACAGTACATATGAAAAAACTGATCAAGAATAACGAGACAAGAACACACTACACGAGGCTCGCACCACGCACTGAAAAGCAGCGAAAGACCGATAGTTCGCACGTCGCTTGCATACAAACCCGTGCTATAGATATAAAAATTGTACAATGATATAGTGACAGAGTGCTTGACAAGGAAAGATTAAATCAGAACACGGACCATTCAAGCTGCGCATGCGCGTCGCTCGATATGACAAACTGCTGTAATTCATCACTTATCGAAACATTTTGCGGGAGAACCATAGCATTTGTCGCGAGATGATAAGTGTTGCTGAAAATTGAGGCTGATGGAATTATAAAGCACTTAAGAATGACTGCATGGTGGGTTTCTCGACAATGTGTGCACTGAGATGGGTCCATTCTCGAATAGTTCGAGGAAAAAATGAATTACTGAAGCAATCTGTTCTGCAGGCGAATTCTTTAACCTTTTTCGAGTGATTTCCTCGTGTGGAACGACGAGTCACCTGTTGAATGTACAATTCCTTATTGATACGCAAATTATCATGATATATTAAATACATATATTTCAACCTATCACGATGGCGTCTTAGTTGAAGTGTTTCTAAATTAGCTTTTTCTAGCAGCTGAGTCGGAGATGTGTGCCAGCTGTATGCATTAAAGACGAATCTTATTGATTTTCTTTGGACACTTTCGAGTTTATTGATATTTAATTCAGTAAATGGGTCCCATAAGACGGAAGCATATTCAAGAATCGGCCTAATAAATGTTTTATATGCCAGTAACTTTATTTCTTCTGTCGACTGACGTAGGGAACGTTTCAGATACCCAAGCTTGTGCATGGCCTTTTTTTTGTATGTAGTTGATATGCGTGTTCCACCTTAGATCAGGCGTGATCATGACACCCAAATATTTATAACTCTCTACTGAAGAAAGACTGTGGCCATTTATTGAATATTGGAAGTGTAGGGGAGTCCGTTTTCTTGTTATTGTCATTGATACGGTTTTCTTCTCATTTACCTTCATTTGCCACTCAGAACACCAACGGTCTATTTTAGATAGAGATGAATTTAGAAGGGCCTGGTCATTCGGATACTGAATTACATTATACAATATACAATTGTCAGCAAACAACTTAGTTTTCACTGGTATGTCTTGGGTAATGTCATTAATAAAAATTAAAAAGAACAGTGGTCCAAGGATGGATCCCTGCGGTATGCCTGACAAAACTGGGGCCGGACTGGAACTAATGCTGTCGATGGAAACACTCTGCTGTCGCAATGAAAGATATGCTTCTATCCAGGATATTAATGTAGTGTTCTTGAATATTGATTTCATTTTGATAAGCAGTTTAGGATGGGACACGCGATCTCGAAATCTAAGAATATAATGTCTACCTGGCTTTGCTTATCTAATGATGCGGCAAAATCATGAACGGTTTCGAATAATAATAATAATATTTGGGGTTTTACGTGCCAAAACCACTTTCTGATTATGAGGCACGCCGTAGTGGAGGACTCCGGAAATTTTGACCACCTGGGGTTCTTTAACGTGCACCTAAATCTAAGCACACGGGTGTTTTCGCATTTCGCCCCCATCGAAATGCGGCCGCCGTGGCCGGGATTCGATCCCGCGACCTCGTGCTCAGCAGCCCAGCACCATAGCCACTGAGCAACCACGGCGGGTATGAACGGTTTCGAGTAGTTGTGTTACCGTTGACAGGCTCTTACGAAAACCATGCTGTCTGGAATCGATCAGGTTGTTATTTTCAAGAAACTCCGATATATGTTTAAAAATGACATGTTCAAGTGTCTTCACACATGTGCACAAAATGGAGATCGGCCGGTATA
Source organism: Dermacentor variabilis (assembly GCF_050947875.1). Lineage (NCBI taxonomy): Eukaryota > Metazoa > Arthropoda > Arachnida > Ixodida > Ixodidae > Dermacentor > Dermacentor variabilis. The sequence continues at coordinate 436,291 of NW_027460324.1, forward strand.
TCGCAATATGTGATGGATTTTGTGATTTAGGAACGGGGACGATTCTTCCATACTTCCAATCATGTGGAAGTTCCGCTCGCCGTAAGGATTCTTTAAATATTATGGTTAAATATTTCGAGCACCATTCGGCATACCTAATGAGGAAGGCATTCGGTATGCCGTCTATTCCAGGGGATTTTTTGCTGTCCACTTTCAAAAGAAGCGAGAGAACGCCTTTCTCAGTTATTGATACGTCACCTATAGCAGGGCATTCGTGAGGTAGTGTGAAGTGTGGCTGATTGCCGTCATCTTTCGTGAACACTGAACAGAAGTAATCATTGAATGAACTCGCAATGGCAAATGGATCCGTAACAGGTCTACCATCAATACAGATTCGATATTGTACTCTTTTTTTGTTTGAAATGACGCCAAAATTTTGCCGGGGACGAAAGAAGAAAGTTTTTCATAGTTACACTGTCATAATGTAACTTAGCATTTTTGATAGCGTGTTTTAACTGTCTGCGCATGTCGGAAAGTTTTTGCGCGGTATCTTCGGAGGGACTACGACGAAGTTTCTTTCGGATCTTTTTCGTCTTTCGTCCCAAGCGTACAATGTCTTTGGTCATCCATGGGTTTGAGCGTTGCACACACTTCACTCGGAATGGTACGAAATCTTTTATGCACCTTAAAACAAGGTTTTTGAAGAAAAGCCACAAATCAACGGAAATTTCCCCAGACTCCCAGAGGACAAAGAAATTGTGAATACGAGATGTCAAGCTGGTCCAATATACTCACATCATCAGAACGCGCAAGAATCGGTACCATAGGTGCCTGTTTCTTGATTTTCTTCATACAATTTAAATCTACATATAAGCTTACCATCTTATGATCGGATATACCGTCAAGAACATACGTTTTCGGGCTGCGATTGAGGATGCTATTGCTGACAAGAAAAAGATCTAAAATAGACATCGTTTCCCCTTGTATCCGAGTTGGTTCGGTAACTAGTTGTGTTAGGTCATGGAAAAGAATAATATCAACGAAGGGCTCGGCAGAGCTGCATAAGGGTTCTGGGAATTTACTGTTCCATTTTATGGACGGTACGTTAAAATCGCCACCGAGAATCAAATTCCAAGAATAATTTTTGCTAGCGCATAAAAACTCATTAAGTTTCTCAAAAAAGGAATTACCTGAGTTAGGCGGCCTGTAAAATCCTGCTACTACGAGTCTAAGGTCATCAAGAAAGACCTTTAAGATTACGTTCTCGATACCAGGTACACCAGGAAGCTTCTCCACGTGTAGCGTTTCTTGGAAGATAATTGCGACACCACCGCCTCGGGAATCCCTATCCGTGCGGTGAATTTGATAGCCCGGTGGCGTTACCTCATCGTCGCCGATTTCACTATGCAGCCAAGTCTCGGTTATTATTATTAAATGTGGTTTGTACGTCAGAATGATGCTTTCTATTTCTTCGGACTTATTCATAATGCTACGAGCATTAAGGTTCAGGCAACAAAATGGTTGTTTATTACCAGTTTCAGTTCATTGATTCTTACTGACGTCAGGCTTTCTAACAGGAACCCTTTTATTTTCTGTAGCATCCCATTCGAACAGTTCGTCATTAACTTTAATTTTGTCGTAGACCAACTGGGTTTTTCCGCCTGCTTTTCTTAATTCTGAGGCGCTCTGCCAGAGTTTCTCACGTTTCAGTCTGGTTGGGGCTGAGAAATCTTCCGAAATCGAGACCTCTTTCCCTTTCAGCTTGCGACAATTTTTCAAAATGGTCATCTTTTCACGGTGGTCCGTCAGTTTTATTATCACGGGACGGCGTTTGTTGAGTTGCTTGCGGCCTATCCTGTGAATCCGTTCGACCGAAGAAACAGTCACGTCTAGGGTCTCGGTAAAAACGCCGTTAACCACTTTTTCAGTCAAATCATCTGTCGTTTCATCATCTTGCTCTTTTACACCGAACACAATAATGTTATTTCTCCTGGATCGGTCTTCTAGTTCTATCAGCTGACTTTCCATAGTTCGAATAGTCCCTTCAAGCCTAAGCACCTCAGTTTTGACTTCTGTGATAGCTAATGTGGCTGCCTCAACAATATTAAGCTTCGATTCAATTTCGTCGAGTCTGTTTTGGATGCTTTTTTGCCCTTTAAGTAACTCAGTGAGTTGTTGGTCTACCGTGGGACCAGGATTCGGTTCCACGTCCCCACTTAACAGTAGCGATAGTACATTTCGAACATTCAGACAGAGGATGCAAAGACAGTGTGGGCACGTCAGCTGGAAAAAGCACGGGTTGTCTGATTTCACAGTACAAGCTTCGTTACTAACCTGCATGAAGAACAGGAACGGATTTAGCCTCATGTTGACAGGAGGCCAGCCGACGTGCCCACTGAACTGTCGTGACCAAGGTGGGCTCTTTATAGCTGCGGGTGACGTCGATATTCCACGGCGCTATGACGCCCAGGTGTCGTTGTAGTGCTGCCAGTCATGTGCGTAATCTTGAGCAGGGGCGGTAGCGATGATAAATGGCTGTGCTCCATCTTGTAATGCGCCGACCGTCACTGTCCAGCCAAGAAAGAACTGCATGAAGAACAGGAACGGATTTAGCCTCATGTTGACAGGAGGCCAGCCGACGTGCCCACTGAACTGTCGTGACCAAGGTGGGCTCTTTATAGCTGCGGGTGACGTCGATATTCCACGGCGCGATGACGCCCAGGTGTCGTTGTAGTGCTGCCAGTCATGTGCGTAATCTTGAGCAGGGGCGGTAGCGATGATAAAGGGCTGTGCTCCATCTTGTAATGCGCCGACCGTCACTGTCCAGCCAAGAAAGAACTGCATGAAGAACAGGAACGGATTTAGCCTCATGTTGACAGGAGGCCAGCCGACGTGCCCACACAATTGCGCAAGATGGTCCAGACACATAGTTATGTCATCCAGTCTAGAGGTAACCGCACTCACACTGACTATTGGAGCTACCTATCTTTGCGGTAGGACCCTGAATTTCGTTCTCGTCTGTCGTGGTGTTCGCAGCCGCTGAGTTATCCTTGCTGAGCAGCATGTCGGGCACTTCCACGTCCTTCGAGCAGCTTCATTCTTTCTTTTAAAGAATGTTTCATTTGTACCAGAACACTTTTCTGCGTGATAAATGTTATCGCATTCGGAACAAGTAATCCTATTACAGTGATTGCTGATTGTCTGCTTGTATGACAGGCAAACGTCACGCGTCATGGTAATTTTTTTCTGCAAGTGGAAAACACTGACACTGTCTGCCAGCAGCGGCGGTAGCAAGGACTAGCGGAAAAGTTCTGAAATATAGGACTAACCTGTAAATACACGACGAAGCAGTTAGAACACGTCCAGGCTGCTCCACCGCCGCTGCCAGAATAACGTGGACGAAGGCACATTCAGTGTCTCGAAAGGTAGTAGCGTGGTGTCGCTGCACTCGCTTGAATGGGGCGTCAATGGAAGATAGTGACGTGATTATGGCCAGGTTCATTGCACCCAAGAAGGACAGCGTAGATGATGCTTGCTTGTGCTCTGCGCAGATGCTGTAAATACACGACGAAGCAGTTAGAACATGTACAGGCTGCTCCACCGCCGCTGCCAGAAAATCTAGTAAGCCGTCAACATCACCGGTAATTATCGTCAATCAAAGCATCCAGCACGGAAAGCTTCCCTTACATCGATTCGCACAGTGCATGGGGTCGGCATAATATTTGCTTCTTTTCTTTTGCTGTAGCGGCCACGTTCTCGGGCCACAGTGGTGGCTTTGTTATGGTTCTGTGCGCCCACACGTGTTGATCCGTAGTTTTCGTACCGTGGCAAAGGCGCCTTGAGGGCAGGTTTGCGTTAGTATCCGTGTTGTGTTGCGCTGTGTTATCTGGACCATGCTCTCCCGGATGTTGCTGTGGCCAGCTGGGACAGGAGGAACTAAAACTAGTGAAATGAACGCGCATGCAACGCTGTATGCAATCTACCGCGCCACGGCAATCGCAGTAGACGAAGGAATATCCGCGGGCAATTTCGCCCTCTTCGGGGACATCATGCTAACGTGCCATCGCAGGTCGAAAGCGATGCGTTTCAGAATCTGTACAATGAACGCCTTGTACGTCAGTGATTCCTGCTTTTGACAGCGCATAGTGCATTTGCGGCCCGTAGAACTTGTGTTATTCAAGAATACTTCATCCTGGTTTTAGAACGTCGTGTGCAGTAACGACTTACTTGTGTGCATAATAAAACACCTGTTGCTCAACTGTTGCTCGTTCCTCGCAGTACTCGCGACAGCACGAACGCTTTTGAGCAGAACGCGTTCGAGGGTCATACACACCTGCAATATATATATATATATATATATATATATATATATATATATATATATATATATATATATATATGTGTGTGTGTGTGTGTGTGTGTGTGTGTGTGTGTGTGTGTGTGTGTGTGTGTGTGTGTGTGTGTGTGTGTGTGTGTGTGTGTGTGTGTGTGTGTATGTCGTGCACCGGCTATCACAAAACTTTGGTTCCGTGAGGGCTGTCTTAACGAGGGGAGAAGGCACCTCAGGCAGTCAGTGTATGTGAATGCGGAGTCACAATTGACATTCTGCCTCCTGGCCGGTGTGCTCTGGTTGTGATGCGCGCGCACCTAAAATTTGTTCAATAAAGCCACAGCGAGAATACGTGTTAGTGCGCATGAACTCCAGATGGATCGCAAATCGGTCGATGTGTCGTACGTATCTCCAGTGCATTCTTGCAGTGCAGTGAGAATGCGTACATTTTTTTTCTTTTTCGTATCGCCAGACGTCTAGCTCGCAAGTTCCCCTGAGAGCACCAGGAAGTCCAAGCAGAGAAAAGCAAGTAGAAGCTAGGGAAGCGATAAAGGTGATCTTTCATAAAAAACACGCTAGAGCTGGGCAGCGGCCGGAACCTGCGGTAGATGACAACAGTTCAGTTGGCTGGGCTGATAAAGCATGGTCATTTTCACAAAAGCCGGTAAAAGCAGCGGATTCGACCTCACGGCCCAATTTGCGACGTTCATTATGAACTTCTTTCAGCGTGATTTCGGCAACGGTGATGCGGTGAGACAGCGCGATTACATCTTTTGTTTTAGGATTGCTGCGGAGCGCGGCGTGGTTTCGCGAGAAAGCTAAACAAGAGAGAACAAGCCCTTCATGATGGCTGAGCAACGCTAACTTCCGGCGTCATTTAGCTTCGCAACGAGTGACGTCAGGGCCCCTCCTCAGTTTATTCCTTCCTCCACGGTGTCTGTATATGCTCCCACAGGGAGCTGAGTTGCGCATAGGTCCGGCATTATATTCCAGCTATGCAGTGAAGCCATACCTCGCGCACGCAGGAGCAAAATGCGGCATGGTGTTCCATTTGCGTTTTTGTCTGCTGGTCGCGAGCTACATACGGCAACTATTCTGAAGTGCTAAACAAGATGGAACGTTTTACGTAATGCAGGCTATTGGAGGGGGGTAAGGTTCCCACCTACCCCCATTAAAAAGTGTGCAATTATGTAAGCGCATTTTGGCTGCCGAAACCAGACGAATAATGACCGTCGCTAGGAGAACTATCGTGCGTGCAGTTATGTCAGTGACCGTTAACCGTGACCATCGTTCATCACTAACAGTCGTTCACAGCAGCTGCACGTTTTCGATATATGCGGTGCAGACACGTAGATTTTAACGCATTTCAAATGGTCACATCTGCACATTTTATGCAAAGCTTATTTGTACGATTCACTCATACCAAAAACTAAACAGCTGCTTCTTAGCAGCAAATATACAAGTGAAAAAACGTTCAAGATGCTCGAGCTTCTAGATCACAGTTATTTCGTACAAGGGAATGGATGAACAATGGCTGCTGGCAACAGGGCAAGAGTACTGGTTCTTGGAGCCTTGGGGGGCAGAATTCAGAGCAACCGGAAAATGCTATAAGCTATTAACAGTAAAAACAGGTTAATCTTATTGCATAATCACATCCAGAGGACTAACTTGCAAGATAATTATTCACACGTTGCAGACTAATATGAGAACACATTTTTCTTGAGGTATTCGTACTACTCAGGTTAATTTACTATAACACAGCGCTTATTAAACATATAAGAGGAATTGTGCATTCCTCACGTCGACTAAGGCCGATCGAACAAGCAAGATATATTGTGGGCCGTAAATGCTGGAGCTATCACAGCTGTCTCAGAAGCGGAAGTGCACGATGCTCTCGCTCACTACAAAGCAATGAACACTATCACATCAAGCAACGTTACATGAAAAATCAGAACGCCGACAAAAAATTTGAAGAACAGAGAAGAAAACAAACAGGTTGCAGCGGGCAAATTGTACGTGCTAGTATTTACTCTGTTTTGAACACTGTTACGAACGGCCTGCAGAGGTACCGACCTACAAAATTTTCCCAGCCCACCGCAGCTGCGGGGCTGGCGAACGCCGAGTCAACAGCCCGTTGACGCCGGTATGTCTGCTGCGGCGACTCGCTTTGTAAGGACGACCATACGCCGTTTCCCCAGCCATGCGACGCCGGGCAGTCGGCGGACCAAGTATTGTTTGTGGAGTCGCCATCGCCTTCACAGTTTGATTGGAGCGGGGAACTCCTGGAAGAAGTTTTGTGGCGCCGTCTCACGGGCCTTAGCAGTCGTCAGTCAATGGGCAGACGTGGCGGCCACTGTCTGCGGAGTCAACACTGGCATCAAGAGGCGCCTGCTCGGGGCAGGACCCTTGTCTCCGAGAACCCTCTCACCTCGGCGTGCATGGCAGCGCCCGGCGAGGCCCGCGTGCGGTCGGCGTAGTCGGCCCATTTATGCGTTGCCAGCTTGAAAATATATGGTTGCATTCAGGGATACGATCACTTTCACGCGACTCGGCGCAGGACGCGCACTGGGCCACCCTCACCTTGCGCAGCGCAACAGATGGCCTGCGACGCGGCGGATGATGAGACGCGAAATCGCGCGTGAGTGGTTGTGTACTCGAGAGCGATAGGTCGAGGATTCCTGCTGGCGTTGTGTCATCACAAGACATGAAAAAGCAGGTTATAGGTACGTCTCATACGCACAAAATATCGTGCCGACCTGCTTGGGCTTCGATTTCAGAAAGTTTGTTGTGGCTGATGGTGCTTCTCATTTTGACCCAATTTAGAAGCTGTGGACGCGGCTGGCGCATGAAAACGCACGCCGCCTGTGACCAGCAAAACGTTTCACACGAAAAAAATTGGTCGCGATTGTTAGGCCGCTCATCTCTCGAACATGCCGAATGGACGGTGTAGGGCTGCATGATTGTTTTGTATATACTTTCGCAGTGCCGCGAGTTCCCCATGTGTTTTGTGAATAGGGAGGCGTCCACCCCCCAGCGCGTCGGGCAGCAACCGTTTCTGTTTTTAAGGGGTCGGACGGCCCGCGTCGTGTCGGGTGACTAGCCGCGGCGCGCGCCCGGTGGGCGCGGTGCGGATGCAGAAAACGGATTCGGAGAACGTGCTCTTACGCGCGCTGTGTTGGCATTTCGCCGATGGTAATAATAGGTCCACGCAGACAAACCTCGAGTGGGACGGCGGTATACGCGACGTTGTGGCGCCGGCTCCTGAGTCCCCTGCTGGTTAGAGACGCAGCCGAGGTTTAGGGGCGCTTAGCAATGTTGACCACGTGTTGAGCGTACGGAGCGGGGGTCCACGCCCCTACGCATCCGGGCGGCAACCACGTGCATCTTGTTTTGAGCGGTGAGAAGAGCCCGCTCGGTGTCGATTGACAACTTGCAGTGCGCGCAGTAGAGAGAGGCGCGGTGCGCATGCGGAGACCGCGTTCGGAGAACGTTTTAAGAACACCAAGCCCAGATGCCGCCAGCGGTCATTATTTTTCCACGAGGAAATACCTTGAGGGGGACTGCGGTACGCGGTGTTGGTACACCAGCGCCCGAGCCCCCTGCTGGCTAGAAACGCCGCTGAGGTGCGAGATGGCCTCAATAAATCGTGCGTGCCTGGCGTGTTTGCCGAGGCCGTCACTGACCACGTGGAAATAATAGAGGGAAACGTAGTTGTGGGAAGAAGGAAAAAAGGGTTGTTTTCCAATGCATTTACTTTTCAGAGTAAGGGCATCCCTTTGGGTTGTGGCTTAAGCAGACTTTCAACTCTCATTGGCTACTGCTTCCGTGGGATGGGCTAACGGCCCTACCGCCCTTTTTCTTTCACCGTCTCTTTCACCTATAACAATCGACACGAGGTGCTTGTTCCTCAGTTTAGGCTGTAATCACTAAACCTGATTGTGGTGTCTGGCTCAGACCAGACGCATGACACTGGACCACACAAGCGCAGTATGCACCTTCCTTTATTCGTCACAGTAAAGCAACTTATATAGGAAATCATATTGAATGACGATATGTGCACTGAAAGAAACGAAACTGAAACAATGAAGGATACAACACCGCCTCGCGCTTGAAAATACAACACAGTAATTTGCAACAACCAAAATAACTCGAACTAAACACTTATTGTTCAGGTAAAAAAAAAACAAATCTTTCGACAGGTCGGCGTACCCTAGTGCTGCGACGCAAAGGTTGCTCCACCGAATCCTCCACCGGAGCGACCAATTCTTCATTAACATCAGCCCTTATTTCCGGCGATCGCAACAGTTCACCCTGTTCAGCGTCTGCGCGGCTTTCAGGCCCAGCGGTACCCGAGTAGTCATGAGGCAATTCCCATGCCCATTGTTCTGTTTGCGATTGATTGCACGGAACCCGAACTAGTTTAGATGCGTTCCAGCAATGACCGTCGCTCATCAAAAAGCTATTTTTGCCTTTTCTGCCGACATTCTTGAAAGGTCCCATGTAGTTTAACGACGCTTTCCCACCGCCTACTGGCTTGCGTACACGAACGAAGTCCCCTACACAAAAGGCTGGTCTTTTCGCACCTCGCCTCCTGTCCGTATACTGTTTTGCATACGTCTGCTTCGCCTTAACCCTAGCAGGAACATTTTTATTCGAACCGGCATGGACACCCTCTCTTGTCGGCAAACCCACTGTATTGAGTCTTGTCCTTGGCTGGCGCCCGTGAAGCAACTTGGCTAGCGACACACCCGTTGTCGCATGCGGCGTCGACCTATATATGCCGAGATAGTCAACCACAGCAGCTTGGAGAGGCCGTTGTTCCAGTCGGGCAACCTGCATGACATCTTTCAGCACGCGATTAAAGCGTTCAATCGCGCCGTTTCCTTGTGGATAGTACAGAGAAGAACAACGATGCGCAATACCCCTCTCTCTCAAGAATGTTTCAAACATTTGCGATCTAAACTGAGGCCCATTATCTGTGACAATTTCCTCCGGATAGCCTTCTCGGCTGAACAGTCTGCAAAAAATCGACCACACTCTGTGACGTCACTGTAGATGAAAAGGCAACCTCAGGCCACTTGCAATGATAATCGATCAGCGATATCATGTACCTGCAGTTTGAAGGGGCCCAGTCAATCGGTCCCACTATATCCATTGCTAACTTCTGCCATAGTAGCGCTGTAAACGTCACCGGCTGCAGCGGTGCAAACGACGGTTTAGCGGACTTGTCCGCGGCCTGGCAGATGTGACAAAAATGGATTGCTTCTACCTGTTTATTCAAACGCGGCCACCAGTAAAGATCACGCAGTCTCTGCTTCATCCTCACAATTCCTGGGTGACCTTCGTGCGCTAAACCAACAAGGAGCGAGGTTAATTCACTCGGAACAACTACCTGCTCGCCGCTCATCAAAAGGCCATCAACGAAAGAAAGCTCTTCCCGCACGTTAAAGTACGGCATTATTTCTGCTGGCAAAGCTTTTCTAGGCGCCCAACCATGTACCACGTGTACAACAACCTGTTGCAGTGTGCTGTCTGCAGTAGTGGCCACCTGCAGCCGTTCCCTTGCTAGGCACTCTGATACAACGTACACAATTTCTTCCTGCATCGTCTGCAGCGAATCACAGTCAAGAGGTCGGCGTGAAAGCGCATCGGCCACGACCATTTTGCGATCCCTTTTGGTACTCTGTCGAAGTTATAATACAAAAGTCGAGCTGACCATCTGGATATACGCAAAGGTCGGCGTCCTGTACCGGCAGCTGAAAGTAACGTCACCAGTGCCTGATGGTCCGTACGCAACAAAAATTTTCTACCCCACAAGTAGACGTGCCAGCGCTCGAACGCGAAGAGACAAGCAAGGGCCTCGCGTTCCCCAGCGGAGTACATCCGCTCAGCAGGAGTCAGGGCACGCGATGCGAATGCCACCGTGCGTACGCTGTCACCATCGCGTTGCTGAAGAACGGCTCCCAGTCCCTTATCAGAAGCATCTGTCGTAACAATTACATCAAGGTCTGGATTTGTATGACTGGGCTTGAAGACAAAGCTGTTTTAACAAGCTGGAAGCTACGCTCAGCCTCATCATCCCGCGTGAACTGTTGACCAGACCGCAGGAGCCTTCTAAGCGGCTCGACGAGATCAGCAAATCGCGGCATAAACAGAGCATAGTAACCAGCGAGACCCAAAAATGACCTCAAAGTGGCAACATCGTGAGGATCAGGCACTTTGACAATAGCGTCAACCTTAGACTGCAGTGATGTGAGCCCTTTTGAGCTCACCGTATGCCCTAAAAAAGGATAGTTCTGAAACAGCAAATGTGCATTTCTGGTTGAGCTTCAAACCTGAATCACCGATGCGTTTTAGCACCTGGTGTAGATTCTTGTGGTGCTCCTCAAGTGTCTTGCCCCACACAATCACATCATCAATGTAACAAAGTACGCCTTTACAATCTTTCAAAATATGCTGCATCATTCTCTGGAAGGCTGAAGGGGCAGATGCAAGGCCAAAACACACTCTCTTAAAACGAAACAATCCGTGTGTGATAAAGGTGGTTAGTCCCAGACTTTCCGGAGTCAGTTCTAGCTGGTGGTATGCCGATGCTAATAAACCTGTAAAGCGGGTAAGTTAAGTGCACTTACGGGGAGTGCACTTCGGGACCTTGAGTCACACTTTAGGCAACGCGCTTAACGGGAAAACAGAGTGCACTCGCAGTAAAAAAAAGGGGGGCGACAGACTAAGAGCGCGTTTTTAAAGATGTAAATTAAGAGAAAGCTGCTAAAAGCGATTGTTTTAAGTAGAATTATATATAAAAACAAACTTCACCTATTTGTCTCAACAAAAAGCGAAGATATTTTTATTATAAGTGTGTTGCAAGTCAATGCTGGCCAAGACGAATGCCTAGCGAATTCAAAACAACATGGCGGCGTGCGGCGAGGCGGCAGTTGGTCCTGCTCATGATTCTGCTAGAACAGAATATGAGCGAGTATATATGAGCAAAGACGGCGAGTTCGATATTTAGCTACACTGCAAAATGCCACGCATGCACACGGCTCAAAGCATGACCGGCGTGGTCCCCCCCCCCCCCAGCACGCTTTCACACCAAAATAAACACGAACTGAAGGAACATGGCTGCGCCGCAGTGCCGCATCATTCTGGCGCCGTTAGTTGCGTACATGATAAATTCGTTTCTTTATTGTGCTGTTTCGCTTCTCGCTAACCACAAATTATATTGTTAAAAGCTGCTCACTAACTGAAATGAACTTTTGTGTGCTTTTTATATGCATTACATTTTGCGTCGTTGAAAGCGTTGTTGGCGAGGCTAGGCACTCCTTCAAACCGTTGGCGGCGAGGCTACGCACTCGGCCAGCAAAGTGCGTTCCGTGAACGTACTCCGACTTGAGTGCGCTCCGCTGCGACGTTAAGATTTGGGAAAGTGCACTTAAAAACCGAGTGCACTCGCCGTAAGTGCACTTAACTTGCCCGCTTGAAAGGGGTGTCAGAGCTTTGAGATGCACGTTACTGCAGCTAGTTCATGAAGTAGTTCCTCTGTATGCGGAAGAGGAAAAGCATCGGCAATTACTGCCTTGTTACTTCACGTAGGTCCACACACAACCTAATTGAACCGTCCTTCCTCACGACAACGATTGGTGAAAGCCACTCCAATGCGTCGACAGGTTCAGTTATTCTTCGGCCAGCAGACGTTGCATCTCTACCAATACCTGTTGCCGTAGCGTGAGCGGCAGGCGTCGGAGCTTCGCAACGACTGGTTTCACAGATGAACGGCATTTAACATGGTGAACAAAGCCTTTCACATGCCCTAATCGTTCCGTGAACAAGTGAGCAAACGGGTGCGTGAATTCTGAAGGCAGTGAGTCAGGGCATGTGTCCTGGCAGCAATTCAAGGTTGAGCCGTTGATAGTGATTCCCAGGCTCCGAACGGCATCAAGCCCCAGCAGCGAAGTGCCCTTGGTTGTGACATGAAAGAGATCACTGGCTCTGTTTCCCTTGTAAGATACGTCAGCAAGAAATCAACCGCTTAATTTGATTTGTTCTCCGGAATAGTTACACAACTTGGCAGTCGGCGGTCGCAACGAGTAGATGTTGGCTAGATATTTGTGGTAGTGCTCTTCACTGAGCAAAGAAACCGTAGCGCCCGTGTCGACGATCAACGACAATCTTATCTTCCCGATAGAAATGTTGGCTCGAATATCTTTCTCCGAAGCATTACGGTCACCGATTTGAAGTACCGTGACGGCGTTGGCCTTCTCGGGCTTTCGAACGGCATATTTCTTTTTCTTCGATTTGCACATGCTTGAAAAGTGACCAATTTTTCCACAAGAGTGGCAACGCTTGTTCCTCGCCGGACATGGAGTCGAGTTAGCCATATGCGATGACGAGCCGCAACTGTAGCAGGTTCCTTGTTCAGAGTCTGACCTTTTTCGCGCATCTTGAACACAGTGCTATGCGCGAATTCCCCGAGCACTTGTTGCGTTTGCTCAATTTGCTTCCCGATGTCAACAGCACGCTGCAGTGTAAGCGAAGACCCTTCATAAAGCATGCGGTCACGGGTTGTTCGTGACGAAGTGCCTTCCAGTAATTGGTCTCGAATCATGCTATCGGTAGCACTGCCAAAATTGCAAGTAGACGTAAGGTCCCGAAGACTGGAAATGCTTGAAAGGTCTCACCAGGCAGTTGTCTTTGGCGAAACCGGCGCCGCTCCACCAAATCATTCGTAGCGCTCGCGAAATGCGTATCCAGTGCAGCAAGCGCGTCCTTGAACTGGTCCACCTTGTCCTCGGCCTTGGCGTCCATGGTCACGTCTGCTCCTTGTGCAAGGATGCTGTAGAACATTCGTTGGCCTTCAACCCCGAGCGAGTTTAGCAGAATTGCCTTGCAACGCTTCGGCTTCAGCTCATCGCAGCCAACGGCCTCCAGGAAATTCAGGAATACGCGTTTCCACTGCTGCCAAGGCACAGCCGGGTCACCGGGTGCAGGCAAGAAAGGGGGCGGTGCTGGGAAACACCCGAGCGGCGTGGCTCCGATACTGACCCTCGTCGCCAATATGTGGTGTCTGGCTCAGACCAGACGCATGACACTGGACCACGCAAGCGCAGTATGCACCTTCCTTTATTTGTCACAGTAAAGCCACTTATATAGGAAATCATATTGAATGACGATGACGATATTGTCACGTGGTAGTGACGGTGAAGAAAGAAGCAGTACGGTGGAATACAAAACTAGCTTTTATTGGGCGAACCTGTGCCCACAAAACAGGCTACACTTATAGCACAACGATAGCGGCGAACACGGTCGGCGATCGTCGGAAATCTGATCAGCGGGTCAAGCGCGTCCGCTTTTATACAGCAGTCGGCGAATGTTCCAGACTAATCGTTCGGACCCGCGTGCCTTCCACAAAGTTCTACACCATTCGCGTCACGCGATGAAATCAGGTAACACAAGGTTCGGCGACAACAGACAGCCGGGTAGAAGCATCGATAACTTTCCAGAAACGTCGGATACATGCAGGCGCGTCCCTCGCTGTGTGATTACATTTGTTAAGCGGCGAAACGTGGTCGCCCGACAAAGATAAGTACACGTGTCAATACCCCCCTCTTAAGAAGCATCGACCCGATGCTGCAAACAAACGAAGGTAATAAACAAAAGCACCCGTAGCAAAGAAAAGAACAAAAATGGCGAAGTTTGTCAGCGTCCGTAAAAGGGTTTAAGGCGCACCACGTGGACCACTTCAGATCGTGCGCGGCGCCGCTGTGAATGCGAAATGCCGTCTGGCACGACCTCATAGTCCAGTGCGCCAATACGTCGGATGATCTTGTACGGTCCAAAATAGCGACGCAAAAGCTTCTCGCTCAGTCCTCGTCGGCGTATAGGGGTCCAAACCCAAACGCGGTCACCGGGCTGGTACTCGACGAAGCGTCGTCGGAGGTTGTAGTGTCGGCTGTCGGTCCTCTGCTGGCTCTTGATTCGCAGGCGGGCGAGCTGTCGGGCTTCTTCGGCGCGCTGGAGATAGCTAGGGACGTCAACATTCTCTTCGTCAGTTACGTGCGGCAGCATGGTGTCAAGCGTCGTCGTCGGGTTCCTGCCGTAAACCAGCTTAAACGGCGTGATCTGTGTTGTTTCTTGCACCGCCGTGTTGTACGCAAAGGTTACGTACGGCAGGACCGCGTCCCACGTCTTGTGTTCGACGTCGACGTACATTGCTAGCATGTCGGCGAGGGTCTTGTTCAGGCGCTCCGTGAGACCATTCGTCTGCGGATGGTAGGCAGTTGTCCTCCTGTGGCTTGTCTGGCTGTACTGCAGAATGGCTTGGGTGAGCTCTGCTGTAAAAGCCGTTCCTCTGTCGGTGATGAGGACTTCTGGGGCACCATGTCGCAGCAGGATGTTCTCCACGAAAAATTTCGCCACTTCGGCTGCGCTGCCTTTTGGTAGAGCTTTAGTTTCAGCAAAACGGGTGAGATAGTCCGTCGCCACGACGATCCACTTATTCCCGGATGTTGATATCGGAAACGGCCCTAACAAATCCATCCCAATCTGCTGGAATGGTCGGCGAGGATGTTCGATCGGCTGTAGTAATCCTGCTGGCCTTGTCGGTGGTGTCTTGCGTCGTTGACAGTCTCGGCATGTCTTGACGTAACGGGCGACGTCGACGGTCAGACGCGGCCAGTAATACCTTTCCTGTATTCTCGACAGCGTCCGGGAGAATCCGAGGTGCCCAGCGGTTGGATCGTCGTGTAGGGCGTGCAGTATTTCTGGACGCAGCGCTGACGGTACAACAAGAAGGTAGCTGGCGCGGACTGGTGAGAAGTTCTTCTTTACGAGCAGGTTGTTTTGTAGCGTGAACGAAGACAACCCGCGCTTAAATGCCCTAGGGACAACGTCGGTGTGCCCTTCCAAATACTCGGCGAGGCCTTTTAGCTCCGGGTCGGCTCGTTGCTGTTTAGTGAAGTCTTCCGCGCTTATTATCTCAAGGAAGGCGTCGTCGTCCTCGTCGTATTGCGGCGGGGGATCGATGGGGGCGCGTGATAAGCAGTCGGCGTCGGAGTGTTTTCTTCCGGACTTGTATATTACCGTGACGTCATATTCTTGTAGTCTGAGGCTCCACCGCGCCAGCCGTCCTGAAGGGTCCTTTAAGTTAGCTAGCCAACACAGTGCGTGATAGTCACTGACGACTTTGAATGGCCTGCCATAGAGGTAAGGGCGGAATTTAGCTGTAGCCCAAATGATGACGAGGCATTCCTTTTCAGTCGTAGAAGTTTCTTTCCGCTTTTGGCAGCGACCGGCTAGCATACGATATCACCCTTTCAAGTCCTTCTTTCCTCTGGACTAGGACGGCACCGAGGCCTAGGCTACTGGCGTCAGTGTGGATTTCGGTATCGGCGTCCTCGTCGAAGTGTGCAAGTACCGGCGGCGACTGCATGCGTCGTTTGAGTTCTTGAAATGCCTTGGCCTGAGGCGTTTCCCACTTGAACGCGACATCACATTTGGTTAGATGTGTTGGCGGCTCCGCGATGCGTGAAAAGTCCTTGAGAAAGCGCCTATAGTAGGCACACATGCCAAGGAATCTGCGCACTGCCTTCTTGTCGGTTGGCTGCGGGAACTTTGCGATGGCAGCTGTCTTCTGTGGGTCGGGGCGTACTCCTGATTTGCTGATCACGTGGCCTAGGAACAAAAGCTCATCGTAAGCGAAACGGCACTTTTCCGGCTTCAGAGTGAGCCCTGATGACTTGATGGCTTCTAACACTGTCGCAAGCCGCCTAAGGTGATCGTCGAAATTTCCGGCGAAGACAACGACGTCATCCAGGTAAACAAGGCACGTCTGCCACTTCAGTCCGGCTAACACCGTGTCCATGACGCGCTGAAACGTTGCAGGCGCCGAGCACAGTCCGAATGGCATGACCTTGAACTCGTAGAGGCCGTCTGGCGTGATGAAGGCAGTCTTTTCGCGATCTCTCTCGTCGACTTCTATTTGCCAGTAGCCAGATTTGAGGTCCATCGACGAGAAGTATTTAGCGTTGCAGAGCCGATCCAATGCGTCATCTATGCGTGGAAGGGGGTACACATCCTTCTTCGTGATCTTGTTCAGTCGACGATAATCGACGCAGAAACGTAGGGTTCCGTCCTTTTTCTTTACCAGGACAACAGGAGAGGCCCACGGGCTTTTCGACGGCTGGATGATGTCGTCGCGCATTCCACCGTACTTGTTTGTATTCCACCGTACTGCTTCTTTCTTCACCGTCACTACCACGTGACATCTGGTGGAGGTGCTTTTTGTTCATGTACGGGACGCCCCCGACAAGCCGTGATCCCAGCCCAGACCGCAAACAGAACACCAACGTAGTCCCGGACCACCGAGCAAGCCGCCGTCTTCAACAGCTGCCCCCGGAGCACGGACTTCTACCTGAAAAGACCAAGAAGATTGTGGCCAAGGCAACCCCAATGGCAGCCCCAGCGTCCCCCATCGTGCTGCAGCAGCCCAGGGAACCACCGACGTTCCGCGGTTCCACATTTGAGGACCCGGAAACCTGGCTGGAAACGTATGAGAGGGTCGCTACGTTTAACAACTGGGCAAGCGACGACAAGCTACGACATGTCTATTTAGCATTGGAGGACGCCGCCAAGACGTGGTTCGAGAATCGAGAAGCCACCTTGACGACGTGGGACCTCTTCCGAAGCGGCTTCCTGCAAACATTTCAAAGCGTCGTGCGAAAAGAGCGAGCCCAAGCTCTACTGGAGACACGAGCGCAGTTGCCGAATGAGACGATCGCGATCTTCACTGAGGAAATGAGCCGTCTGTTCCGCCAGGCCGACCCCGAAATGTCCGAGGAGAAGAAAGTACGTCTACTGATGCGTGGTGTAAAAGAGGAACTTTTCGCCGGTATGGTAAGAAGCCCACCGAAGACCGTCGACGAGTTTCTTCGTGAGGCGACGAGCATCGAGAAGACACTGGAATTGCGGAACCGGCAATTCGACCGACGCACCAAGCCAACAAGCTACTCCGGAATTCAATCACTGGCCACGGACGATCTATGCGAGACCATCAGGGCCATTGTGCGCGAAGAACTGCGCAAGGTCTTGCCATCGTCGCAGCCTCAAGTGGCCTCGATCGCCGACATCGTGAAAGAAGAGGTGCACCGATCGCTAGGAGTTCCTGAACTGCAACCACAATTACCGCAGCCACAGCCAGAAGCGATGACATACGCCGCCGTCGCACGCCGTCCAGGTCCCCCTCCATGACCACGCCAGGGCCCTGCAACGACGCAATTCCGTCGTCCACCGCCGCCGCCGCCAGCACACTCACCCGTCGCCCAGCGCACCTACGCGAGTAAGACGGACATTTGGCGCGCCCCCGACCACCGCCCGCTCTGCTACCACTGCGGCGAAGCCGGCCATGTGTACCGCAGATGTCCATACCGCGACCTGGGATTGCGAGGCTTCGCCGTCAACGCACAACGCTCGAGGGAAGGTGAACGACCTCGTGACATCGCCGACTACCTCGCCGCTGCTCAGTGGAGCACTCGACGACCATCGCGTTCGCCATCACCAGGCCGCTACCTGTCGCCGCAGCGCCGACCATACACTGGCCCAGCCCGGGGCCGGTCAGCGAGCCCATATCCGGAAAACTAAAAGCAGCAACCGATGGAGGTGCGGTTGCTGTTCGTCGAACTGACGAAGATCCTCCGCCGCCGACGAAGACGACGAAGAAACGATCTCGACGACATAACAACGACACGCCGCCGTCCCGACGAAGTCAGGAAGGCAAGACTACACCGACGAACGACGACTTGACGACGCGACGTTCCAACTTCAGTTCAACACGACGCAGCCGTGATCCGACGCCACGACCTAACTGCAACGCCAGACAAAGAACCACCGACCTCGACGTGCTTCTCGACGGCCACGCAATCACTGCCTTAGTCGACACAGGGGCCGATTACTCCGTAATGAGTGGACACATCGCCGCCCAGTTGAAGAAGGTTAAGACTGCATGGGAGGGCCCCCAAATTCGGACCTCTGGAGGACACCTCATTACGCCGACTGGATTCTGCACCGCAAGAATTACCATTCATGACCGGACTTACCCTGCCACCTTCGTTATCCTCCAACAGTGTTCACGAGACGTCATTCTGGGCATGGACTTCCTGAATCAACATGGCGCAGTCATCGACCTGAAGTCGAAATCGATAACGCTGTCACAAGATCAAGCGATACTGCCGGAGAGCTGTCGTAGTCACCACGCCTTGAGTGTGCTCGAAGATCAAGTGAGCATCCCGCCGCGTTCCAGCATTATTATTTCCGTCGGCACTGAAACACCCGCTGACGTAGAAGGCGTCATCGAGGGCGACCAACATCTACTGCTCGACTGTAAAATTTGCGTCGCAAGAGGGATCGCTCGACTCCACGGAGGGCAAGTGGAAGTTATGCTAACCAACTTCAGCCAAGAGTTCAAGCACATCAACAAGGGCACGACAATCGCATACATCGAGGAAATTGTGGAAACCAGCAATGCCTTTGTCCTCTCGGATTCAGCCGCATCTACCCCGATGAGCATTATCCCCGAACCAGACTTCGACGTGAATCCAAGTCTTCCTATGAGTAAGCAGCAACAGATCAGAAGTCTTCTCAGACGATACAAAGTTCTACACCATTCGCGTCACGCGATGAAATCAGGTAACACAAGGTTTGGCGACAACAGACAGCCGGGTAGAAGCATCGATAACTTTCGAGAAATGTCGGATACATGCAGGCGCGTCCCTCGCTGTGTGATTACATTTGTTAAGCGGCGAAACGTGGTCGCCCGATAAAGATAAGTACACGTGTCAATATGTACACTGAAAGAAACGAAACTGAAACAATAAAGAAGGATACGACACTGATAGACCAGTAAGACTCCGTGCGATGCAATGCTAGTCTGGGCCGTAACCACTTAGTTGTAGAACAGTGAGACTCGGTTGGTCGTATGTAGTGACAGTTGTCCTAGGCTGTAACTTAAGAAAAAGTAGAAGAGTAAGGCGCTGTTTACTTGTGTGTTTTGCATCAGCGTTCTTTTGCTAACTCTGTATTTGACTGTGTAAATATTTCCGTTGCAATATATCTTCAAGTTTTGTTACCTCCAACCTGCCTCCTGCTTCATCAACGCCGATAACCACCTTGAAGAGACTTTGGTCGACTTCAAGGAGAAAAGAACAAAACTTAACTGCGATCATGAGAGCAATAAGCCAACGTACGTGCGTCTAATGTACGTGTGCCTATTAATCAGGGCATTCTTAGATCAACGGCCTGCAGTTCGAACACATATCGGTTTGGAGCTGCCACGTAAGCATACGACGGAGAGACGGAGCGAACACGGGCTAGCTGCAAAGCCTTCGCTAACTGCAGAAAAAGGAGATGTATACATACGCGATATATGTGAAAAGGAATGCCACCAGAGAAAGGCGAACTCAATGTGTACCGCAATGTGTGAATGAGCGTCTACAACTTGCGTGGAACACGATGCAGATAACACGCACGCATGAGAGCACGGCGTCCTGATCACCACTATTCACCGCCGCGATGAAGCCATCAGCAGGGGACACACACACAAAAGCTTCAAACGGTTCAGCACCTAAAAAGATAACGCTAGAAGTAAGCGAATCCTAAGATGGCCGTAGACAGTTGACTGCGCAAGGTAAATTTAAGTCCTCAAGCGCCCGCGTTGGAATCCGTGAAGTCCCCGCAAAGATGGCGGGGAGCGCCCATCGCCTCTTTTAGTCGTCTGCTAGCCAGAGAACTTCCAGAGAGCAGCCAGACCAAAATCGTCCTGGTAGGTTCTGGCAGCCCGCGGCCCGGGGTAGCCTGAACCACCCAGCCTACAGTGAAATAGAATACATATATTCTAGTGCACTATAATCAAGCCCGAGCAAAACGAACGCCCGGCGGAAGTGCATAACGCGGTGGGTGGAGCAACCCGAGAAAAACGAATACGCTCTGGCATCCTCCTCCATGCTCTGGCAGCTCGCGGGTAGCCAGAAGTGGAAAATCGAAGAAGCCCAGTGTTGCGATCCCCCCCCCCCCTTTTTTTTTGTTCTTGCCTGGCTGCTTCGCGCCGGGGGGAACAGACGGCTGGCGGAGGAGAGGCTGGAGGCGGGGCGTCTTACCGCGCATGCGTCGCGGCGCTGCTGATCGGCGCATGCGTGCTGGTGCTGCCGTCCGGAGCATCGTTCGCCGCCGCATGGATGCTCTCATCGGCATCGGTGCGAGCGAGATGGGGTGCCGGGCGCTCGTCCGGCGCGCGCGTAAGGCGCCAATACACTCCGACGTAACGCGCGCGCGCGCGCGCGCTCGTCATGGCGACGTTACGTTGGCGAAAACACGACCCCCTACAGTCCGGCGGCATCTGGCGCCGACGCGACCGGCGGCATTCGGCGCGCTCGGACGTCGTCCGGCGCCGAATGCAACCGACTGCATTTCGCGCCGACCGCGCCGAGCAAGTTAGCGCCTAGCGCCCTCTCTCGTCGAGGTAGAGACTCACTACTCGGCAGGCTGAGCCAGAACGAGATGGCCCCTTCGCAAGAAAGCGTGCCCGACCTGTGCGACTCCAGAATCGAAAGGTTTCTGGACGTCGTCCAGCAACACCCGTGTGTCTACGACACCAAAAGAATGAACTGCTGGGATGCGGAGCGGGAAAACAACGCGCGGGAGCAGATACGCATGTACTCTGGCCTGTCAACAGGAGCGTCAATGCTACGCACGTGTATGTATACGTCTCCTGATATGCTATTCATTCAGCGCCTGTTTGTTTGTCTTGTTTTCCCTGTTTCAGTCGAAGAGTGCCTGAAACTATGGAAGCGGTGAGGGACCGCTATGCTCGTGAACTGAAAGCTGTTGAAGCGACGAAAAGGAGTGGCAGCGGCTACGTGTCTGTGTTATGTATAGAGACCTGTTCCTCTTGCGACGCAGACCACGAGACACACGGTCCGATTCGGTGTCCGATCCGGCGTCCGACGCACCGGAACGGCAGCCGGAATCGAGGTGTTTTGCCGTGCCGAAGCGCCGGAGATCGGACGTCCGGCGTGCGGAAAACCGGGCAGGCGGGATTTTCGTCGTCCAACGCGTCTGACAACCGCACCGTCGTTTGGCCGCAGCCAATCACAGCGTGGCTGGCATGTGACGTTTTCTGACGTTCCCTCCACGGGGGCGGCGCTGGCTGGCCGGTTTCTCGCGGTATTTTTTTTTCCTTGCCTGCTGCAGTTTGTTTCCGACACGAAATAGTTACCAGTTCAGTAAAATTATTTCGAACGTGTGCCTGTTATGCAAAGCAGCGCCTAATACACTAGCACCAAGCTACTGGCGAGATCGGGAGCCGTGACGCGAGGGCATTTCACGGGCAGACAGCACACACCGACCGTCTGAGCGAGGCTGCTCGCTTCGCTTGCACGTTTGGCCTTCGCAATGACTGCGTCTAGTAAACCATTGTATTTAATTACGGGTGACCTAAATGTAAAGTTGTAATTGTTTTGGCAAAAATAAGCGCTCTTTGACGAGCTCGCGTTGGATCGCCAGCGCCGTCGGCCGCAGCGTCCGCCTAGCTAGGCCTACCGGCCCTATCACTGGTTGTTGGCGGAGCCGTCAGTAGACAACGCGCCGTCCTGAAGTGTTCCATCACTCGCAGGGGCATAATTTTATTGACTGTATTCGTGTAAAGCGAAGCAGTGTTGTGCAGAGTTGTTTGTATTGTGTTTCTCGATGTGGATATGAAGTGAAGCTGGCGGGCTGTATCTGGGCGGAGCTTACGCGCCGCTCAATCTTTCGGATGCACGCACCGTGTGCCCCGAATCGTAGTATGCCGCATGCCGGAGCATGTGGCGCCGCACGTCGGATTGGACGCGGAATCGTACCGTGTGTCTCCTGCTTAATTTCGTCTTGCGGAATGTGTCTGCATGCGTGCCATCGTCGAGCAACAAACAGTCCGGTCCGCGGTCGCTACCGACAGAGAAAGCGCGCGAAAGATTTGTTTGGATGTTCCACGACAGGCGGCACGGAGCGGCGCGGTGTTCTGCGCATGCGCTACCCCAGCTGCGGCAGGCGCGCGGCGTTGTACTGTAGGGGGACGGATTTACGCCTGACGCGGCGTAGCCGACCTGGCGTGACGTAGCGCAACCACCGCGCGCGCGCGCGCCGGGTCACGTCGAAGTGTATTGGCGCCTGTAGTCTCGGCCACCTCGGTCAAAACGTTTGGCTCGGCCTCCACGGAGTTGCTGGCGCTCTCTCCTCGAGGGCTGGGCGACGGGGAACGGCTTCGCGCTGAATCCGTGGCCAGGGTCAGCTGACTGTCCTCGCTGCTGCTGTCGCCGGCCGACGACTATAGACCTCAGACTCTGCCCAGGCGGCGCTGCGGAAAAACCCGTCACCAGCGCCCCCATCGCAGCCTTGGCATGGAGTGCAAGGAGAGCTGTCCGCAAGCGAAGGTGCATAGGCCACAATGGACCCTTCTCTTTCGTTTGTGTTGAGGTACAGTTTCCTAAAAATCAAGGACCTGGAAAGCTTCTTCCGCCCATCCACGCTACGGAAAGGAAGCACAGGAGGACTAAGTACGTGTATAATATAAAATAAAGTCTCAAGTGTTATTTCGGCGTGCTGCAACTCGCAAGTACAGAGAGCATAAGGTTTGTCTATAGGCATATCAGCATAAAAATCTAAGCATTTCAAATTGGTTCACATTGAATATGTCCTGAACAGAAGACTTAAGTATCTCCTATATCTTTATGTATTTTATCGCAATGTTTTGTCTCGCAATTATTTACAGAGAGTAAATCCTTTCATAGCCTTTCCAAGGCAGCAAACAGTGTGCAATCATGACGAAAGTAAGCTTCTTACAGTGCCTACGCGCTGCATCTTTCTTTCTCGCAGGAGCTACAGCATCGCTCACTACCTTAATTTGAACTTTTCGCAGACCCTTCGAGCAACAAGCGCGCACAAATAAATGTAAATAAACGCGAAATATTTTTCTTTACACACGTGCATTAGTTCGCAATTACACATCCAGTGCTGCTACAGCAACTTTATTGCTCACATTTGAAAAACGCAGTCGAACAGGCTCGGCACATTGCGAAGCGTGCTTGTTGTATCGGCGCAGAACATACAAAATAGCGAAAGTAAAAATGAGCTCGCGATACAACGATGCTCTAGAACAGGATTTTGAATTCATAAACGAACCAAAATGTTTGGTTAAGCTGACCTGCCAAATCTCTCCATTCCACTTGTTGAGATATCGATAGCACATAAGCAGGATGGTTCGCAACGTTGTTTTTTCTGTTACCAGCGAAGTTGCGGCTGCAGATTCTTGAGTTTTCGCTTGGTTACCACGGTCCTCCGTCAGGGCTACGCAACACAATTACAGAAGAACAAAATTGTCGCACTTTCTCATGTGAGCCGCTTTGTTGTGGGGAATGCAAGTAATCCGATTACCCAACAGGTTGAACGGCCCGTATCCAGCGCTCTCGCCTTTCCCCTCATACGATGGCGATGGAAATCGGCAAAACTGAACGTCGTTATTCCGTTCTTCACGTTCATGGCACTTTACAACACAACAGTAGCGTTGATTGCGGCGTTTCTTCGTAGCGCGCGGAGCTATCCCGGTTGCCGTCGTTTCCGCCATCAGTCTGAAGAGTGAGCCAGCAAGCGCGGCCCGTCCGACTATCGTAGAAATCCATAGCTCTCTGTCTGAGTGTTAAATGCGCAAAACACTCGCAATATGGACCAAAATCTAGTTAAATCGTTGTTTCGCAGTCGCTAGCTGCATAGGCGACTCAGCAAGAGAGTCGGGCTTCGTACTACTCAATTACTGCCTCTTCGCACCGGCAGGTGGCGCTACACGTCTCGCAAAACTCCAGAGTCTGACGTCCATGAGCAGGAAAGCGGGCAGCTGCTGGAGCGGTGCGAGCTGGCGGTCTCGTCGTCGCTCTCGGTGCCGGTGGCGTCTCCGCTGGCGTCCGCGTTGTCTGGGGCAGCGCGGCCGCGTCGTCGACGCTGTGTTGCCGGTGGTGCAGTGTCCCTGTAGGTGCCCGACCGCAGAAAGCTCGGCGATGGGATAGCCTCGGCAGACTGTCCCTCGCTGGCGGCAGTGGCGCAAAACTGGCGTCTCCCATCTGCGGGCAGGAGCTTGAGCGCCGGCGAGTGCGCTGAGGTGGGGCCGCGTGGCAGCGGCACTGGGTCATCGGACATCGTCAGTGCCGTGGAAGAAAGCCCTGGACGATGGGGCCTCCGACTGTGTCTGCTTCCTTGGGAGCCCTAAAAAGGGCTACGCTCGAGAGCGCCGTCGTGGGAGCAGATCACGTGCGGCATGGCGGTTCGCTGATGTCCAGGAGAGCTCGATCGCAAACGTCCGAACAAGTCCGAGGCGCATAGGGAACCCCGATACCATTGCGGTTGCATGCCTCTCCTTTAGGAGACGTGGATTTAGGCGCCACGGTCTCTTCGATCCCTTCCGAGACTGTTAGAATCAGCAAACCGCAGAATTAGGAAGCTGTGGTCGCTAAGAGCAGGGGGTACCAACCAAGAAGAATACGTACTGGAAGCTAGTGACGACGAGACGTAAAAACGATCGATGCGGCTCTGCATGTCCCTTCCTGTGCAAGTCATTCTTGACTGTCCAGGGCGAAACACGCGCCAAGCATCGACCAGTCCCAGCCCATCGATGAGCTCTCGCAGTACAGCATTTCCACCCATATCTTTGACTTTTAGAGTCGCTCTACGGGAGATATGACCAACCTGTTCTAACACACAGTTGAGGACGCCTACAATAATAAGCCGAGAGGGACCTACCAAGTAAGGGTCTAATGCGGCGAAAAACTCTCTGTGATCTTCTGACTTGTTTGGAGCATAAACATTAACAATTCGAATGCCACAATCAAGATACACCGACAAGTGCGGCCTCTCTGCATTCCTGGCATGAAGAAGAACAAGACCGTCGAAATTCGGCACCAAAATGATGGCCGTACCTCGGCTGCCCGCCTCGCCGTAACTCCAAAAAGACCTGGTGCGAGAACTCCTGCCAAAGTGGCTGATCTGGCCAGTAAAGAATACTGGCACGTGCCATTTTGCCGTACTGAGCATGGGCGGCAAATGTTACGTCATGCACTTGCAGTTCTGTTGAACAGACTAATTTTCGAAGACATTCATGTGGAAATGTGCAGCACACGTAACATACGAGAGTTTTTCATAGCATGTCAGTACTCTTTTTCCACTGCTGTTAGTATTTTTATGTATTTATAATTACTGTCGAGCTGTTCGTATTATATTACATTGTATAACAGTAAAGGTCGACGTGCAATGATAAACACTTAAAATGCCTTGTTAATGTATATTGTAGCCCTTTTTGTATGCTTTGTATATTGGGGGCTCGGGCGCTTCTCAAGTGAATTGATTTTCACTTTTTGCCCGAGCATTGCCGCATTGTGATGATGCAAATAAATTTCAACTTCAACCTACGGACATGAGTTTCACGGAGTACGAGAATATCTGCCTTTTTGGATTTAGCAAAGTCGACAACCTCTAACTGTTTGGAAGCTCGGGACAAACCTCTACAATTGAAATAAGCTATAGTAAAGGAAGGAGCCATATTGGGGGGGAGAGAAAACTTAGCGGAAAGCTAATTAAAGCAAAGGAAACAAGAAAAAGCTAGAGGAAGAAAGAATAGGCTAGTATTGAGTAATACTAGCCGAATATGATATATTAAAAATCTAGAACTACTTATGAGGGAGTCTCCGAAATTGGAGACTCCTCATCAGTAGAATCATAGGTAGTATTTGCCTGGCAGTACGGAGCAGTCGCCTCGAACCCCTTTACAGTGCACGCAAGGAGTGGCAGCCTCCGTGTCCGAAGGGATGTCAGTATCCGAGTCGGAATATGAAAGATCCACGGCCGTGCGCTTGGATTCAGCAGCGCCAGGCTCCGAGCCACGGGACCCACCGTCGTCCAAGCCCTACGCCAGTAACCGCCAGTAAGCTCAAAACATGCACAAAAATCTTAAGCTTTCGTCGCCGCCACGGAGCCCTGAAAAGCACTGCCATTCGTCACAAAAAGCCACGCCGAATATCACGCTGCCCTCCTAGGTCCAGCGTCCATAGCGGACTGGTACGATTTTTCTCGCGGTTCGTGCACCTCCCAAGCATGATGCGCATAAGCGCCCGGCCGTTACACTTTTCCTTCTAGCCACCATCATACCGTCACGAGTATAGTGTACTAGGTCAGGGGTAGTCAGCCGTCGGCAGAGTGTACTATGGATACCGTTGAGTGTGACGAGCGGCTAGGGCGGCGCATGCTTTGCAGTGAGGCGCGCGACGACGAAAAATTCTGTGGCGGCGCTGCGACTAAAGTGTATTGGGCCGCATCAACGTCGCGCCGTGGGAAACTGCTGGCGATACTTCTCGGAAGGGTCACTCGTACCACTTCGCTCGTTGGTATAAGCATTCAGGCCACTTAAACACTGTTTATAATTGCATATGACGTGTATTTATGCCCTAAGAATAGATGCCTTTATTCTTTTGAATTCCACTCGGTGATTGCGCGTGCATTGCGGCCGCCAGTGTCGGCTTTTATTCTGCTGTTTGCTTTGGAGAACAACATTTTTTCTTGATCTTCGAGCAGCAGGTATCTCCCCCTCTCGTGCGTGTTCTTCCATACATAGCTTTCCGTCAGTAGGTCTTGGGAAACGCAGACGGAAAGACATATTCCTGCTTGCTGCTGCAAACAACATATCTGCCCCATTCGGCGCCCTGTGCTCAGACTTATGGGAAGTATTCTTATGGACAAAGAAAATAAACTGCAGTGCAACATTCCATTAATGTTTCCGTCTTTCTCGCCTAACAGAATGCGCAATAATTGCGTACGGATTCTTTTATTGCGGTCGGAGCTCGGTCGCCGAAAACAGGTTTAGGTAGCCATTATATGTGCTAATCCTTGGCAATTAAGCCGGGTGAAATTTTTTGTTCACTGCGTGCTTAAGAACAACAACGAAAAAAAAAAGGCGGCGCGGTAGCCTAATTAGTGGCTGCATTGTGGATATGGCGTGGCGCTGCTAAACTCGAGCCCACGGGTTTTAACCAAGTCGCGAAATTCGATGGGAACGAAATGGAAAAACACTCGTGTACTTCTCTTTAGGTGCACGTTAAAGAACCCCAGCTGGTGAGAACTGAACAGGGTGCTTATAATGATATTGCCAGACGTAAAACGCCAGAATTTGTTTAATTAAAGAAACAAAAAAGGAGGTGGCTGCTTCGTTCGGCTTTTTTCAGGGCCGTAAACAAAAAACAATTTCTCGAGTTTGATTTCCGAGAAAAACATGTTGCGCTTATCGAACATTTCACACCTAAATTTAATGCCGTTCCGAACTGCACGTCCGCTCAACTAAGCAGCTTCTGTGTTTTAGACGGCTGCTTCCAGTTATCCGGTGCACTGTCATAAGAACAATAATAAAGCAATTAGAGGAACCGATGGCTCACATGCACGTAGAGATATTTATAGATCTGCTGTGTTTGTTGAAAAGGTAAGTGTGGTACCATGCACATTGGGCGCCCAGTTTTCATGGGTAGCAGACATGGTGACACAGTGAAAAAAAAATTGGCAGAGGCTTAGCTTGGCTAAGCCTAGTGGATTGCGAAAGCAATCTTCTGTTCAGGTCGTAGAGTTCCATACTGCTCATCGAACGTGTAGATGCAAGAGCGTAGGTTAGGGCGTGTTGGTTCATAACTGAGGTTTTTTAGCGCACGAAAAGGGACGCAGGACAGTGGCAAGACGCGGACATAGCGCTGTGTCCGCGTCTTGCCACTTCCCTGCGTCCCTTTTCGTGCGCTAAGAAACTTCAGTGTAGATGCAGTCTCGTCGCCATTTGAAGCATCCATAAGGCTTGCTGTCGAACGATCAGGTGTCGCCAAAGTCGCGTCAGCATTGAGAGCATGCATGATACTTGTAGATGCACCCAGATCAAGAGATGTTGAACGCATTCGCCTGGCGGCATAATATGCACGCCGTTTAGCTAAACGTTGTTGCCGCTCTTCATCCGTTTCTTCCGCACGCCGCCGCTTCTTAGCTGCACCGCATCGTTGCAGCTTCACCTTATACACATAATCCGACATACCGTGGAGGATTCGCTGGGACGATCGCGACGAGCCGAGTTGGGGGGCCGCTTTTCCACAGCTGGCATGACGATGGATGGATGGATGGAAGGAAGGTAGGAACGTCCCCTTTGAAACGGGGCGATGGCAGTTGCCACCAGGCTGATTTTTATTTTGCCTTTTATTTTTATCTGTGTTGTGTGTTATTGAATTTCTCGATTTTCTTTAAATATACCTTCCTACCCTTTTAACCTTATGTCACCTCTCTGCTTTTGTCCCACCAATCCTCCAATCGCCTTTTGCTAATTTCCACCGCATATTTATTTACATGACTATTATTATCTCTGAACCCTAGGGCCTCAGGAAGGGTGACTGTGGCCGTATCGACATCGGGCTTGATACCATCACATTTTAGTATGAGGTGTTCCATTGTTTCTACATATTTACCACACACAGTACATGTGTCTTCTTCTTCGTTAAATTTCTTTTTATAGCTCCGCGTTCTAAGACATCCTGATCTAGCTTCAAAGAGTAGGGCACTGCCTCTTGAGTTATCATAAAACGCTTCCTTCCTGATCTGCTGTTTCCAGTATCGATATAGTTCCACACTATGCTTCTTTTCCATTGAATTTATCCAATTTTTACCTTCCGCGTTTTTAACCTGTCGTTTAATGCTCTGTCTTTCTTCGTCCTCGTGTCTGGCATACTTACTGGTTAGCTTCCTAGTTCTTTTCCGCCATTGTGAGTCAACGCTCTTTCTGTATAGGTATTTAAACACCTTAGCTGCCCACCTGTTATCGTCCAATTTCCTCAGATGTTTTTCGTATAGGATTTTACTCTGAGCTTGCCGTGCTTCGAACGATGCCCAGCCCATGTCCCCCTGTACTGCTTCGTTTGTGGTTTTCCCGTGGGCACCTAGTGCTAATCTTCCCACAGCTCTCTGATTTACTTCTAGTCTCGACTGAACCTCTGCCCCTTACCGAATTCCCGAAAGTAAGCCCCGGCACCATTACTCCCTTCCAAATACCTCGCAGTACCTCATACCTGTTGTACCCCCACAATGGCCTATGTTTCATTATCCCGGCATCTCTTCGCCCTTTTGCTATGAGAGACTGTTCGTGCTTTTCCGTGTACATCTGCCCTTTGTTTATCCATATCCCGAGATATTTGTATTCGGCCACTCGGGGTATTTCGTGGCCTTGTATTGTAAGCTCCTGATCAGTGGTATCGTTGAAAAACATCCCACCGGACTTAGCTGCATTAAAACTGAAACCTAAACTGTCTCCTTCGTCTCCACAGTAATTAACCAGAGTTTGCAAATCTTCCTGGCTATCTGCTAACAGTACATTATAAGATATGAAGACGCCAAATAAAGAGACACACACGTCTTCATATATTATAATGAACAGCTACCAACTAGCCCAACAAGAAGTGCTTTTAAGATTATGCTAACAGTACAATATCGTCCGCATACATTAAACCCGGTAGTCGTTGCTCAACAACCTTTTCGCCTAATCTGTACGACAGATTATACCCTAGATTGCTTCGTTGTAACCTTCTTTCCACGCTTATCATATAAAGCATGCACAGCAGCGGTGATAGAGGACAACCTTGCCTTAATCCTTTGTGAACCTCGACAGTTGTCGTACTCTTTATTCCTTCCCATGTTATCTCAACATTATTTTCTCGATATAGTTCCTGTAGAAAATCAATTAGCTCATGACCGATACCTTCAGCTTTAATATGTTCCACAGGAGATCCCTGTTCACGTTGTCGTATGCACCACTTATGTCCAGGAAGGCTAAATACAGAAGTCTATTTTCCGCCTTAGCTATTTCTATGCACTGGGTAAGCACGAACAGGCTATCATCTAAGCGCCTACCACTTCTGAACCCATTCTCAAGTTCTCCGAGTATTCTATTACGTTCTACCCATGAGTGCATTTTTAATTTCACCGCCTGCATCGCCAGCCTATATATAATTGATGTTATCGTAATTGGTCGGAATGATTTTATGTTCTTATCACCCTTTCCTTCATAAATCATATTCATTTTACTCTGTTTCCAGCTGTGCGGAATTTGCTTATTTGTTATGACTGCCTCCAATGCTTTTATCAGTGTTTCCTTGCTTCTTGGGCCAAGTTCATTAATTAACTTGATTGGAATTTCGTCTATAGCCGCGGACGTGCATTTTGGAACATTTGCTTCCGCCTTTTTCCAGTTAAGATTGGTCAGTTCTAAGCTGTTTTCTATTATGCTATTCTGTGTTGCTCCCTCATTTGGGGCGATTACCCTATCGTCTTTCCTAAATGACTCTGCTATAACTGAACCAATGTAGTTCACAGCGTCATCTCCCTCTAAACAATTTCCTTCGGCATCGTGAATCTGTTCCTGTTTTCTGTGATTAGCTTTACAGAGCCAGCTTATATGGTTCCTGAATTTTCTTGACCCCCCTTTAGTTGCATCGCGAACTTCAGCCTGCCAGCGGTCAGAGGACTGCTTTATTTTAGCCTGGACGAGGACCTGCATTTGTTGTTTCTTTTGTCGATAATATTCCCATTTTTGGCCTATTTCCTCTGCAGATGACTGCGCCCTCTTTGCTTCTCTGTGTTCCCGAGATGCCCACCGTCGTTGTTCGATGGCCTCTCTAATTTCCTTATTCCACCAACTTCGTGGCTTCCTCTTTCCTCTCCAGCGGTTTACTCCTTTTACTTCTTTTATTTTTGTAATAATGAGTACTTCTAACTGATTATAATCCCACCTTTCCATGCGATGTTTCTCTATTCCTTCCTCTATGCCAGCCGCTATTTGCGCTATTTGTTCGTCATTTAATCTTGCGTACTCTTTTTGACTTCCCCGCATTTCTCTTTTGAGTAGGGCTCCCAACTGTAGACTAATACGCTTATGATCACTTCCGAGGCTGTACTTCCCCTCCTCGTCTATTTCCATTATTGCCAGCCTGCTATACAACCCCTGCGACATTAAGCAGTAGTCAATGGTCGTTTGTCTATTACGGGACTCCCACGTGATTTGTCCCTCACACTTAGTTTTTCTATTTACTATAACTAGGTTGTTTCACTCACAGAAGTCTAGCATCAACTTCCCATTACAATCTGTGTATCCATCCAGATCCTCGACGTGGCCATTCATGTCACCCAGCAGACAAATATCGGCACCTTCTCCAAACTGCTTTATATCGTCATCGAGACACTTCACTAGATCTTTGTTCTCTTGCCTGCATTTGTCCCCTGCCCCTAAATAAACTACTCCTAGCCATGCCTTTTTACCGACAATTGTACCTGACACCCAGACATGTTCTTTACAAGTTAACCTTATTCTTTGCCAATTTGTTCCTTGTATGAGCATACCTACTCCTCCGCCCTTCCTCTCCGTTGTTGTTCTATTGCTCCCTTCCCAGACGTAGCCTTCAATAAACGGTGGGTCTTCTAGATCCCTGAGATGTGTTTCGCATTGCGCGTATACACCTACTTCTTCGTCCTTTAACTGCTGTCCTATTTCTAACCACCTCGCTCTCTTTCTACCACCTTGCATGTTTATGTACCTGATCCTGGTGGTAAATTTCTTTGTAGTTTTCTTCCTGGACCTCCTAGTGGCCATTTTATTGGCGTGAGTCTCTATTGTTGCACTTTCTACACTGTTTCTACCTACCCCTACACCCTGAGGCGCAGTGGACCCTCTAAAAAAGCTACTGCCCGACCTGCCAGGCGCCAGCCGATCTCGGCTCCTAGCCTTCCATTAAAGTGGATGCCATCTCGTGTAAAGCCTCCGCCAAAGCCTGCTCTATGCACTTCTCTGTTTATGTCTGCCACTTCAAATCCTTTCTCCTGGCTTAGCTTTCTTATCTCATGATTAACAGCCACAACGTCCTTGGCAATTGCTCCGTTCCTTCCTTGCACGTCCGGCACTGTGCATACCACGATCTGGACTTTCTGTGCTATCGCCCTTAAATCGTCAACTCCCTCCGCTAATCTTTCCACTACTTTTGCGGCTTCACCATTCCGGACATCATTTAGCCCCGCCGCTACCCCTACCAAATTGCGCTCTGCAACATTCTCAGAAAGCTCGCTTTTTGTTTCTCTCAGTACTGCGTCCATTGTCCTGCCTGGGAACGTCCCGACTGCTACCCGCTTATCACCCTTTGCACGCTCCATTATAGCTCTTTTGCACCTCCTCATATTTGAATCACCACCGATAAGTACTAGGGCATTCTTTCCCTCCCTCCTAACTTCCAGGTTGTGCTTATCATTGACTATGAGCTCATTCCTTGGGGTTAGCTTGTTCCCCTCCTCTCCTCGCGCTCGCTGGCGCCCCTGTGGCTGCAGCGTCGCCTCACTCGGGGCGTGTTGCGCTGCTTCGCTATAACTAAGCCGATTCCACCGCGGCGAGCCGACTCCCGCTTGCTCTGCCACCCTTCCTCCCACTTCGCCTGTGGGGTCTACCCTGCTTTCTGTGCTTTTGCCACCGGCTTGGTGTCCCGACCTATCATTCCCCGCTGCCCGCGTCTCAAGCGCATCGAGTCGCCTATGCAGTTCTGCTCTCCTTTCCCTCTCTTCTCCAAGCTCGGCCACGGTTCTTACTAATTGCGCGGCCTAGGACCGCTTCCACCTTGACCAACTCGTCGACTTTCGCCTGCAAAGCTACCCGCTTCTCCCGCTCCTCCCTCAGGTCTGCTTTCAGCTCTTCGAACTTGGCTGTCCAATTTCCTTCCAGTTTTTGGACTGCTTCCCTGACCCCTTCGCACAGCCTGCACGTAAAGCTAGACCCCTCCGCGTCTGCTAAGCTCTGGAAACTGGTCTCGTCGAGGGAGCACCAGCGCAGGCACTCGTCGCACTGGACTTGCTCCGCGTCCCCCGCGGCCTTCCCTTTATTTGGTTTCATCGCTAGGCCTACGTCCTTAGGCTCCACGAGCAAGTCCGCCAAATCACTTCGAAGAGCTAGCTGAGATAGTTAAATAAGCCTATCAAATAGGTCCCGCCTAACACCTAGGCCTAACGAGGGAAACCGCCAGACCAAGACAAAGCCAGTACGTTTACCACACTTACCACGAATTCAAAATTTGCGCTCCTGCTCCATGCAAAAGAAAACACTTCAAAAACATCAGCTAATAAAAAGAAAAAAGAGTACTTAGCTACGAACGAAGTCGCTGAAGCCTCGACACAGGAGCGTCCGCGGCATCCACCCAACACCATCGGCCAAGGAAAGCCTATGACGTCACGTACAGCGAGCGCCCCTCGCGGCAGCGGCGCGCAGCTGCAGCATGGAGGATTCGCTGGGACTAAAGCCCCTCCATACAAGCTGCGGTGGCGCGTGGATGCAGGGGCTTTAGCTGGGACGATCGCGATGAGACAAGTTGGGGCCCCGCTTTTCCACAGCTGGTATGACGTCACACATAGGTCACGTTAAAGGTCAATGGTGGATTCTCCGGGACGACGGCCAAGAGCGGAAACGTCGAGCAGTATTGCTTTCGCAATAAAATAAAGAACAGTTTTCCTTGCCTGAATCAAGTAAGCAGATTTACAGGCTGCCCCAAAAGGGGGCGTTTATAATGCATGACAGTTGCGAACTTGTTCGGCAGAACCGATGAGCACCCGTGCGTTCTCTCAGGAACTGGTGGGCCTGTGGGCAATTAACAGCCACGAGTCTCAAGCAGCACAATCATTCGGAATAATAGTCCTAACTTGGTCCCTCACCTTCAAGACTTCAAAAGTAGTGTTATGCGTTACATTCAAACGGAAACGGCTATTCGATAATTTCTAATAGTGAATTCTGAAGCCGAATACGATTTGAATAGCTAATACTATTCGATTAGACTATATGTTTCTACTTCATTTCGCCTGCTGGCACGTTGAAGGAGATCGTCAATCAAGCCACGGAGATTACATTCGTAAAGACTTCCCGGTCTCCCCGATTCAGTCTGAATCATATGCAATATATTTTCCTTAACAATGTTGTTCGTATTAACGTCCAATGATTACCTTGATTCCTTTTCTCCGAAAGTCGATTGGTTCACCTGGTGCAGCATTAAAAAACACGCTTATTCCGGTCGGGAATTTTCCACTTTTTCAATCAGTGCATTTAGAACATTGTGATAATTTTTCTATTACATGTATGTCATTGATATACAGTATATGTCTATATACCCTTAGATTTACATATAAGTGCATTGGTCATCTTCATCTCTTCGCGCCAAGCAGTCAACTAACCTGGTTTATTTCGCTATAATATTGTTTTCTTTGATCAATGTCCCTGAACGATATTCTACCAACAAGAAGAGTGCGTAAAATGACACGATATCAATAAAATTTTCTTTCGTAGCTTCATGTTGTAGATAGACGGCTTCTCTGGCAAAAAATTACATGTTACTTTTAGAAAACAGTAAACGAGAAGAAAGGAGGTTAGCGGAGGGGCCCGATTTTTTTATTAGTCAGATCATTAGAAGCCAACAATAAATGGCCCTTTCACATACACACATGCGTCGAATGTCTCCTCGCCCGGTTGAAAACCGCGTTTCGATACGCCCCACCGTGTTTTCGAATATTCGGAAGAGAGAGAAAGAGGGGAAACAAACTGGGCTTCTTTCCTTGTTCTCTTTTTCTTGGGAGGGCACAAGTAAGAATTTCGTTGGTACAAGCAGAGTCCTTCCATGTTTTTCTGGTCACGAAACTCCGCCGTCACGCTATGGGAGAGGTTCATATGCTGCCCAAAGGTGCCGCGACGCGGCGCCACTGTGCCACAGAGGGCATCGTTCGCGTACCGAAATGCGTGCGCAGTGCGAGGCGAGCTGACTTTTCGGGTACGTTCTGTGCATGTGCTGTGCTATTTTTCGAGTGTTGGGCTGTTTGGTTGAAGTGGTGGGGTGGGACAACGATGCCGAACACGTGTTGCGTGCCTGGGTGCCGTTCCGGCTACAAGGGCACGACCGAAAAGGTGTTGTTGTTCTGTTTACCTAATAACAAGGAGCAGCGCGAGAAATGGAAGCGGGCCATACCGCGGCAGGAAAGTGGCGGTTTTAATTTCGAATCGAAGTATACACGTGTGTGCGCGAAACACTTTGACGCCTCGGACATCGTCACTGCGTACAATTTCAACATCAACGGCGACGACGTGTCCCTGGAGCGTGAGAAGCCGACGCTGAACACATTTGCTTTATGCTTTGTTGCAACCTCAATTTGTGTTATACCAGGATAGAGTAGTTCACAGCAATAGCGCCCTTACCCCGACCATCTATGAAAGGTATAGCATTAGAATTCCTTTAAATGCAAGTGTTAAAACCGAATAATATGCATTGTTTTATTTTCCATTGTCCTTTACTCTTGGCTAATGATGGGCTACAATTCTTCAATTGCACGTACTATTAAGTCTATAAGCTGCTATGAGTAAGAAGGTTATTAGCACACTGTTAGCTACATTTGTATTGTGATTTGCTGAGCAAGTTTTGTCTGCATGTTTAAGTAACAGCTGAAGAAGTAGAAAGGTGGCATCTTTAACAAGCCATTTAAAAAAAATTGCTGTATTTGTGATGTGGCTACTTGTGTTCGTTTGAGAGTTCTTTAGCCGTGTGTTATGAAATGCTTATGCTTTACACTTTCTTGTTTATAGAAACAATCGACTATGCATTCTGTACTTATTGCCATTCGTTTGCTGGTGTTTGTTTCCTGCCTCCCAATGCATACCTCTCACGTTTGATGTTATTTCTTTATGCGTATTATATCAGTGTCATGCTTTTAACAAACTTCTTGCATTGTGAATGGTGGACCATTTGTGACCGGACGCCTCCGTGCTATCTGTATTTCGCTCCGCTTATTTTACATGATAAATAAATGATCGTGCTTGTATTTTGTTTCTGCACCAACACGTTTTATTTATTTTCTTAATCGAATTATAAAGTTTTTTTTTCATTTTTCGACCATGATAAGAATATCAGGACCGGTGATTGCAACATTTTAACATATTGTAAATAGTTGCGAATTAAGAACCAAAATACCTAGTCTCGTCGTTTCTGCGTCGAAACCACGAGCAGTGAAGTGCTGGGCTTACTGACGCTTCTAAACGACTGCTTGCTAAGGCAATTGCCTAATTACAGCTAGTTTCAACTGTGCAGGTCCTAACACTTCAGGTTCGCCTTAATCCGTTGTTAAAAGCCGCACCGAAGGCATTTAGCAGGATGCGTTGTTGGGCAAGTTGGTTCATTGTAATAGGAAACATTGGTTGCGCTTTCTAGACAATCACATGTAAGAAGACAGGACAGGTCTGTCTGTCTGTCCTGTCTTCTTACATGTGATTGTCTAGGAAGACATTTAGTAGCGAAGTTCGTCTTGCATTAATTCTACCTAAATCTTATTCAGAAATGATATCGCTTTGCAAGAAATCTTAAGCGCATGGAGCAGCTCAGTTACCTTTTCTTTGTCATTAAGTATTCTACGGTAGCAGCCCTTTGCAATAGCAATTTCATTCTTTTGATCTCGTTATAAGATACTGCCCACAGAGTCCTTCTATGCCACAGTTTGACAGAAACTAAACAGCTGTGCTCGGCGAACAATCTGGCGCTATGCGCAACGGAGAATTGGCGCTTACTCCTCTGGTGATAAGTGGGACCACTGGCGTTTTGTTGCGAATGCGCGGTGTTTAATTTAAGGCAAATATTAAAAAGCGGAGCCCACCGAAGCGTTGAGGCGAACGGCGATGACGAAGAAATCCGGACCGGGACCGCCCGGCCGTGTACAGCGGACGCACTTCGACGGGGGCGAAATGCAAAACACCCGTTTATTTAAATTTAGGTGCATTTTAAAGGGTCCCAGGTGGTCAAAACTAATCCCGAGTCCCCCACTACGGCGTGCCTCATAATCGTATCGCGGTTCTGGTTCTTAAAATTCCATATCTTTCTTCTTTTTGGTCTGAGACCGCCGCAAGCTCCATGTTATGAGCGGCTTTTTTTTTTCGTCCCGTGCGCTCATATCATCGCAGAAGACACGCTCAGGCAGTAATTTAATTATATTCAATGTTAAAAATACTTACGTGAAACTAAAGCGATCGTTGAGGAAGTTGAGAAAGCTAGAATACTGTTGCGTTTCGCCTGCGACACGCGGTTTTGCCGGCGCGACTGCGGCGGGGCGGCAGACATTTTGGCCCGTTCGGCGTCGCCGCAACGCTCCCCGCCAGGCGTTTCCAGGCGTTTCCAGGCATGTTCCGATGCCACGTGTCTTCATGTGCGTGTGTGAGTGTATGTGCCATTGTGCCCGAACCAGGCGATGCGACAGCAGGGATCACCCTCTCATTCCAGTCATTGTGCCCGACCGGCAGCGCTACGACAGTGTGCGTCACCATTAGCCCATTGTACATTCACGTGCTCGTCTATTGAGGGGTTCCTTCTTGCCCTCAACTGCGAGAGTATAAAAACAGCTGCCCCCGGACGCCAAAAGGAGGGCTCCGATTTCTTCTGTTGAGTAAAGTGCTCTCCCGTCTCTCTACTTCGGTCAACCTGACCGCCAACTCTTTGCGATGTTAAAATAAACAAGTTGTTTTGTTGTTACCAGTCGACTCATGCTTAGCCGGGACCTTCGGATGCTTCCAGTTGTACCCCAGGCCGCCAGGCCAACGCTACCCTTGGGGCTTGCGACCCAGGTACAACCACGGGCGTCAGCGCCGAGTTCCCAACAACCGATGCCATCGGTGGGATCCAAACATCTGGTTGGCAGCGGTGAGATCGCCTCCGACTCCAAACAACTGTCTGCCAGCGGTGAGATCGCGAGAACGGAGGCCAGCAGCGAAGAGATGCAGTTGACTGTATGCTGAGCAGCTCATCGACGATCCGGGAGCAGTGCAACGAGCCCTGTGTGATGACTGGTTGCCTGCAGCGGAACGACTGCGCGGAACTCTTGGCTACGAGGTTTGGTGAGTGCGGGACTTTCTTCTTCTGAGCTTTGCCAGGCTTTTGTTAGTGTCAGAAACAGAGCTGGTAATTGTGGTTGTCGTTGCTGCCGGGTTAGTTTGCGGCAAGACAATAGTAAGCAGTAGAGAAAGCAGCATTCAGAGCAGCCATGGATTTGAAGTCGTTGCGCAAACCGAAATTGTTGGAGCTTGCAAGAGAGTTGGGTCTGGATGTCTCAGACAAACTCAGAAAACCAGAACTGCTAAAGGCTATTCTTGAGTTGGAGGCTGAGGATGACGAGCTGTCGGAATGCCTTGAGACCATTGAAGAGAGGGAGACTGCAAAAGAAAAAGAAGAGCGTGAACGTAAAGAACAGAAAGAGCGAGAGCAACAAGAGCGTGACCGTCAACACGCTTTGGAAATGAAGCGTCTTGAGGTAGAGATGGAACGCGCTCGTAATGGAAGTCAGGCACACGGTGCAGGAGAACGCGTATTGTTCAAAATGACTGACCTGATGCGGCCGTTTAAGCTTGGAGAGGACATTGGTTTGTTCCTGGTTAACTTTGAGCGAACGTGCGAGAAGCAGGGGTTCTCTCGGGAAACGTGGCCACAGCGCTTGCTCACTTTGTTACCCGGCGAGGCGGCCGACGTAGTCGCTCGCTTGGATAGAGAGGAGGCAGAGGATTTCGACAAAGTAAAATCGAGTCTGCTAAAAAAGTACCGGCTGTCTGCGGAGGCGTTCCGTCGGAAGTTTCGGGAAAATGAGAAAGGCAAAAGTGAGTCATATACAGAGTTTGCGTATAGGCTTATGCAGTGGCGTAGCTAGGTCGTCTGGCACCCGGGGCCCATAGGTCTTCTGTCACCCCCTCCCCGGGTGTAGCCGGCAGAAAGAGAGGTGTCTTCAGACGTATATAACACCCCCCCCCCCTCGCTGGCCCCTTGCACCCGGGGCCCACGGCCCCCCGGCCCCCCCTGTTGCTACGCCACTGGGCTTATGTCGAACATGCAGGAGTGGCTCAAAGAAGAGAAAGCGTTTGGTGACCACGATAAAGTTCTGCAGTGCTTCGGGCTAGAACAGTTTTATAGTCGGTTACCGGAGAACGTGCGATACTGGGTCTTGGATAGGCCAGACGTTTGTACGGTGGCTAAAGCCGCTGAGCTAGCCGAGGAGTTTGTGACGCGTCGGGCTCGCGGAGCTAAGGACGGTCAAAAGGGTGAATTTGGCTCGAAGTTTGAGAGGCCGAAGTTCACACCCATGAGAGCAAAGGGGAACACGCGTAGTGCGGATGCGAGTGGAAGCAGTGCGACCGAACCTAAGGAGACGGCGGCAGCCGAAGCCGAACGCAGAAAGCGGTTCGAGATGAGGCAAGCGCGCGTTTGTTATACGTGCCAGAAGCCGGGTCACTTTTCGGCGCAGTGTCCGGAAACAACACCAAAAGTTGTGTTTTTTTCAATAGGCAGCACTGACGAGAACATGAAGCTTCTCGAGCCTTACATGCGAAACCTCCTCGTGAACGGGAAAGAGTGCCGAGTGCTTCGCGATTCCGCAGCTACGATGGATGTAGTTCACCCGTCTTACGTAGAACCCCATATGTTCACGGGCGAGTGCGCATGGATCAAGCAAGCCGTGGAAGCTCATAGCGTGTGTCTGCCAGTAGCAAAGGTGCTTATTGAAGGACCTTTCGGAGCGCTTGAGACGGAGGCGGCAGTGTCATCTATGCTGCCACCCCAGTACCCGTACCTATTTTCAAACAGGTCCGATCACCTCCTGCGCGAGAAGGGGCTTTTGTTTGGTGAAGCTAGTGTTCAGGCCTTAACCAGATCGAAGCTTCGGGAGCTCGCTGCAAAGGCGGTAGTTGCGGGGCCGAC
This sequence comes from Dermacentor variabilis, assembly GCF_050947875.1. Classification (NCBI taxonomy): domain Eukaryota; kingdom Metazoa; phylum Arthropoda; class Arachnida; order Ixodida; family Ixodidae; genus Dermacentor; species Dermacentor variabilis. The sequence goes on from NW_027460324.1 coordinate 476,458, forward strand.
GTTATCAAACAACGAAAAAGGGTCAGAGGCGCAGCAAGCTGATATTCAGAGCACGCCCGAACTGAATAAAATTGAGTCTGTAGCGTTGAAGGCGCCAGATACTGGAGAGGAAACGCCCGACACGGGAAAGCTAGAAGAGCTATCTACTGATTTGCTCATCGCGCCTACGTCCGACGGACTTAATAGGTTGCTAAAAGTCAGCCGGTCGGCTTTGATAGCCGAGCAAAAAAAGGATGGCAGCCTGGAAAACGTGCGCTGCAATGTCAAAGAAGGTATCGCCAGGAAAACTGCGCGTTTTGTGGAAAGAGGTGGAGTCCTGTACCGGAAGTATCTAGACCGCCGAGGAGTGGAGTTCGATCAGCTGATCGTGCCTCAATGCTATCGTCAGGATCTGTTGCGCTTGTCACACGGGGGTTCGTGGTCCGGACACCTAGGAGTTAAGAAAACTAAGGACCGTCTCTTGCAAGAGTACTATTGGCCAGGGTGTTTTCGGGACGCAGACCATTTCGTGAGGACATGTGACACCTGTCAGCGGGTGGGCAAACCAGGGGACAAATCAAGGGCGCCGTTGAAATTGGTACCTATCATTACGGAGCCTTTTAGACGGCTCGTTATTGATACAGTGGGACCTCTGCCGGTAACAGCCACGGGGTACAGACACATTTTGACTGTGATCTGCCCAGCGACAAAGTTCCCTGAAGCAGTGCCGCTTAAAGAACTCAGCTCAGTTGAGATAGTTAATGCACTACTGTCCATATTTGCGCGAGTTGATTTCCCTGCGGAAATCCAATCAGATCAGGGCACAGTGTTTACTAGCGCTTTGACGACAACTTTTCTCGAAAGGTGTGGGGTAAAGCTGTTACACAGCTCAGTGTACCACCCACAGTCGAATTCCGTTGAGAAGCTCCACTCCGTCATGAAGCGCGTGTTGAGAGCCTTGTGTTTTGAACATCAAACTGACTGGGAGCTGTGTCTGCCTGGGGTGATGTTTGCATTAAGGACCGCGCCGCATGCGGCTACGGGGTTTTCGCCAGCTGAACTGGTGTACGGTCGCTCGCTTCGATCTCCGCTTCGCATGCTTCGAGAATCGTGGGAAGGTAGGGGCGACGACCCAGTCGTGGTGGAGTACGTACTTAAGCTCCTCGAACGCTTAAGAAGGGCACAGGAGTTGTCAGGTGAAGCAATGACAAAGGCCCAGCAGAGGGCCAAGGTTTATTATGATCGGACAGCCAGGGCCCGTCGTTTTGAGGTGGGCGATGAGGTCATGATATTGCGCACATCGCTAAACAACAAACTAGACGTGCAGTGGGAGGGCCCAGCACGAATTGTTCAGAAACTGTCGGACGTTAACTACGTGGTAAGTCTGCCAGGAAAGCGGAAAGCACAGCAAGTTTACCACTGTAATCTGCTCAAACCTTATAGACAAAGGGAAGCAGTGGTGTGCATGATGGTAAACGTTCCTGAAGAGCTTCCGGTCGAGCTTCCGGGACTAGGCTCAGTGACGAACAGGGAAGACACCGGTCAAGTCATTAGTGACCTTATCAGTAAAGCACCGCTGTCGCCCGAGCAGAAAACCGAACTACACCAGCTATTACAAGAATTTCAAGGTCTGTTCTCTGAGAGGCCTGGTAGGACTTCTGTACTTACTCATGATATAGAACTTACCTCCCCAGAGCCAGTACGATCCAAGGCGTATCGGGTGTCACCCCGCCAGAACGATATTATGGAGGCTGAGGTAAAGAAAATGCTACAGCTCGGTGTTATTGTGGCAGGTGAGAGTGATTATACCTCCCCTTTGATTTTAGTTGAGGTACCGGGCAAGGAACCTCGTCCTTGCGTCGACTACCGCAGGCTTAATTCCATCACTAAGGATCAAATTTATCCGATCCCTAACATCGAGGAGCGCCTTGAGAAAGTTAGTAGCGCTCAGTTTATTTCCACCCTAGATCTTGTCAGGGGTTATTGGCAGGGTCCACTTACAGAAGAGGCTAGTAGGTATGCGGCGTTCATTTCACCAATGGGAACATTCCGTCCTAAAGTGTTGAGTTTTGGTTTGAAGAACGCGCCATACTGTTTTTCAAGCCTCATGGATAAAGTGTTGCGGGGACAGCAAGAATTCGCTTTACCGTATCTAGACGACGTAGCGATATTCTCCGCATCCTGGTCTGAGCATATGGCACACTTGCGGGCAGTGCTAACCCGCCTGCGCGAAGCGGGCTTGACAGTCAAGGCTCCTAAGTGCCAGTTAGCACAGGCCGAGGTTGTCTACCTCGGTCACGTGATTGGTCAGGGTCGTCGCCGCCCCTCTGAAATAAAAGTGGCCGCTGTGCGAGACTTTCCGCAACCGCGCACCAAGACCGATATTCGGTCGTTCTTGGGTGTCGCCGGCTACTATCAGAGGTACATCCCTAGGTACTCTGATATCGCGGCTCCCCTGACGGATGCTCTAAGAAAGACAGAGCCTCAAACAGTCGTCTGGGACGAGACAAAGGAAAGAGCTTTTAGCGCCCTAAAGAGTGCCCTAACAAACCAGCCTGTGCTACGATCGCCAGACTATACAAAAGGGTTCGTTGTTCAGTGCGATGCTAGTGAGCGAGGCATGGGCGTTGTACTGTGCCAACGGGAAAATGGAGAAGTAGAACACCCCGTCCTGTATGCTAGTCGTAAGCTGACCAGTCGTGAGCAGGCGTATAGCGCCACCGAGAAAGAGTGTGCGTGTCTCGTGTGGGCCGTTCAGAAATTGTCATGCTATCTAGCCGGCTCGAGGTTTATCATTGAGACGGATCACTGCCCTCTCCAATGGCTGCAGACCATCTCTCCCAAAAATGGCCGCCTCCTGCGCTGGAGCCTCGCTTTACAACAATATTCCTTTGAGGTGCGTTACAAAAAGGGGAGTCTCAACGGTAACGCCGATGGCTTAAGTCGAAGCCCCTAACGTAGGAATCAGCCTCAAAATTGTTTGTTACTGATGTTTTTCTTCCTGAGGCAGGATTTTTTTTAACATATTGCTTTTGTTTAGTGTTTCAAAGTGATGATATGCTTTCTAGTGCAATTTTCCAATTTGTGGACGCGTTCTGAGTGATGCTAGACTACTGTAAGGAACTAGGCAGTGGTATAAAAAGGGGAAAGAGCCTGGCAGGGCTTAGTGAGGGTTGTGCCGTGCTTGCTGACTGAGCGGTTGAGTTTCAGCGTAGTTCTAACGCTTGCCGGGAACGAGAACAAAAATGTGAACTCTCCCGAAGTCACTTTGCAGTGTCCCGTGCGAACCTGAACGAGAGAACGAGGCCTTCTCTGTGCGCTGCGCTCAAGAAACGTCGAGGGACGCCCGACTTCGGTTATGAGCATCATCGAGCGACATCCCTCCGGACAGCGGATGCAGTCCCCTGTCCATCGGGATCTCCTTCCCCTGGCGGGGCGGTCTGTTGCGTTTCGCCTGCGACACGCGGTTTTGCCGGCGCGACTGCGGCGGGGCGGCAGACATTTTGGCCCGTTCGGCGTCGCCGCAACGCTCCCCGCCAGGCGTTTCCAGGCGTTTCCAGGCATGTTCCGATGCCACGTGTCTTCATGTGCGTGTGTGAGTGTATGTGCCATTGTGCCCGAACCAGGCGATGCGACAGCAGGGATCACCCTCTCATTCCAGTCATTGTGCCCGAACCAGGCGATGCGACAGCAGGGATCACCCTCTCATTCCAGTCATTGTGCCCGACCGGCAGCGCTACGACAGTGTGCGTCACCATTAGCCCATTGTACATTCACGTGCTCGTCTATTGAGGGGTTCCTTCTTGCCCTCAACTGCGAGAGTATAAAAACAGCTGCCCCCGGACGCCAAAAGGAGGGCTCCGATTTCTTCTGTTGAGTAAAGTGCTCTCCCGTCTCTCTACTTCGGTCAACCTGACCGCCAACTCTTTGCGATGTTAAAATAAACAAGTTGTTTTGTTGTTACCAGTCGACTCATGCTTTGCCGGGACCTTCGGATGCTTCCAGTTGTACCCCAGGCCGCCAGGCCAACGCTACCCTTGGGGCTTGCGACCCAGGTACAACCACGGGCGTCAGCGCCGAGTTCCCAACAACCGATGCCATCGGTGGGATCAAACAATACCGAGGCTGCCCCACACACAACCGCAGCGGTAGCGGCGTTCGCATGCCCTCTCATGCACGGTTGCGCCTCTAGCGGCGGGCGCTGGCGCTGTATGAAACTGAGGCGGCAGTTTCGTGACCAGAAAAAACATGGAAGGACTCTGGTACAAGCGAGTCCAAGCATGCGCCGGTGGCACGACTGGCATATCGAAACCTGCACTGAAAACATCCAGCGCAGGCACAGGTTTAGTTCTGCATTTAGCGCTTTCCTTATAGATAAGAAATGGGCTCCAAGCCACGCTGTAAAGGTGGTTGGACAACGAAGCTGTAAACGACAACTAGGACGATTACCTATTGCGACGTAGGTTGAAATTAGCCACGTGGTGACATTCACATGCACTCTACCTAATTATTACGTTTCCACGGCCTGCGACTTGGCTTGTGCCGATACTTCGTGCACCTACAAAGAGTGGACCACATAGAAGAGCAATTCGCCGTGCTTCGTACGCGCGCAGCTCTTTACAAGTCCTCGTACGCGTCACAGTTCATCTTTTGCGTACGAAAGTTTAGTCACGTCGCTCCTTTCTTCGTGTACAACAGTCAAGCTGCCGTCACCGCGACAGCTTACGCAGCGGTAACACTTACCGTGAAACTTATGTGGCGAGCGCTACGTGCTTTGCTTTGCATGTAGGCGCGGGACTGCCATATCGTCAATTATGCACGTGGTTCGGATGCTTGTTTTGAGGTTGTTCTTTGCTGAAACGCATACTGTTCTGTATGTTGTATGCGTGATGCCAGAGAATGCATGCAGTGTTCACTACACTTTGCTCAGTGCTTGTAGCGTCGGCCTTACGGAGGTATGAGCCGTATATGATGGTAGTTTTCTGTCGACTTTACGCCACGAAGAAATCTCGGGATCCTAGCCATAGACAGCTTTGCTGTAAAATAAAGTGAAAAGAGTTATGCATCACCTGTACCGCTTCTTCCATGGTTTGCGACAGTGGGTATGATATTAACGTACGGCAAACATATGTCCGGCAGGCAACGTCGCCTTGTGTATTTCCGGAGTTCAGGAAGACAGTCTTTTCGGCCATGACAGCGCCAGACTCACTGTTCAAAGAGGCCAGAACATAAGAGCACCATCATAGTTGGGAATTTTGTGAGCGGCCCACTGCTCTGTCGCTTGATCAAGTCACATTCCATAAGTAAAAGGCCTAAGTAAAACGGCATGTACTGGACGTCGATTGCCGGCCCAACCGTTTGAAGCTCATCAACTTGGAAGCAATGTTTATTAGACGAGCCACACCCTGCAGGTTCTGCGCACACCTTTTTTCTTGGAGGTCTTTCGCGTACTGGCACCTTCGACAGGTACTTGGGAGGCGGAATGGTTGGTACTGCGTCCGGTGAAAGCGAGGGGTTTCCACGCGGTATCCGCGTCTTTCCATCAATGACGTGAACATAGTCTCGAAGCACGTACTTCGAACTGTAGCTCACACACAGCGTCAGTCAGTTCCAGGGGCTTGTCAGCACGGTGAAGGTTCCGATTCCAAACACAGTGCATTTTGTCGTTTTCGGGGACATTAAACAACTTCGGCGCATGCTTCACGCCGCTATACCCAGTTCTGCAACCGGGAAGCGAAGTAGTATTTCTTCCGATAAGGCTTCGTCATGTCACCTCATTGGTCAGATAAAAAAAAAAATTGGCCGACAATTACGTTTCTTGGTAATGTGACCTTTGAGTGCAGCTGCTGCCTTATTTGAACAGGCAACCGCATGCAGAACACGCAGTGCCGAACGGAGGCGGTGCTGCGTTTCGGATTGGGCAGCGCACATCGCGATCCGCCGCTATCGAGCCGGCGCTCCGGCGACGCGCCATCCTATAGACCGTTTTATTGAGGGAGCCGCCGGAGGACGGATGGATGGATGTCATGAGCGACCCCTTTGGAACGGGGCGATGGGTTGCGTCACCAAGCTCTGGCTATTATACTGGCTAATGTCCTACGTAGGTTAATAAAGAAATATAGATGAATCTCAATATAAACTCCCACAATCAAATTTCTTCACCTATTGCGAACTTTGCTTTTGTACGTCTCCGTTTCCTGTCGTTTCCCTACTTTTATTCCACCAATCCTCCAATCGCCTCTTACTGATGCCTATTGCGGACATGTTTGCTTTACCACTGCTCCCGCTGAAACCAAGGGCTTCAAGGAGGAACAGTGGTGCCTAAATCGACCGCTGGGTAGACGTCTTCACATTCTAATAAAAGATGCTTTATCGTTTCCCTAGCTTCACTGCAGCAAGCATATGCTTCTTCTTCCTTCTTATATCTCGCTTTATAGGTGCGTGTTCTAAGGCATCCCGATCTCGCTTCGAAAAGTAATGAGCTTCCATTTGAGTTATAAATTGTTTCTTTCCTGATTTCATTTTTCCGTCTTAAGTAGTTACTCATGGCAGGTTTCTTTTCCATTGCCGCCACCCATGAGATTATTTCAGCCTCTCTGACTTTCCGCTTGACGTTCTTTGTTGCTGTGTTGCACACCCTACAGGCCACATACTTGCTGGTAAGCTTCCTCGTTCTTTTCCTCCACTGTGAATCAGTGTTTCTCCTGTACAGATACCTCAACACTCTCCCAGCCCATTTACTTGCTTCCATATTCCTCAGTCGTCCTTCATACTGAATTTTACTGCGAACTTCCCTCACTTCAAACTAGTAGAGCCCATATCACCCTGCACAGCTTCATTTGTAGACTTCCCGTGAACGCCCGATGCGAAGCGACCCACTGACCTTTGGTTCCCATCGAGTCCTGATTCTACCCCTGATTTAAAGCAAACACCCGCAGTTCCAAAAGTAAGTCCTGGAACCATTACACCTTTCCACATACCTCGGAGCACCTCGTACCTATTGTATCCCCATAGCGCTCTGTGCTTCATTATGGCTGCATTTCTCTTCCCCTTTACTGTTATGGTTTTTTTCCTGTGTTTCCATATATCCATTGCCTTCGTTTATCCAAATACCAAGGTATTTATATTCTGTTACCCGAGGTATTTCCTGGCCCTGTATTGCCACTGCCTGTTCACTGTTCTCATTGAATACCATAACAGTTGATTTTCTAACACTAAATTTCAAACCTAAATTGTTGCCTTAATCCTGTCCACAGATATTAGCCAGACATTGCAAATCACTTTGCTTGTTAGCTAGCAACACAATGTCGTCTGCATAAAATAAACCTGGAAGCTGCTGCTCTACTACTGTACCCGCCTGTTTGTATGAGATATTAAACCCGATATTACTTCCTTCTAGCGCCCTCTCCATCCTCACCGTGTACATCATAAACAGCAGCGGGGATAAAGGGCACCCCTGTCTCAGTCCCTTGTTGATATGAACTTTCTCCTCGCTCCTCATCCCTTCCCCTTCAACACAAACAGTATTTTCTAGGTAAATCTATCTCAAAAGCTGTAGACAATCGTCACCTAGGGCTTCCCCTTCGAAAATATCCGACAAAATGATGCGTTCTACGTTGTCATACGCTCCTGTAATGTCTAAAAGTCCACATGTAACGGTCTGCTTTCTACTCTTGATATTTCAATAGACTGAGTAAGAACAAATAAGTTATCATCCATACGCCTACCTATTCTGAAGCCATTCTGAAGTTCTCCCAAGATGCCATTATTCTCTGCCCATGCTTGCAGCTTTAATTTGATTGCCTGCATTGCTAGCCTGTAGATTACCGATGTAAAGGTCAACGGTCTATACGAGTGAATTCTATCTTTCTCCCCTTGACCATTATAAACTAAATTCATTCTACTTTGTCGCCAACTGTCTCGTATTCGTCTATCTTTTAAAGCGCTTTACACTGTTTTCACCAGAGCTTGCTCACTTTTTGGTCCTAGTTCACTAATCAGCCTAACGGGAACCTCGTCTAGCCCTGTGGCTGTGCGCTTAGGAATTTTCTCTCCGGCTTTTTTCCAGTTGAAATTTGTCAGCACCAGCTCCTTTTCCATCTGGTTCTCTTTCATGCTCTTTTTTTTTCTTCGAATACAACCTCGTCATTGCCTTGGAAAGATTCTGCTGTTATTTTTCCGATTTAATTTAAAGCCGCTTCCCCTTCCAGTTTGTTTCCATCTTTGTCTAGGATAGGTTGTTGTATCGTTGTTGACTTCCTGCCTAATAATTTTATGTGGTTCCAAAATATTCTAGGTGAGGCCTTCTTTTTTCTCGCCTATTTCTGACAACCAACGTTCACTTTCACCATTTATCTTGGCTTGCACTAGTATTTGAACCAGATACTTTTCCCCCGGTATATTTCCCATTTACTGGCTACTTCATCCTGCGGTAACTGCGCCTTCTTTGCCTGCCTGTGCTCTCGGATGCTCTCTGTCGTTCGGCGATCGCTTCTCGTATCTCCCTGTTCCACCAGCTTTTCGGTTTCTTTTTTTTTCCTATCCAACAAACATGTTGTTTCTCTTTCCCTTTTTCTGTCGTTATTACGCTTGGAAGCTCATTGTATTCCCACTCTTCACTTGGCCATTTGCCAAGTTCTTCCTCGACTCCAGTGACTATATTTGTTATTTGTTCAGCGTTCAAATTTGGACTGGCCATTTTGCACTCCTTGCTCTCTTTCCCAACTACACATCCCATTTTCAAAATGATGCGTTAATGGCCACTCCCTATGCTGCTATACCCTTCCTCATCAATGACCATCTCTCTCAACTTATCATGAATTCCTTCTGTCATCAGACAGTAATCAATGGTTTATTGCCGGTTTCCCACTTCCTACGTGATCCGCCCTTCACACTTAGACCCTGTATTCACGATAACGAAGTTAAGTTGCTCACAAAGGTCTAGCATTGACTTCCTATTGTTCCCCGCAGGGGCGTCTGTGTCAGCAGGCGTTTGGTGTGTTGCGACACCACGTACCCGAGCACGTGAGGGTTGTACCCTCCCGCGTGTAGCCGTGCGCGGCTTAGTCGTGTCTGGGGAAAGGGAGATCCTGGGGGTTGAGCCGATGCGGGGTGTTCGGACCGTTAAGGCCCCCCGGCGGAGGCAACACACCTCTTTGGCCTCTGCTTCACGTAGACGGCAACCCCGGACTGACCCACCCGGGGGAAATCGGCAGTCGCCTTTTCCTGTCCCCCTTTTCAATCTTTTTCTTTCCTACCTTCTTTCTTTTACTGTCCTATCATGTCTTCTCTTTCGTCACTTCCTAATTATTCTAGGCGGCTAGGGTTAACCTTGTGTATGTGCCTCCCTTGGGTATGTATTATATTAGGTCATAGCAGCAATGTACGGCTGGCGTCTGCAGCCTTACACGTTAAGTGCTACAGCGTCCCCCTGTTGGGCTCCGTGGTGGGTGGCCGCCATTGCCGCCGAAAATGACCGAAATATTATGGGAACACCTGCTTTTCCACGTCTACTTGATCGCCACCCTCAAAAGAGGGGACGCACCGATGAAATTATAAGCCTTTTCAAACCAAAAAATTTCCCCCGATTCCAAGTTGTGCATAGCGAAAGAACTGAAAAACCAGCTAGAACTGTAACCCCATTCCTTGTCTCAAAAGGCTTGACTGATGCACTTGGCCCAGGCTATAAGGTCACTAAAATGGCGAGCGGGGACCTCCTGCTTGAGATCCGTGATAAAGAACAGCACAACAAACTAAACACACTTCTGGCATTTGGAGATATTCCTGTTACCGTTTCACTCCATCGGTCTAAGAACACAGCACGCGGTGTAGTATCTGATGCAGATCTCATCGACTTGTCCGAAACAGAACTATTAAAAGGCTGGAAAGAGCAAAATGTAACCAACGTGCAGCGCATCATCATCAGAAGAGAAAATAAAGACATTTCTACAAAGCACCTGATCCTCACCTTTGCCGCTTGCGACCTACCACAAACCACAGAAACCGGATACACAAAGATAGCTGTCAGAGCATACATTCGTTATCCAATAAGATGCTTCCAATGCCAAAGATGTGGCCATGGATCACAGAGCTGCCGTGGGAAATTCACATGTGCGAAATGTGGAGTTCAAGGTCACGCCTCAGACAAGGGTGAAGCGACACCACACTGTGTGAACTGTGATGGCGAACATCCAGCATACTCCCGATCTTGTCCCAACTGGAAAAAAGAAAAGAAAATTATCACCCTAAAAGTACACGAAAACATCTCTTTCAAGGAAGCACGTAAAAGGTGCTCGCCGTTCCACACCACAACGTATGCCGTTGCGACGCGTCAGGGCGCAGCGCCGCACTGGCCTGCGCCACCTGCCCGGCCCGCGCACAGCGAGTTGTTGGCTGTGGCATCCCCCGCCCCCGAGGTGGCAGCAGTCAAACCTGCTCCACCCACCAAGACACAGAGGCCGGCTACCCCGGGTACGTCGGGCCTCAAGACATCGCCTCGCCAGGCGAGGTCTGACAAACAAACTAGGAGCCCGCACGCGCATGCATCCAGTGCTTCCCAGGAGGCAATGGACATAACACCGGCACGTTTGGTGCCAAACCGGCGTGGCTCTCTCGAGCTCGCCAAAACAAACAAAAAACCCATAACAGGATCAGACGACGGTCCTGTTACCTAAGGTACACCATGTTAGGATTGGGGGTTCAATCCCATCGCTCGTAATCAGTTGTCAAGATTGGAGTCGGGCATGAATTAGAAGGTAGCTGGCCCATGCCGTCGTCCAACTCATCCACGCTGAGGACGTTGATGAAGGGAAGGACTGCTTCTCTTCGCGAACGAGGAATATGGGTTTATTTACAGTATCTACATAAGGATGTTGCATAAGGATGCCTCGATCCCAAGGTGAGGGAAACGGCCTACCAGTCATCGTGAATGAGTCGCCTCTCTGCGGGACGGCTTACACACACACACTCACACACACACTTCCTTGCGCGAGGTTCGCGGTCCCCAACCGAGGTCAGATGGACTTCGTAGAACTCGGGGCTTGTTTCAGGAAAGGTGCCTTTTATTCCCCGAGGTCAGATGGACTTCGTAGAACTCGGGGCTTGTTTCAGGAAAGGTGCCTTTTATTCCCGCACCCCCGCAGCGCGGCCGGGTGCCCATTGTCTTGGGTCTTGGACGGCGCGTGGGAAGGGGTCTCGAACTACGTTCCCTCGGGGACTCCCTCGTCACAGCAGACCAGGTTCGCAGTGGCGGGTTCAGGCACAAAGCCTGCTTCGTCGCACTCATCTTGGCTCCAGCGACGGAGCGTTGAGGACGCGCGTATTGTTCTTCACACACAGTCGACTTAGTGACGCCGTGGCTAGAAGTTTGTGGTGGCGTTCCAGGAAAGTTGCCGCCGCTGTCGCAACTGGCTGGCAAAACTTGCACTTCAGCTGGCCGTTCTTAACAACCACTACACACCTGAACACAGAACATTTCTCATCCTAATAATATGGCTGTACAAATTATTGATTGGAATGCCCGTGGCATTCTAAACAACTTAGATGACATCAAAGAAGTAATACAAGAGCTTAACCCTACGCTGTTCTGCGTTCAGGAAACACACTTGAAAACATCAAATGCAAATTTCTTAACACAATGTACATTATTCCGCAAAGATCGCGATGATGGCCATGCGGCGTCTGGTGGCGTGGCTATTATAGCTCAGAGGTCACTTGCTTGCCAACACCTCCACCTTCAAACTAATTTTGAGACAGTAGCGGTTAGGGCGATTCTACTCGAGAGGTTGGTTACGGTCTATTCCCTCTACATACCACCCGAACATCGCTTGCAACTAAGGGAACTTGAAACGCTAGACAATCAGCTTCCAGAGCCATTCATTTTAACCGGTGATGTGAGCGCCCATAATACGCTATGGGGCGACTCGCGCTGTGATGCAAGAGGGCGTACTATAGAAGGCTTTCTTTTATGTACCGGTGCAGTTCTTCTGAATAAAAAAGAACCCACCTTTTCTAGCTCTACACATAAATCATATTCTTCAATAGACTTAACCATAGCCTCTCCATCTCTAATGCCTTACCTTGATTGGATGGTCCTGAAAAACCCCTACGGAAGTGACCACTTTCCTATTCTCTTAAATTTAACAAAACGCACTGAATGCCCTCCACAGATTCCCCGGTGGAAAATCGACTCGTCCAATTGGGAACTGTTTCAGGAGATTACATATTTACAGAGCGATGATTTGAGCTCTTTGAACATAGATGATGCTGTGGCATATTTAACACGTTTTATAATCGACGCCGCTGAAAATGCATAATACAAGCTAACGGACTTGCTAATAAACGTCGTTTGCCTTGGTAGAATGTCGAATGTAAAGAGGCACGGAAAAAAACAAAATAAAGCTTGGGGCCTGCTTCGTGACGCTCCAATTGCGGAGAAGCTCATTAATTTCAAGAAGGCAAAATCACAGGGCAGGAGAACGCGACGACGCGCTAAGCGAGAAAGCTGGGAAAGGTACATATGTAGTATCAATTCTTACAAGGATGATGGTAAGGTATGGAACAGGGTGAACAGATTTAAGGGCAGGGAAACACAACCGCTTCATTTAGTAAACACTCAAGGCGACACCATGAAAGGTCAGGAAGATTTCCTGGGCAAGCATTTTCAAAATATAATGCATCACACTATGCGCCAACTTTCCTAATGTTCAAGGAAAGCATAGAGCGAGAGCGCCTTGAACGAAAATGCGCAGTAGATGAACCTTACAACTGTCCCTTTAGTCTCGCTGAACTGAAGGCTGCTCTCATTTCCTGCAGCAACTCAGCACCAGGTGGTGACCGCATAATGTATGCAATGAACAATAATATGCATCCAGAAACATTGAACACACTTCTGTCTCCTTACAACACCATGTGGGTATCTGGGCATATTCCATCCTCGTGGAAAGAAGCGATTGTCATCCCAATTCATAAGCAAGGCAAAGACCCCGCATTAGCCAGTAGTTATAGGCCAACAGCACTAACAAGCTACATGTGTAAGTTATATAAAAAAATGGTAAATCGGCGTCTAATCTATTTCCTGGAAAGCAACCGTCTACTTGATCCCCTTCAATGTGGTTTCAGGGAGGGTAAGTCAACAATAGACCACCTTGTTCGCATTGAGGCAAATATTAGAGAGGCTTATATACACAAACATTTTTTTCTCTCTGTACTTCTCGATTTGGAGAAAGCATATGACACAACATGGCGATTCGGAATCCTCCGAGACCTCTCTGCGATGGGCGTACGCGGCGATATGCTAAATATGATAGAAAACTACTTGACTAACTGCACGTTCCGTGTTAGAGTGGGCAATGCCCTGTCCAGGCTATTCATTCAAGAGACTGGTGTGCCACAAGGGGGCATGCTTAATTGCACCCTCTTCAGTGTGAAAATGAATTCCCTTCAAAAAGTAATGCCATCCTCAATGTTTTATTCGATATATGTAGATGATGTGCAGCTAGGATTTAAGTCTTGTAACCTTGCTGTCTGCGAGCGCCAAGTCCAACTCTGACTGAACAAGCTCTCAAAATGGACAAATGAAAACGGCTTCAAGCTAAACCCCCTCAAAAGCTCCTGTGCACTTTTTGCTAGAAAGAGAGACGATACAAGATCCTGATATTATGCTGCATGGACAACACATACCACACAACACTGAACATAAATATTTAGGCATAATACTCGACTAAAAACTAACCTTCATTCCTCATATCAAGTATTTGAAAGCTCAATGCCTTAAAACAATGAACATCCTGAAAATACTGTCACATACAACATGGGCAAGCGACAGAAAATGCCTCATGAACCTCTACAGGAGCCTTTTACGAACGCGGATAGACTACGGTGACGTTGTGTATCACTCAGCTACACCCAGTGCTCTCAAGATGCTGGACCCTGTGCATCATCTTGGTATCCGCCTCGCCACTGGTGCCTTTGGACGAGTCCGATTCAAAGCCTCTATGTCGAATCGAATGAATGGTCGCTCGATCTGCAGCGGTCATATTGTACTTTTAATTATTTTCTGAAAGTACATGCTAGCAAAAACCATCCTTGTTATCCCACCATAAACGATATGACTTCTGCAACACTCTTTCATAACAAACCTACAGCCAGAGAGCCATTCTCGATCCGTGTGAGAAAGCTGAGCGAGGAGATGGATGTTACTATTAATGAAAATCGTCTAATGGCTTCTGCCAAGCCGTTTCCGCCGTGGTTGTGGCGAATCATTGACTGTGACACGTCATTTGTGGAGGTAACGAAGCACGCTGCAGAGGCGCACATTCATATGCATTTTCTGGAATTACAATTTAAATACCCGTGTCCAGAGTATTACACAGATGCTTCTAAATGACATGCTGGCGTGTCATATGCAGCCGTCGGCCCATCCTTTTCCGAGTCCGATGTTCTGCACCCTCAAACAAGCATCTTTACAGCAGAGGCGTATGCACTGTGGTCGGCTGCAAAACACATCAAACAGTTAAAACTACATAAGGCGATCATATACACAGACTCATTAAGCGTTGTGAAAACACTGATGTCATGCGTCAACCGCATAAATCCAGTAATTGCAGATCTTTTCTCTCTTCTATGTACTATTTATACCTCTGGCCAACATGTAACGATATGCTGGGTGCCTGGACACAGAGGTATCGAAGCTAACGTCCTTGCAGACCGAATTGCTACCCCCCCTTAGACACAAAAGCTTGCAACATGTCCGTAGCCGTTCTGGTCTCAGACCTAAAGCCATACTTACGGAAAAAACTGAGAACCTACTGGCAGCAAAAGTGGGATGCTGAAACCCTTAATAAACTCCACATAGTTAAGCCACATTTAGGATACTGGCCATCACTTACCAAGTCCAGACGAAGTGATGTCCTATTTTGTCGTCTCAGAATAGGGCACACTTACGGTACACACAGCTTTTTGTTGACTGGCGGTGAACGTCTAATGTGTAGTAGATGTGGGGAGACACTCAGTGTTCAGCATGTCTTCCTAGAATGCCGCGAAACACAAGTCTAGAGGAAAAGACACTTCCCCTTAGCATATATTCAGTGTATACCACTTCACCTGGCACTGTTTCTAGGCAGAGAACCGCTGTTTGACCTGCAATCTACCTTAGCTTTTTTAAATGACGTTGACACACTCCATGTTTTCTGTCCAAGAAATTCGTAACACGGCCTCTTGCGAGAAGCCACGGTGGCGATGTCAACCTTTGGTATAGCACATGCCTCCGGGACCTTGTGCTCAAGGTATGCGCTGAGGCTGTTGTGCTACTCGTCAACAACAATCACCTGTCGATTTATATTCATGTAACGCTATAACACAATCGTTGTACATCCCATACTTATACCATACCCTACTTCAGTCATTCTCATATTTTTATTCCATATGTATTTTAAGCAATTTATAGCTCTCAGTTTTAGGCCTCTCTACAGCCACGTCAAATCAGCCATTAGTCATTTCAGTGCTCATCACCACTGCCTTGGCGCCCTTTGGCCACACTTGGCCCTTGCGCCAATAAACACTACATATCATCATCATCACTTCATATTGTCGGTATAGCCATCTAAGTCCTGTATGTGGGCATTCATGTCACCTAATAGGATAATTTTAGCATCATTCCCGAAATCCCTAATATCAGCACTTATGCATTCCACTAACTCAATTATTCTTCTCTGTGCAATTATTTCCGGCCCACAAATACGTAATGCCGAGCCAAGTTCTTTTCCCACTCATTGTACCTGATAACCAAAGACGCTCTTGATACTTTGAATTTACTTTTTTCCATTTGTCTCCCTGATGGATGAGCATTCCGACTCCCCCTCCCTTTCTTTCCGACTTAAGTTGTGTTGCACCCTTCCCAAACATAATTCTCAATCACTGGCGGCTCTTCCGAATCTCTAAGGTGCGTTTCTGTCACCGCATACTCTCTATTTAAGCGCTCCTCAATCTCTGCTCACTTTTCTTCTGCCGCCCTGCATGCCGTTTGCGATCGCAGCGCCGTCTATCGCGCGGTACCATGCTGGCAAGTGGGGTTGCGCTGGAGGGTGCCGGCGAACGTTCTGTTGACGAGTGCCAAGTTTCCGCGCTTTCCCGAGAGCTGTCAACAAGTTGTTTGGATTGGGAAACTTCATAGCGTGTCGCCACGTACTAAGCATTTAGCTTCGATATAGCCGCAATATCGAACGGCGACGGGCCGAGAGGCGCTCCGGCAGCTCGCCCCACGATCGAAATACGAGCCAAGTCTGAACATCGTCGATGCGCAACGTATACATGCAACGTGTTATTATTGTATGTCTAGCCTTGAACCAGCGTACGTACTGTACGAATCCACGTAACTGCAAAGCTCCGAGGAAGCACGTTTTGCTAGCTTTCGTGATACTAAAACTTTCGCGCTACGATTTTCTAAACGTTAATTATCTGGCACTTGGGCATGAAGCTTTACAAAATAAAGAATTGTAAGATAACTCGATTGAAAGGGCTGTTAACATGGATAAAATGAGCTGATAATAGTAGCCGAGAATATGCCACGATCAACCAGACGCATGCGACGCATTGAAAGATTACGCGCACTCTTAGGTCTCTAATGGTGCCTGTGCGTGCAAGGTCACCTCGCCTGCTCGAGAGAGCTGAAAAACGAACTACTATTTGCAACGGCAATTTTATTTTCTTCAGTAATACAGCGCGCGATGAGCGGCGTCGACAGCTTGCCGGCGAGATTCGGAAACACGGGAGAAACCATGTGAACTAGGGCCGGCCGACACACGGTAGGCATGGTTTTGGTTACAGAATAAAGAAGAACACACCTTCATTTCTTAGTCGGCACGTACTGTTGTCATAATACGTCCTCGGTCAACTTCCGCCAGAAGGTTGGTTGCCTAGCATGATAATATCTTAGAACACGTCTGAACAGAAGAAGTTTAATGTGCGTGCACGAAGAAATAGCTTCATCCATTCGCTATAGTTGACCGACTCGAATGCGCACTTTTCTTTCATATCCCAATTTGATCATGGGTGCCCAGTTCGTCGCCGAGCGCTCTCTGGGAACAAAACCTTCCGAACATACACGCGGTGGCTTTAAGTCATTTCTATTTATGCTGGCAATACAGAGCGTACGCTTCTCTGCTGTCGCAGCGGTGTCCACGCAGTCGCCGCGGCTGAAGATGCTCTTCACGCTTGCTCCCTAAAGTTATTTTTGCAGCCAATAAAGCGGAGTGGTAGCCCGTCGACCTTGAGTGATCTGACATCGCAGAAATCCCAGACAGAACACGTACGAATCGCACTAATTCACAATTAAACCGCTACATTTCCAAGCTGTCGCTGGGAGAAAATGGAATCCGCACATACCAGTTCGAGAAGGAGAGCGGCGCTGCGCACTGGTTCGAGGCTACGTTCCTCGTCGCCGATAAAACGGTCTATAGTGGGTCACCTCCGCGGAGAGGTGGGGGGGGGGGGGGATGAGCAATTATTATCTAACGTTTCTTCCGAGGTGCTATGAGGAAACGGGTGGAGAACAGGGGTATTGAGTATATGGAGGTCACACACTCATTCACTCACAGACAGGCCTCAATGTGGCCGGACAATGTTGGGGTGGGAAGTAAAAGTAAGGGTACAACTGTCTTTCGAGTCACCGCAACGGCACTGCTCCAGGTAAGGGGACGTATAATGCCGGAGTGGAGGCGGGAGGAGAGGCAGGCACAAGCACTGCCAGAGGCGACAAATGCCACTGAGGAACGCGCCACGCAAACGGGGAAGCGAGAGTCGGCGCACTCACCCACCCTCACTCATTTTAAAGGAGTGAGTGTGAGTGAGCGCCAGTGAGTGTGGGCGGAGGTGAGTGAGAACATGACTGACTACTGTGAGTGTGAGTGGAGAAGAGTGTGAACGTGACTGAGTACTGTGACTGTGAGTGGGAATGTGATCGTGAGTGAGTGCAGGTTAGCGTGAATATGAGTGAGTGCTTTTGAGTGTGAGTGGAAATGAGTGTGAACGTGGCTTTTGTAAGTGAGTGGAGGTGAGCATGAACCTGAGTTATTCAGTGCGCGTGAATGTGGGTGAGTGCTTGTGAGTTGAGGTGACTGAATATGAGTATGAATGACAATATGAAAGTAAGTGCTCGTGAGTGTTAGTAGACGTGAGTACGAAGCTGAGTGAGTGAGCGTGAGTAGACTAAGTATTAACGTGGGTGAGTATACCACAGCCAGCACAACAAACGAAGACATTTAAAGTTCCCTTTAAGAGTGGAACGCGATTGCCTAAACGCGCTGCGTTCGCATCAGAAATCATGGGAGGCAGTTGTTGGCGGGACCCTATCGCTGAGGACGCAGCGTCGAAGGCACGTTCATCTGCCGCGCCCGGCCTCGTTCACGTAACACCCCGTTTATTAAGAGCGTGCGCACCATCGACCGGCAGTGGCTGAATTCGGCAATAAAGAAGAAAAATAAAAGACAGTGGCTCGGTGAGTTATCGTGCTGGTCTCGCAACCCATTGTTCCTGGGGTCGAATCCCCGGCCCGCGATTTTATTTTCAGGTTAACATCTATTTATTTGCCTAAAAAATACAAATAGCCATCTTCACGACTCAGGCTGACGAGCCCGCCCTGGCACTCAACCAAATACTTTTCCGGTGATCGCAGGCATAGGAAGAGAGGGGCCTGGCTCGGCGGGGGGGGGGGGGGGGGGGGTATTTTAAAATTTTGCCTTTATGGTGTACGCATTACGCATGATTCAGCGAACTTCTCAGATAATAATCTCTGATGTTTTACTTTCCAGAACTACGATATGATTAAGAGGCACGCCGCAGTGGCGGACTCCGGATTAACTTCGAACACCTGGAGCTCTGGCATTCCTCCCCAATCGAAATGTGGCCGCGCGGCCGGGGATCGAAACCGTCTCCTCGAGCTTAGCAGTGCTACTTCTCAAATATAATGGCGCTCGGCAGAACCACAAGAATAGCCTCAAACGATAGCACAAACACGAAAGCCAACAGATTCGATTATCCTCAGTTCGACGTGCCTATACTGGTGTAAAGTCTAGGATTACCGTATATTCAGGGCTGTTCACCATGTTTGTGATATTTGCGCCCAAAACTGCTTTGGTAGCAAAGTGAAGTAAAACATTCAAAATGTTCCAGTTAACTAGTTTCTTCACGATTGAAAAAACCAGGCGCAAAGACATACCTCCTCATCCCAAACGCCTTGCGGGCTTCCTCTCGTCACTTGACCTCCCAGTTCCGGCGCTTGCCAGGAAGGCGTAGAGCAGCATAGAGTTACACGAGTTGAGACATTAAATAATAAGTTCCGCTGTTTGCGCATGTGTTTTTATCCTATATTATATTGAGTAATACTTGAGAAACAATGAGACAGCGCTGTTAACCTGCCCGAAGCAAGTGGTTTTAGTGCATTTCAGCAGAATATCTGCGTTTCTTCGTTCTTTTTTTCTTTTGTCGCGTTGTGTTGGCTGTCTGCTGCTAGTGGGAAGTGATTTGAAACGAGACCACTTTCTCCAGCCCTGCGAAACTTGCACGTACCACATTGCTGTAGGTTATACAGTGTAGTGGTGTTCTCAGCATTTATTGTGCGAATGGCTCTTCGGCTGAATTGTCGTTGTTAGGCGGGCCAAGGGTGGAAGAATATTCCCTTTCCTGCAGGTAAAAGAGCGCGGATTGAATGCGCTCAGGCAGGCGAACGGAAGTCGCGTGCCGTTTACTTATTCTATTAGGAATACTGCCGATCTTCCAAGAGATCGTTGCAGGGTGGGCATACATAGAAATACAAAAGAAGCACAATCAATTTATACAATGGCAAACGCTAGCAGAACTAATACGTGAAATTATTAGTAGCGGTACGCTTGGTATGAGTGCAAAATATAAATCACGAAAACTGCAATGACAGGATGTGCGATGATCCGATCAGATTATTCAACCAAAACCCCGATACAATTTTTATTTTAATTGTTCACAGAAACTGTTCAGCGTGTACATTAATTGCCACCATAGCAAATGTTACGATTCGGTTGTGTGACAGCTGTTAGCGCGAGGGCAAAGCGCAAGGACATTCAAAATCAGGCTTGGGAAGACCTTTGCAGACGGCGCCAAAGCAAGCGCAAGGCTCCTCGGCTTTCGGGAGGCGCCGACGAGTCGCCGAGACACGACCGTCGGAAGTCATGCGAGCCGTGTGTTCGCGTGCGTAGCAGCGGCGCCTACTCTCCCTTGGCACCCATTTTCCCCCAACGTTGCTGTCCAGTAACGTTGATTCTCCCCGTCTGCCGACGTGACAAGTTGGCGCCGAGTGCTTGCAGGTGCGCGCATGAGACGGTTATGCCCATTTATGGGCCGATCTTGCGCCTGCGTTCCTGAATCGACCAAACCGCGACAGGGTGACCTAGAACTGCCGCGCCGGCGCGCTGCTTTGCCGCACACGCGGGCTTTCTCCGCTGTGGAAGCTGTGCCAAAGCGGCGGGCGTCTACTATGCGCTCGATATTTGGTCGCTATTAGCCAACATTGCGATAATTAAGCTCTGTAGGGAGCACCCGCCTCCATTTCCTCCCGTGTACCCGCGGCGTCCCGTTCGCACGTGGCGACGGGTCGGGCCGGCGTAGACATGGGATAGAGGCACTACGCGCCCTCCCTTTCTCAGTCGCTCTGATGACGCGCGTACCCATCTTCCCCTACGCGGCTCACGGGAAGGGAAACGTATCCGGCGGGCGAGGAGGACTTCCCCTCGCAAAAAGGCAAAAAAGCATAAAAGCGCGCCACCGGGGGAGACTCGCTCTCTTGGGACGCCGGACACCTGCCGCCTGGACGAAAGCACCTGCCGCATCCCGTGAGTGACCTCGTTTGTCTGACCCACCCAGACAACGAGGCAAGCCTATTTACTACTATTACTGAGAGGACGTCCCTCTGCGAGTGTTCATTATTGCTAATTGCTAATTACAACAAACGTTATAACCGTTGACGCCGCTGGTTGCCTTGTTCGTTCGAACCCGGCATAGCCGCGATTCCCGCGCTACGGGTTGGGAGAACCACGAAGCGACTGCGTGGGGCTAGATCCGGAGCTTGCCTTCAGCCCTAGCCGCACGCAGAATGGAACCCCCACAGCTCCTATAATACACTACGCAACTGCAAGATAATGCTGCAGAGACTCGCCACACAGAGAACGCGTCTGTGTGCTGTGAATACGTGGTTTTTTCATATTGACACAATGATGTCCTGCACCGCGGGACGGCGCGCGCAAATGTCGGCGCCATAAAAGACGATGAAGCGCCTCAGCTGCACGTTCCTCTCCTGGCCCGCCATTAAACAGAAGCGCTTATTTTGTAAGGCTCCGTCTTCAATCTACGTTACATTTGTTCTGGTGGAGGTGCGGGGTACATGCTACCACTCCCAGATCGAACGCCGCCTACAAGCCCAGTACGAAGTCCGGTTGAGCTGACTCCAGTTCACGTACAGACAAGCCGTCGACTTCAAGGACTGCCACCTGAGCACGAGCCTCTACCATAAGGAGTCATAAGGATGAGTACCTCAATTCCGTCTTCTTCGTCAACCGCACCGACCGAGGTCGTCCTTAACCAGCCGCGAATCCCCACATCCTTCCATGGGGACACCTTCGAAGATGTTGAGGACTGGCTCGTTCACTTTGAGCGTGTCGCAGAATGTAACGGCTGGACTACAGAGCGCAAGCTACGCAACGCCTACTTTGCCCTCGAGGGCTGTGCGCAGACATGGTTTGAGAACCGTGAGGCGGCCCTATCGACATGGGACGAATTCCGACGGCAGCTAATCAGCACATACGCCAGCCTCGGTCGCAAGGAGCGAGCTGAATCTGCAATTCAGGCGAGAGTACAGCGGCCGAACGAAAGCGTCGCAATGTTTGTCGAAGATATGTGCCGGCTTTTCCGACCCGCGGATCCATCCATGCCGGAAGAAAAGAAGCTCGGGAAGTTGATGCGTGGCGTCAAGCAAGAGTTATTCGGTGGACTAATACGCAACCCACCAAAGGCCGTTGCAGAGTTTCTCGCGGAAGTCATCCATGGAAAAGGCACTGCAGCAGCGAACAAGGCAGTACAACCGCGACGTGTCGACCCTATCGCGTGAGCCTCTCGCTATTGGCGGCGAGGAGTTACGGAGTCGCCATCTTTCGGAAGCGCCTCGCTGGCGTAGTATGAGGGATCACGCGGCGCGCTCCTCATAGGTTTTTCTGTCAGCGCTCACTGAAAACACCACGCGGGAGCTCTCCCGGACATTTCTGTAAGTACTTTCGAAACAAAGAGAAGTATTTTTACTGTCTAAATAATAGTCTTGGGCAAACTGAAAGCACAGAATCGTTTACAGACGCTATCTCTTTACCGAATACTTACAGTGAACGCCACTGCGCGCGGTCGCCGCGATGAAGTCTCCCAGTCTCCCGAACCGGCTTCTTGGGTGAAAAGTAGGTAAACGCTGAGAGCAAACTATGTGAGATATGTTCTTGCAGCGTTTGTGTAACTAAATGGAGCGTAATAGAATGAAGCCTCATTGCAGTGATCGCACAGATTCGCAGCGACCGACTGCGCGTCTGCATGCTTGTCCGCACACTGTTTCGCTTTCGCCGCGCGCGCGTTTTCGCACCGTGCCATGAGCTTTAGGCCGCCGAATATGAGCATTTGACAGTATACAAGCAATCACTGTTGCGTGGGCGCTATCAGAGCTGTTCCAAAATAATTTCATTGTAGAGACTTCGACGCCTACGGGGACTGTGTGTGATGTGCCGTCGCGACGATTCAATCTTTCTTTTATGCGAAGCATATTACTAGAGCTCAACCCAGCTCCTCAGGCGCGGCGGTGTCGCCTTCAATACCACGTGACACCGTGACGCTACGACAGAGGAGAAACGGGGCTCCAAATCGCGCCGTCGCTCGCGGCGTCGCCTTCAAGGCTGACCACGTGACACCGTGACGTCACGACAGAGGAGAAACGGGGCTCCAACTCGCGCCGTCGCTCGCGGCGTCGCGGCGGTATATAAGCAGCTGCGCTTGCCTCTGCTAGACACTCACGAGGTGAGATGCCTCCTGGAGACAGAGCTGCTCGTTGGAATGAGAAGCGAAGGTTGCGGCGTGCTACAGAGACTGTTTCTAGGTGGCTTTGCTACGGCGCAGCGACTACGCGCCCCGCATCGGACGCGGTGAGCGTCGAGCAACGCAGCGTTCGGCGCGACAACGAAATGTGCGCCTGAGCAAGCGCCGCACGCCTGAGCCGACGCCGACGACACCGCCTTTTCTGCGACACGAGCTCCTTAAAACTGTCGCGCTAAAATAAAGGCTAGTATGCTTCGCATCCTGGGCTTAACCTTAGCTAAGCCACAGCCAGTTTTTTTCTTCTAAATTCTTGGACGTTTCAATATTATTTCTCGAGTTGCGTCGAACTGTGTGTTTATCGGTGTTCTCAGCGTGTGATTTCCCGCTGCTTCATTTTTGTAATCCAGTGCATTAATTCATAAAACAAACATGACCATATGCCATGCTATTTTTTAATGTGCTTCTTACCGCTCCCTTTCCACTCCAGTGAACTTGCCAGTATCTATAGCATCGACAAGTTCATAGACCAAACCGTCATGACATTAGTCGGGCAATGGACTCGGGCGAGCGTCTCAGTGCGCGTTTTCCGAACATCGCAGACCCTGCGCCGTAGCAGAAATCTTCCTCGCGTCTGTGCTTGCTGCATACCCGAGTTGTAGCCGATGACTGTTTGCCGGTTTTATGTTTCGCGAGCCAAGCTTCACGCAGCTTCTTGTCCTGCGTCTACGTGTGAATAGGGCTGACACCGGGCTCCGTTGCGTACGTCCGGCACTGTGGCACCGAGCAGTAGCCTACCATGTTGCGCGCCTTCAAAGGCAGCCACTACCTATTGTAGTGCTTTCAAGCGTTGTAAAGGAGACACTCGAAGCGGGAAAATCTCTCCACTAAATGAGGACGGCAGCGTACGAGGGAATTTAAACTCTTTTTCAGCTCGCTTTGGCGCTCCCGAAGCAGCCGACGCGGCCGCTATGTCCACGTGATCCCTAATAGCACGTCACGCCGACGGTAGCGCCAGCTTTTCCAGTGGTGGAGCTCGAGGCCAATACCCTTGGACAGTACCGACGCCATGCGGGAGCTCATTAGGCTCGTTGTCCGAGAAGAGCTTCAAAAGCTCTTCTCGGACAACAGCCACCGATACCGGTGGCTCCGGTATCGGTACCGCGACTAGCTCTGGCTGAGGTCGTCCGGGAGGAAATCAGGTAGGCAGTACAAGTCCCGGAACGAAGCGAGACACCACAGCACGACGTACGGCAGCCACAGCCTCGCATGTCGTATGCGGAAGCTGCGAGAAGTTCGTTGACCCCGACTTTTTGCGACGTGCGCGACGAACCGGACTTTAATAGGGAGTTTTAGTTTAGGGGACGCAAACGGCTTGCGTACGCAAGAACTAGGGGCGAGGGCACTGCGCATGCGCAGACTCTGACGTAGAGGTATGCGCATGGGCAGTGCCGTCGCCCCTAGTTCTTGCGTACGCAAGCCGCTTGCGTCCCCTAAACTAAAACTCTCTAGTTTTAGTTTAGGGGACGCAAGGCGTTGGGGCCCCTAGCGCTTGGGTGCGTTTGCGTACACAAGCAGAAACACGCTATAAGTTAGCGGCCCCAAACGCAAGCCGCAGTGAGCTCGCAGCGCCATCAATGTCTGATCTTTGCTGCGTTATCATTCTTTAAAACATGAACTCAAGCATATGAAGTTAAGCACATAAAACTATTCTTAATTAAATCAGTTAATAGAGAGGTTTATTGTGTCCGGTATTCGGGTAAACGCAGGCGGAGCAGGTTGGGGCGTTGGGGCGGAGCTGTAAACGGGAGCGTCCTGCATGGTGCAGCCACCTGGTGGCGCAAATCTCAAACAGACAAAAACAGCTTATATTGCAGTAACCAAGTGCGGGTGTAAATTTTTGGCAGCAACACGATTACGCCAGTGCCGAAAATTTACACCAGCAGCTAAGTAGAATTGACTTGTTTACAGCAATATTAGCTGTTTTTGTCCATTTGAGCTTTGCACCACCAGGTGGACGCACCACGCAGGCCGCTCCCGTTTACTCCCCGCCCCAACCGCCTGCGTTTACCCGAATACCGGACACGGTAAACCTCTCTGATAAATATAAAAGCGATGTCTGTCGACACTTGGCGAAAGATTTATCAGGTTATCTACCCGCTGGCTACTCTTAAAGGGAAGCTGAAACGGTTTTCAATTTCCATGAATTGATGGGATTGGGAAGAACAGACCTAATAATTTACGGTTCCGAAATTTTTTTCTTCGTTTCGTGAATATAAGGGGCGGAAATCGCTTTCTAAATCACCCCTGCGGACACGCCCCCATCGCTTTCCGGAGCGCCGGGTGAGGTGGTTGCCAGAGGAGAGAACCGGCGAGAGTGACGTTATTCGCGGGGACCGAGCTGCCGGACCGGCGTGCTGGCATGTGTTGGCATGCCTTTTTCCGTCCTGCGCTTTACTGAACGACGCTACGAGAGATCTGCCGCCGCCGCCGCTCACGTTTGTTTTCTTTTGCGAATTTCGTAAACTGTTCTTTCCTTCTGTGCTGCGTGAGTGCCTACAGCCAAGGGCGCCCAACATGCCCTCGTTCTGTGCAGCATTCGGCTGCGCGAACACAGGCGGGCGAGACGATGTGGTGTTTCACAGGTTCCCGAAGGACAAGAAGCTTGCAGCGCAGTGGGTCCGTGCGGTGAGGAGAGATAAGTTCGTGCCGACGAAATCAACTGTGCTGTGCTCGGACCGTGATAGCCGTATAGCCTTACGACAAATGCGGAAACGCGTTGTTGCTAGCGTTGCCATACTCCATTTCATACATAAGCTGCAACGCTGTGCAGGCTTGAGATACTTCTTGCAGTGGCTGCGTTCGCACTTAGAAAAAGTTCGGTGTTTCTTGACCCGATTTTTTAGAAAATTTTCGATATATAAGCTCAGTTCTGAATGAAAAAAAAAGAATTTACCCATAGAAACAATCCGTGTACTTATACGGCTGCTAACACGTTCTTTTAAATCAATTTTCTTTTCGGCATATTTTAATTGCAGCCCGTCGCGGCAGCTTCACGTGCATGCTCGCACGAGCAAACGCCGCTGGCACGCTGCGAAGCATAGATGGAAACGCGCGCAGTAATAAATTTTGGTGACCGGACTTCGTGCGTAGCTTCCACAGCGTTGCACCTGAGGTATGAAATGGAGTATAGGCTCGCCTAGTGACGTTCGATGTACGGTTGCAGTTATCGTGTTTACCACAAGGCAGTGCTAAAACTGCGTAATATCTTTATGTCAACACTAGCATGGAGCACGCACACCGATTCTTGATCGAGCCACAATCGCAAAATCGTCGAACCATAGTATGAATATTGCACATATAATACCTCTGGCCATCTCTGGATGTGTATGATAAGCAACTTCCATGACTGTACCTCGCAGCACTGCATGTGCGCGCTTTGAAACGCGACAATTATGTTCGCGATCGTGTATCAACACTAAAAAAACCACGGGACTTTAGACAAGCAGCGGCAAGGTGCTTGACATCGCGGAATTGCACCCGTGTTTACAATCTAATGAGAAGTTAGTGCTTCGGCATTCTTCCAGCAGCAAGTTCCCAGTGACACTTTAGCGCATTTTATCTCCCGTCATTGGAACGTGCAGCTACATGAAAAAAAAAACATACGTACCAGCTAAGATTTCCTACGCGCGAGAGGGTGCACACATCGCTCTCGCTGTTGGCGCACTCAACATCGTCGTTGCCGCCGTTGCCGCCATCGTGTTCCGTATCGGCTGTCGGTTCGGACATGTACGGCGAAAATACAAGCTGTCCGAGACAGCGAGAACGTTCCATAATGCTTACAACTCAGCTATGAAGCCAGAACAGAACAGCGTGCTACGCTGTGTTACGTTTCGCCTACGACGCGCGGTTTAGCCGGCGCGATTGCAACAAAGCGGCAGACATTTTGGCCCGTTCGGCGTCGCCGCTACGCTCCCCGCCAGGCGTTTCCAGGCGTTTCCAGGCGTTTCCAGGCATGTTCCGATGCCACGTGTCTTCAGGTACGTGTGTGAGTGTATGTGCCATTGTGCCCGACCGGCGGCGATGCGACAGCAGGGGGTCACCCTCTCCTTCCAGTCATTGTGCCTGACCAGAGGCGCTGCGAGAGCCGAAGTTACCTTCTCCTCCCAGTCTTTGTGCCCGACCGGCGGCGCAACGACAGTGTGCGTCACCATTAGCCCATTGTACAATCACGTGCTCGTCTATTGAGGGGTTCCTTCTTGCCCTCAACTGCGAGAGTATAAAAACAGCTGCCCCCGGACGCCAAAAGGAGGGCTCCGATTTCTTCTGTTGAATAAAGTGCTCTCCCGTCTCTCTACTTCGGTCAACCTGACCGCCAACTCTTTGCGATGTTAAAATAAACAAGTTGTTTTGTTGTTACCAGTCGACTCATGCTTTGCCGGGACCTTCGGATGCTTCCAGTTGTACCCCAGGCCGCCAGGCCAACGCTACCCTTGGGGCTTGCGACCCAGGTACAACCACGGGCGTCAGCGCCGAGTTCCCAACCGATCGCACCAGCGGTGCGACCACAACAACTCGCGCCATCGGTGCGATCCAAACAACTGTCTGCCAGCGGTGAGATCGCGACAACGGAGGCCAGCAGCGAAGAGATGCAGTTGACTGTATGCTGAGCAGCTCAACAACGATCCGGGAGCAGTGCAACGAGCCCTGTGTGATGACTGGTTGCCTGCAGCGGAACGACTGCGCTGAACTCTTGACTGCGAGGTTTGGTGAGTGCGGGACTTTCTTCTTCTGAGCTTTGCCAGGCTTTTGTTAGTGTTAGAAACAGAGCTGGTAATTGTGGTTGTCGTTGCTGCCGGGTTAGTTTGCGGCAAGACAATATTAGGCAGTAGAGAAAGCAGCATTCAGAGCAGCCATGGATTTGAAGTCGTTGCGCAAACCGAAATTGCTGGAGCTTGCAAGAGAGTTGGGTCTGGATGTCTCAGACAAACTCAGAAAACCTGAACTGCTAAAGGCTATTCTGGAGTTAGAAGCTGAGGATGACGAGCTGTCGGAATGCCTTGAGACCATTGAGGAGAGGGAGACTGGAAAAAGACAGGAGCGCGAACTTAAAGAGCAAAAAGAAAAAGAAGAGCGTGAACGTAAAGAACAGAAAGAGCGAGAGCAACAAGAGAAAAAAGAAGAGCGTGACCGTCAACACGCTTTGGAAATGAAGCGTCTCGAGATAGAGATGGAACGCGCTCGTAATGGAAGTCAGGCACACGGTGCAGGAGAACGCGTATTGTTCAAAATGACTGACCTGATGCGGCCGTTTAAGCTTGGAGAGGACATTGGTTTGTTCCTGGTTAACTTTGAGCGAACGTGCGAGAAGCAGGGGTTCTCTCGGGAAACGTGGCCACAGCGCTTGCTCACTTTGTTACCCGGCGAGGCGGCCGACGTAGTCGCTCGCTTGGATAGAGAGGAGGCAGAGGATTTCGACACAGTGAAATCGAGTCTTCTAAAAAAGTACAGGCTGTCAGCGGAGGCGTTCCGTCGGAAGTTTCGGGAAAATGAGAAAGGCAAAAGTGAGTCATACACAGAGTTTGCGTACAGGCTAATGTCAAACATGCAGGAGTGGCTCAAAGAAGAGAAAGCGTTTGGTGACCACGATAAAGTTCTGCAGTGTTTCGGGCTAGAACAGTTTTATAGTCGGTTACCTGAGAACGTGCGGTACTGGGTCTTGGATAGGCCAGACGTTGGTACGGTGGCTAAAGCCGCTGAGCTAGCCGAGGAGTTTGTGACGCGTCGGGCTCGCGGAGCTAAGGACGGTCAAAAGGGTGAATTTGGCTCGAAGTTTGAGAGGCCGAAGTTCACGCCCATGAGATTAAAGGGGGACACACGTAGTGCGGATGCGAGTGAAAGCAGTCCGACAGAACGTAAGGAGACGGCGGCAGCCAAACGCAGAAAGCGGTTCGAGATGAGGCGAGCGCGCGTGTGTTATACGTGCCAGAAGCCGGGTCACTTTTCGGCGCAGTGTCCGGAAACAACACCAAAAGTTGTGTTTTTTTCAATAGGCAGCACTGACGAGAACATGAAGCTTCTCGAGCCTTACATGCGAGACCTCCTCGTGAACGGGAAAGAGTGCCGAGTGCTTCGCGATTCCGCAGCTACGATGGATGTAGTTCACCCGTCTTACGTAGAACCCCATATGTTCACGGGCGAGTGCGCATGGATCAAGCAAGCCGTGGAAGCTCATAGCGTGTGTCTGCCGGTAGCAAAAGTGCTTATTGAAGGACCTTTCGGAGCACTTGAAACGGAGGCGGCAGTGTCATCTATGCTGCCCCCCCAGTACCCGTACCTATTTTCAAACAGGTCCGATCACCTCCTGCGCGAGAAGGGGCTTTTGTTTGGTGAGGCTAGCGTTCAGGCCTTAACCAGGTCGAAGGTTCGGGAGCTCGCTGCAAAGGCGGTAATTGCGGGGCCGACGTTATCGAACAATGAAAAAGGGTCAGAGGTGCAGCAAGCTGACGAACTGAATAAAATTGAGCCTGTAGCGTTGAAGGCGCCAGATACTGGAGAGGAAACGCCCGACACGGGAAAGTTAGAAGAGCTATCTACTGATTTGCTCATCGCGCCTACGTCAGACGGACTTGATAGGTTGCTAAAAGTCAGCCGGTCGGCTTTGATAGCCGAGCAAAAGAAGGATGGTAGCCTAGAAAACATACGCTGCAATGTCAAGGAAGGTATCGCCAGGAAAAATGTGCGTTTTGTGGAACGAGGTGGAGTCCTGTACCGGAAGTATCTAGACCGCAGAGGAGTGGAGTTCGATCAGCTGATCGTTCCTCAATGCTATCGTCAGGATCTGTTGCGCTTGTCGCACGGGGGTTCGTGGTCCGGACACCTAGGAGTTAAGAAAACTAAGGACCGTCTCTTGCAAGAGTACTATTGGCCAGGGTGTTTTCGGGACGCAGACCATTTCGTAAGGTCATGTGACACCTGTCAGCGGGTGGGCAAACCAGGGGACAAATCGAGGGCGCCGTTGAAATTGGTACCTATCATTACGGAGCCTTTTAGACGGCTCGTTATTGATACAGTGGGACCTCTGCCGGTAACAGCCATGGGGTACAGACACATTTTGACTGTGATCTGCCCAGCGACAAAGTTCCCTGAAGCAGTGCCGCTTAAAGAACTCAGCTCAGTTGAGAAAGTCAATGCACTACTGTCCATATTTGCGCGAGTTGGTTTTCCTGCAGAAATCCAATCAGATCAGGGCACAGTGTTTACTAGCGCTTTGACGACAACTTTTCTCGAAAGGTGTGGGGTAAAGCTGCTACACAGCTCAGTGTACCACCCACAGTCGAATTCCGTTGAGAAGCTCCACTCCGTCATGAAGCGCGTGTTGAGAGCCTTGTGTTTTGAACATCAAACTGACTGGGAGCTGTGTCTGCCTGGGGTGATGTTTGCATTAAGAACCGCGCCGCATGCAGCTACGGGGTTTTCGCCAGCTGAGCTGGTGTACGGTCGCTCGCTTCGGTCTCCGCTTCGCATGCTTCGAGAATCATGGGAAGGCAGGGGCGACGACCCAGTCGTGGTGGAGTACGTGCTTAAGCTCCTCGAACGCTTAAGAAGGGCACAGGAGTTGTCAGGTGAAGCAATGACAAAGGCCCAGCAGAGGACCAAGGTTTATTATGATCGGACCGCCAGGGCCCGTCGTTTTGAGGTGGGCGATGAGGTCATGATATTGCGCACATCGCTAAACAACAAACTAGACGTGCAGTGGGAGGGCCCAGCACGAATTGTTCAGAAACTGTCGGACGTTAACTACGTGGTAAGTCTGCCAGGAAAGCGGAAAGCACAGCAAGTTTACCACTGTAATCTGCTCAAACCCTATAAACAACGCGAAGCAGTGGTGTGCATGATGGTAAACGTTCCTGAAGAGCTTCCGGTCGAGCTTCCGGGACTAGGCTCAGTGACGAACAGGGAAGACACCGGTCAAGTCATTAGTGACCTTATCAGTAAAGCACCGCTGTCGCCTGAGCAGAAAACCGAACTACACCAGCTATTACAAGAGTTTCAAGGTCTGTTCTCTGAGAGGCCTGGTAGGACTTCTGTCCTTACTCATGACATAGAACTTACCTCCCCAGAGCCAGTACGATCCAAGGCGTATCGGGTGTCACCCCGCCAGAACGATATTATGGAGGCTGAGGTAAAGAAAATGCTACAGCTCGGTGTTATTGAGGCAGGTGAGAGTGATTATACCTCCCCTTTGATTTTAGTTGAGGTACCGGGCAAGGAACCTCGTCCTTGCGTCGACTACCGCAGGCTTAATTCCATCACTAAGGATCAAATTTATCCGATCCCTAACATCGAGGAGCGCCTTGAGAAAGTTAGTAGCGCTCAGTTTATTTCCACCCTAGATCTTGTCAGGGGTTATTGGCAGGTTCCACTTACAGAAGAGGCTAGTAGGTATGCGGCGTTCATTTCACCAATGGGACCATTCCGTCCTAAAGTGTTGAGTTTTGGTTTGAAGAACGCGCCATACTGCTTTTCAAGCCTCATGGATAAAGTGTTGCGGGGACAGCAAGAATTCGCTTTACCGTATCTAGACGACGTAGCGATATTCTCCGCATCCTGGTCTGAGCATATGGCACACTTGCGGGCAGTGCTAACCCGCCTGCGCGAAGCGGGCTTGACAGTCAAGGCTCCTAAGTGCCAGTTAGCACAGGCCGAGGTTGTCTACCTCGGTCACGTGATTGGTCAGGGTCGTCGCCGCCCCTCTGAAATAAAGGTGACCGCTGTGCGAGACTTCCCGCAACCGCGCACGAAGACCGATATTCGGTCGTTCTTAGGTGTCGCCGGCTACTATCAGAGGTACATCCCCAGGTACTCTGATATCGCGGCTCCCCTGACGGACGCTCTAAGAAAAACAGAGCCCCAAACAGTCGTATGGGACGAGACAAAGGAAAGAGCTTTTAGCGCCCTAAAGAGCGCCCTAACAAGCCAGCCTGTGCTACGATCGCCCGACTACACAAAAGGGTTCGTTGTTCAGTGCGATGCTAGTGAGCGAGGCATGGGCGTTGTTCTGTGCCAACGGGAAAATGGAGAAGTGGAACACCCCGTCCTGTATGCTAGTCGTAAGCTGACCAGTCGTGAGCAGGCGTACAGCGCCACCGAGAAAGAGTGTGCGTGTCTCGTGTGGGCCGTTCAGAAATTGTCATGCTATCTAGCCGGCTCGAGGTTTATCATTGAGACGGATCACTGCCCTCTCCAATGGCTGCAGACCATCTCTCCCAAAAATGGCCGCCTCCTGCGCTGGAGCCTCGCTTTGCAACAATATTCCTTTGAGGTGCGTTACAAAAAGGGGAGTCTCAACGGTAGCGCCGATGGCTTAAGTCGAAGCCCCTAACGTAGGAATCAGCCTCAAAATTGTTTGTTACTGGTGTTTTTCTTCCTGAGGCAGGATTTTTAACATATTGCTTTTGTGTAGTGTTTCAAAGTGATGATGTGCTTTCTAGTGCAATTTTCCAATTTGTGGACGCGGTCTGAGTGCTGCTAGACTACTGTAAGGAACTAGGCAGTGGTATAAAAGGGGAAAGAGCCTGGCAGGGCTTAGTGAGGGTTGTGCCGTGTTTGCTGACTGAGCGGTTGAGTTTCGGCGTAGTTCTAACGCTTGCCGGGAACGAGAACAAAAATGTGAACTCTCCCGACGTCACTTTGCAGTGTCCTGTGTGAACCTGAACGAGAGAACGAGGCCTTCTCTGTGCGCTGCGCTCAAGAAACGTCGAGGGACGCCTGACTTCGGTTATGAGCATCATCGAGCGACATCCCTCCGGCCAGCGGATGCAGTCCCCTGACCATCGGGATCTCCTTCCCCCGGCGGGGCGGTCTGTTACGTTTCACCTACGACGCGCGGTATAGCCGGCGCGGATGCAACGGACGCTGGGGCTTCGTTCAAAGCGGCGGACATTTTGGCCCGTTCGGCGCCGCTGCTACGCCTCCCCGCCAAGCGCGTCCAGGCATGTTCCAATGCCACGTGTCTTCGGTGTGCGTGTGTGCATGTTGGTGCCCACGCTTGTCAAAGCGCGGCAGCCGGGGAGAGGAGCTCCCCCAACTGTGAGGCGAGGAGGTCTGGCGGCGCCGGCCCGGCGGATGCGTCACCTACTCTTCCCAACGTTTCCGAGCGGCGCCGGCCCGGCGGATGCGCCACCTACTCTTCCCAACGTTTCCGAGCGGCGCCGGCCCGGCGGATGCGCCACCTACTCATCCCAACGTGTCCGAGCGGCACAGTCACGTGCGCGTCTATAGAGGCGTTCCTTCTTGCCCTCAACTGCGAGAGTATAAAAGCAGCTGCCCCCGGACGCCAAGAGGGAGGCTCCGATTTCTTCAGTTGAGTTACGTGCTCTCCCGTCTCTCCACTTCGGTCGACCTGACCGCCCGCTCTTATGCTATGCTAGAATAAACAAGTTGTTCTGTTACCAGTCGACTCATGCTTTGCCGGGACCTTCGGATGCTTCCAGTTGTGCCCCAGGCCGCCAGGCCAACGCTACCCTTGGGGCTTGCGACCCAGGTGCAACAACGGGCGTCAGCGCTGAGTTTCCAACAGCATCAACCCACATATTAATAGCGTAGGCGTTTTATTAACTGTGCAATATTTTCAACACTTCCTTGCATGCCATTTCATGTGGAATATCTTTTCTGGTCACAAATTTGTGCAGCGAATCTATTTGCATGATTGACTCTGGGCCTGCGGGAACGTTCACTTGCACTTGATGCTGAGTCTTTTACATGTATCCATAAACTGAAGATATGCACATCAGATCCCTGCGAGCATTTTCAAAATTCAATTATTTTAGACAACAGGCACATATGCAATACTGACATAATCCCGAGTACGACTAAGCAGCTGGGACACATTTTTGTTGACCATACTCGCAGGTAAAATAAGTAGATCATGTGGACAGCTCCAGCTTATTCTCCTTAAATCAGTGTGTACAAGGGGTATGCAAAAATAATTTTTTTTCTCGCGCACCGATTATTTTGCTGTATAAGCAAGAGAACCCACCACGTTAGTGTAACGTATCTTGCACATCACACTAATATGTGCTTTAATTTACCAAGTGAGATGAGTTACTTTTATGGCTCATTCAGTCATATCACACTGCAAGCTGCATTCATCAATCTTCAATTGGATTTTGCAAATGTTTAATGAAACATGTTTCCCTTTTATGCAGATATGCAATGGCAAGCCCTTCCGTGTGTTCCAAAGGTAAAATTTAAGCTCTAAATTAAAAAAGACATTTTTAGTCAGAAACAAGCAAAAATGGTGAATGCAGAGTATCGAAGCCCAAGGTACAGAAATTATGAGAAGTGTCGAATGATTTTAAGGAAAGAGTCGTATTTGAAAATGCAAGACTCTTTAGTGGAGGTCAAGCAAGTCAGTATAGGCAGAATACTCTGCAAAATTATGCGAGTGAGGGGATGTCAAACAATGGGTCAGGAAATGCGTTGTTTTTCTGCAAAACAAAAGCTGATTGCCATTACATAAGTCATTTTAGCATCATGAGACTGGTGCTTGATAAATTCAGAAATAAATCAAAAAACAAGACAAGCAAAAATAAAAAAAAAACAATTTAATGATGCTCTCTCCACACTGGGATAAATAAAAACAAACACATCACATCTAATGTGGACATATCAGACGCCTTGTGAAACACTAAAGGAAAAATTCAGTTTCGAGCTATGGAACTTGCCGCATAGATGTGGGGGGCCTTGAACTAATAGTGATAGTTACCACTGCATTTAGAAATTGAAAGCATTCGTGCAGACAAGGATGATTCTTTATATTTTTGGCTACCACTTCAAATGCCTCCACCAAGTGTTACAATGCTGCACGCAG
Source organism: Dermacentor variabilis (assembly GCF_050947875.1). Classification (NCBI taxonomy): domain Eukaryota; kingdom Metazoa; phylum Arthropoda; class Arachnida; order Ixodida; family Ixodidae; genus Dermacentor; species Dermacentor variabilis. Next base: position 511,397 of record NW_027460324.1, read on the forward strand.
CCATACTAAGGGTCTCGCAGCAACACCTGCAGGTAAAAAGCAGAAACAGTCAAAGTCCTGGTGTGTACTGGACACTGCGTTTGAAAATTTTTGGGCAAGAAGAGTGCAAGAAGCAGACATAACTGCATTGATTTCAATAATTTCCCATTTGAATGGCCTTTTCTTTTTGCTTAGACAATGCTAACGCCTAGTCACAGCAGCTCCCTCATACAGACTCCGCAAGCCAAGAGGCCGTGGAGGCAAATGCAGGTAAGAGGCAAGAAGCAATAGCACTGGTATCGACATTCATCTAATTTCTTTCTTTTTCTTTCGTTTAGGCAGCCAGCACACCTCAAACAGCCACCTTGACTGCGGGTGTGTCACCCTAGTCGCCAAGGAAACATTTGAGGGAAAGCGGCAGGCAATATGAACAGCCACTTCTCCATGTAAACGATACTCTTTCTCTCGGATGACTCCTACGCCTCTCCACGCCAGCACACTCGTGCACAAAGATGCCGTGGAGGCACGTGTAGGTCAGAGGCAAGAAGCAGTGGCACTGGTGTCGACATTCACCCAATTTCTTTTTCTTACACTGAGGCAGCCAGCACACCTCGAACAGCCACCTTGACTGCGGGTGTGTCAGTAGATTCCTGTTGTACATCTGCTCATAATAAACTTCAGTAAACTTGAACTTGATAATAAACTTGAAGGCAAATGGGACATTGATGCATTGTATTTTTAAACATTTATTGTACACATACAATATATGTTATACTTTGCAGTGCTACAGAGCGTATTTTGAAGCTTCCCCCTATATTTTGCACCTTTAATTACGTATGTGTTGTGTGACCCTCAATGCAGTTCATGTTGTAGCAGCTGCTTTGTCTGTGTATCGCACATTGGCTTAAGCTCGTGATATCCACATACTTCTCTCATATATACAAAATAAAGTTCTATGTAGTCCTCAGTGTTACAACATAAAATGAAAGTAAACAATCCGATCGTGGAATTGTGTTTAATACCGTGGTTCCTATGACAGTTACTGACAAGTTGACAACTTGAACTGGTCAATTGGTCCATAACCTCCTCTATTTTTCAAAAATAAAGGAGGCTATGGATCCGTCATGGCAAGGAATTGTATGTATACATAAAAAGAGGGGGGTATGTGTGTGTGTGTTTGTAGTAGAGGGTATAGGATTAGGGCGGTACGAAAAAATGTACCAACACCGTCCTCTAGACCCATTGCGTTAAGGTACCGTAACAAAGCGTATTATGCATAAAGTTCACACAACCAGCTCCGATATTACTGCACACGCCAGGCGACGCGAGCTACATTTGTCATGACGCATTCGCGACTGCACCGGATGCCCTCCATATTATTCTCTTTAATCGTGCACACTGCACCGAGGCAAAAGAAAGATCATGGGCGCAGGTGCCTTTAAAGTATCTCGACCTTGCGAGGCTCTGCTGCGCGTGCCAGGGGAGCTGTCCGCGCGAACACTCCCTGGCACACACCTGCCTCGGCGGCCCCAACCTACGTACCGTTCTGCTTCGAGCTTTGATCCCCCCACTGTCCCTTGGGTGCCCTGGAGTTCCTGCGCCGCCTGCTTTATTATAATCTCAGGTGCTCTCCTGAGACTTCCGTTTGTAGGTTACATGTGCCCTACCCCAACTGGACCAGTGCTTATAATAATAAAAAAGCCCGATCTATCTTCGCGACGATAGATAGCGAAAGCGGCATTTGCAACATACCGCGCCCGTGCGAAGAGAATTACGGAACGCCAACGAGGAATCTGACCACAGCTTCGAGCTCGTAACCTCGTCGAGTGACACTCCTGCAACAGGCGTGACCGCTGAAAACCGCATATCACCGCAAACTTCAACAGGATCATCCCTCGGTTGCATAACTGCCACCTGTACGGCCAACATGGACCACACCCGCAACATAGAATAAAGAACCAACTTATAAAGCCCAAACACACGGCTGCACGCACACATCACGACAGTACAAGCGAGACGCCATGATGCCATAGAATAAAGAACCAAATTAGAGAAGGGAAACTGTACCTTCCGCCGTGGTTCGAAAATAAGCAGCGGCAGCGCATGGAACTTACTTAGGCGGACGCCAGATGACGTTGCTCAATCCGAAATCCGAATTGCTCTCGTGAAAGCAGTTGAAAAAACTTTAAAAGATAGACGAATACCAGACAGTTGGCGACAAAGTAGAATGAATTTAATTTATAAAGGTAAGGGGGAGAAAGACAGAATTCACTCGTATAGACCGTTGACCATTACATCGGTAATATACAGGCTAGCAATGCAGGCAATCAAATTAAAGCTTCAAGCATGGGCAGAAAATAATGGCATTTTGGGAGAGCTTCAGAATGGCTTTAGAATAGGTAGGCGTTTGGATGATAACTTGTTTGTTCTTACTCAGTGTATTGAAATATCAAAAGCAGAAAGCAGACCGTTGTATGTGGCCTTTTTGGACATTACAGGAGCATACGACAACGTAGACCGCAGCATTTTGTGGGATATTCTGGAAGGGGAAGGCTTAGGTAACGATTTTATACAGCTTTCGGGAGAGATTTACCTAGAAAATACTGTTTGCGTTGAATGGGAGGGGATGAGGAGCGCGGAGAAAGTTCATATCAACAAGGGACTGAGGCAGGGGTGCCCTCCCTAGCAAAAATTCTAATACAAAAACTAATAGCCTATGAGGTTATTGACACTAATACAGTCTATTATGTCTATTAGTGTATTAGTCTAATAGATCTATTGGTGTATTGGCCTATTAGTCTGATAGGTCTATTGGTGTATTAGTCTAATAGGTCTATTGGTGTAAAAGAAAAGGTTTCAGTGCACCAGTTACAGAATGAAAAACAGGCATAATTGCTAGGAGCATTTATTAGCACACAAATATTTTTACAGATTTCTCTTTCGAGATCTTCGTCAGGTCAGTAATTTTGATTGCCAGAGCTTTTACTCCACCACTTCGACCAGAGAACGTCCTTTTGGAGTGGTCAAAAAAACCTGGGTAGAAACATACACACATATAGAAACATTTAAAAGCAGGGTGCTTGTTCTGCCACTAAATGTTTAAACAGGCAATATTTGCTTCTAAATTGGAATAATATGGCCCCGTTATTTCCAAACTAATTTTAGGACAAAGTGCGATATGCTTAGTTCGACATGTTTATCATAAAGAAAAATGACGCCATCTGATATGACAGAACAATTAGACAGCACATAAAATGCACCAAAGATGTTCTGTGTGTTACATCGAAACTGTAGGCAGATAAGGAACAACTATAGACAGAAATCTTGCACAGCATTGTCGGAAACATGCATGTCACTGCTGCTATGCGCACAACAATCGGCCCAATCACACTGCACTGAAGTGCATCCACCATTGGGATAAAAAGAAACAACTTTATACTATACTATAGAAGCATAAATAAGTTAAATAAGTACAATAGTTACCTCCAAATGGAAAGGAATCGGCGCCGGCGAAAACACATCACATCGATGCACGCTGATAGATCCACGAAGCACAGGGGTAAAAACAGTTGCCTTCCGTTGTTTTGAAGTCACACAACACTCATATTTAAGTATTATACTGCAGGAATAAGATTGCGCAGACGCCAGCACCTCGGGTTCCTTAAAAACACATCGTTCATTCACTAAAAATCGCGCCCACCTCGCGTTGACATGGCTACAGTACACTGCAACATGGCAGCCGCCAATGCACACGTGCTGTGCGCAACTACGGCTGACTACGGCTGTACTTTTGCGATCTTCCCGCCTGCCGAGTTCCCTTCTCTGCGATACTGCTCATTGATGTCAATAAATATTACGGCCTTTTATATGCGGTATTAACTTATCAATTTAGGTTACAAGTTTAACACTGCTTTATGCGCACTTCAACAGAAGATACGGGAGCAACGAAACTTCAGTGGCAAACAACTCTGGTTGCTGCGATTGCACCATCGTTCGTAAACCCACCGTGCATCGCGACTCTGCCTTGCAGGTCACGGCTGGTTGTTCGTTGTGCTTTTTTTTTTTTCGTGGCGAAGTATTTGCGGGGGGGTGGGGGGTTGTAAACACTAGCTGTTTTCTCACGACTCATCGCGACGAGGCTCAACAGAGGCCTAGTTATGAGATGTCGCCAGTGAAACAAAATTGGCAAGACCATGTAGGCGCGCGTCCATCGCTTTCGTGTATATCGCTGAGAGATAAGCGTAGTGCGATGAAACTAATACAAACGTGCGAATGCTGTGTGCTGCACATTTTGTACAGCAAAATTCTTAATTATTCAGCGAATAATCAGAGACCTCTCTGCAAATGGTCCCCAATGCAGACTTAATTTTTCATAAACTTTCACCCTCGCATTAAACAAGCAGCAAAAAGGGGCAACAGAATTCAACAATGCATGTTGCATAATAGACCAGCAACAATCTGTATAAAGTCAATAGGACGTATCAGTCTAATAACGAAACTAGCAGACATGCAACACTGTTTGTATAAGACTAATACGCCTCCCACATGAAAATGGGCTCTGAATTTCTAGCTGGAAATCGTCTTTCCAGCCAGGTTTCCAACTGGAATCAGCCCTTCCAGCTAGAAATTTTCCAGAGCCAGCTGGAAATGGCAATTTCCAGCTTGAAGTGGAATCCACCTCAGCTGGTTTTTCAGCTAGAAGCAGCACTGCCAGCTGGAAGTTTTCCAGCTTCAGCTGGAAACAACTGGATACAGCATTTTTTAGCTGGAAACAGCGCTTCCAACTGGAAACAACTGGATGGAGCATTTTCCAGCCGGAAGTAGAATCTATCGACTGGAAAGTGGAGCTTCCCACTTGCATTAAGACATCTTTTGTATCTGCAACATGCCCATATTTAGCCCTAGGTGGTGTTTGTATCAGAACGAAGAGCTTTTACTCTTGCAGCAGCAAAAAAAAAAAAAGTTATTTTTATTCGTTTGTGTTGTGACACCAGCACAAACAATCGTAATTGCATGAACTGCATGGAAACGCTCGTCACTCCGGGTACCTTTGATCGCGATCGGGATCGATTGCAATCTAAAGTGTCCTGTGTGATCGAGTTGCCAAAAAAAATATTTCCAAGAAAAACTGCCACTTTTATTGAACCTTACTTGTAGTAGACAAAAGCGACGCGCTCTTGGTCGACACTGTTATCTTGCTACATAGCGAGGAGCTTGCCCGATTGGTCATGATGAGCCGTTGCGCAAACGGCTAGTGTTTACAGCATAGCAATTCCTTCCCTAACAAAAAAGAGCCTTAACATGTGGCACCTTCAGCAGTTCAGGCTGCAATGACCGCTACTTCTATTTTTTCCTTTCTGCACGACGCCGCTACAATGGCCGCCATATTTGTTGAGTAGTTAGCTTTAGTCTCGTATCTTGTCTTGATGTACTCTTTTGACAGTAATAATAAAATAATAGCGTGTTATTGCAATATCAGTATTTCTCAGAAAAGCTCGGGTTTTTATTCACAGCAAACAGCAGCATTACAAATGCAGGCCGAATATAAAAAATGTGACAACGCCACAGGGGCCCTAGTTTCGTACAGCACATGGCAGAAACTGTCATGGCGAGGCAATTTTGTGAGACAACGAGCGTCTCTCGGGTGTGCGTGTGATCAAGTTTATGTGAGGAACCTGCATGATCTTGCGCATGAAGTAATTATTTTGGGACAGTTTCTTCTCTGGACGGCGTTACAAGTACAGGCAAGCGGGTATCAACGGTTGTTATTGCTGTACTTTGTGGTGTTGTGATTCACCAGTGCGGATCGAAGAGCACCGTTTTCTCCAGCCCTGATTCTACAATTTGGAGGTAATTATTTCACTTGCTTATGTTTTGAGCGTAAGTTAATGTTTATTTTTATCCTGAATGTTGGCACGCTTGAGCATGATATCATAAGTCCCTGCTGTACGTGATGTTCGTATACAGGTTGATCATTTTTATGTTTTGCGGAATTTGTAGAAATGGCCTGTGGCAGATATCATAATTCTTGTCGCTGAGCGGAATTATTCGAAGAGGTGGACATTATTAGCATGCGAAATCGAAAGAAATCTTCAAGTAATTAGCAAAAATTGACAAATTAACTTATTACCTCAATTGCTGCACATATTGCAATGTACGAATTGTAGCCTGTGAGTTTGCAAGATGGATCCAACTTAAATGAATTTCCAGAATTACATCAGTTTCGATATATTATTTTCTAAAGTGTGAGACGAAATAAATGGGCGTTCCAGTTACTTTTGTGCTCCAATACATAAAACAGCGTTTTGTTAAAAAAGTAAGTAAACCAACAGCGCACTTTTACGGCGAGTTTGATGACACATATTTCCCACTGGTGTCATTCTGGAAAGTAAGTCCAAGTGGATACGCCTGGCAATCTCAATGGCTACAATTCATAGTTCATTATTGAATTTTTTAGAATTAGTTGAATATGTGTTCCGATTTTTCGTGCAAGTAATCTCCTCCTCTGAAGGATATCTTCAACAGGCGATTTGTTAAAAATTGCATAAAACTTAAAATTATCACGCAGCATATTTGAAGTGCTTGCCAGTTTGCGTAAGCCCCTTTTGTCTCCAATAGCCCACTTGAATATAGTGCAGTGTTTGTGCCCAATGTTGCACATACGTACGTCTATTAAATACTAGTGCGTATATGTCAATCTGCCCAACGCAATAGAAGCACATTTATGGCGTGCTTTCACTGCAAGTGCGTGCTCGCAAGCACGTTGCCTCAAATGGCAGGCATTTGAATTGGTGCAAAACAACGATAACATAAAAGGACTGGCCCTCAAGCTCCTGTGTTATTCAGCAGAAAAATGCTTCTTGGGAGGCTGTTGAGTTACATCACACGCCTAGTTCAAAATACAAATGAGATCATTTGAATTCTATTTGCACTAAAGCCACAGTCAATGGCGCTAAACAATTTAACAATCATTGCATAGCTTCTGCAGCTCAAGTTGAGAGCCTCTTGAGAGCTCAGGTTGAGACCTTGCGCCACATAAACTGTAGAAGGGGCTGTGATGAAGGTAAACTGTGGTACTGTCCAAAGGCTGTTGATACAATCCACGTGACTTTGGTAAAGGTCACTGTTTACTAGAACTGAGTGGATTAAAGTGATGATTGTTTTAAAGTTCACTCACTATGTCTAAATATTTCTTTCAGATGGTGTACAAGGAGATGTGCAAGTGTATTCCACATCTTGAGGGAGATGCAAGATATGCTTCCGCAATCCTTGCTGCAAGTTTTCAAATAAATGGTTGCAAGTTTCAGCACCGTGCTGTTTTGGCTTCATGTATTTTCACCGGATCAGTTGGTCCTGCGGCCAGTCACATTAGGAACTAACTGTGACTTGCGACAGCAAGCTAAGATCCATGCGAGTTCTGGCCAGTTTGTATCCTGCTTCATGCGAGCTTACACCCTTGGATTTCACCTGGGCATGGCTCAACACCATGGTGTTGTCGCCATGGCTCAACACCATGGCGACCGGTGCTGTGTGCCAGCCCGATCTGTGGGACTATAGACCCACAGTCCGGGCTGCAGATTCTAGCTGGAACCTCTTCCAGCTTAATTACAGCTGGCATTTCTTGCAGCTGGATCCAGCTGGAAGACGTTCCAGTTGGGACATATTCTAGCTGGATTATGGAACCGGAAATTTCACCCAGCTGGATTTTTTCCAGCTGCCTTCCCAGCTAGAAAAGTATCCAGCTGGGTGAAATTTCCAGTTCCATAATCCAGCTGGAAGTAAAAATATTTTCACCTGGGCTAATACATAGGCTCTATTGGTCTTATAGGTCAATCAGTACAACTAATAGAAACTTCTATTGGTCTAATACAAAACTTATACAACTAATACAAAACTGTATTAGACTAATACAAACTTCAATTAGAAATTTTGCTAGGGCTTTATCCCCGCTGCTGTTTATGATGTACACGGTGAGGATGGAGAGGGCGCTAGAAGGAAGTAATATCGGGTTTAATCTCTCATACAAACAGGCAGGTACAGTAATAGAGCAGCAACTCCCAGGTTTATTTTATGCGGACGACATTGTGTTGCTCGCAAACAAGCAAAGTGATTTGCAACGTCTGGCTAATATCTGTGGACAGGAAGGCAACAATTTAGGTTTGAAATTTAGTGTTAGAAAATCAGGTGTTATTGTATTCAATGAAAACAGTGAACAGACAGTGGAGATACAGGGCCAAGAAATACCTCGGGTAACAGAATATAAATACCTTGGTATATGGATAAACGAAGGCAACGGATATATGGAAACACAGGAAAAAACCATAACAGTCAAGGGGAAGAGAAATGCAGCCATAATGAAGCACAGAGCGCTATGGGGATACAATAGGTACGAGGTCCTCCGAGGTATGTGGAAAGGGGTAATGGTTCCAGGACTTACTTTTGGAAATGCGGTTGTTTGCTTTAAATCAGGGGTACAATCAGGACTCGACGGGAACCAAAGGTCAGTGGGTCGCCTCGCATTGGGCGCTCACGGGAAGACTACAAATGAAGCTGTGCTAGGGGATATGGGCTGGACTAGTTTTGAAGTGAGGGAAGCTCGCAGTAAAATTGAGTATGAAGAACGGCTGAGGAATATGGAGGAAAGTAAATGGGCTGGGAGAGTGTTCAGGTATCTGTACAGGCAAAACATTGATTCACAGTGGAGGAAAAGAACTAGGAAGCTTACCAGCAAGTATGCGGCCTGTGGGGTGGGCAACACAGCAACAAAGAAGGTCAAGCGGAAAGTCAGAGAGGCTGAATTAATCTCATGGGTGGCGGCAATGGAAAAGAAACCTGCCATGAGTAACTACTTAAGGGGAAAAAACGAAATTAGGAAAGAAACCATTTATGATAACTCAAAGGGAAGCTCATTACTTTTCGAAGCGAGATCAGGATGCCTTAGAACACGCACCTATAAAGCGAGATATAAGAAGGAAGAAGAAGCATGTGCTTGCTGCGGTAAAGCTAGGGAAACGACGGAGCATATTTTATTAGAATGTGAAGACGTCTATCCAGCGGTCGATTTAGGCACCACTGGCCTCCTTGAAGCCCTTGGGTTCAGCGGGAGCAGTGGTAAAGCAAATAGGTCCGCAATAGACATCAGTAAGAGGCGATTGGAGGATTGGTGGAAGAAAAGTAGGGAAACGACAAAAGACGGAGACGTACAAAAGCACAGTTCGCAATAGGGTATCAGAAAATTTGGACGTGGTAGTTCATAGTGGTTTTTTTTCATTGGTGAATCTAGGTAGGATATTAGGCAGCATAGTAGCACGAGCTTGGTGGCGCAAGCCACTGCCCCGTTCCAAAGGGGACGCTCATAACATCCATCCATCCATCCATCCAGCGGAAGTGCAAATTTTTTTTTTTTAGAACAAAATTCAATATGGCCGTTTTTTGCCGGTCGCGTACGCTGGTACGCGCCGTGCTTGCCCTGCAGGCTATGCGGCATGCCTCAATGCCTTCGCTGCCGCGTAGCTGGTGCGTTCTAATTGCCAAGAGCCTCTACTGACGCCCATACAAACAAGCCACAAGTGAGTGAACAGAACGCGCGATTTTATTGGCAGAAGACAAGCAGTGTACATTCTCGTGCAATAGCAGAAATAAAATTTGCATGTCAAGATACGCTGGAATCATTGATGCGAGCTCGTAAACGGCTCACCGTCGTCGTCGCACGTGGTGGTCAGGTTAACGAGCAACAACCAGCAGCGGAAACATATTGGACAGAGTGTGCCACTTCTTTGCAGCGACAGTCGCCGTTAAAAATGCCCGAATTGCATTGCGAAGCAATCAGGAGACGCAGTCATCTGCTGCCGTAGCCTACACAGCGACATGGGCTACCCCAAATTTCAGCCGTTCACTCCTTTCCGACCAGCACGTTTCTTTTCTTTCGGTGGCCGCTAATGTGTGGCTCACACTTGGTGTCTCACATTGTCTCACTATGGACAAGTCGCTTTCGTGGGCATCGCCTCCATCAGCTACTTTTGCGGGCCTTTCCAACCATCTGGCTATCAACTTCATACGCATCGGACTGTGTAAGCACGTATGCTGGTCTCCGTTCATGCCTAATCGCGGCCGAGAAAGGCCAGAGGCACAATTTGCCCATTGCTGCAGCAGGAAAGGGCGAACGGGGAGCACGAATCACGGTGCATGAAAATTGGGAGTCTATGTCGCTGTGCAGGCTGCAGGAGCGAATGCTTACTTCGAGAGACTGCTTCCCAGTGCAACCGACCAGGCCGCAATATTCTAAATATATAACACTGCGACTGTAGCCAAGTGACATAACAGCAAAATTAACAGCAATCAATCACCACATAAGGTTCAGACAATACATTATACATTGGCTACAAACCATATGGCAACAGTGAGCATTCACATACACGGGTCTCTTACGGTACATTCAGCCGTTGACCTACAGGCGTAATGCTTGCCTTCGTCGCACGTGGTGGTCTAGTAACGAGCATCAACCAGCAGCAGAAACAGATTGGACAGAGTGTCCCACCTGTTTGCAGCGACAGTCGCTGTTAAAGATGAGCAACTTGCAGTGCGAAGCAATCGGGTGACGCAGGCATCTGCTGCCGCAGCCTATACAGCGACATGGACTACCCATAATTTTAGCATTGACTCCTTTCCAACCGGCACGTTTCTTTTCTTTCGGAGGCTGCTAATGCGTGGCTCACACTTGGTGTCCCACATTGTCTCAATATGGACAAGTCGCTTTCGTGGGCACCACCTTCATCAGCCACTTTTACGGGCCTTTCCACCCAACTTCATACACGTCCGACCATGTAAGCACTTATCCTGGTCTCTATTCATGCCTAATCGCGGCCGAGAAAGGCCAGAGGCACAATTTGCCCATGGCTGCAGCAGGAAAGGGTGAACGGGGAGCACGAATCACGGTGTGCATAAATTGGGAGTCTATGTCGCTGTGCAGACTGCAGGATCAAATGCTTGCTACGAGAGGCTGCTTCCCAGTGCAACCGACCAGGCCGCAATATTCGAAAAACATAAAGCTGCGAGCGTAACCAAGTGACATAACAGCAAAATTAAACAGTAATCAGTCACCGCATGAGGTTCAGACAATACATTATACATTGGCTACGAACCATCTTCCAGGCATAATGCTTGCCTTTGTCGCATGTGGTGGTCTGGTAACGAGCGACAACCTGCGGTACAAACAGATTGGACAGAGCCTCGCACCTGTTTGAACCAACAGTTGCCGTTGAAGATGAGCAACTTCCATTGCGAAGCAATCAGGTGACGTAGGCATCTGCTGCCGCAACCAACACAGCGACATGGACTACCCGGCATTTTAGCGTTAACTCCTTTCCAACCTGCACATTTATTTTCTTTCGGGGGCCGCTATGTGTGGCTCACACTTTGAGTCCCACTTTGTCGCAATGTGGACAAGTCGCTTTTATGGGCATCACCTTCGGCAGCCATTCTTGCGGGCCTTTCCACCCATACGGCTATCAACTTCATACACTTCGAACCATGTAAGCACATATGCTGGTCTCCGTTTTGAGCAAATCACGGCCGAGGTAGGCCACAAGCACAATTTGCCCATGGCTGCAGCAGGCCAGAACGAACGGGGCGCACCAGTTACGGTGTGTGTATACTGGGAGTCTATGTCGCTTTGCGGACTGCAGGAGCAAATGCTTACCTCAAGGGACTGCTTACCAATGCAACTGACCAGGCCCCCACATCTGAGAAACGTAACACAGTTACCACAACCAAGTGTGGCAGCAAAACCAGATTCTGCAATCAATCACTTCAGTGTAGCTTGCACAAAGACCCAGGCTATCAAGGAAGAGGAGCAATCATCAACGACACTAGGAATATGGAAAATGAGAAAGCTTGCATTCAAGAGAGAAGCCACTCTGCTCTGCAAGCAAATTGAAGGCTAAAAACATCAAGAAAAGTAAAATGGTGCATAGCACATGTGCATAGGTTAATGCAAGACGCATATCGATGCTGCATCAGCTATTTCAGGAGAGGAATTGCGCATGACAACATACACTAGAAGATACTGCTACAGATATGTTAGGCTGCTAGACAGTGACTGGTATTAAGTATCAGCGAAGAATCGGTTGACCTTTATATTTGGATGAGGATGACTGATCTCTAACAAAAATGGGCAATGAGAAAGCTTGCATATATAGAAGAAAAATTACACTTGGCACAAACGGAATTAACATGGCTAGGAAGCTGATTAAGGGCAAACTGATGGAACTCGATCTTTTGGCCAGCGTCGTCCGTGCTTGGTCAGATGTTGCAGGTGCATCTGAAGACGAATTTCTAGAAAGTCCTTTTTGAGTTACCTGGATGACTCAGCCAAAGGTCCGTGCTGGTGGAATGGTGGCTGAAACTCTTTTCAGTCTTGACACAGTCCTCTGCAGACTTGATATCTCATTCATATTCTTCTGCATGTGCTTCTTTGTTCTTGGTGTAAAAGCCTTGCAAATTCGGCTACAGCCCCTTCCTGTTGGCGCAGATAGGAGCTCCTGTGACGACCAAGATGTGCTTGGCATAGACTCTGTTGGGGCAAAACGGTGACACATGAGATACAGCACAGATTAGCCAAATTTATGTGTGTTTTATATGTTCGAACCAATTATACTGAACCATAAATATGAACAAACATTCATATCTGCTGCAAACAGCAAGCCAATAAAGCATATATCAAACATATTTATTTCTGAACCATGTGTTGTTTACCTTGTAGTAGTAGCCAATGTCCACACAATGACCTTGTTGTAGCAGGCAGCAGCTTCTGTTTAGTGCGTGGAGTGTGTTGCTTTATACTGGTGCCGTCCTCATTACTGCATGTCTGGAACAGAAATTTTGACTGAATCAGAAATTGAAAAAGCAAAATTTTGCAATATGAAATGCAAAAAGGTGTGACATATATGTTGTAATGATTTGCGACTACAGAACACATGCAAATGTACACCGTCTGTTCTAGGGTGCTTAAGCAGCATGTTAAATAAATATTGCTATTGTCCATAAAATTGATGTCTGCCTAACTACAATGCATGTCAACAGCACAAGTACTATTAAGATCACAAATGAGAACATTTGTGGGTTCATTTATACACTAGAAGTGATCACACTGCTAGTTCCACGAGCAAATGCATGAAAGTCATGAAGCTATTAGAACTGATGCATTATTTTTCTGCACGAGCGTGATGCACCGCTTCACTACTGCAAAAATAAATGCCCTACGGTAAACCAATCTGAACAGCAAGAACATTTGGAACCAACAAGTACGAAATATGGGTGAATTATCATGCTTGCAACTGTTTAATACATTAAATTCTGTACTTTCACTTCATTTTACCAAAGGATTATTCGGTTTTGTGGACGAAAGACGTTGCCGGCGGACTCGAAAAAAAAGTTTAATATGTATATTGATAAGGCTACTCAGTCGCCTACAACCACGGCTACAATAACATGAAAAATGAGACGCGCGTTCCGATATCGCTCTTTCTTTCCTGGTTGTGTGTGGAGTGCTTATCGTCAAAATCGTCAAAAGCGTTTCAGGGTCCCTTCAAAGGGACCCTGAAACGCTTTTGACGATTTTCTACAAACGTATTGAGTCGTTAGAGTAGGTCCTTCTGATCATTAATTGACACATCTAAGTGCTCCGCGTAAAGCGTGTAATTTATTATAAGGTTTTAAATATGCACATCGCTGCCGATCGCAGCGCACTGCTCGGCGGAATTTTAAGCCGCCCCTACCCATATGACCGAAATCACCCATATGACGTCAGTGGGGCGAGCTATCCGATTGGCTGACAAGGGCGCGTGATCGATAATTTTTCCAACTTTATGGTAAACAAATGATCTTTGTAATAGTTGGAATGTTAGTTAATTTGTTTTTATGAAAAGAAAGTAACATAAAGGGAATGCACAAGAATAGTTTTTCAATACACTTAAGCACTTCCAGCACACAGCATGTGTCGTCTGCTTGTGTTACAACGTACTCCATCTTGAAGAGAGCTCCGCGGTCAGAGTCGGTCTCAGTCTTTTCGCGAGCGCTATGATTCGACTTTGTTGCCTTGTGGACTGCAAACGTAGCGACTGGCAATATGTCAAGCTGCGACATCGTGTCCCTCTGCAAGGCAGCGTACGAGCGAACTGGCTGCTGCGCATCGGACTGCCGCTATCCGATCGGCGCCAGGATTTGCGCGTTTGTGGCCGTCACTTTACACCGGAAGATTACTAACGCAATAGCGTTTCCCGAGTCCAGTATTAGGGAAAACGCAAGCGCAAGGGGACAGAGTCTGGCCGCTTGACTTTGCCGTAACGGGATGAGCCATGAGATGAGCAGAAGGGCAAATGCGAATGGTCTGCACGGTGCGGCCACCTGGTGGCACAGAGCTCAACCATACACAGTAGCAGCAACGAAGTGTATTCTTCTTTGCTGCTGGTGTGTATTTTTCGCAGGAGTGTAATAATGAACACGTTGTTTTTATAAATGTTTAAAATGTTTTACACTTGGTTAGAGCAATATTAGCGCTTTGTTTGGCTGGTTAAGCGCTGCACCAACAAGTGTATGGACCGTGCAGACCGATCAGGCCGCTCACGTACGTCTACGCTAAAGTTCCTTCATCAGCTTGAGTTTATGCCTACAGTCATTTGCCGAAATGACCAGCTTGCCTGTGGTTACCGGAATACAAGACACGTTCGGCGCTACGACAGAATGCTCGCAACGCACGCTGCTTCGATAGCTCTCGCTTGGGGTCGACGGCCAAGCGGCTAGCGGAGCGGTCTCGCGCGGGCGGGGGCGGGCTCCAAAACAACCGGAAGTGGACTATGTGACGTGGCATCGTGACGCTGAACCAGTGAAGGCGGAGCTTAGCCCCACTCGCTCGGCGAACAAGTTGAGGAGGAAAAGCATGGCTAGGAAGGAGGGTGGCTTCTAATCGATTGTAGCTCCATTAATACGTAACGCTTCACTTAAATTATGGTGCAAATGTTCTACTTAAGCTGTACCCTACACGTCTACAAAATTTGTCCGAACCGTTTCAGGGGCCCTTTAAATGTGAATACTAAAGAGCCGAGAGCCAATTTTCATGGTACCTATTTTTTAATGCAATAGAAAGTTTGCTAGTCAGAGTGTGTAATTATGAAGTGGTAACGTGGAAAAGACCGTGGAACATTTTTTTATCAGAATTTTTTTACCTGCAGTGAGGATGTAGTCTTTCACTGGCAGCTTGTTGGCAGCGGTGGTAGGTGAGCACGATAGTGATTATACGCAGGAATTCGTGGGAGGCAGACAAGTGCGGCCGTAAGTGTGACAAAGTAGTTTGTCTAACAATTCGACGTTCCTGCGATTCATGTTTTCCGAAGTCTTAAGTACTTTTGCGGTAACAGCTACGTGTTTCCATTGTTTCCTGCCCAACTGCTTTGGTATTTAAACAGTCAAAGCGAAACCAATCGGATTGAAAACGAAACGACGATTTTACGCGTGATACGCAGTTCAGCGTGTTGCCGTAGCCATGCGTGAGCTTTTGATTTCCGAAGCATAGAATAAAGCGCAAGTGTCTAATACTATAGCAACTGCAATTTTAAGCAATATTTATGTTGTATTAAATAACAGCCGACTTACTTACAGTAATCGCATAGACTACATTCGAAGTACCAAGATTTCATTGCCAGGCCTCGCCACTTACTGGCCTTTGAGATATTCTTTGCCAATTTTAAATTATAATCCCTATTTCAATCCCGAACAGCGTGCCTGTTTCTATCGCCATAAATCATGATCAGTTCATTTCCATCAACATCCCACAACACTTTCTGACCAGTTGTCCTCCAAGCGTCCTCCAAAGGTCTCCTCGATTTGGCTGCACTTTCTGCACTAGTTCAGGGAGTGCAGCACTCTAGCACTCGATTTGCCAGTCCAGCTAGCGCCACCTGCACTTCGGCACTCGATTTGATGTCGTGCTGCACGAGTTCATGTACACTTCGGCACTAGATTCTCCGCAAGTTCTTTTCTCGTGCACGTAGTGCAAGGCTTTTGATAGCAGACGACACATGCACCTCCGTGGCCATGCGGGTGTTGGTAGAAGGCATCGACGGCGCCTGTTATTAGTAACGCAGCACGGACGCCAGTTTTCTTCAGAATGTGTACGCAGCATCTTGTTAAGGGCGCTTTCCAGGTTCAGCTACTGCTAAGTGCACTGAAGGCCGGGATTTTCCCTCAGGTCACAGTCGTTTGTATTAATTTTCACTAGCTTACCGCTACCTCGACGTTAAAAACCACATCGGTAAGTCGTTTGAAACGTTGTGCCATATATGATTCAGAAATGTGTGGAAACCGCGCTCGGTCATGCTTTCTGAATAATGATGCCGAAGTTGAACTAATTTCTAGGTACTAATACATAAATTCTTTCCACAGGACCAGAAAGGCCATTGCGCACACGTTTAAGCTCGCGGCACACACCAACAAAAGAAAAGCCACAGTCGCCCAGTTGCAGCAGACGAAGGCCTGTACGTTCTTGCACTTTTGTCCTCGATATGACCGCTGCACTGAGAGCGCTAGTGTCGCGCTACACTTACACTTGAAGAACTGGCGCTGCACTGGCACGACACTTCTCTGAACTAGTGCAAAAAGTGCAGCCAAATCGAGGAGACCTCAAGTTTTTTTTTCGTGCTTCCATTCGACATCGAGGGAGACCACGAGGGAGATTATGGAGGTCTACTATATCAGGAAAAAAAGAGTCGCGTTGCGTAAGCAGGCCATCGTTAAATTTGCATGACAGTGAATTTGAATTTTTAAGCCGCCTCATAGTGTAACATTAGATTACAGGGTTTTGCGTTTTTTGCCTGTGCACTGTTAATGACGCCATTGATGGGAGAGCACGTGGCTATGGGTTGTGTACATGAGTTTGTGTATGCCTTCGAATGAAGTTAGTTGTGAGATCAGCGCTGTCCTGTGTGTTCCTGCCTTCTGTCTTCGTCATATTGCGCTGCCCCTTCAAGATGTTTAGCTGTTGTAGATGTCAAGGGTCGACCGTCACGGCATCACGGACATTTTTTTACGATGGGTTGCACAACAAGCGATTACCGTAGTAGAATGCGAAAATGTATATACAGATAAAACTGAAAATAACAATGGCTATATTTGGCTACAAATTTGTTTTGTTCTTTTTTGTGTTTGGCTACATTTGGGCTACAGTTTCTCTAGCTTTGGGCTACTCCACGTTGTCCGACCTGGCAACACTGCTAGGGACCCTAGTTGCAGTGAAGCACGTCTTCTCTGCAGGCGTACATTTCGGTGGTGCGCGGGGCGTAACGGGGACCGATTTTTTTTGCTAGCAGTACTACGGGTCAGGCCCTTCGTCTATAAATCTGGTGGGCTGTGATGACAAAGGGCATATCTGGTGGGGACGGGGGGCAAGAAGAATAAAGAGATTGTGCTTTGGTTCTGTGCATGCTTGTCGTGGAATGTAACATTGGCGCAGTCTACGATAGGATAGAAGCCTCTATTATGTGGATAACGCTGAGTATAGCCAGGGACGCGCAACATCAGTCGTATTTTTCAATGTGTGAAGTGGATGAATACATCAAGTATGATTTGCCAGAGAACATCATGACTCCCAAGCTTCACGAGTCTGTCGCCCAAAAGGCTGGGAAGACATTGCAGGAGATTGATGTTCAAGCTTCACTCTGAATTTCAAGAACACATCATGACGCCGCTGGTGCAGCTGACAGCAAGAACTGCACTGAGCAAGACCGATTCTTCCATGGACTCGTGCCTGCTAGAAATGCTTCGCCTGCAGCAGCAACACGCCCAGCGACAGCAGCAACTCATGGAAAATCTTCTGACTGTTATTCAAGCCCAACAGCGACAAAACAAGTAGATGGTGAAGCCCGACTTTTTTGATGGAGAGCTCAAGCCTCCATCAAAGAGACTTGGATCCAGTTCTACGAACAAGCGTGTGAGAACTCCTGGGAGGAACCCTGCAATCGCATCAGGAACATGCGTCAGTTTCTCAGCGGACGTGCCAAAAAGTGGTATGACATCCATTACGCCGGCCATATGACGGATACATGGAAGCAGTGGAGAACAAGCTTTTCGGCAGCTTTTGACGAAAACACGGTTGAAAGGTGGGTCCGAGCTATTTTTTATAAATATCGTTCAGGAAAGGCCCTAGAATATTTCTACGAGAAAAGACGTCTTCTTCAGATGGCGAACACAGAACTACGAGAGTTCGCAGTAGTGCCACTGATTCTTCATGGCTTACCCAAGGAACTTCAGAGGAAGGTGCAAATAAAGTCGCCTAAAACTATCAGAGAACTGTTGGGATGTTTCAGAAACATCTGCACTGATTTTACACCACGAAATGTGCGTCGAACAGATCAAACTTTCGAAAGGGCTCCATGGAGGTCTCGCGATCTCGAAAATCTTCATGGCAGAAATCGAGTCATCAACTTAATCTCCACTAACAGCAGTGACGCTGATCCTGTAGCCTCTCATTCAGAGGAAGCGCAGCCAAAAACTAATAAAAGAGGGTGTCCAGTCCCACCTGACGACAAAAATTTACTGTTTTTCTAACAGCCCTTAGCCTTGTCTACATTAAACTGAATATTAATGGAGACGATATTGATGCATTGGTTGATGGTGGTGCGTCTGTATCTGTAATAAATGGGCGAAAGCCAATGTCTCTTATCAAGGCCGGAGGGCTAGTATCGATGCCCTTGTCCTGAAGAGATGCGACTATAAATTCTTACTTTTGAGACGAAATATGAAGACACTTAAGTTAAACCTTTACTGGAATGAAGTAACTGTGGTGAAAGAAACGTACGAGTCTTTGAACATCACGGACCGCCTTGTTAAGTGTGAAAAAGACATTCGAGAAAAATTCCCTGAACTTATCCATCTAGGCAACAGTCCACTGTTCCCTTTAAGCTGAGAGATGTTACGCCAGTCAGAAAAAAGCCTTACAGTATGCCACACGAATAGAAACCTTGGTTGAAAAATGACATCCAGAATATGTCAAGATGCTGGAATAATACGGCCATCGATGTCGACATTCGCCTCACCTATTACTCTGGCTCCGAAAGAAGATGGATCTCTGCAAATGTGTACTGATTACTGGATCTTGAATAGCCAGACGGACATTTTTCCTTTTCCAATGAGAAATAACTGAAGAAACCAGAGGCTGCAAAATATTCTTTGCAAAACCTTTGCAAAGGATTTTGGCAGATTCCGCTCGAAGAGGAAAATGTATGCAGCCTTTGTCCTTCCATTTGATGTGTACGAATATAGTCATTTGCCTTTTGGATGCAAAAACAGTGCAGCATGGTTCCTAAAGATGATTAATAGTGCTCTCAAGCCATTTCTCTAATTACTCTGTAATGTGTATGTAGAAGACACCATAGTCTACTCCAAGGATGAAACATCACATGCCGAACACTTGACATCTCTTGTGATGGCATTAAGTGAAGCCAAACTTAAAGTGAATTTTTTAAACACAAAATTACATTTCTCGGTCGCATTTTGGACGGAGTCACAAACAGCATAAAAGAGGAGTCCATGGAATGTGTACGACAGATGAAGAAGCCAGACAATGTACATGCAGTCAGAGTTTTTCTTGGCCTTGCAGGACATTTTAGAAATTACATAAGGAATTTTGCAGCACCAGCTAAATCGTTAAACCTACTCCATAAAAATACAGATTTCATTTGGACTGAAGAATGTGAGAAAGCATACAAAGATTTGGTATTAGCCATATCATCAGACCTGGTCCTCACAACACCGGACTTCACTGTTCCATTTGAACTTACAACGATGCATCGAACTACGGAGCAAGTGGTGTACTGTACCAACGAAGCACAAGTGGCAGCAAAAGAGGAAGACAAGTGGTTGGATATTAGTCTTATACTTTCACAAAATCTGAACAAAACTACAGCACAATTGAAAAGGAGGCATTGGTTGTTGTACTAGCGATTAGTAACTTTCGATAGTACCTAGAAGGCACGAAATTCGAACTGCTCACTGACCATCAGGCACTTATTCATTTGCTGAATGGTAGTCAACCGAAAGGGAGGATCGCTCGCTGGATCAGTGAAATTCAACAGTTTAATTTTGAGGTGGCACACAGGAGCAGACAAGATTTTTCAGATGCTGATGCACTTTCTCGACTTCCCATTGTTAGTAACTGTGGGAACGAGGAAAGTGTGAACTCATTGAAAATGTGGGAAGGCATAGAACATCTGATGTACTTCGATGGAAAGTTTCACGTACCGGATACACTGGAAACAAAAGCTCTCAACCTCTATCACGACAGTCCAAAGTCAGGAGGGCATGACAGCTTCTGGAGAACATAATACAAAATGAGAAGATTCACATGGCCCGGTATGAAGAAATATATTAGCGATTACATTAGCTCTTGTCAACAATGTCAACGGAACAAAGCAAAATATAAGCAGAAGACAGACAGCATGATTTTTCCACCTAATTCAAATGTGCCGTTTCAAACCGTACATGTTGATTTCGCTGAACTGAAGGAAAAAAGCGAAGGAGCGAAGAAAACACACTCCTTTTTAGTGTACATTGACGAATGCTCAAGGATGCTAGCTGCCAAGCCAGGAAAAGAAAATGCTGATGCTGTCATATCTCTCTTGAATAGGGACATGTTTAAAGGATTGCAATGTGTCATATACGATAATGGCCCTGCATTCAAGAGTCAGGCATTTGCAAGGTGGGCAAAAGACAAAAACATTACCCTGAAGCTCACAGCACCATACCATCCATCAGCTAATGGACTAGCAGAGCGAGCTATCCAAGATATAAAACAACATATAAGTATGTACGCAGGATTCCCAGGAGGGTGGAAGTGTTGCCTACAAGCAGCTGTGTCGCACCACAATAGATCTCATACGAGCACTCTCGGATGCAGTCTTCAATACGCTGCCTTTAAGGAGACTGCCTGTTTGCCTGCGGACGATGTAGCTGGCATAACAGAGAAGCTTAACTTGCAGGAAATGAAGAATAGTTCAGAACAGCAAAGGAAGCACAGGGAAGTGATGAAGAGAGCATTTGACAAGCGTCATAACACAAATATTCCCGCAATTGCGTTAGGTGATATGGTTCTGGTGCGGAAAGGATATGGTTGTCCTAACACAAAACTTGTGGGTCCGTTTAAAATGGTAAAATTGGCTACAAAACAAGGAGTACTCAAGACCATCGGCTACATGACAGAAAACGGTGCGATGAAAATAGAAGCCATGCCAATGTCATCCTGTATTTACAGCGGATGACTGAAACAAAGCCCGGGAGAGTTTGATGGGCCGTGATGACAAAGGACAGATGGCGTGGGAACGGGTGGAAGAAGAAGGAGAATAAAGAGATCATGCTTTGGTTCTGTGCATGCTTGTCGTGGCTTGTCTTCAGTGAAGAGGCGGATGTTACCATGTAAATGGGAAGACGAATAGTTTATGTATATTAAAAATAAAACTGGGCCCTAAACACTGCGTTCTCACACTCCAGACGTAATAGGTGCTAAACTGGAAGGTTCGGTCTGAATATACACGAATTGTGAGTGGTAGAGGGCAGCACACTCACTCAAAAGTGCACTCACTCACATTCACTCGCACTCATTTAAAAAGCGTGAGTGCGAGTGAGTGTGAGCTGAGGCGAGTGCAAGTGAGGGCCAGTGAGTGTGAGTGGAGGCGAGTCTGAGTGAGTGCCAGTGTGTGTGAGCGGAGGTGAATGCGAGTGCAAGCGAGTGCCAAGGAGTGTAAGTGGACTTGAGTGCGAGTTCGAGTGAGTGGAGGTGAGCGCGAGTTCGAGTGAGTGTGAGCGAAAGTGAGTGCGAGTGAGTGTGAATGGACGCGAGTGTGAGTGGAGTTGAGTGCGAGCGTGAGTTGGCACTTGTGAGTGTAGGTGAGCGTGAGTGAGTGCGGGGCCTGGAAAAATTATGGTAAGTGAGTGTGAGTGAGTATTCTCCCGCACTGCCGACCTATGGTCACACGACAGGGAGACAGAGGAGCGGAGAGCCGTGGATCATGTGCGAGGCAGCAAGGAGCGCCTGCCGCCAGCACCACACCAGTGCCACGACAGCGTGAGAAGGGATGGTGAGGGCGAAGTGGACGGTAGCGGCCATTGGGTAACGGCGAGAGTCACCGTAATGGCGCTGCGCAGAGGAAGGGGGCGAGAGGATAGGCGAGAACATGTGACCTGACTTTGGAGGTCAAAGGAAGAGCAAGACTTGCGCCGCATGCGAGAGATGGCAGCAGGAGTGTGCGTGCTAGAGCAGCGCGCGGATGATGACCTCGGTTACAGCGAGGCGAAACGCGGGAACGGGTGCCAAAGAGCTTCACTCTAAAGCTCCGCACGGAATAACAAATGCGCGCACAAAACACATAACACAAATAGACGGCCAACGCGCGAGCGCAGCGATGGCATGGCGGGTCCCAGGTGAAAGGCTCCATAGCACCGCCTCGCGGCCTTCAAAGACTTTTTGGATTTTCTGCTACACGCGTGCACATTGCCCGCGCCTAGTAGGGGTTACTCTAGTACACTATAGTAACGAGAAATTGTGCAGTAGGTGCCGTTGCGCGGTATGCGGCACGTGAGCAGCTGCACTCTTTTTCGGAGAAAGAATCTGCTCACTCTTCACTACCACTGCTGGAGCACAAATGCCGAAGTCATTATTGCGTAGCGTGGTGTAATTTCTGTCAATTTCTTTTGTTTGGCACAGGAGTTGGCGAATGTATCAAAATGCGCAATTGTACTCCTGCGCAATTGGTGCAGAAGTCCCACTCCTGCATCAGAAATAGCATGTAATCTTACTGGCAAAGACACGGCAGAAAACAATCCCTCCTCCTGCCTGGCAGGTAATATTGACTTGAGGGAGGACAACCTACATAGCAAATGGCATACAAGCTGTTGTAATGCAGCATTGCATTGTGCATGGAATCTTCTGCACACTAAGTTTGTAGCTTTCCCGCAGTCTTCATTAGGTGCCTGCCAGTGCTGCCGGCAAGCTATAGTGATGCAATAAGAAATACTGAAAAATCTATAACACGTTTATTTGAACGCATTTTAACATATTTCACTTTCACAACATTTCTTAAGGGCACACTGCCTAACTTGAGACAAAAATACTGGCAGTGGATAACTAGTATTTTACAATAAAAATAAGTTAAACTTAGCACTATGCTATGCATGTAAAGCACCTGAAGGCCTTGTGCTTAAGCATAAAGCAAGATTAACAACACACAGAGCAACATATTTACGATCCACAGTGTTCATCAGTGCCAAGTACTTTTAAAGGTGTAAAGGTGCATGTCCATCCTTCCCACATGATATGCTTGATGGCAGCCTTAATAAAAGAAGGTTCAAGGATATTTTAAGTATCTCTAGGTTTGAAAGAGAGACGTGATTCAAAACAACCTTACGAGTGACAGCTTGAAAACAAAGTATTGTCAACAAAAAGCAAACTTTCTTTTTAACTGCATGTGAATGAAGGAGGCACACCAGTACTGCTTAGCAAGTGAACCACCACCAACCAGAGCACAGCTGCTGCTAGCAGGACTGGATTGGCTCGACTTTTGTATGACACCTACTTTGTTACCAGGTTGTCATATGAAACCTAGTAAGCTTAGCAGAAAACAAAATTTAAAAAAATTTTAAGCAATGTCATAAAATTTCAGCATTTCCAAGGACTGGCAACGAACCCTGAATTCCGTTAAAACATTTATGGCTCACTTCAGCACCTCCATTTAATCAGAGTGACAATTGCTGAACCATACCTGCTATTGTATTTATGTGAATAAATACGAAATTGGGGCAAAGAAATGTCATTTCAGTAATCATTTCGCCCGGCTACTACAACCAGGGGCATTGCTCCGACTATACAAACAAGGAACAAACTCCAGTGCGGTCATCAAACATTTCCACTCTGCTCATGCTTTTTGGCCGCATCAGTTGTAGTACTGCGAGCATAACAAAGTCTTGAATATTTAAGGCTTGACTAAGCTTCAAATGACTGGTTGAGATTGTGCATTTTTTCGACATGAACACTGGCAGGCTAACTGTTGCAGTCACACTAAAATCACTTATTCAACAGTGGAGGTTGAGCACCTGGATCTTCTCATGCATTTGTAATGGATGACACAAGAAACAACAAGAGCAATGTACAAAGGAAACACATCCTCCACTGCCCTAGGTGGATTCTCGACAATGCAGCTCTGCTAGCACAACATATTTCTTTTACATAGATGTTAGGGCTATAACAAAATAGGAATTGTAGTCCATGACATTGTCCATGAATTATTGTCATGGCTGATCCTATTAAACCAGGCCAAGCTACTCTTCTCAAAACATACGCACTAACAAAGCAAGACTGAAAAAGAACCGAGCCATGTTGACAGCAATAGTCCATGCAAGAAGCCTTATATCATTAAACTTGGAACAGTTCTTCAGGCAGACGAAACTCACACGATAAAAAACTTGCGAGCCTGTCTGCAGTGCAGTGAAAGAGGGAGGGCACACTCTATTCAAATCTCTCAATGCAGAGGCAATGCATCGGTACAGCTTCGATGACATCGAAGAACACTATTGACGTAGTAGTTCTGCGGAAACCCGCAAGGTGGAGAGAATAAAGGGAAAAACAGACAGTCTTTTCCCTTTATTCGAAGAACACTATTGCACAAGTTATGTCAACAAGCAAACACCAGTGAATGCGAACGTGTTATGACGCAACAGCCGGTGGGCAGACGATGAAGAAGGTACAGAACACATCATAAAATTCGGCGACACTGACAGCCAACGGTTTGGGGCGTCTCTTGTCCTTGGATAGCACTTCACCCCAGCTGCACAAGGGTAAATGGCCTGTTGAGAGTGATGGCTGAGCAGTGTCAGAAATCACAAAAGAAGGCTTGAAACAGCAATCCTTGACAATTCGCATTGCAATACAATTCAGGCAAAGCTAATTATGCACCTGCGTACCTCAATATGTCGGCACTTCACTATTAGGACCTAAGTGGTGCAGAACCTTTTATGTACAGCAAGCAAGGCTGAGACTGCAGTATTATTACAGCGACACGGCTTCGCAGAAACAAGGGTAGGCTGACATTCTTGCTGGCCATTTCTTATCTGCTGCCTGCAACCACAAACCTCAAAAGATCTGCCATGTGTGCACTGCACCCATAAGTAGCATGTCTAGTTACAAGGTCACACCACGACCACCACGAACGATTACTTGTCACCAGGATACGAGAGGCAATGGAAGAAAGGTGTGACGGCGTGTCACCAGGGCACTGTCATCAGCACACAACAACGACACCTGCTCAGGCATTCACGGCTAAACACAACGGGAAAGGCCACATGTGCATTATTATCTATCGAGGAGTCGCATTTTAGACACTACGTGGTACATAAGAGTGTTCTCAGGATGCCACTGGGCAGATCTGTGTTAAACAGTGCGCACAATAAAAGTGATGAGTGCACTTGTAACAAGAAACACACTGTCCGATGATGCTCATGCAGCCCTGACGAGCAACAACACCAGCTGCCAAGACATTCGGTCAAAGGAAAAACTGTGCGCCGGGCATCCATCGAGGGAGGGGTGCATTGTACACCCACAAGGAGCACGTCCAACACAGTGAGAAGTGACCGGTGTGTCTGCTGGCTGCCGGTGCCGTTCACTGTCAGCACCGCGTTACCCTCCGGTCCTCGGGAAGTCCGGAAGACGACGATTCATCGTGAGCATGCTGTTGTGCTTGTTGCTGTCCGAGCAGCACAAGGTTGGCAGCCCGCAGGCGTGCCAGCGTGGCAGCGCCGCCGAGCAGCGAAGGTGACGGACTGATGCAAGGTGTTGAGCAGCGCGAGTTGGTCAGGTCACACTGCTCCAAAAGACGCAGCAGTTCCCCGTGGCTAGGGCCGCCGTCACGCACGAAGGCTGCAGCAGAGGAGGGTGTAGTGTTGCCTCGTGCACGTTACAGTTCAGTCGACTTATAATGGTGCAAGTCTGATTACTTATTTTGACGTTGGGCATAGAAAGACAATACTATGGCATACCCTTCGCTCACTTTGCTTAGAGTTAAAAAATCAAACAATACCGCATAAGGTGTCACATAACAGCAGGTTGTTCTTGAGGCACACTGAATTGAGAGACCAGAACACGAAGAACAGTGACAGAAACATAAGTACGAAAGGACTGTCACTGTTCTTCGTGTTGTGCTTTTTGATAAAGCATACTTAAAGAAGCCAAGAAACCAACTAGCCCTATTTATTCTAAATACACTGTCTGTATTTGTGCAATGTAAAAGGAAAACTTTGTTAGTAGAGAGAATGAAATCCAAAAATCGCTTCTAGTCTATAATCTCACGCCAATGATATGATGGATTCACAGGACTATGGCTTGTCTTGGTACCTTCGTGCAGCAGGGCGAAGGCTGCAAGGCAATACTAATGCAGCTGCTTACGGTGGCAACAAAACAAGGGATGGATAACTTTAGATAGGTTGGCCCTCCTGACTGTTTTGAGATGCCCGTAGCTTCCAGTGCTGTACAGAACTACTGAGACAAAGTATAAGAATATGTACTTGAACTTCTCTTGTGCAGAGAGATGGAGTACTAAATGTGCCAGGCTGTGTTTACAATAATATTGTTACGGTTAATGTTAAACCGGCTTTATTCAAGGGACGAGATTGATGGTAAAGTCAAGATGGCGTCCTGAGGCTGCACCAGCTCACGTCTTCTTCCTCTTCTCCTCGCCCGGCTCATGCCGTAGCAATATTTTAATGCAGATGACCTAAATGAGGTCTGTTGTGATGGGCCGTTCACCCCGCGACACCCTCCGGTCATGGCTCACGCGAATGTAGGGAACGGGCCAACAGCTTCGTTAAAATGGTTCTCAAAACGGATGATTTATGACCAGCGCGGGAGTACCTCGGTCAGGAGAGGTTTGGGCAATTAGCAAGGATACGGCCATCACCTGCCAGCTGCAAAATTTGGCATGTAAACGCCAGAGATGCGGTCAGTGCAGTGATATGGTCCATCACTTGTCACCCGCACAAATTATCATGTCCACGATGGGGATGGAGTCAGTGTACGATCGGAGACAATGGACAAGCGGAGCAGTGGACAAGCAGAGACAACAGAGAAGCAAAGTCATTGTACGATCCCTCTTCCTCTGTTTGCGCCCAGTGATGTGTGTGCGTTTCTGACAAAGCTCCCTTTCGAGGAAAAGGGCAACAGATCTCCGGATTGGTGGGGCCTGATGTCATCGGTCTCCTGACGCCGGATTGGGGGAAATGACTGAACAATGACCACGCAGGGCATAAAAAGAGCAACAGACGGTGGGAGTGATCAGCTGCTACAAATTCATCATAAACTTTTTCTGTATTACTCTGAACTTTCTTGTACATATGTGAATATAAACATGTTTGTCAAACGTACTGAATATCGGGCCTGGCTTCATGTTCCCTTACTCCTCCATGAGCAAAGTGAATTCCACATCTTTGGACCCCCAGTCGCAACAGGTCCCACATGATGTCTCAGGGCACTAGTATGGGTGCCACCTTGGTACAGCTAGCCCTAACATAACTTTTCTGGCATGCTACATCTCCACATACAGTAACATCTGTACTCGGGAATATCAAGCTACAAAACCTAGCTGGTAAGGTTCCTTTAACAAAAAATTTTTGTGAAAGGAGAGACTTTCCTTTCGTCAAGCATCAATTTTTCATTAAATGTCAACAACATGGGCAATTAGACAAATCTGTATTTGACAACATTGAAACAGCCGCATTTCCTTGACCATTTTTTTATACTGGCACATTCAACACAGAGAAAGCTTTGGTACCAGAGGCCGACTAAAAGAACCTCGGCGTGCATTGCTCAGCAAAATGTTACATTTTTGTGTGGACAAAATTGGTGCATTGTGCCCATGTGTGCTATGCCTGAACCATAACCAGGACACTGCATCAACTGACATGTGCAATAAGCTGCGAGTCAACGTAAAAAATTTATGATACTATAAGGCATTACACTTCAGTTTTGTCTTTCCAGGATCCTCCTCCCTACTTTATAGCTCTTAAATCCAGTTGTTTGGCCTTAATATGCTAGTTAATGAGGATAGCTATAGGGGCTTGTTGGTATGGCATAGCTTATTTTGTTGTAGCGCAAGCTGAACAAGGAGAACAGAAAGGCACATCTGACACGCACAGCGCTCACTTTCAACAACAGATTTATTTGCCGTTCTCGTCGCTATATATGCACCCTCAATATGTCATACAGCACGTGTAAAATTTCGGTAAATATGAACAAAAAAATTAGCTAGGAACCACATGTAAGCAGATTTTTTACTCTTACATTCACAGACATGTACACGTTCAGCGCGAACAAAGACAATTGAGCTCTCTTGAGGATAATGAAAGGGAAGGTTTACCGACGCATGCGTCGCCGAATGTTGATGTGTGTCTAGCTTCTATTATCAAGCGCGCCATCTCACACGTGCTTCTACTCATTATAACTGTTTCTTTAAATCTAGGTTTGCATTTGCATCTCTGGCAATGGATCGCAAGAAAGCCATCAGCGGCCGAGTTGTTTACATTGTTATTGTGTTCTCGTAGCCTGTAATTTATGCATCTCCCTGTTTGACCAATGTAGGATCATCCACACCCGAAAGGAATGCGGTATACCACACCCACGATGCAATGAATGAATTTGTTTGCAAAAAAGACTGCATGTAAAAAAGAACATAAAGACAAAAGCTGTGTGTGTCAAATGTGCGTTTCTGTTGTCCTTGTTCAGCTTGCGCTACAACAAAATAAGCTATGCTAGTTAAGATTGTGGAGGGCTAAGCATGCCTGCCCATCGCTGACGCAATGACCAGCCAAAAAATTTCGGGGCAGGAGAAAGGTGCAAGCCAGTGTGCTTTATTTCATGCCAGGTATGATCGGCACACAAAATTTTTGGGGAAGGGATGAGGTATGTGCCTGGTGTGGCCTCCTGTCCGTTGGCTACGTATGCCCCTGACAGCTGTGGCCAATGAAAATAATAAAAGCAGAGCAGAGTTCAAACGATTGGCCTCATACATTGCTGTTTAGCTTGCTGTATCAAATGCAGAAAACTGATAATACTAACTACACCTCTTTACTCGACTCATTTTTCTTTCCATAGAATCTGAAAGGTGTTTCCTTCACCTTTTATTAAGGAGGGAGCAGGGGGTTGTTTTTGCCATTTGCTGTAGAGACTGTTTATGCAGACCAAGGTGTGATAAGTGCCCAATCACCAGCCGGAGCAAAGACGTGTAGCAGGGCCACAGTATGAAGCCATGGTGATAAGAAAATTATGCAGTGAATGTGTCAGTGTGCCTTTCACATCTCTGTCAGAAAAGGACACAATCTGCACCAGCAAGAATCATACATGCGTTGCACCCATATAAACTTGTGTTTCTAGGAATTAGATGAGTTGTAAGTAGCACTTCTTGCATCCTAGAATGTCTCTCAAGTACTTGCCTATCATTACTAAAATTTCCTTACTGGTGACAAAGCAGGTGCCTCAGCTAATGCACTTGACGAGAAAGTATAAAACCAGCCATGCACTTACTTGGCTCCCCTTTGGATGCCAAATCCAGTGCCGTGGTCAAGTCCCACATCTGAAAATCAAAAGAACATGCACCACGACAGCTGAAAAACTGCACTGGAAGTATGCAACTAGAGAATAACATTTTATGCCTTGCATGTACTAAAGTGCAACACGAATTGCAGTGGCTGTGCAGTTTTCACTCATACTTTCAGGTCGGGACCAAATCTGCACATGGTGCAGACAGATGAACTAGCTTTGAACATAACTATTGCATAACATTTATTACTACGTAACTATTATGCAACAGTTAAGTTCAACAGCTTTTCAAGTGTCTGGCTCAGTGATTTTGAACCTTGGAAGAAGTGTGAAGTGCTGTGATACACTATGCTTGTTTCTTGAAAATGGCAAAGCCTGGTGAGCGGCTGTTTAGATCCCAGCACGTTGTCTCAGATTCTTCAGAGCGTCGGCGCCTAACCACGAAGGTCATGCCAAAGTTCCGAGTCATCCCTGAGTTCTGGTGTGCAGTAGTGGCATGGTTTATTTTTTCAGTTTCGGTATCAAAACTTCTTACTTCACAAACTTTTCTGATGCATCCAAACACATTTCAAACACAAGATTTTGCACAAACGCTGCTCTATATCTGCACCGTCTAAATCTAGGCTTCTTACGCGGCCCAAAATTTTGTTCGAGTTGGCCTTTAAGCTCAAAGCATTAAAAAATCAATCGCGCACTCAATCAAATAACACATCAACAAGAACTGTTTTGCTGTTTCTTGCTTTGTGTCACGCTTTGAATTGTTATTAATTGTTATTATAATGTGTTTTCTTTGCCTATTTCTGGCACTCTAAAATTTTCTATATGTCTAACGATTTTTTTTTTTTTCTTATGAAAGTAACCAAGCACTACCTTTTAAGACAAGGACTGAGAAAGACTTAACAGGATGGGCGCTGTCCTCTCAACTCTTTCTGTGTCCTGGTCTTAAAAAGTAGTGCTGCATTACTTTCGTAGGAAAGAAAAATAATGCATCAACAACTAGCCCCCAACTTGTTTTGTTAAAGTTTAAAGATATTAAGGTATTTTTTTATGCAGTGAATTTTGTAGTGTATTTTGTTGAACTTAGTAGGTTAGTATTTATGTGCTTTTAAATCAGTTATAAGTTGCATCTCCCCTGTGTAATGGAGAACTTGTCCCCTGAAAGTATTACAGTAAAAGCTTGTTAATTCATGCTTCACCAGGCAAGAAAAAATATATGACTAAACCAAACGTTGATTTGTTGAATGGACAAAGGAAACAATTAACAAATGCATACTAGATCAACATGCCTTTAAAGAATATGCTACCCTCCCGTTTACCGCATTTTTGCGATTCTAAAACCCCCGCCTCTATTTTCGCGAAAAAATTGGGAAAAAAAGTTTTCATGTGAATCTAAGCACCCCCCTATTTGTTAGGAAGAGCACGCAGCCAAGGCCGCCAAGTGCGCTTGCTCGCTCTGTCATCGAGCCGGAGCCGTCGGAGGCCTGAGGTGGAATGGCCTCTGCGGCGCGATCTTGCCACACAGCCGGACTGCAGAGCCGCGCGGACTCGTGAGCGGCAGTGATAGTGACTGAGCATCCGACACAAGTGGTGGGTTCACTGATTTCAGCGATTTTTCTTTTGGATGCTTGCAAAATAAAATGTTATTTCTCGCACCAATCTGGTCGTGATGTCGCAGCGCAAAGAGGGAGGGGGGGGGGGGGGTCATTCTAGATTTTTCGAATCTAAGCACCCCCCTCACTTTGGCCATCGCGATCATGAAAAAAAGGGGGTGCTTAGAATCAAGTAAATACGGTATGTTCTGCACAAAATAATCGCGGAAGCTGCAATCCTCTTCTTGTGACTGATAAGTAGGAACTATATATTTAGGCACCCATAACTGGCACATTAAAGCCTCATTTTAGGCATGATAGGAGCTGAAATGGGCACTACAATTTTTTCACAAGCCATGACCTGTTTTATGCAGTAAATATGTGTAGACCATTTTCACGGTAGAAAACTGACGTAGCATTCACTTGTGAGGGACAGGCGGCAAACATACTGTGCAATCTAAAACTGGTACAGCGCAACATAGAAAGGAAGAAACAAGCCGAGCCGGCCAGATAAAAGAACAGAGTGCTGACTTGCAACTCTTTCTAATTCTTCCTTTTTATGTTGCGCTGTACCACATTTAGAATACAATACCAACTTGCCCAATCCTCAACCCTGGCATACTGTGCAAGCGATTGCCTCACAAGATTCGCTGGGTATGAGCGGCTGCTTTCTTCCTCAACCTACATACTGTAGCCAACGGGCTTAGTGTATTTGCTCCGATACTGTGAGCAGGTAGTGTATATTCAATAGCCATCTTTTCGTACTTACAATGGTGCATTAAGTGGAGCAAGTACGAAAAACCCAAATATGTCAGCAAAGCTGCTAAACAATTAATGAGAGGAGGTAAAGTCTGCGCCTAATGGACGGAAGTCTAGGAATGTTCAAGTAAGAAAACAAACATTA
The DNA here is from genome assembly GCF_050947875.1 of Dermacentor variabilis. Taxonomy (NCBI): domain Eukaryota; kingdom Metazoa; phylum Arthropoda; class Arachnida; order Ixodida; family Ixodidae; genus Dermacentor; species Dermacentor variabilis. The sequence continues at coordinate 543,489 of NW_027460324.1, forward strand.
AATAATGTACAGCCATCTAGTGGGGCAGCCGAGAAGACTCCGCATGGTGTACCGGTGCCCGTGAATGCTGATGACTGTTCCCTCGCTTGCTCAGTGGTCCACACTCGGTGACCCAAGTTTGCGAGGGGTTCATTGAAGAGCGGCACATACCCAGTGCCTCTATGGCCCAGCTCGCTAAACTGTTGGCATGGAAGACGTTCAATAAAAAACCCCAAGCATACCCAGTGCATTTGTGGAACAGCCTGCTAAAGCGTCGGGTTGCAGTGCTTGAGGAACCCTTGTGACGTGGGTTTGATTCCGCTCAACATTGGAGAAAGTTAAAGGATCTTTTAATGCGAAAGCATTGCATGGCTCATGAGGCACGTAATCCAGCATTGGCGTTGTTGGTGTGACCACGCCTAGTTTACATAAAGGCTACGAACCCACGACCTTTGGCTTTAAGGCAAAGTTAATTATGATAGTGTTAATGAAGGCAATCGAATCCAAGACCTTTGGTGTTACTTAAGGCAAAGTTAAGACATAGCCAATTAAGACACTCAGGCCCACGGCCTTTGGTGGAAGTCAAACCCATGAGTTGGATTATGTACACCTTGTGATGAACACTGTCGGTAACGTTGCTGCATTTCTGCTGATGTGGCAGCAATGCTTTCGCATTCATCCACAAATTGTTGATTCCGGACTTTGCATCATCGCAGCAGTACCGGACTTTGCAACAGCAGTACCCACCAAGCCCCGCATCTACAGTGACCCATGCTGGCGTGAAAGAAGTTCACTGAAGAGTGGCACATATGTACATATTGCCTGCATGCAGCCAGGCTCCACTGTCACCCTTCCCTGTGCACGTGCTGCACCATCTAGTAGCGCTGCAATGAAATCTGCACGTATCTGCAGAATATAGGTTCTGACAAGACTGTCTGAATGCATATGACATGGGCTTGTTATCACCCAGCACCAAAGAAATATTAACGAACTTGTCAATGAAATGCAGCACATACCCAGTGACGCAAGTTGTTCCTCCAATGGTTGGTTTGGAACACGTTTCCCTCAGCACAGCAGCCCGATGCTCTGTCCCTTAGACCATGCACCAGCCAGTGGGTAAAAGTATACAGTAAAACCTCGTTAAACCGTACCCACTTAAACAATAGTTTCACTTTAAAAGTAGTAAAGTCAAATCCCCGACTCAGCGGCCACTGAACATAATGTGTTTTGTATCTGCATAAACCGTGCCAGCTTATCGCGTACGCATCGGTTAAAATGTTGCGTTTCAACTTTTCGTCGTGCAAACATGGTGGTGTGTCGTCTTCATCGGGCAGCCCGGCAGAACAACAAGCCTCAGAGATTGGAACAACGGCCTCCAAGCGCCCTGTGCGTTTGTGCGTGAAGCCACATCAACATCAACATCATTTCGATGCTGTGCCAGAGAGCGTTATGGCGTCGTGCAAGCGAGGACTCGCGTCATGCCGAAGCTCGGATAAAAAAAGACACCGGGTGCTCAGCATAGAAGAAAAATTAGACATCGTCCGTGCTATTGAACGTGATACGAAGAAGGCGGCGCTGGCATACGACAGGGATCTGCTGTTGACTACGGTGTGTGGCATTTGGAATGCGAAAAAGTTGCTCGGCAGCGCTGCTGTGACCACGAAGACATGTCGGCTACGAGGTTCGACTTTTCGCCATCGTTGCCTCTGTTGTTGCCGAAGTGCAGACTAGCGACAGTGATGAGGATGACATGGAAAGTGACAGCACAGGTGATTCAGGCCCGACAGTGGCATAAGCTGCGCATTACGTCAGGCTCATGAATGCAATCGTTGCGACGAGAACAGGGGCGCGATAACATAACTCTATTCCAAACGAAAAGTATTCGAAACTCCGGCACCCGGCAATGAAAAAGGCACCCCGGGACTTCTGCAGCACCACTGCATGCGTGCACGGAGAATACGTAACGCCAACGAGGAATCTACCATGCGAGTGTTTGCCGAGAAGAGGGGGCTGGCTGAAAAGCTGGCACGCAGCTTCAGTAAGTTTGAGGCCGCTGTCATCGTGCTAGGCTGCCGCGGCATCAAACGAAAATAACACTTTTGTTGCACGAAGTGAATAAATACTGCATGTTTTTTTTCCTTTTCATCGCACTCTCTCCGAGTTCCATTTTCGACAGGCAAGTGGGCGATCTCATACTATTTGAGTTAAAGAGTACCACTGTTTAGTACATGCTTTTTCCGAGCTCCGGCCAACTACGGTTTAATGAGGTTTCACTGTAGTAGCAGTGTCCGAATACTGAATACTAGATGCTAATCGAATATCGAATAAAAAAAAAAAAAAAGCCCCAATATAAAATCAAATATAAAAAAATTTAAGACAAACTTTTATGCTTCCGAATTTTGTACAAAGAACACAGTGCTGTGCATGCTCAAGAGGCTAACCACATTGCTTTACAAGAATCTTGCTAGCTATCAGTAACTTACGTATACAGAAATTTAGATGTATAGTATGGTCTACTTCGCTTGCTGTTACTTCCGGTGTTCCGCAAGGTAGTGTGTTAGGACCTTTGCTGTTTTTAATATATATTAATGATTTAGTAAATGTAATTCCGCAGTCAGTGTCAGTAAAATTGTTCGCAGATGACTGCGTTGTATATAAAGAAATAACATCAATAGAAGACCATAAGTTGCTCGAAGAATCTTTGCTTAAAATATGTCACTGGTGTGAAGAATGGAATATGGATTTAAACATTGATAAAAGTGTACTTCTCCGAGTTACGCGAAAAAGAAATATTAGCTGTTACCAATATTGCCTCCACAACAGTCACATTAGCGAGGTCTCACAATATAAATACCTAGGAATAACTCTTAACAACCGATTAACCTAGGGCACTCATATTTCTGAGATCTGTTCAACTGCATTCTCGAAGCTCTGTTTCGTGAGATGAAAATTAAAACATACTCCTAGCCATATTAACCTCTTGGCTTATAAAACTTTCATCAGGTCCAAACTTGAATGCTCGTCCGTAATTTGGGACCCCCACACTAAGAAAGACACCTATCAATTAGAGCTCATTCAGAGAAAGGCAGTACGTTTCGTTTTTCATAAATACAGAAGGTCAGACTCCCCAACACAACTTATGAAGGACAATAATATCCCGTTGCTTAGTACACATAGAAAACTGAGCCGCATTTCTTTCCTTCATAAAATTTTGGCAGGAAAGCTTAGCATTGCTCCCCCCTCATTCCTCAGGCACTCCACTACTCGAAGGACTCGACATTATAGCGAACACTCATTACAGCCTATATTTGCTAAAACAAACTCATTTAAGCGCGGTTTTTTTCCCTCAAACAATAGCTGATTGGAACGCGCTTCCTGAATCGATTTTTCGCTCTCCTGACGTGGAACAGGCCCTTCAAACTTTGTTTCTTCAATAGAAAGTAAGCAATTTCAATGTTCATTGTTTTAGTTTCTGCTCTGTCATTTTTAATTTTTGATTCTCTTGTATGTTACATGCAATGTAATCTTTTTTTCTTTTTTTGCATTTGCGTGCTATTATGATTTGTGTTTTCAGGCCCCTACTGCTTGGGCCAATCTGGCCTGCAGTATTGTGAAATAAATAAATAAACACCAAATTAGTAGGCCAGCACTGATAACAACTCAGTTCGTATATGAAGGTCTGGAAATACAGTCGAACCCGGATATACCAAATTCGACGGGGATCGAAAAATAGTTCGATATAGCGAAAATTCGATATACAGATATAGGCCAAAAAAGCACTCGCGATCATAAAAAATTGTGACTTACCGATTGGAATAGCCGCAATCACATAGCATGTGCACACAATATGAAAGTGCTTTATTTCACGGAAAAAAAATCACTAATTTTGGGGTGATTTTTCCACTGGGAAATGAAGTTTAAAACACTAGTCTCAATCTTCTCGAAACTGTCCAGGTGCGAGAGCCCAGTGCCTTCCATTTCGCCACAACAGCGCCGAATAAGGCTGAATGCCCGTTGCCTGATCATCAGGCTGTCCTGCTTGTTTTTTAACAACGTACTTAAAGTACTCAGTGGAATGCCGAATGCATCTGCCAGGGAGGACTTCTTTTCTCCATTCTCGACACGCCAGATTACTTCAAGCTTTCTTGCAAAGTCGAGATTCTTCCTCTTTTTTTGTCCGCGGATGCCATAGCTCACCAGCTGACCGCAATCACACACGCTACACACGGCACGTTGAAACACAGGTACGCACAACAAAACACGCGTTGCACAGATGGAGCAGTCCGAGCGAAGCCTGTTCGAGCGGCAGTCAACGGGGCTGTGAAGGAACGACAAAGGGAAAAGAAAGAAGAGAGTGGGGAAAAAGATTGGCGGAATATGCCATCGAAGGCGCTGCGGGCGCAACTGCCGCTTCGCTATGCTTCGTTTTTTGAGCCGTCTCTTGCTTTCTTGTCTCCCCTGGCCCACGAGTGACCATGCCGACCCCTCACTCTCTCTCTCTCCTATTTCCCAGGAAGCGTGGCTTGGAAACGTCGCCGCGTCTCCATGCCGCGCACTCTCTTCGCTGAGCTCCAATGCCCTTGCCCAATGCACATGCCGGCGGTAGAGGAGGAGCGAGAGAGCTCGCGCCGGTGGGGTGCAAGAATGGGGGAAAGGCTCTGCGTCTCCGTTGCTAGGAAACGACCGCGCATGCGCAGAGGAGGAGCCTGCTGACTGACTCTGCGGAAGTGTTTTCCCCTGAGGACCGGACACGAAGGTCTTTGGGAAAAGTGCACCTCCCAGGGGCGCGGCGCAGCGTTCAATATATTGAATGTCCGACGAAAATGGAATTCGATATACTACGCAATTGTTCTATACTTTTACATAGTATATTCAAGAGGGTAATCTGTGTGCTCAATATAGCCAATAATTCGAAATATGCGGGTTTGACTGTACTTATCGATAGAATGTCTACCGCAGAGTTTTTTTTCTAAGTGATGTTTACTACTACTACTACTACTACTATAAAATAGAATTGAGTGCTTTTTCCCCCTGAAGCTGAAGAAATAGCGAAGTTGTCCTAAATGCCTGTGGGGTATTCAGTTTATTAGTGGGCCATATTATCCTTAATGGCAATCTTCAATTGCTTGGAAAGTACTGCTTTCCTGTTTTCTTCCAGAAAATGAGAGGGTTTTTCCCTCTTTATGGCAGCTGGTTTTTCAGGGTCAACTGCGCGGAATTTGCATCATGTCACTCAGAACTGCTCCGCGCGTTCATTGGCGCTGCAAGCATCGGCTGCAGTCGGCATCGTTCGTACAGAGTTCTCAAATCGGGAGGCCCATGGCATGTTCGCGTGACGTCCCCCCTCTACCTTTCTTTTTGTTGGCATCCCTCTGCCATCCGTGTAAATTTGTCTGCAGCTGGGAGCCAGCGTGCTGCTGCATGATATTTCTGAGCACGCCATGTAAACCCAAAGCTAGCCTTATGATGGGTCGCTCAAAGCTATGAAAAGAGACCATTGTGAACCTACGAATGCCGTTTCGAACCTGGGTCCACTGTATGGTATTTCGCAAAGATAGCAGCCACGAACATGCAACAATCATCCAGTGTGCTAGCTTTTGTTGGCGAGGCGGTTTGCCGGCATTGTGCAACTGCTGTGAATATGTTTGCATATATCACTATAACTTAGTCATTGACACCTGATGACGTGTCTCCAATTATCATTATTTTTTTATTTAACATGCCCTCAGAGCCAGAGGCATTACAGAGGGGAGTGGTACAAAAGAAAATATGGTACATCGAAAGTAAACAAAATTCAGTTATTAATATGTAGAAACCACAGGCCTAACGTGCTAGACAGTGCAGCCAATGGTGTGGCCTTGACGAAAATTCACCGCCGGCTGATATAACAACGGGCCACAAACTGTTGCAGAGAGCTTGTCGCTAATGAAGAGCTTTAGTGTGTCCGGTATGACAGCAAGCACAGGCAGTTTCCTGGATGTGTGGTGGCGTAAACGTGAGCAGTGAAATTGGTAGTGCCAGCTTGCAGTACCGTATATACACGATTGTAAGTCGACTCGAATGTAAGTTGACCCCCCCATATCGTTTGACCGGAAAAAAAAAAAAAAAAAAACCCGAGGGCGCATTCGATAATGAAAATTTATTAGTAGCTGACACGGTCATTGGACTACTCGTCTTCACTAGTGCTGCCATCGTCATCGTCGCTGCGGTCCCATAGCGTGTCGTGGTCCAGCGAAATTTCAAATTTGGCAAACGACCGCACCAGGACATCTTGCAGAACAGCAGCCCACGCCAAATGCACCCAACCACACGCAGCCGTCTGGGAGGCTCTTTTGACAGGTCCGGTTGGCGTAATTTCGCAGTCTTCTGCCGCCAGCCACTCGTTGTACTCACGGCGGAGCAGAACCTTAAAATTAAGGCGGAGGTCCGGGCTTATTTCATGACCACGTCGCACTTCACTGGCAGGGACCGATCATGCATTTCAGCGACGTACGCCGCAAGCTTAGCCTACAGCTCCGGAAAGCGTCCATACTTCGGCACGTGGGAAATTTCTCACTTGCCGTCACACAGGTGAAAATTTCGCTTCGCTGCAGTCGCCACTCTCGCACCACCCGTTTAGAAACATCGAAATTGCGGCCCGCTGCGCAGTGATTTGTTTCTTCGGCGTAACGGATGGCAGCCCTCTTGAACGCTGCTGTGAACGAGTGCCGAAAGATTAGTGGGCCTGCAGTACTCATGACGACTGGGGAAGCGTAGAAGTAGCGCGTAGCCGAAGTGGAGCGCGTCAAGAAGTTAGTCAAACCAATACCAATGCCTTTAAACAGAGAAAAAGAAACCCGCGAGCGGTGTCTGCTCTTCCATGAACTACAGATACTACCGTTCTGAGGGTGCCGCCGCAAATGGGAACAGCGGCGCTTCCATCAACTATCGACCCCCCCCCCCCCCCATGAGTGTTGCATGCACTGTAAGACTCTCAAAAATGTTGAAAAACCCTTCCGAAATGCGAACAAACACGCGGCATAGCGAAAAGATACGGGTAGGGCCATAGAGCAAACATAAAATTGTAACTACGTTGTAGCTCTCGTTGGTATGGCTTTTTTTGGCTGGGCCATGTTTTTGGTTTCGATTGTAAGTCGACCCCCCAACTTCAGACTTTCAAATTTTAAAAAAGGGGTCGACTTACAATCGTGTAAATATGGTACAAAGCTCAACCATATGAACACAGAGCCAAACACTATGTTCTTCTTTGCTGCTGGAGTAAATTTTTGACAATGGCGTAATCATGTTCACCACTATGCCACTGCCGAAAATTTGCACCAACAACGAAGTAGAATATAGTTGGTTACTCAAATATTAGCTCTGTACTTGTCTGGTACGAGGTGCCTGCAACGCTCAAGCCGCTCATGTTTACACGACCGTCTATCCGGCAATTAAACCAAAGCGCCCCCATTCGCCAGAATACCGGACACACTAAAACTCTCTAATAAGTTTCTACGGGAGACTCATCAGTGATTTTTAGCAAAATCACGCGTACCGGTTAGATTGATGCCCTCTGAAGTGGCGTTCAGGTCTCTGGTAGACCAGCCAGCAACTACTGTAAGCACGCATATTAAGTTAGTCCATGCGCTCACATGCAGGTAGAAAGCTCCAAACTGCATGAACAGTAAACTCGCATATTCAATGTGATTAGCGTGCCTTATGGTGGCTAATTGGCCCGTTCTTTACACAAGCTGCCATACTTTGCTCATGCGATGCTTTTGTCGCTCCCTCTGTCTTATCTATTATTTTATTTTTAACGCAATTAGCATTCTCAGAATACTTCATGCACTTTTCAAGGGCTAAGTGTATTTATCTATCTGTCTATGTATGACTCCAACCATTTTCTCACAAACATAGGTCACTGGGCGGTCCGTGGTTGAATGGGTGGTGTATTTGGCAGCTGGGCTAAGGGAACCAGTTTGAAAACAATCGCTGTACCACCTCGGGTCACTGGGTATGCAACACTAGGTATTCAATGAACCTCTCCGACAAAAACTTGGGGCCACTGGTTATGCGCTACCCGATATGCACCTCTCTTCAATGAACATTTGATGCAAATTTGGATCTCTGGGTATGTGCCACACGGTATGCACCGCTCTTTACCGACCCTCTTTGATGTCAACTTGGGTCACTGGCTGTGCAACCCTGGTTGTGTGCCACTGGACATGCACCATTCTTCAATGAACCTTTGATGCAAATTTGGATCTCTGGGTATGTGCCACACGGTATGCACTGCTCTTTACCGACCCTCTTTGATGTCAACTTGGGTCACTGGCTGTGCAACACCGGTTGTGTGCCACTGGACATGCACCACTCTTCAATGAACTTTTGATGCAAATTTGGATCTCTGGGTATGTGCCACACGGTATGCACTGCTCTTTACCGACCCTCTTTGATGTCAACTTGGGTCACTGGCTGTGCAACCCTGGTTGTGTGCCACTGGACATGCACCATTCTTCAATGAACCTTTGATGCAAATTTGGATCTCTGGGTATGTGCCACAGGGTATGCAACGCTCTTTACCGACACTCTTCGATGTCAACTTGGGTCACTGGCTGTGCAACACTGGACATGCACCATTCTTCAATGAACCTATGATGCAAATTTGGACTTCTGGGTATGTGCCACAGGGTATGCAACGCTCTTTACTGACCCTCTTTGATGTCAACTTGGGTCACTGGCTGTGCAACACCGGTTGTGTGCCACTGGACATGCACCACTCTTCAATGAACTTTTGATGCAAATTTGGATCTCTGGGTATGTGCCACACGGTATGCACTGCTCTTTACCGACCCTCTTTGATGTCAACTTGGGTCACTGGCTGTGCAACCCTGGTTGTGTGCCACTGGACATGCACCATTCTTCAATGAACCTTTGATGCAAATTTGGATCTCTGGGTATGTGCCACAGGGTATGCAACGCTCTTTACCGACACTCTTCGATGTCAACTTGGGTCACTGGCTGTGCAACACTGGACATGCACCATTCTTCAATGAACCTATGATGCAAATTTGGACTTCTGGGTATGTGCCACAGGGTATGCAACGCTCTTTACTGACTCTCTTTGTAGGCAACTTGGGTCACTGGCTGTGCAACACTGGTTGTGTGCCACTGGACCTGCACCACTCTTCAATGAACCTTTGATGCAAATTTGTATCTCTGGGTATGTGCCACACGGTATGCACCGCTCTTTACCGACCCTCTTTGATGTCAACTTGGGTCACTGGCTGTGCAACCCTGGTTGTGTGCCACTGGACATGCACCATTCAAAGAACCTTTGATGCAAATTTGGATCTCTGGGTATGTGCCACAGGGTATGCAACGCTCTTTACCGACACTCTTTGATGTCAACTTGGGTCACTGGCTGTGCAACACTGGACATGCACCATTCTTCAATGAACCTTTGATGCAAATTTGGACTTCTGGATATGTGCCACAGGGTATGCAACGCTCTTTACTGACTCTCTTTGAAGGCAACTTGGGTCACTGGCTGTGCAACACTGGTTCTGTGCCACTGGACCTGCACCACTCTTCAATGAACCTTTGATGCAAATTTGTATCTCTGGGTATGTGCCACACGGTATGCACCGCTCTTTACCGACCCTCTTTGATGTCAACTTGGGTCACTGGCTGTGCAACCCTGGTTGTGTGCCACTGGACATGCACCATTCTTCAATGAATCTTTGATGCAAATTAGGATCTCTGGGTATGTGCCACACGGTATGCACCGCTCTTTACTGACCCTCTTTGATGTCAACTTGGGTCACTGGCTGTGCAACCCTGGTTGTGCGCCACTGGACATGCACCATTCAATGAACCTTTGATGCAAATTTGGATCTCTGGGTATGTGCCACAGGGTATGCAACGCTCTTTACCGACACTCTTTGATGTCAACTTGGGTCACTGGCTGTGCAACACTGGACATGCACCATTCTTCAATGAACCTTTAATGCGAATTTGGACTTCTGGATATGTGCCACAGCGTATGCAACGCTCTTTACTGACTCTCTTTGAAGGCAACTTGGGTCACTGGCTGTGCAACACTGGTTGTGTGCCACTGGACCTGCACCACTCTTCAATGAACCTTTGATGCAAATTTGTATCTCTGGGTATGTGCCACACGGTATGCACCGCTCTTTACCGACCCTCTTTGATGTCAACTTGGGTCACTGGCTGTGCAACAGTGGTTGTGTGGCACTGGACATGCACCACTCTTCAATGAACCTTTGATGCAAATTTGGATCTCTGGGTATGTGCCACACGGTATGCACTGCTCTTTACCAACCCTCTTTGATGTCAACTTGGGTCACTGGCTGTGCAACACTGGCTGTGCAACACTGGACGTGCACCATTCTTCAATGAACCTTTGATGCAAATTTGGATCTCTGGGTATGTGCCACACGGTATGCACCGCTCTTTACTGACCCTCTTTGATGTCAACTTGGGTCACTGGCTGTGCAACACTGGTTGTGTGCCACTGGACATGCACCACTCTTCAATGAACCTTCGATGCAAATTTGGATCTCTAGGTAGGTGCCACAGGGTATGCAACGCTATTCACTGACCCTGGAGTGCCTCTGGATATGCTCCACTCTTCAATGACCCTTTGATGCAAATTTCGATCTCTGGGTATGTGCCACAGGGTATGCGATGCTCTTTACAGACCCTCTTTGATGTTAACTTGGGTCACTGGCTATGCAACACTGGTTATGTGCCACTGGATATGCAGCACTGTTAAATGAACCTCTTTGACGCAAACTTGGATCTCTGGGTATGTGCCACAGGGCATACACTGCTCTACTGACCCTCTTTCTGCTCTCTACTGGACACCGACTCTAGACAGGTCCCAAAAAAGGCCATCACCCCACCACTGGTATAGCCTGAGCTAAGGATGAAAGGGGGGGGGGGGCGACAACAACGACGACGTTGGAGTTGCAGTTAATTAGATGTTTGCCCCGAGGCAGAGCACCACTAATCCATCAGTGACTATCCAGTGGTCAACGCAACGTGGACACCGACTCTTGATGGGTCCCAAAAAAATTGGAGGCTTATCAAGGTTAAGCCCAGTGGATGCTTCGCATCCACTGGGCTTAACCTTAGCGTATCCTTAGCGTTTGGAGGCATCTTGACCGCATACACGCCCGGCGCAAAGACGCTGGCGCGGTTGCGGGCTAAGAGACTGACGCGACGGCGGGCGCGCGCCGCTTCATCCCTGGCGTGACGTCACATATCACATGATGCAGCGATGGTGGCGCCGCCGCCGTTTTGCGCGCAACGGCGTGAACCGAAGCGTGGAGGCCTCCGCCGGGCGACGTCCGACGGCGCGATATGAGGCCCCATCTGCAGCCGGTGTGACGTCATCACGTGACGTCACATCATGTGATCTCACTTCAGGGTCCATGGTGGCCACCGCCAGGAGGAGACCGACGGCGCGATATGAGGCGCCATCTGCAGCCGGTGTGACGTCATCACGTGACGTCATGTCACATGACCTACTTGAAGGTCACTTGAAGGTCAATGGTGGCCACCGCCAAGAGGCGACCGACGGCGCGATATGAGGCCCCATCTGCAGCCTGTGTGACGTCATCACGTGACGTCATGTCACGTGACCCCACTTCAGGGTCAATGGTGGCCACCGCCGGGCGTCGCGCGAAGGCCCGAAACCTACGTTAATATGCTTCACATAAACGGCAATCAGCCCACCATTACCTGCCAGCGTGAACTAAGAATGAAAAGGGGGCCCCATCCAATGCTACCAAACAATGACGGCGACCTTGCATTCACAGGTTGCTTTCTTGCCACATATTCCAAACCATCGGGCTTTGGACGCGGAGTTACTGCAGAGTTTTGCAAGCATGGGCATGGTATCGCAAGAGAGTTGATGACTGTGATTTGCTGCTGGACAGTCTTCAGATTCCCTAGTCAAATCATCCAGGGAAGACGACATTAACCCTTTCGCTGTCACGGACGTACCGGTACGTTCTCTATCATGCGTTCAAAATTTCGTGCCTTAGCGCAAAGCTGGTGCTCCTGGACTGGCCACACCATCTGTTGACTCTTTCTACAAGTTCGTACCTTAGCGCAAAGCTGGTGCTCCTGGATTGGCCACACCATCTGTTGACTCTTTCTACAAGTTCGTACTTTCACACCGACCTGTGTTGGTACATGTATTGAAAAGTACGGTGCAACTGCCACTCGCCCCTCTCTCTTTGCTGAGTGGCGCGGTGGCTCCGCGTTCGCTGGATCATGCGTCGCGCGCGTGTGGTTATGGGTTTAAGGGTTGTTCTGCCATCTCCGCTGGTTTGAAGGTTTTTATTTTTCTTCTGTTGGTGAGTCTGCTACGGCGCGTCAAGTTCAGGGGCATGCACTGTTGCCTCTCCGAAAAGAGTGACTCGATTGCTGCTTTCGCTCTCCCGCCGTACCCTCGCTTCCAACTTGCCGCAGTAAACGTAAAGCCCTTCGAACTTTGTTTTAGCCTTTTTCCATCTCCCTCTCTCTTCTTGATCACACAACGTCCCATTTCTCTCCGTTGTGCGGGCGATTGAAAGCGCATCCTCCCTGCGCGCGGTTACTTTCGGATGGCTGAGCGCGTGGGACCTTCGTCTGCTCATTGGAGTGGTGGCTATTCCAATTCAGAATACGAGCCAAGCTCGGATTCGGACTCGGACAGAGTCTCATGCGAGGAAGAGGTGAGGTGAGTTCCGCATCGTCAGATTCGGATGTTGAACGGATGTTATAGTCAAGCTGATGATGATGATGATGATGTTTACTAACAGCTGCAGAACACTGAAATGTGCATATTGCATTGACTATGTTATTTGTATACCAATCATAATCAAAAATAAATTGCTATGTTCATTCCTTGTTATGCTCGTTCCCTGAAACCAAGCCAACACTGGGGGTGCGTCACAGCCAGAAAGGTCCGACAGCGAAAGGGTTAAAAGCAGAGACTTTTCGAGCAGTGAACAGAGGGTCCAGATGTGAACTAGGACGTTCAACTTGCTCTTGCGTGGAGTGGGCTTCCGTAACTGGGGCCGCATAACTAAGCCAACAAAGCCTTTTTCCTTCATTTTCTACAACCTGACATAGCAGTTGATGGGCATGGTGGATTCCTTGCCCTAACACCACCATAAGCCACAAAACCATCCACAATTTCGTTAATAGTGGCTGCGGTTTCGTCCGCAGCAGTTGCAGCAACTTTGCAGTTTCGTCTTGACTCCGAGCAAAGCTGTCTAGGACGAAGATCATTGGTTACATCGCAATGGACAGATGATCTGCCCGTCCATTTAAAAGATTGGGATGTGTTTGCGATTGTGAAAAGTGTGTCTCAGGATGAGAATGTGCACTTCAGCTGTGCCGCAAAGGAAGTTGCAAGGCCTTCGCCGCTGCGAGCACTAATCAATCACGAGATTAAGAGAATTGCAGCTACCACACTGCTTTTGTGCAAAATAGAAACAGGTTTTGCTGATTCATTCTGTAAATATAAGTTTGTTGATTTAGGAAGTATTTGTTTATTGTTTTGTTGATATGCTCAATAATTCAACGTTCGGTTAATTCTGACATTGTATTGGCGTCGTAAAATCTGAATTAACAAGGTTTTATTGTAGCAAAGGTCAAGTAAATGAAATTTTACTGAAGAAATGAATGAAGCATGAAGTTGCAGACGACAGTTTCCCATGCTTACTCAGAATGGAACCCTGCAAATGTGCAACAGAATTAGTGATGCATGAAGTTGGTGGCGACAATTGCCCACAGTACAAGCTCGCACAGAATGGCAGCCCCCCCTCCCCCCCCGCGGAACAGTCTGCCGCAACCGCATACCTGTATGGCGCCACTGCTGTGACCTGTGAAAATGTAGCGTCGTGGTCGGGATCCCATCCTGTTGGAACCCTCGCACTCATGCACGCAGAAGGATGTCACCGTGGTCCCATCCACAGACTTGATCACGCAAATCCTGCAGCAGCAGATCAGATAAATTATTTTGACCACCTAGAAGACATGCACCCGATGCATGGTGCACACACAAGTGTTCGTGCATTCCGCCCCCTTTGGAATGCAGCTGCCATGGCTGGGATCGAATCCTCGAGCTCAGCAGCGCAACACCATAGCCCCTAGGCTGCAGTGGTGGGTCTATGATAAACTAAACATTTTGGTGTAATGTAAAGCCAGATGCAGGTGGTGCTACATGACAAACGTTTCATTAATATTTAGTTGCCACCAGTTATCCAGAATTGCTACTTTGTGCAAGATGCGCTGTTGCATCATAAGTACAGCAAAAAGTTAATGTGTGTTACATTTGAAAGCCATTAGAAGACGCGGCATTCCAGGACAAAAAGTGAAGGCAGTGAACCACCAAGTTATGTTAAACCTGTATCTCTGTCTTCAGGCCAAGAAAAGATGCATTCACCTGAACAAACTGGACAAATGGACTCTATCCTCATACATGGAGAAACTGCAGTGAGCAGGCACCTGTGCCACCTGGTCAAGCATGTAGTTTTTGAATTTCATAAAAGCCTGTTGACAACAGGAACTGACCTCAATTCTGTGGTTTTGTGTGTCAAAACCACGATATGATTATGAGGTACACTGTAGTGGGGCACTACAGCTTAATTTTGACCACCCAGGGTTTTTTAATGTGCACCCAATGCATGATACAAAGTACAGTAGAACCTTGTTCATATGTTCTGGAAAAACAAAAAAGCGAGAAAAACGTGCTAACCGGGAGAATGTACAATCCGAAGTAGGTAAAAAAATTTGACAGACTCAACTATTGGTAATGCGAAGCGTCGCGCGGATCATTGCGGCACGAGATGCCGGCGCGGGTCGAACTTGTGGTGCTCCGGCGGCCCGAGACGAGTTTTGTCATTTATTTTATTTATTTACATACCCACTGGCTGCCAGAGCCAGCCAGAGCGCATCTGTTTTTCTCGCGTTGCGAGAGATCATAGCAGGTTTGATGCATAAAAAAAGTGTTTACATAACAATGCACAAACATGATAAAATAAAAATAAAACGTATATAACAGCGAATGAACATTAGAACTCGTTAAATGTCAAAAGCAGATATTGATGAATAACAAATTATTTAGCGACAAAACAGCAAACCCCAAATAACACCAAAAAGGCAGAACAAGACCAGATAACACTGCACACCTAACAAACCATAAATAGTACAAGAAAGAAGGCGCACGCAAACATAAGTAACACTGCTCAAAGAATTATTGTATTTCTCAAATGAAGACAATAAATCCTAGGTTACACCATTGGCAGGGCTATTCCATTCTACAATGGTTCTAGAAATAAAAGAGTACTTAAAGCAGTTATTACGTGAAACTGAAGGTATTATTGCAAAAAAAAAAAATACCGTTGTCTGGTAGCATAGTCTTCAGAGCAGGTGATAATATGTGATATAATATCCTTTTACTAGCTGGCAGAAGAACTTTAGTCGTCAAATTCAATTCCTGTTGATAACTGAAGGTAATCCACTTCACTTGACAAGTTCAGTAACTGATGTACACCCATAAGAATTATAAATATATCAGACTACCCGTAGCATAGTCAGAAATTTCGTTCGGGGTGGGGGGTTGGGGGGGAGGGGGGGCTCGCATTGCATCTCGGCCTCCTCGTTATAGAATTTGTCGAGGGATCAAATACACAAATAATAACTGCATTGCCATTGCCAAAGATGCTACAAACGAATTTTTGAACGCTATGCACTGTCAAGACAAGTAAAATATGTATTTTTTCATAAACAATATGCGCGTATGTCCAAAAAATTGTGCCTGAAATAACTGATATCAATGCTTCCGTGTTTTTTGTCTATTTAATAAGTAAAGGAAATATCACACGAACTTTAGAACTATATCAGTTTGCAACCAGCAAAGCAGTGCATGTCGCTGATATGGAAAATGTAAAGGCCATGAAACGAAAATGTTAAGGACAAATATTTTAATGAAACTTTCTTATTCAAGAACCTTGTTTAGATATTTGTACACATGTAACGGCCAGGAAAAATCTCAATGACACTGTCCTTTGTTACAATGTATTGAGCAGGAGCAGCTGTCACTGGTCGTGTATTATGAGTAATTTGCACCTAAATTTTAGTTGCAACAAAGAGCACATATAAAAAGCAGGAGTTCTGCAAAATATGCCAAGGGTGAGTCAAATGGTAGTGAGCCAATGCGAATATATGACAAACGGGGTACTTCATTTAAAAGTAGTCTTCATGAGCATTGATACATTTGTCCCACTGGCTAATGAGTCGCATGATTCCTGTCTCATAAAGCTCCTTGGGTTGCTGCTTCAAGAAATCTGTAACTGACTCTTTCACATCATCATCCGACACGAATCTGGTTCCCTGAGCTGTTTCTTGAATTTCCCGAAATTGTGGAAGTCACAAGGTGACAGGTCTGGGCTGTATGGCGGAGGTTGCAGCATTTCCCTCTTGAAGTTTGCCAGTTTAGCGTAAACCACATCAGCGATGAGGAGACGGGCATTGTTGTGGAGCAAGATGACCTGATTCGTCTATTTTCCACGTCGTTTGTTTTTGATTGTGACATGCACGCGATCTGGTGTTTCACACTATTGGAAACGATTGACAGCCTCTCCAGGTTTAGCAAATTCGATCAGTAATGGCCCCTGACGATCGAAAAGAAAGTCAACAACATCTTTCCGGCAGAAATGATGGCCTTTGCTTTCTTTTGGGGTGGCCAATTCGAATGTTTCCACTGTAAGCATTGCCGTTGTGTTTCAGGCTCGTAACAGTGGCACCATGGTTCGTCACCGCTCACAATTGCAGACAAGAAGTCGATGCCCTCATTGTGATACCAAATCAGATGAGTCAAGGCAGCGCCGAACCTCTCCCGTCTGCTGGCGGTGGTTCAAAATCTTGGGCATCCATTGTGCACACAAGAGCCAATAACTGGGATGGATGGATGGATGGATACAACTTTCTTGAATAACTGAGATGTTCATGAATTATGTGTGAACCGAACCATGACTGATGTTCACACGCTCTGCCACTTCCCTGATGCTTATCCTCCGTTCTCGTCTAATCAGCTCATCAACCTTTGCAAGTGTGTTGAGGATGATTGCACAGTGGCTTTGGCCCGGTCTCAGATTGTCTTTGAATATTTGATGTCATTCTTTTAACTGTTTGCTCAAACGCTTCACAGTGGCCAATGACATGCAATGTTCAACGCAGACGGCTGCCATACGGTGACAAAATTTTTTTTTCGAAAACAACTCAGCTGTCAAAAACCCCACGACACTGTGCTATTCAACGTTTGGAGCATCCTTTATGTCATGCAACCATGTTCAACCACACCCATGCCACCCCCCCCCCCCCCACGCTTTCACTTGCACATACAGCATGTGGCGTGCGATCACGATGTTATCGTCCATGGACTTCATACGAAACATGAGGGTGGCGGCAACAGCAGGAATGTGCCTGGAGTGTCCATATAATTGCTATTGCAATAATATAAGAAGATTTTCCAGCAACTGTAGCGTCCCGTGGCCCATTACTTTCCATAAAAGAGGTAACAAAATCGAACTTTCACCATGCGACAATTTGCTGCGCCGCAACAATGCCTCTTTCTTTTTTCTTTCATGGGGCGGGTCACCGAAATTAAAAAAGAAAGCATGTTGGCCACAATCAAATGCCTACTTTGTGCATCTAATGTGGCTACTGAAGGAATATCGAAGAAAATGTGAGACGCTTGGTCCATCGAGAACCATACTCATACTGCTTGGTGTCCTACACCGGCAAGACAAAGACTTTCCGGAGAGGTTGTACTCAAGCAAACGCGTTGCAATCCGCCGAGTCCCTGCAGTGATGGTGGCAAGCGACCATTGTTTCTTTACTCGTCTGCTAGCTAGAAAGCGTCAAAAACTCTGCCAGGCGAAAATCTACTTGGCCCGACAAAAATGAACATGCACCGAAGTACAGTCGCCGACTGATTTTCCGGACTCCAAAAATTCGGACATGCTCGATTATTTGGTCTGCTTCGCGGTACTGCCATTCTCCCATAGACCATACTGTATACCAACTGCCGAAAGTTCGGACACCTTGCAACCTCTCATCTGATTTTTCGGAAACTTGAGCCAACTCGATCGAGAGCACCATAAATCGACTCTGACCGGTGCATGGTTCGACTTGCTGATCGCCATTTTTGTTTTGAACGGAGCCTCCTTACTGCCCCACGAAGTGGCGCTACTGCAAATCCCCGCTCATCATCATTGTTTCTGCCTGGTTCGATAGAGTGGTTCTACAGCAGTTCCGGTTTCAGCTTAGTAAGCCATGTCAAGACAATCCAGCAGCTGATTTGTTTCTTCGCACACGACGCTGCGAGTATGCTACGTTTTTCATTTGTGTGACTGGTGTCGGCATGGTGGTGTTTGCTTGGTGTGCTGTGTCGAGGTTCAAGTGATCCAACGCGGCATACGGAAACATCGCGTCAAGTGTCTAATGGCGCCGACAGTGCCCGCGCAGACTGCGTTGGGGAATGCCGGCAAGCAGGTGCCGGGAGGCCTAAGATTTGTCGCCTTCCGATGTGCTCCCTACCGACGTGGAAAATGTTCTGCCGAGACTTGCGCAGTGGTTGCATTGCGATTCCAGACACCGTCTCATTTGACAGTTTCACAGATGCTGACACTGCTGTACTGACATGCGCAGAACTCGACGACGGCAAGATCATTCGTCAGGTTTCTGCTGCACCGCCGGACGATGACCGAGTCCGAAGATGACACGCCATGTGCTACGGTGCCGTCGCATTCGGACTGTGCTTTCAGCCGCCTATAGTGACCGTACGACCCTCTCCGAGAGTCAGGCTTATCTGATTGCACGGAACAGCATGCAATGGCGCATTCACGATTTCTTCAAGCCTACTGCCGCGCCCGAATAAGTGCGTGGAAATAAAGGATTTCATTTTTTTTCCTTAATCTGCTTTTTCGGACACCTGTTTATTCGGACATTTTCGCAGTACCCGTGGGGTCCGAATAAATGGTCGGCGACTATATGCCGCGCGGTGGTCGGAGCAACACGAGAAAAACGGATGTGCTTGGGCTGGCCCTGGCAGCCCATGGGTAGTGAGAACAAGAAAATTGAAGGGACTCAAACATGTCCTCGTGACTAAAAGTCAGAGTAGAAAAATAAATAAGAAGGTAGTTACCTTTGCTGGCTTTAGTGTCTTGACATGGATGCTTTGGCGCAGGTGAAAAAAATGTTTATATTATTTCTGTGACATGATGGCATGAAAGAACCACCACAACGCTTCGTCTCATCGGACCTCGCTGCTTGCTTTGTCAACTTGTCTGACAATGTGTTAATTTGGCTTGTCTCGTTGTATGGTCCGATGTACGAATTTAGAAAATTTAAGGCAAATTTGGCATCAAATGTTTTAACAAGATTAAACCCCCAAAATTCCAGAATTGTAAATCTAAAGCACTACTTTGGAAGTGTCAATGCACCTTTCGCATCAAATGCTTATGAGAACTTTATAGCCATAATGTTTCGGAATTAAAATCCATCTGCTCTGTAGATTCCATGGCCCATAGAGAGTGGTTTGAATCAGAGAGCAAGCAGGTATAGCCGGTACAGTAGCCGACCGATTTTCCGTACCTTACGGGGACTGAAAAATAGTCAGTAAAATTTAATTTTTTAGGCTTAGAGCGGCTTAAGAAAATCCCTAATAATGCCCTGCCTTCGAGGGCAGGGCATCGCGTGGAGGCGATCTGATTTGCTTAGATTTGCGCAAGAGTGACGTCTCCATGTACAGCCGACAAGAGCATCACCGCATTGGTGATCTCTGTTGGTGGAGATGGCCATTAAGAAACGAGCGATGTTTCTTCACACCACTTGGCTCTCCCGAAGGCTCAGGAGGTGGTGCTGACCACACAAACAGAGAGCCTCACAAACACACACAAAGAACGTCTCCAAGACACGCCGGCTTTCTGGACACCATGTGCAAAATAGCAACCGAAACTTCAAGAAGAAAGAAACGGATCCCGCACTGATTATGACAATAGTACTAACAAAAAAGATATAAAGAAAAAGCGCGTCCCCTTGGGCATTTTGTCGGCCAAAGAGCGGGCATGGCCTCCAAGACGTGGGGCTTGTGTGCACATCCCACTCTTGAAGGCTATAGAGCGGGCCACTCGAAGGCAAGCCTTATCAAGCCAGTGTGAAATCCTACATGGCGGACTTCAAGCATGGCTCAGAACGAGCAATTTAGTCTGGAAAATCGAACTTCGGCACCCAAATTCGTCCGAAAAATCAGTCACGAAAATGCATTCATTCAATGGGAACCCTCACAGTGCATGTTTATGAAGACCAGAATACAGTAAAAGCTTATTAATATCGATCTCACGGGATCAGGAAAAATGTTCGAATTATCGGAATGCCGAATTAACAAATTAACAGGAAAAACAACATTAAAATCAAGTTGGACAAGCATACCTTTATTTACTGAAGTATCTTGCAATGGTCATCTGCTTTTTCGAGCAGATTCCGGCTGACATCATAATTTTTCTTTACTCTTCCAAGTGGCCTGCAAACTGTTTGAAGTGCTCAGGCAAACGTCCTCCAATATCAAAAGTGCCTCCGTGACTTCTTGCTAGGTGCGATGAGGTTGCGGCTGCACCTCCTTGCATGACTCTTCGTCTGAATCATGGTCTTCCTGGGCGCCCGTGACATCATTAATAATTTCTTTATCGGTCAGGAGACCAGTCATGTCGACACAGTCATCAATCGCGATGTAGTCCTGAAGGGTCACATCTGTGGGAAGGACAGCATCGAAGGTCAGGCAGTCATTATCGGTGGACTCGGCTGACACCTCGTTGGCTACTGCCGCATGCCAGGGCCTCACAAAACCACTGTGCCGAAAACAGTTGGCGATGACTTGTGGAGGTGTATTTTTCCCCACGTGGGCGATGATGTGCACTGCGCCAAGTAAGTCCACTTCATACAACTTTCCAACTTCTGAGCATAAGATCATTCACTGTAGCAGGTGCTTTTGGTACTTCGACTTCATGTAGTGAATGACAGCCTGGTCCATCGGCTGAAGGGCACATGTAATGTTGGCTGGCAAAAAAACTACCTTGATGCTCTTCAGTTCGACTGTACAGTTATGTGCACTGCAGTTGTCAACAACCATAATTATCTTGCGGTCCTTAGACGTGAAGTGCTGGTCTAACTGCTGCAGCCAGCCTCGAAAAATGTCCGAGGTCATCCAAGCCTTCCTGTTCGCTCTGTACCCGACAGGAAGGCTTTTGATGTTTTTAAAACAATGTGGCTTATGCACCTTCCCGTTGACAAGTGGCAAGCGCTCTGTGCCATTCACACTGGCGGCAAGAAGCATAGTTATCCTTTGCTTGCACTTCTTGCCACCAATGCACGGGTCCCCTTTGAAAGTCACCGTCTTGTCAGGCAGAGCTCTGAAAAACAGAGCACTTTTGTCTGCATTGAACACGTCACTTGGTTCATATGCGGCGATGTGCTCAAGCAGCACCACATTTTCCCACTGGGTGGTCACGCTTTCGTCAACGCTGCCTTTTCGCCGCACACACTTCTCAAGACGAGTTCGTGTCTCTCCCGAAACCTCGCGAACCACCGTTCTGAACCTCTGAACGAATCAATGTTCATCATTGCAGCGTACTTCTCACCTTGTGCCAAGATGAGAGGTCCGCTCAAAGGCAGATGCGCGTTGCGACAGTCAGTAACCCACTGGAGCAAAGCTTCTTCGAGCTGGGGATGAGCTGGGGTTCCCAACAGCTTTCTTGATGCATGAAACTTCTCGCTTTCGAAGGCTTGAAGAATCTGTTGTTCATTTTTTATGTATGTTCCCAACGTGCTCGGCTTCACGTTGTACTTGGTCCATAAGGTGCTGTCGCGATTCGCCGTTCTTCAAAGCCTGCAAAATTTCTACCTTAGTCGCCAAGTTCTTGGCTTCATAGTTCTGCCGCTTTGCTGGCATTGCCATCACTGTAGAGCACGATGGTGGCGGCATACAAACCATGGTCACAACGAAAAAAGACAACTCCGCAAGAAGAGATGATGCCGACTCGACAACACAAGGAAAAATGGCGTCGAAGGCGCTGTGGAGTGAAGAAGACACCGACGTTCGGTGACACTGCAATCGATGGATGGATGGATGGATGGATGGCGGCTATACCCTTTGTAACGGGCGGCGGCTGGCGCCACCTAGCCTTTTGCTCCCCTTCCTATTTTATTATTATTCTTCTTTTTCCCCTTTCTTTATATCCTCTTTTCCTTAACCTAGTTTTCACTCCCCTCCTCCCCCCAAAATAACTATCTAACACAGTAGAGGAAACATTATCTCCCCGATTTATAGTATTATCTATCCCTTGACTTCCTCCACCAATCCTCTAGCCTCCCCTTCGTTACTGCCACTCTTTTCACGTCTATTTGCCCTCATTCCCCGGGAAAACCTAATGCCCCTTCCATATCTGCCACTGTTCCCTCTGCCAGGGTTGGGCGAAGGTCTGTGCATCTCAGCACTATATGCTCAGTGGTCTCCATTTCGGTTCCGCATGCTGTGCAACGAAGGTCCACGTCTTCAAATTTAGCCCTGTATGTTTTCGTTCTCAAAACCCCTGTCCTAGCTTCGAATAATAGTGAGCTGCCCCGCGAGTTATCAAATAAGAGCTCTCTCTTAATCTCCTGTTTTTGTGACCTATACATTGATAGCGCTGGCTTTCCGAGCATTCTTTCTTCCCACATTTTTCTTTCCGTCTCCTTCACCTCCTTTCCCACACTAGAACCACGTTGGACCCCCTCCCTCGGCTGTAGGTATCTATTCCTCAGCTTCCTAGTTCTGAGTGTCCACTTTGTGTTCAAACTTTTCATGTACAGATATTTGTATACTTTTCCTGCCCACCTTTTTTCCTCCAGTGCTGGGAGTCTCTGTTCAAATTTTAGTTTACTTATTGCCTCTCTACCTTCGAAAGACGTCCATCCCATGTCCCCCTGCACTCCCTCATTAGGGGTGTTCCCATGTGCTCCTAAGGCCAACCTGCCTACACTTCTCTGTCTCGTTTCCATGCATGCCTGAACTTCCGATTTCATGCACAGTACTGAATTTCCGAATGTGAGGCCAGGTACCATAACCCCTTTCCATACGCCCCTAACCACCTCGTACCTATTATAGTTCCAAAGTGCCTTATGTTTCATTACAGCTGAGTTCCTTTTCGCTTTTTCAATCATAATTTTTTCCTGTTCTTCCAAGTACTTTTTGCCCTCGTTTAGCCATATGCCCAAATACTTGTATTTTTCAACATGATCAATCTTAGTGCTTTGTATTTCCAATGGTTCCCCCCTTTCTTCATTGTATACTATTATCCCAGACTTCTCTCTACTGAATTGCAGTCCCAATTTTTCTCCCTCCTCTCCACATATGTTCATTAGTTCCTGTAGCTCTACTCGGGTGTCAGCAAGCAGTACAATATCATCTGCATACATCAGTCCGGCTAGTACTTGAGCTACCTTCTGCCCTTCCAGCATATAGCTTATGTCGGTTCCTATTGTGCTCTGTTCTAGTCTCTTTTCCATTTGGCTCATGTAAATCATAAAAAGCAGAGGCGACAATGGACAGCCCTGCCTGAGACCTCTTCTTATTTAGCTGGCTTTGTAGTTTCCCCCTCCCATGTTATCTCTACCTCATTATCTGTATAAACTTGTTGTAGGAACTCAATCATCTTTCTATCTAGACCATATTCCCTCAACTGGCTCCATAACTTTTCTGGGTTTACATTATCATAGGCTCCTCTAATGTCTAAAAAAGCTATCCATAGCGGTTTCTGCCTGGCTGTCGCTATCTCTATGCACTGTGTTATAACAAATAAATTATCATCTAGCCGTCTGTTCCTTCTAAATCCATTCTGCAGTTCTCCCAAGATCTCTTCACGTTCTGCCCATTCCTCCATTCTCTTTTTCACCATCTGCATTGCTACTCTGTATATGACTGATGTGACAGCTATTGGCCTGTAGGATTTAATGTTGTCCTTGCTTCCCTTACCTTTGTACACTAATATCATTCTGCTTGATTTCCAGTCCTGTGGAACATCTCCCCCTACTACTATTTGTTCAATAAGTTGTCGTAATATTAATTTACTTTTCTGGCCTAATATGCTTATCAATTTCATAGGTATGCCATCAGGTCCTGTCGCTGTTCCCACGGGGACCTTGTGTTCAATTCTGTCCCATTCCTTACTTGTCATCCTTCTGTACTCTTCCTCTAATTCTGTCCCGCTGTTGTCATTGTTCTCCATTTCGCTACCCACTGGCTCTGCAAATGTTGCCTCTATTGTTAACCTAATATATTCCTGAGCTTCCTCTCCCTCTACATTTGTTCCTTCTGGTGTGGTCAGTGAGTGCTGAACCACCTCTGTCTTCTTACTCTGTTGCCTTATGTGTTCCCAAAATTTCTTAGAGGCATTTCAGTCTTTTTTTCGTATCTCTAACATCCACTGTACCCCAACTTTTGCTATCTTGGCTTGAGTTAATGCCAATGCTTCTCTTTTCATTGCAAGGTAATCCTCCCATTTTGTCTCCACCTCTTCTGGTGTGGCTCCCCTTTTCTTCGCTGCTCTGTGTTTTCTGCACGCTTCTTTGCGTTGCTCTATGGCCTCCTTAACTTCTCGGTCCCACCAGCTTTTCGGTTTATATTTTCCCTGTTTACTTCCTAGTTTCCTAATCTGTCCCTTCTCTAGCTCTCGTTTAAAAATACCTATTAACTCGTCGTATGTCCATGCCCTTTGTGGTTGCTTGGATACCATGCTTTCAATGTTTTTCGCCACTTCTTGTAGCTGCCTGTCATTCAATTTGCTCATACCTTTCCTTTCTTTAGTTTCTACCAGTGGTACTGTCCTTCCAAAACTGATTTTGATTCGTTTGTGATCACTCCCCAGGCTTTTTGTACCTTCCTCATCAATTTCCATCCATCCCATCCGTTCATACAGCTTGTGGGACATTAGGCAGTAGTCGATTGTCGAGTGGGTATTATTTCTTTCCCATGTTATTTTCCCGTCGCATTTAATTTCATTATTAACTATCACCAAATCATGAGCCTCACAAAAATCTACTAACATCTGCCCAGTTGCATCTGTCGCCCCGTCAAAGTATTCCAAATGTGCATTCATGTTCCCTAGGATGATTATCTCCCGTTTCATAGCTAACTCCCTGATGTCCTTGGCCATACATTTGAAATGTTTTGCATTCTCCTCTTTCGACTCATTCCCCGTTTTCAGATACACTACTCCCAGGATTGTCTCAACATTCCCTACGGTGCCCTTGAGCCACATGTGCTCACTTCAGCTCTTCCTTACCCTTTCCCAGTCCTGTCCCTTCACCAGCGCCCCAAGGCCTCCTCCTCTGCGTTCTTTCCTTTTTCTATTGCACCCAACCCAGGTGTATCCCGCAACGAATGGTGGCTCTTCCTCATCTCTTAAATGGGTTTCGGCAACTCCATATACCTGAAAGTTTTCCGTTTGTAACTGTTCTTCTATTTCGTCCCACTTAATGCGATTTCTTCCCCCCTGCATGTTGATGAACCCCACATTTACTGCCTTCTTCTTCCTCTTCCTCCTCCGTGCTCCTGTCCTGCCCCCCCTCCCCTGTCCTTTGTCTTTTACGTTTTGGCTTGCAGGGTCGCCCTGCGTGCCTGCAAAAAAGCCTGAGCCCTACGACCCACCCTCGTTCCTACCTGCCATCCCGCTGGTGTAGTGTAGTGAATGCCATCCGGGCCGAAAGGGGGGAAGTTTTTCCCCCCAATCATTCTGTTCACCTCCACCACATCACACCTGAGGGCTCGCCCCAACTCCCTAATCACTACATTTGCCGCCACTACCTGTTCTTCAATGTTCTTCAATCGCCCCCCTAATTGATGACGATGGCGATGCTTTTCAGGTTTTGGTTTCACTCCAGTGGTGCCTGCGCTGCTTTACCACACTTTCGTGTAGCAGCAGCCCTCGGCATTTGTCTGAATTAAGCAGTGCGGGGCCGAATTCTGAGGAATTAACGAAGGTTTGGTCCCTCAGACTAAACTGCACTTTGGCCGGGACCAATAGAGCCGTCCGAATTGTCCGAATTTTCGAATTAACACGTGTCAAATTAACGAGCTTTTACTGTATCCAACAAGTACGAATTTTATTGGAGTCCAAAAAATCCATTGGGTACTGTATTCTAACTGACATTAAGAGAAAAAAATGAAGCTGGGCAGGTCATGTCTGCGCGGGTTAGATAACCAATAGACCATTAGGGTTACAGAATGGGTGGCAAGAGAAGGGAAGCGCAGTTGAAGATGGCAGAAGACTAGGTGGGGTGATGAAATTAGGAAATTCGCGGGTGCTAGTTGGAATCGGTTCGTGCAGGACAGGGGTAATTGGAGATCGCAGGGAGAGGCCTTCGTTCTGCAGTGGACATAAAATAGGCTGCTGCTGCTGCTGCTGATGACCATGATGACGATTTATATTCTGTTACCTCTGAGAGAGTAATGCCGTTCGCACCGTAATGAAAGAGGAGTGGGTCCTCCTTATGAGTTATTTGCATAAAAACGTTCTCTTCTTTTCAAAATTAATACAGTAAAACCTCATTAATTCGAATTTCACGGGACCGAAAAAAAAATGTGTGAATTAATCGAATGTCGAATTATTGAGAGTGTCAAGAAAACAATAAGTAAATGCATACAAGTACGTCTAACATGCTTTTATTTACTGAATGAATCGGCAAACCCTGTTTCTATTTTGCACAAACGCAATGTGAAAGCTGCAATTCACATCTCATGACTGATTAGTGCTTGCAGCAGCGAAGTCCTTGCAAATTCCTCACAGCGTGGCCATGGCACGCGTCCTCATCTGAGACGTTTTTCACTACCGTGCACACATCCTGGTTATTTTTTCACCAGTGTAGCCACCCATCGCGATGTAGACGGTGCTCTTTATCCTCGACAGCTTCGCACTGAGTAAAAACGAAAATACTGTTTGCCGCAACCGTTGTGAACGAAACCGCGGCCACTGTCGATGCAATCATGCTCGGTAACCTTGCAGTTCTGAAGGCATGCGCGGCCAATGTGCGCACCGAGTCAAAGCAAAACTACTGTTTGCTGTAACCGCCGTGGACTAAACTTCGGCAGCTATCGACGCGATCGTGTATGGCAACTGCGCGGCCGTGAAGGCATGCAGCCAATGTGGTTCTAACCACAGCGGTAAATGCAAGAAATAATTTAAAGGCTCAAATAGGCACGATGTGCTCTGGTGTTGCTGTCATTCACATACAATTTACACCGATGACTATGCTGATGCGGACTCTGCTGCTTTGTTTCGGTGGACGCTAACAGCGGTTTTGGTCTATTGCGTCGCATACTTGTGGCACTCCACACTTGCCCGAGCTCTGAGAGTTGTCCAAATTAACCGATGTGCGGCCAAATACATCCGAATTTACGAGTTTCATTGCATTAAATAATACATACGCCTGCCGTGACCACAGGACGAGTATGAATTACCTAAGTTTTCGAATTAATGAGGGTCAAATTAACGAGGTTTTACTGTAGTCATTTGCTACTTCTCACCCAATGATATGCTTTTTGGAAGTTCTCATTTAACCTGACTTGATCCTCAATTGAACTAACTGTTTCATAAACCACGCAGCTGTCCGCATATAGTTTAGCATTAACATTAATGTCAGTAATGATGTAATTTATAAAAATCAGAAACAACAGAGGCGCAAGCATGGACCCCTGGGGAACACCAGAATCAGTGCCATCTCAATTTGAGGATGAGCCGTTTAATGAAACGTACTGATAGCAGTTCGAAAGGTAAGCTCTAATCGATGCTATCAGTTTGTGATTTGTTATTCCAAACTTAATTTATCAAACTTAATAATCGTCAAATGCCTTACTAAAATCCATGCAATCCTTTATTTATTGCGGCTGCGAAATCGTGCGTAATTCCAATTAATTGTGTGTTAGTTGAGTAACCTGATCTAAAGCCGTGTTGAGTGTTTGTTGCATTTTGTGTTGTTCAAGAAAATCAACTATATGTTTATAAATTATGTGTTCAAAAATTTTACAAAAATACATGTTAAAGAAACGGGTTGATAGTTTGTGACATTTGATTTGTCACCGAATTTGTGCAATGGTTTGATTCTGGCAGTCCTCCAGTTGTCAGGCAATACACCATCTTTCAGAGATTTATTAAACAATAAAAACAAATACCTGGCACACCATTCTGCAAACATTCTTAAAAAGGCGTTGGGGATATCATCCAGGCTGGGATTGTTTAACATCTAGTTCTAGCAAAAGGTTGAAAATGCCGTGCTCAGAAATTTTCACAACTGGCATACATGGTAAAGACACATTAAACATTGGAAAATAATTATTACCTGTTGTAAAACAGATTTGAAATGGCCACTGAAAGCTGTACAAACAGCAGAGTCATCACCAAGAAAGTGACCATTAAATGAAAACAAAATGTTTGGGCGTGAACTCGGCTTAATAGACCTCCAGAATTTTTGGGGGGATGTCTTAATGAAAGAAGGAAGTGATACACTGTAGTATGTTGCCTTATCATTCTGTTTCAATTGCATTGCTATGCTACACGTGGCTTGTCATGGCCCTGTCACAGCCGATTTGTTGCTCGTGCACCGGGAGCATGCTTGCGTGTACTCGTCGTCATCTTTTATGATCGGATCACTGTGGCGCATAGTTGCGCGCCACGTACCCTTGGCGGTGAGCTTGAAGTGCTTCTCCGTGAAGCATTCCCATTGCTGTGGTCTTTAAACGTTTTTTTGCTGACTGATCCACTATGCACACGTCTGTCGCTTCCTTTTGCTTCCACAATGGACGTAACTGCAGTCAGTGGCCAACGGCACCGCGTGTTAGAATGTCTGTTACAAGCGAGGTTATTGACCAAAATTTACGGACAACTTGTCCTTTAGAATCAATTGTCTTCTATATCCGGTGTCTCTTACAAAAGAGGTCCAATTAACGGGAGAGATAGGGTGGCTAACCATGTGTGCAAATAATGTCCATTATACCCGATTGTCTGTTATATTTGTGCCTCTTATAATCAGGTTCAACTGTACATTGGTTTGGTGGCGATAGCTGTGAATGCGGCATGCAACGACCCAGGCAAAGAATTGCTGGTACCAGAATAAGAAATTGTGCATGCCATCATTTTCACGTGAGACGGGTGGCTATATACATGTTCTCGATCGGGTGTGCGGCTCGTGGCATTCCTTGTTCACATTGGATTTAGTGGCCAGAAGACTTATACGATCGCAGTCTGCAGCAGGAATGGCGGCGCGTTTCGGTTATCGCCTATCAAGAGCATATTCTAGGCATCCAATGGCACCACGCATTGTGAAACGAATAGGCGAAGATGCTTATCGCAATAGGATTGGCAGTGATAGCTGTGAATGCTGCATGTGATGACCCTGGAGAAGATTTGCTGGTACAGAAATGAAATTGAGTGCACGTCGGCATTTTCACGTCAGATGTGTGGGTGAGTATTGCAGTGAGGCTGCAGCGCCAGGCAGCTATACACTGTTCTCCATAGCACGCACCTTGTACATTTTCTTGTTTACATGGGATCTAGTGGCCGAGAAATGTATCACACAATCGCAGTTTGTATGGTACGTTTTAGCACCAACTGAACACTGGTGCTGAAAAATCATGTTTTCCGACAATGTACAAACCGGAAAAAAATGAGCGTAGCTCTATTGGATCATGTTTTGTGTTCTCCTTTGCGAACGTTGGCGCCGGGAAAAGGTACGTAACAGAAACGTATCAACGAGGTTCTAGTGTATGTGTACGCATGGTAGTGAAGCCGCGGTAGAAGCCCATACGTCCTGCAATGGTGGCTTGTGACGGCACGGCAGCACCATCTACATTTCACAGGGCCAACTTCTTGGTGGAAAAAAAATTGTTTGTTGTTCTAGGCTTGTTGCGCTAAGTCGTCTACTGCACCAGCTCACATCACATCACAAATACAGAGCACACAACAGTACAAATGAAGCATATGTGAAAAAATGTTTGCCACAAGATTGTGTCACAATCTAACCTAAATACACCCATCTGTATTTATAGCCCTCCTTCTATAACAGCACTGTCCGCATCACACCGGTGAGCCTTGAGAGTTTTGAATGAATTCAGAGCAATGGGTTCACCCATGTTTTGAACTAAGTACCATAAGTCCTTAGCACTAGCACACATTTGTTATTTTGGCATTAACCGAAACCAACATTATTTTGACATAATTCCCAAAAAGCACAGTTCAATCTTCACTAACACAGCACGCGCGCCACTTATATAGTTTGTCTGGTACTGAAAACATCGCTAAAACATGATATTTAGTGAAAAGGCAGTCAAAAAATAGAAGTTACTTACCTAATCTTATAAGGTTAGTACTATACAAAACACCATTACCTTTTAAGGCTACGCAAAAGACAGTTCTGACGCCATTACACTGTTAAATATGGTAATAGGCTCTCGGCATATCTCAGCACGCATCGCCACGAGCAAACTTAAGAAATCCTGCACAGTTTCGTACTCATAATTATTCGTGGTAAAAAGCAAACAGCCTGTGACTTCACATTTTCCTATTTTAATGACACTGTCGGTTCTTTTTAAAACGTTTTCATTGGTCACGTATTGGATGCATAATTTTCATCAACTAGTCTTTTGCCCCACGAGATGTAGTCGCGCTTCAATTGGACGACCATAATTGATTTCGCTACTCATTGGTTTGGAAGCGCATTTCAGCCTCGCCTTTGCAACCATATGAATTGACCTGGCACGACACACACTGGCGTTCTTGCATTTCGCCTCCATCGAAATGCAGCCGCCGTAGCTGGGATTGAACCCGTGACCTTGGGCTTAGCAGCGCAATGCCGAAACTGCTACAGCACTATGGTCGGTGGAAACTAACCTTAAAAAATGCTGTGTCACTAGAATTTCATTGGGTCTGAGGGGATAACGCAAAATTCATAATGCTTTGGTTTCCATGAGCACTTTCCCTTTTCAGGCATCCAAAGCTGGATGTGTTCCTCACATGTTCTTATTACATGCCACACATAGGTTCCACAAACATCATGGAATGCAGTGAAGACCACACATCAGCTTCATGCGTTCCTGACTGTTACATGTGCCCACCTTTTGCCCGAGGAGGCGAAGCGCACGTACAGCTGGTCGGTCTCGGGAACCACCTTCTGGATGAACACCTGCTCGTCATCCTGCTCCCCATAGGGCCCTGGCGGGGAGAACGCTACACAGGTCATATGACGAAAGGGCGGGCAGGACAAAGTACGAGACATGAGATTTTTATTTTGCATTTTGCTCTTTTCATCATGCTGCCTGTGAGTGCAACTTACTTAGACCAAGATGACTCACTAAGCTATTTTGTCTCAACGCATGTCCTGATTATGTAAAAAAAGCATTAATATTAGCTGTTAAAATAGCAAAACTGCCAGAAAGAAAAAAGAAATAGCTGTCTACAATGCTGGCCAAATTTGCATAATGCTTTCACTCGTTGGTCATGTTGATGGGTGACAACTTCTTGGATTCTTAACTGACTCAATACCTGTCTAGACTTTGAATGCATGAGATCATTCGGTTAGATTATACATATGTGGTACAGAAGTTTGCAATTACAATGAAACCAAAAGTTCGGTGTAATTTAAGGACACCTACCTCAACACTTTTTGCACTTACACAGTAACATTTTCTTTTACACACTATCATCGCTACCTGACGCAAATGACACTACTTTTTGCTGCACAGAACTGTGCGGAACATAGCATCAGTTTACGTACGAAATGTGATTACCTCCAAGCTACTTGTTGCTGATGTGGCAGAGGCTTTACAGGGAACACTGAATTAACATTAAACTGATATAAATCTAGCTTTTACTTCTTATTTCAACAAAGGGCAGTCAGTATCACCATCAGGAAAGCTAAAATTAGGGGTTTGAATATTTCTCAGCTGTTAACACAGCTTGAATATTGTTATGTGATTAAGTGATCGTTCACCTGCATTATAAGTTAGGTTAAGCAAAAATACTAGGCTTCTTGTCGGCTGCGCAATTCATACATCTTGTACCGTCTCTCCTAGTAGGTCAAGATACAAGGTCAGGTGGCAAAATTAATTAGATGTTTCTGCAAGTTTGGTCCATGTGTTAATTATGATATTTAAAACCTAGAACACTCTGAACGTAATTATAATGTATGTGTTTCTACACAGCGAGAAATGATTTAAAACATTTATGAATGAAGGATAGTTGATCCAACTTGAAATATTATGCTGACAAGTCTACTGGTCCGAGTGTTTTATGGCACAGGAGAATGATGCATCATTAACAGTTGAACATGTTACTAGGGATGTGCAGATACCGAATGTAGATTTTGAATCAAATAATGAATCAAATCACAAAAATAAGCTGCTGAATACTGAATCGAATATAAACATTACAAAATTTTTTGTTAAACTTAATGCCAACAAATTGAGGACAAGAAAATATGGTGCTGTACATGCTTATGAGTCTTGCAGCATTAAGTAGCAAGAATGTGGCAAGCCAACAGTAACTTAGGTACATAGAAATCAAGATGTAAAGTACAGTCGACTCTTAATAAAGGGAACACCAAGTTATTATGCCAGAAGTGATTACAGCTCAGTTCTAGTATACAGTGCAGTCCACTTATAACGATACCACATATAACGATATATAGGTTATAACGATGGGTCGACATGAGAGTGTCATCTTATGCATTAGGTCTATGGGGAAAAAACCATTTATAACGATAGGTTATTCACCGCATATCGGATATAAAGATAAAAATTTTGCCGTCTGAACAGCGTTTTCCGTGCCAAATAATCGTAACATTTGTGTTGCTTAGTTCCCTGAAATGAATGATGTCGAGACGAGGCGATGTTTACCTCCGTAACTTTGTATCTGCCGCCATTACCGCGCAGCGCGTCCTGCCCCGCCCGCGCACCGGAGCTGCATAGGCGCAGCGCGCCACAATATGGTGCTAGCTGCTTCATGCGTGTCGGCCACAGTCACTCCGAAAGAAAGAGAAAGAAAAAAAAAAACGACAAGCAAAGTGGCGCGGTGACGCCCGTCCCACGTCTCTCTCTCTTGCGATAGCAGGCTGACGCCACCAAAGCAGTGTGCAACCAACGGTTCAACCCAGTTCGAAGATGGCGCCGACAAAGCGCAAAGCTGTATCGCTTGACACAAAGATGGATATTTTGCAGGACTCTCGATGCGGCTTCAAGGTGAGCGCCCTTGTGAAAAAGTATAAGCTCACCCAGTTGACGATATCAACCATCTTGAAAACCGGGAGCACTGCAATTGTGAAGGCAGGAGCTATCAGCGGCCATGCCGATCACCGGAAAAGGGTTAGAGACCCTTTGCACGCCAATGTTGAAGAGGCGCTTTACCAGTGGTTCATCACCAATTGCTTCAAAAAGGCGGGCTTTGTGCATAA
This sequence comes from Dermacentor variabilis, assembly GCF_050947875.1. Taxonomy (NCBI): domain Eukaryota; kingdom Metazoa; phylum Arthropoda; class Arachnida; order Ixodida; family Ixodidae; genus Dermacentor; species Dermacentor variabilis. The sequence continues at coordinate 577,005 of NW_027460324.1, forward strand.
CGATGAACTTTCTCAACCCACTGAGACCAACACGGTGGAAGCCGCTGACATAACCGAGCTCTGGGAGCCCGTTCCTACTGGTGACACAGGTGGTGCGTTGAAGGAGGAGTTTTTGACTGCAGACAGTGCTGTCTCGTTCTGCGATGAGGTCACCGACGCGGCGTTCGCCGAAGATGTGCTGTCTCGACAGACGGCAAAGTTGTGCGACGGTGGCGACGGCAGCAGCGACAGTGACAACGAGATTGACAGTGGCTCCTTGACCCCGACCTCGATGTCCACGCAAAGTGCACTTTCGTCGATCGACTCCTTAATTGATCTTATGCATGCTAAAGGATTGCCGCCAGTGTTCGTGCAGCAGCGGGAATCCATGCACACTGCGGTTGTGAAGCTGAAGCTGCCGCAAAAGCAAGTGCAGATTTCAGACTATTTTGGCACGCCTAACCCTTGACACAGTCATTGGCGCTAGAAATAAAGTTTGTTTTTCACGGCCTACTTTCTACATCATCTATTCTTTAGAGCAAGCCGCGAATTCAAAGCTGCAAAGGTATGTTCCGTGTTTTTAATTCTATAAATTTTTTTTTTTCATAACTGTAGTCCAGATATAGCAATCATCAGTTAAAACAATCACATTTTTCGTCTTTCTCGATATCGTTATAAGTGGACTGCACTGTATGACTATCTGGAAAATTTTTTTATCAATAGAATTTCCATTGAATAGAACCAAATGCTTTTTTGCCTCTGAAAGTAATGAATTAGTGACGTTCTGTTGTACTGAATACCAATGAGGTCTTCAGTTTAATAGTGGGCCTGTGTTTTGTGGCAATCTTTTACTTATTGCTTAGAAAGTTTCGCTTTTAAGTTTTTCTCCAAAATACAGAACGGCTATCCCAACTTGATGGCCGGTGGGTTATTGTAAGGCCAATCTGCGCGACAGACGAAAGGACTGGGCATCACATGACTCGATCATCGCTCCGCGCATAGCCGGCGTCAACACTAATGAGCAAGCACTGTCCTCGCCGTTTCATTGTCAGGTTCAGCGTCATTTGCCCCCAGTGAAATATTCCGAAATCGAGAGGCTCCCGGCAAGTTCACACAATGCTTGCTCCATTTGCACCGAAAGCGAAGTGAAATGCTCGGTTGGGCGGCATCGAGCACGAGGGGCTCTGTGGCGCACGTGCCACTGCATGGGTTCACACCACACATACTGAAGATGAAAAAAATCCAACATCTACTATTCGATTGCCAAATCTAATTATTCAAATGTTCACTATTCAATTCGATTCAATGATATTTCAGTATTTGCACACCTCTCCATGTTCGTTCAGCTAGAAGGTGCTAAGACAGTTATAAAGATGATAGATGAAAAGTGTGGTCAGCTCAGCAATTGGAAGTGTAGATGGATGAGAAGCATGAATCATGTTGTGGGAATGGCACAGAAATGCGGTAGCCCTGTGCGACTCCAAAGCTGTAAATATTAGTGAAATTCCAGTTCGCACTAATACAGTCACTGACCAATATTTGGAAACAGATCGGACATAAAGTCAGAATTGATCAGGTATGTTCACAGAAAAGCTAATGTCAAGGGTAAGATCAATTTAATTGTTCGTTACAAAACCAGATTTACAGTAAATTTTTTTAATAGAATCTTGCCCTCTGCTGTGCTCAAACAAAATATCAACTTGAAATTTCGTGAAATTTTCAACAGTGAAGTGTTTTGCAGTTGTCCGTCATGAAGACCAGTGGGCATTGCATGTCGTCATGAAGTGCACGTATTGTGCATACGACCTCGACACTTCAGCGCAGTCAGTTTGGGCTGTGGTGCTGTCAGTTTAGACTGCTGACGACTGCCGCAGCTTATCACCCACCATGCCCTCTGCTAGGCCTAACCAGCATTTCTTCATCAACAGGACCAAACTTGCAGTTCGGTGCTGTGTCGATGAAGCTCTCTTCGTAGTGGCCACATTGCACTTGAAATCTGAAGAACTGCTTCAACACTTGTGGGGATGCGCGACTCTCGCGCGTCCCCTGATATGTTTTTCCCGCATGGCGCGTCTCCTGTAATCCGGCTTCGCCGCGTGGCCTGCGTGATGCCCACGGCGGTCGATGTGGTTGGGGCGCAGTGCGAGAGATGGCGCGAGTGTTGCGTTGCTAACGCCGCCTCACGGCAGGGTTACTTGGGGGCGCAGGGGAGGACGGGCTGGCTCTTTTCCCGGCGGGTCGGCTAACAGCGAGGACGTCCCGCGCGCCGACCCATGCGGTTCGCCGATTCTAGCATAGTCCCGCAAGGGAAGAGAGACCGTGGCGTCTGAATCCACGTCTCCTAAAAGACAGGCAGGCAACCGCAGAGGTATCATCTATTCTTTTTCGATCGCTGCACAACAGAGCGAATCTAAGTGGTACAGAATGGGATGACGTGAAGGTCAGAGTGCGTGAGTGCTTCAGGTCTTGGGGCAAGCGTCGAGCGCGCAAGGAGCGTGAGGAGATTAAAATCGTCTCCGACGCGATCCTCCTGCTCTCGAGGCCACTGTCCGGCGGTCCTGGAGTTGCTTCGGCGCTGGCCTCACTCCGAAAGGAACTTCGGATTCTCCTGCAGCGACGCTGGGATGGCTTGAGGGCCACAACCCGAGCAGAGCTGTGGGAAATGGAAGCATGGTGCAGCAGAAACGTCCTACGTAAACATCTCTCAAGGAAGAGCACAACTCTCTCTTCCCTAATAGATCCAAGCGATGGTAGCATAGTCGATTCACCAGATGGAGTTCTTGCACTGGCGAGGCAGTTTTACTTGACCTTGTATGCCGAACCAGCTGCCTCTCCAACTGTGTTTCCTTTTGCTTCGCCAGCTGAGCCGCCGTAAGCGTGCGACTCAGCTATAGATGAGGACGAGCTTTTTTCGGCATTGAAGTCTATGAAGCGTAATCGCAGTCCGGGATCCGACGGTCTGACAGTCGAATTTTATGTTAAATTTTGGACACTGTTAGGGAAGCCATTCACATCACTGGTGAACCGGCTACTCAGTGAAGGGACTTTGTCAGCGTCTCAACGAGAGGGGTTAATCACTCTCCTTTGTAAGGACGAGTTGAGGAGCTCCGATCTGAGAGCATGGCGTCCAATCACACTTCTGAACTGCGATTATAAGCTCATAGCAAAGTGCCTGTGTATGCGACTCACGCCAGTGCTCAGCACTGTTTTGGGTCCATACCAGGCATGTTGTGTCCAGGGGCGCTCTACTCAGCTTCACGGTATAGCACTAAGGGACCTTCTCCTGTGGGCAAATACCAGGAAACTTCCAGGTATTCTTTGCTCCTTCGATCAGGAGAAGGCTTTCGATATCATTAGCCATAGGTACCTTTTCCGTGTTTTGGAAGAGGCTGGTTTTAGTGTGGGTTTTAGACAGATGATCCAAGCTTTGTATTCTCGACCAACTTCTGCTGTTCTCATACGAGACCGCCTCTCGGAGGCGTTCATTGTGGGACGTGGTGTGCGACAGGGGGACCCGCTCTCACCTGCCCTCTACGTACTCGCTTTTGAACCGCTTCTGCAGAGGTTGTCTTGTGACAGCAGAATTGGCAGGTTCCTACTTCCACCAGGTTCCCCCCCGGTTGCACTCTTTGCCTATGCAGACGACTTGTCCATTGTCGTCCCGGACGAAGCATCAGCTTGCGGCGTCCTGGAGGTCATGGACAGTTACTGCGGGGCGAGCGGTGCAAGGTTGAATAGGTCGAAAAGTGCAGCAATGTACTTGAACTCCACTCCTTCCAGTCCGCAGCCCATTCATGGTCTCCCCGTGAAAACGCGGCTGCGGATTCTAGGCTTCCAGTTCGAACCAGATGGTCTCTCTCCAGAAAACTGGCGACAGGCTAAGGAGAAGCTTGAAGCCAGGGTTCAGGAATTCAGCGCGTTGTCATGCCCATTGACTGCTCGAGCGACAATCCTTCGCTCACTTCTGTTTTCCTTTCTGACGTATGTGGCGTGTGTGTCTCCTATTCCAACCCGAACCAAGCTTATCTTGGAGAGGGTCTTGTTTCGCTTCCTCTGGAAGGGTACAACTGGTTGTGTAGCTAGGCGGGTGCTCAAGTTGCCCAGGGACAAGGGAGGACTCGGAATTCCCGACCTGGGCATCGTGGCTACTGCACTACACGTCAGGTGGACCCAGGTCGCTCTTAACTCGGATATGCTCCTAACTCGAAGCTTAACTTCCTTCTTTCTTAGCACCCGACTCCGCTGCTTCTCGCAGAGCACATTTTCCCACTGTGTTCCTCGTTCAGGTACCCCGTCCACCATTTATGCGGCGGCTGCCAACTCTTTGGTAAGCCTCCGCAAGGTTCACCCAGGCATCGACGTAGTTTCAGCTCCACTCCAAGAATTAGTGGATATCCTCACCCCAGGACTCCCCCCACATTGCCAAAGGTACGACCTGTCGATTCAAAAGCCAAACTGGAAGCTCATTACGGCCGGTTTCCCCGACGCCAGGCGGCCCACCTTTATGTACCGCCTGGCGCGAGGGTGCCTGCCGTTGAGCTACAGGCCCTTCACAGCCATCCCGGCTCGTGGAGTGTGTCCTTTCTGTGGCGCTCATGAGGACTCAGTTCATATCTTTACGCAGTGTTTGCTTCCTGCAGCTCTTCTGCAAAGAGTTGCTAGTCTATTTAGGCTCCCAGGCATTCCTTATGAGACAGTCCGATTTTTGCACCCTTTGCCCAATCAGGCGATCAACCAGTTCGTGCTTCTCCTCGCCGAGTGCTTTTACCAAGTTTGGCTGGCACGCTGCGATGCAATTTTCGGGGGTCGGGCACCGGGCCTTGACGAAGTGCTTGTGAAAGCACGGAAGGAGGTCTGGTTCCACCTCACCCGGGAGCGGCACCGCTTGGGCGAGAAGAAGTTTCTTGAAGTGTGGGCTCGTCCTGCCATGATTTTTGACGAGTCAGGTGGAAAGCTATCCATTAAGTTATGATGCATGCTCCAAAGGTCGCACGACTCAGCCGTGTGCGCCAGTCAATCTACGGGGTTTTGTTTGGCTCAGTGGAACCCAGAGCTGGAACCGGTGGTGGCGCACCCTCAAGTGGTCGCGCTGCTCCGCGGACGGCTTTGGTGGTCTCCATGGTTGTATGCCTTGACCTCTTTTGCATCAGGGCAGTCCGAGGGTCAGTCAGGCTTGTGCCCTGCAAGACCGACATGGTTGTTTGTGTGTTGAGTGCAGTCCCTCAGTTGGGCTGCACCACAACAGCCCCCTTGTCCGGGAAGGACCGTTGGCCCGAACCAAGTCCCCCCACCCAGTCAGCCCGGGTTGTGGGGGAGCACCGGGGTCAATGTATCGAATGATGTTGGGTTGATGAGTACATGAAAGCTCTGGGACGCGGCGCCTCTGGCTGCCAAGTCCTCTTCCCATCTGACAACGGTGCCGACCCATGCTTCTGCGAGACCGCCTCGTGTGGCCGCCTTCGAACGCGCCACGATTTGTGTGACCATACACGCGAAGGACCAGGCGTTGGGATACAGCATGGGGCGAACATATTCGCTCGCTTCCGGTCGCGGTGAGTCAGACTTCTAGATTTGTCGCGCGCCCATCGGCATGTTTTGTGGATAGCAACTCGGCTAGCAGGCACTGATCTATGAAAGGTGCAATAAATGCCCTTGTGATTGTTTGCACTACTGTGTTGTCGTTCCTTTGTCCCAAGAGTACGGGTGTGAGAGACCCCACATCTGGCTCCCAACATGGGACTCTTGGGGCATCGGACGATAGTTTTAACAGTTTTGCTTCGTTCGAGACCTTTGTTTGAACCGAAGCGTAGGCCTAGCGTGAATTTTGATCGCTAGCGTCGGCGGCGTGCTTTCTTGAGCGAGGTGATGGTGGCTGTAGTGTGTTTGAACATGTCAACATGCTAAGCCTTTTCGCAAGTGTTTTTTTTAATGACATTCGTCAGTACGAGAGCCACGTGGTCTGCATCCTAGGAGAGCGAGGCTGAGCGCCCGCGGAGCAGTGGCAGGCCTGAAGCGAGTGAGTACGGAAGCCTCGTGGGTGGTCCGAATTTCTTATGTAAATAGCTTCTTCTATCTCTTTGACTCGGATGAAGTCGCGGCTCTGGGAGCCGGGTGGCCGCGGGCCACGGGTGCCACTACGGGCTGACTGGTATTGTGGCCTGGCACCGGGCGCTCCGACACCATCTGGGACGGTGGGCGCCGTCAACTCGGATGCTGGGTGCACCGAGCAGAGTAGGACCACCTCACAGAGCTGACGTCTCCTCGCAGCTGCCGGTTTTGCACTCATTTTGGGTGTTGTTTTTGGATGCCGGTTGTTGTCAGGGTAGCGACGCTTTAGGCCTAAGGCTTTACGAAGCTGCCTGTCGCACGTGAAGGGACACAACCTGGTGGACCGTGGCGTTGAGGTGTTGCAAGTTGCTTCCCTCATTCTAGTTAGCCTCGCACGAATTGAAATTACTCGTTCGACTCAAGAAAGCGAGCTTCGTTCACGTGAACTTAGCATCTGAGTAGCTGCCCGATATTTTGCTGGCCGAGTTGAGCATCGTGCCACATGGGCGATGCGCATGCGTAATTCCTCTCCCTTGCACTACTTTAGTGTTTGCCGAGTGTGTTGAATGTACGCAGCGTGATTGGAGCCACCCCTGGCTTGCTGTCACCTGCACATCGTCTGCGCTGCTGCCCCGGACTAGGATCGAGTCACCCCGGGCGATGGTCATGCTGTGGCCAGTTTGGCGCAGCGACTTCGGCGGCCTCCTGCATGCAGCTCACAACCCTCGGCGGCGGACAAAAGAGCCGGCGGTCACCGACAGCTACGGCGGCTCTTCCCAGCAGGGCGCGTCGGCGCGAGCGACGCTTGTTCGTACCGACTACTGCGTCGTCGTCTCCGGAGTCCTGGCCTGGCATCGTGTCGTCGAGTCTGCAAAGCTGCCGCTGTGACCGGCGGACGCCAGCGGTGCACCCAAGGACAATGTCGGCTCGCATGCTATGGACAGCGTGGACATTTCCTCGGCGCGGCCACTGTTTAATGTTCTACCTTGTTCGCGAAGCACCGTTTGATGTTAGACCGTGTCACATGTCTTGCCGGAATATGTAGTGATTTAAGGTTGGGGGGATGTGGGGATGCGCGACTCTCGCGCGTCCCCTGATATGTTTTTCCCACATGGCGCGTCTCCTGTAATCCGGCTTCGCCGCGTGGCCTGCGTGATGCCCACGGCGGTCGATGTGGTTGGGGCGCAGTGCGAGAGATGGCGCGAGTGTTGCGTTGCTAACGCCGCCTCACGGCAGGGTTACTTGGGGGCGCAGGGGAGGACGGGCTGGCTCTTTTCCCGGCGGGTCGGCTAACAGCGAGGACGTCCCGCGCGCCGACCCATGCTTTTGCGAGACCGCCTCGTGTGGCCGCCTTCGAACGCGCCACGATTCGCGTGACCATACACGCGAAGGACCAGGCGTTGGGATCCAGCATGGGGCGAACATATTCGCTCGCTTCCGGTCGCGGTGAGTCAGACTTCTAGATTTGTCGCGCACCCATCGGCATGTTTTGTGGATAGCAACTCGGCTAGCAGGCACTGATCTATGAAAGGTGCAATAAATGCCCTTGTGATTGTTTGCACTACTGTGTTGTCGTTCCTTTGTCCCAAGAGTACGGGTGTTAGAGACCCCACACACTGAAAGTGATAGCAGCCTGAATGATGGCAACTTTGTTTGTGACTGCCATGTTTGCAGAATTGCCTGCCCAAATCATTTTCAAAAATTAGGCGATGCACCATGCGGCATCCAGAATTTCAGTCACTGTTATACAATGGTTCTATGGAGTAGCTGGTGCCACGAGGAAGTCGAAACAGCCAATCAAGTAAGATTAAGTCCAAAAAATCAGTTGGGAAATGTAATACCCCTAGGTTTCTAAATGCAACAATTAAAGTCGACAGCCCCTGGAGTAACATAGCAAAATATACCGTATTTACTCGCATAATGCTCGCACCCCCCACATTGGCTATCAAAAAATGGAAAATTTTTTTCCCCCGCATAATCATCGCACCCCCAAAATTACTGCCGCGAGCCGTCTGCTTGTCGTAGCGATCGCCATCTATTGACTGCGGCCACAACTAACTGCCATGGTTGGGCGCATGTGCTACTAGGCGGCGGTACTGTGCTATCATCCGCTGCCACCGCCGCTACTGCTCATCCACTTACCACCGCTACGCCATTTTGCGAAGGTGTCTCCAGCTCTCCGGTGTCTCGTAGGCCTCGTTTGCCTTGTTCGCGTGTTGCACCGTGCTCTTTGTGCCACTTCGCCATGGGACGCTACGCAAGCTGTGTAGCTTGCGTTGCGTCCAGAGGCATGGGGGATGATTGATGTAAACATGGTGGCCAGAAGCTTCAAGAAAACAGGAATTTCGAACGCCCTGGATGCGACCGAGGACCACCTGGTGTGGGACGACGAAGAAGCATCGGAAGATGAAGAAACCATCGATTCCAGTGTCGACACGGACTCTGATGAAGAGTACAATTGCCTGCAGGACGTACGCAACGCGAGTAGTGACGGGGAGGTTGCGCGCGGCAAATAGAGTGCTTTAGCAGCTTGAGCTTACGTTCACCCTGTACTTTCATAACGAAGGTAAGTTAGGCTTGAAAGTAATGTTTTCGTTATATTTACAATTGCGGACCTGACAATCCTGATCTTGCACCCATTCATCTTTGCATTTAACACTCTGAAACATTTGCTTGAAAATTTTCCCCGCATAATTATCGCACCCCCAAACTTCGCGTTGATTTTCAGGAAAAAAAAGTGCGAGGATTACGCGAGTAAATACGGTAATTGTTCAGAATATAATAAATGATTCTGTAGAGGATCTGATTCCAGCGCTGGCGCTGTGAACGTCTGCACAACGAGTGGATGTTATGTTTGCAGCGCCGGCCTCCTCGGCGTGGAAGGCACGTACAATAAAGGCTCAGTTTCACCACCGCTTGGCTGCTCGTCGGTTGCACTCAAAGTTTTGTTATCTCTGCGTGCATCTGTCTATAGCGGACGCTTTTCATGCCCCTACAGCCTGGTGACCTGGACGTAGCAAGCACACGCGATGGAAGACGAAATGAATGCTACTGTGTCCAGCAACAATGCCCCGGATCCTCAGCCCCAGCCAACAGTGACAGTCGACGTCCCTGCCCCCAGCACTGCCATGGATGCCACTTCCAATGCCTAGCTGTGGCTGCCACCGTTTTGGCCAAAGAATCCCGCCATGTGGTTCACGCAAGTAGAAGCCCTCTTCGATCCACAGCGCATCACATCGCAATGTGTGATGCACCAGCACGTCATCTCAGCACTTCACTCTGAGGTAGCTGATGAGTTCGACAACGTCATCAGAGCCCTACATCCGGCCGCACCCTACGACCAGTTCAAGGCCATAGTGCTCACATGCAAAACCGTATCGGAGAGCAGCTGCTTGCAGCAACTCCTCAATGCGGAAGAACTTGGCAATTGCCGACCATCGCAGCTATTACTTTGGATGCGACAGCTACTCGGCGACCGCACCCAAGACTCCGAGAGTCCACTATTGCGTGAGCTATTTCTGCAACGCTTGCCTTAGACACTTGTCATGATTTTGGTAGCTGCGGATGATATGCCTCTTGACAAACTGGCAGAGTTCGCGGACCGCGTCAATGACTACTCAGACTCAAGCTCTGCGGTGTCCTCGACCACTGTCACATCAGACCTCGAGGCCCGGCAATCTCGCCTCAAGGAGGAATTTGACAGGCTGATGGACACCATGGCAGCAATGCAGATGGACATGCCTCGTCGCTCTCCACTGGCTAGGGGTGGCTCCCGTTCGCTTTCCTGTTCCCGCCCAAAACACACTTTCGACGACTTCTGCTGGTACCACACCAGGTATGGCGCCAGCGTTGCCAAATGTCGACAGCCTTGTCGCTGGCAGGGAAACATGGAAGCGAGTCACTGATGGCGGCATGTGACTCAACCGCTATGCGAAGCCGCCTATTGTACATCACAGACAGGATCGCAGGCCATCGCTTTCTTGTGGACACTGGTGCAGAGGTGAGCGACATTCCTGCCTCCCGCCTCGCCGACACTGTTGTCCAAGGACTGCGCCTTTGCAAGCTGTGAATACATTCACTATCACAACATATAGCCAATGCTCCCTCACCATTGACCTGGGCCTGCGTCGCATAGTTCGATGGATTTTCATCCTCGCCGACGTGCGCTTCACCATACTAGGTGCGGATTTTCGTACCCATTTCGGTTTGAACTTGAATCTCCACTTCCGTCAACTTGTGGACTGTACGACCAGCCTCTCCATGCAAGGTATCCTCACACCACTGTCCGCCTCCATGCAAGCAGCTCCGCATTCACCATCATCAGAATTTGCCTCTGTCCTCAGTGAACTTCCTGAACTTACCAAACCTAGCAACCTTTTTGCGGCCGAACCTTGCTCCTATTCATACTTCTGTTCTTCACCCTTAGCTGACGGAACGACTGTGCCGTGGACGCATATCTACACGCATTTGCTGACTGCGGACCGTTCGTGGCAGCTACCTGCCGCCACGTGTTCACTAGGATCACTGCCGGATCACCAGTTCACCGCCCGTTCATCAACTGATCGCATGTGTTAAACAGTCCACAGCACAAGCGCCATCGCTGCCAGTGGTGGCACCCCCTCCCAGAATCGCTATAAGAAGGACCGAACATCAGCTGCCGAGTGGGATTTGCGGCCGAACCTTGCTCCTATTCATACTTCTGTTCTTCACCCTTAGGTGAGTGTGACGCAAATACATAGCTACTGTAAAAAAAAATGTGTCTTGGCCGCAAATCCCAACTGTAGTTTTCTGAGCTGTCAATTCTGTTGTGATGGGTGTTGATATTTGCACATTCCGCGTCCGAATAGGTTGTTTTGTGCCATTTGGGAGGGACACTGTATCATGTTCACCAGTATGGTTTCGTCCAGGCTGTGCTGCCACTAGGATATGCGTAGGCGCTCGACTGACTTTAGCTGTGTCTTGTATATGGCTCCTGCTAATCTGTGCTGGTGACGTTGAGACAAATCCCGGCCCAGATAAATCTGATCAAGTTCTCGCTGCAATTAAAGAAATGAGATTAGTCAGTGAAAATTTTCAAAAAGAAGTTCTTGGAAAAATCAAAGATGTACAACTGAGCGTTACCGAAATCAAACGGCGCTTATCTAAGCTAGAAGACAGCTCGGCCGCTGTCAGTGACATCTCTAAGGAAGTCAACACCTTGGGCGCGATGCTGAAAGAATCTCAAAACAGGCTTCAAAGCATAGAAACAACTCAAACGCGACAGTCTAGCAAACTTGTTGATGACCTCAATAATAGAATGCGTAGAAATAACTTGATCTTCAAAGGCATTGCTGAGCAGACAACGGAAACATGGAAAGATACCGAAGATGTGGTGACAAAGTTTGTAACCACGAACTTGGGAATGTCAATTGGCGAAATCGAACGAGCCCATAGAATAGGAGAATGAAGGGAGAACAACACCCGCCCAATAATTGTGAAATTCTTAAATTTCAAAGACAAGACCTGCATTCTCAAAAATGCCCACAAACTGAAAGATCTTAAATCTGCTTCCGTTTGGATAGAAGAGGACTTTTCACCTAGAATGCAATTTATTAGGAAGCAGCTTAGAGACTTTGCTCGAAAGAACAGACATCCTGGTGAGCAATATAAACTCTTCTTCGATAAACTTCTTCTTAATGGTACCCTGTATTCATTCAACTGCACCACTAGAGAAGTGACTGCTCTTCCCAAACGCCACTCTACAGGTAGGGCTGCTTTTTCAGAAAACGGTATAAAAGAAATGACTACTCCCCATGAAGGCGATGCGACCTCTCAGGACAACTGACTAAAAAATAAAGGGATAATTTCAACGTTGTCAATTTTGGTGACAAATTTCCGTAGCCTCCTTCCAAAGCAAGATCATTTCTGTTCTTATGTCGAAGCATGCTCAGCTGACCTGGTGTTAGGATCAGAGACTTGGTTATCTCCCGATGTTAATAATTCCGAACTATCCTTGTCCAGCCAGTTTTTATTATTTAGGAAAGACCGCATAACTTCACGCGGTGGTGGGGTAATAATCGCTGTAAGGAAAAGCTTGGAAGCGTTTGTTATTGATACGGAATCGTGCCTGGAAATTTTGTGCATTGCATTACGTCTGTCACCGTCTGTAACTTGTGCCGTTGGGGTGTGTTATCGCCCACCTGATTCACCCGAGGAATTCCCTGAACATCTGAATGAATCTTTAACTCACATTCAGAACAAATTTCCACGCGCACCAGTATTCCTGGCCGGCGACTTCAATTATCCGAATATTAATTGGAAAACATGCAGGCCCCTCCACGGCACAAGAAAGCGTGAATGCCAGAATTTTCTGGATGTGTTAACACTTTTCAATCTGCACCAAATAGTTTCCACACCTACGCGTGGTCATTCGCTTTTAGATCTTGCACTGACAACGGAACCGGAGAAGACATCTGTACACGTTTTAGATGGCATCAGTGACCACATGATACTGCAGTGCGATTATACAGTAGTCAGGAATAAACCAGAAAAACAGAAAAAAGTTATATTTGATTATACCAGAGCGAATGTTGACGCTCTTCTTGATGAACTATCATTATTCTGTACAGATATTTTTCACTCTTTCAATATGCGAGATGCAAATGAGAACTGGTTCCTAATTCGTGATAAACTAACTCTGCTGAAAGATAAACACGTGCCTAAGGTCACCATTACCACATCTACAGAAAGCACATGGTTCACAAGACATGTGAAACAATGCATAAACAAAAAGAAACGGTTGTACGCAAAAGCTAAACTGACAGCATCTGAACACGATTGGAACAACTACCGCACACATGAGCAACTGTGCAAAAGTGAAATTGAATCAGCAAAGGACAAGTTTTATAACAGTGACCTTTCACACATGTTAAAAAACAATCCTAAAAAATTTTGGCGGGTTGTTAATCCAAATTACAGTTCAAACTCCTCGGTATCCATAAATAAAGAAGGTAATCTTCTTACTTCCCTTGAAGTAGCAGAGGAATTTAACCAATTTTTCTGCTCAGTATTCACCCATGAAGGCCCCTTACCTACTGACCTACAATTTCCAACGCTGTGCCAAACTATGCCTGACATAACTGTCACGCCAGAAGGCATATATTCTGCCATAGACCGTCTCCCTATTAACTCGGCACCTGGCCCCGATGGAATATGTCCTAAATTGCTAAAAATAGCAAAGCCTGTAATAAGCCCAATCTTAGCCGCAATTTTTCAGCAATCTATAGATACGGGCTGTGTCCCAAACGACTGGAAAATTGCGAGTGTCATACCCGTTTTCAAATCTGGTGATGGCTCTAACCCGTCAAATTACAGACCAATTTCGCTAACCAACACCAGCTGCAAATTACTAGAACACATAATCTCATCGGCCATCATGAGCTATCTGACGAAGCATAACTTCTTTTTTGCGAATCAGCACGGCTTTCTTCACGGTCGATCTTGCGAAACACAACTGTTCGAATTAATTACTGACCTTCATCGTGCTGTTCATGCTCACTCTAAAATAGACGCCGTATTTGTAGATTTCGCCAAAGCGTTCGACAAAGTTCCACACAAACGTCTAATTAAAAAACTTGACAATCTGAACATTAATTCGAAGGTTATTTTTTGGATTAACAATTTTTTGGCCAATCGCTACCAATCAGTCTTTGTTAATGGGCATTCATCAACCCTCTCCCACGTTAAATCTGGAGTACCACAAGGGTCTGTACTTGGACCTATCTTATTCTTAGTTTATATTAATGACATAAGCAATAACCTGAATTCTACGGTCAGATTGTTTGCAGATGATTGCATGATATACAGGCAAATAATTGAACCTTCTGATTCACTTCTACTACAATCGGACTTAGACAAGATTAACGATTGGTGCACACAATGGCAAATGGAAATTAATACCTCGAAAACAAAAGTCGTGACATTTACCACAAAAACTGACCCAGAACCTTGCCATTACATTCTAAACGGCATGACTGTAGAATCGGTACCGGTCATAAAATATTTAGGGATCCATTTAGCATCCGACCTTTCATGGAACATTCACATAGATACGGTCATTAACAAGGCTTCGAAAACACTCGGATTTCTCAGACGAAATCTGCGTTCAGCTAATGCAGACACTAAGTATTTAGCATACACTACATTAGTGCGCTCGCAGTTGGATTACGCCTCTTTGATTTGGAACCCATACCAAGCATACTTAATAACAAAATTAGAGTCTCTTCAAAATAAAGCCTCTCGATTCATATCGAAGAACTACTCGCGTACGGCAAGCGTCACTGAAATAAAGAAAGCTCTCAAGTTACCTCCTCTTGAAAGACGTAGAATGCTTTTCCTACTGTCCTTTTTCCACAAATTGTATCACAGCCACTCTTCCTTTGCTATATCCCGTCTCACGCCAGCGCATCGCATATTCCCACGCATTGACCACCAACTCAAAGTCAAACCCATCTTTGCTGGCACAAACCTGTTCTTTCATTCGCCGCTCGTTCTAGCCATCCGTCAATGGAATCTTCTGCCTGGCACTATTGCATCTGTCATTGATTACGAAGCGTTTGTAACCAACCTGAAATGTCACCTTGAGCTGTAACCTTCATTCTTCCCCTCTCCTCACTTCTTACATGTGTGTATATATATAACGCTACTCTCTGAAACAATTGAATGTTTGTTGATTATTGTTGATATGTACCTTTATATTTGGTTTTTCTCTTCAACATGCTGTTAATGGTGAGCGACTTCTGTACACATCATAGTGCTGCGTTGCTTTGTACTAACTGTTGTTCCCCCCCTATGTAATGCCTGCTGGGCCTTTAGGGTATTTGAATAAATAAATAAATAAACCTGGAACTTCCGGTGCGACACACTGTGACGCACCACATCGTCATCACGGGTCCATCAGCGTCCTGCAAGCCACGACGTCTTGCTGGAGGCCGCCTCGCCACAGGTCGCAGAGAATTTGACCACATGCGGCAGTTAGGCATAATCTGCCCATCATCAAGCAGCTGGTCATCTGCCCTGCACATGGTGCCCAAGCGTGACCCCGGAGATTGGCGCCCTTGTGGAGACTATCGTGCATTGAATGCTCGCACCGTCCCCGACCTGTACCCGCTTCCGCACATTCACAACTTTGCTACCACTCTTGCTGGAACAACCATATTTAGCAAGATTGACCTCATCAAGGCATATCACCCAATTCCTGTGGAACTAGTGGACATACTGAAGACTGCCATCACAACACCTTTTGGCCTATTCAAGTACGACCGCATGCCTTTCGGGTTACGGTATGCAGGCCAAACTTTTCAACGCTTCATCAATGAAGTCATGCATGGTCTGCACTTCGTCGTTGCCTATCTTGATGATCCGCTGGTGGCGAGTTGTTCATCAGAGCAGCACACTGACCATCTGCGATTGCAGTTTTTGTGACTCCAGGAACATGGCTTCACTATCAACACAGCCAAATGTGTCTTTGGTCTTGACAACGTCGAATTTCTTGGACATCTTGTCGCACTTCAGGGAATCAAGCCATTGGACAGGAATGTTCAATATCTGTGGAGATTTTCTACACCCATCGTCACTTTGCAAGCTCTGCTAATTTCTCGGGTTTCTGAGCTTTCACCGTCGGTTCCTGCCTAATATAGCATGCATCATTCTACCTCTGCCCAACATGCTGAAGGCTCCAAAGGCACCATGTGCGACCTTGGAGTTGTGGGGATGCGCGACTCTCGCGCGTCGCTTGATATGTTTTTCTCGCATAGTGCGTCTCCTGTAATCTGGCTTCGCGGCGTGGCCTGGCACCTGCGGCGGTTGGAGAGGTTGAGGCGCAGTACGAGAGATGGCGCGAGTGTTGCGCTGCTAACGCCGCCAACACGCGGGGTTACTGGGGCGTCGAAAGACAAGGTGCTCTCTCTTTGATTCGGGACAGCAAGCAGTACGGACGTGCCGCGCGTGCGCCGATCCATGCTTCTGCGAGACCGTCTCACGTGGCCGCCTAGGAATGCGCCACCGTTCGCGTGACCGTACGCGTGAACGACCAGGCGTTGGGATTCAGCATGGGGCGAACATATTCGCTCGATATCCGGTCGCGGTGAGTAGGACTTCTAGATTTATCGCGCGCCCATCGGCATGTTTTGCGGATAGCAACTTGGCTAGCAGGCACTGATCTACGAAAGGTGCAATAAATGCCCTTTTGATTGTTTGCACTACTGTGTTGTCGTTCCTTTGTCCCAAGAGCACGGGAGGAGAACCCCACAGAGTAGACGTCTGAAGCAGACGCCGCCTTCCAAGAAGCTCTCACAGATGCCACCCTCCTAGTGCATCCCCTAACTGACGTGCCCATGCAGCTCATCACCGAAGCCTCCTCCAGTGCCGTTGGTGCAGTTCTGCAACAATTCCAGCAGAATTTGTGTTGTCTGCTTGGTTTCTTTTCGCAGAAGATGAAGCCGGCAGAAGCTCGATACAGCACTTTCGACTGTGAACTCCTGGCTGTCTACCTTGGCATTCGCCACTTTTGCCACCTTCTCGAAGGTACCATGTTGGATGTACTGATGGATGACAAGCCACTGACATTCACTTTCCGTGGAAACCACAGCACACACATGTCCCGGCGAATTCGGCACCTGCATTTTATCTCCGAATTCACAGTCGACCTCCGGTACTTCGAAGGACCCATTAATATGGCTGCCGACGCCCTGTCATGTGTTGACGTGTTTTCCACTACTGCTGTGGACTTCCAGATCATTGCAGAGGCACAACATTCTGACAATGAGCTGCATGACCTGCGTGCAGGGTCCACATCTCTCTCGTTTTCTGAGGTGCCACCGCCGTTCTCCTCCGGTACAATTGTCTGCGACATGTCAACAACAGGCTGTGCCCGTCCATTTGTGCCTTCTTCCCACCGTCATCAAGTTTTTGGCAAGCTACACGACTCGAGCCATCCTCGTGCTCGTACCACTTAGCACCTCATCACCTCCCGCCCTGTAGAGGATCAGATTCCGCCGCCGCAGCCGCGAATGTCTACACAACGAGCAGATGTTCATGTTTGCAGCGCCGGCGGCCTCGTCGCCGTGGAAGGCACGTACAATAAAGGCTCAGTTTTACCGCCACTCGGCTGCTCGTTGGTTGCACTCAAAGTTCCTTCTCTTCTCTCTGTGCGTGTCTGTATATAGCGGGCATATTTCGTGCCCCAATAGATTCACCCATAGTATGTGTCGCTATTCAGATGTCATCTAAATTTAATGGCACATTTTTGCTCAGGAGCCGACATTTATTAATCTTTTAGAACTAATGTAACAGAATGGATTGCTTGTGAGTGTAAATTGTCTATAAATTTAAAACACCTTATTTTACTAAAACCTGATTTCACTTTCCTGAAACACTGTAGGAAGACCATGCGACATAACTGAGTCCCAGAGATCAATAAAAGAAGCCACGGCATGCTTTCTCAGTAAGGTTGAGTCAAAATCAAATACAGCAAAATTTAAATATTGCTGACTATTTGCCATGACGTTTGAAGAAATGCAATGCTACATTTGACTAGTGATGGTCTTACCGTATTTACTCGATTCTAATGTGCCCTTGTTTGCAATGTGCACCTGTTTGCTGTGACCTAAGAAAAGTCCTTTACAGTACCGCTAAGCTCATTCTTTCATACAGAAACGCCACTTTCTATCGTTTGGAAAAACTCCTCCCAGTGCACTGAAGTTGCGATAAATAAAAATGTCGAAGTTTCGCCCGAACGATGAAGCATCGATTACGATAGCAAATTAGTAGACAGCTATACGAAAGTAAGGGTAGTAGTTTTATCGGCCGTATAAGCTTTCGAACATTAGCTTACTACCTCAATTAACAAGCATGTTGTCATGCGTACACAAGCAAACATGAACACATCTCACTCAATAACCACGGAAACTCTTTAAACGCTTCAGTGAGGAAATGCGGCCAGTGCAGTAGCAGGAGCGAGTGAATTGATCTTTGTGCGGCCTCTCGCTTCGACGCGAACTAAGCGATGAGAAGACAATGCAGTGCGCCTAGATGCATAGACTTGTTTCCATCGCAGATGGCTTTCAAGATACGGGCCACAGGGCGGCTCCCTATGTGGCAGCCTCTCCCATTTGCACCAGTACCGCCCGCAAGTTTCAGGAACTGAGAATACCCGTGATGCGGTCCGATTTCCGCCCGTCTCCGCACATATGACCGCTTCCTTTTTAATTGCGGCATCGTGCTGAACTCGACATGTCCTTGCAGTCGGCACTTCCACTCTGATAGAGCAAACTAAGAAAAGGGGAAGACAGACAGTGCACTAACCTAAGCCAAAGGAAGCATTGCCTAAGCACACGTACTACAGCACATGAAGGAAGCTACAGCAACAAGGCTCAAAGCGCGTACAAGGCAGCCATGTTGAAATGCCGATGGTGATATGGTAACGCAGATTTAGGGTCGTACTCGATTCTAACGTGCACGCAATTTTTTGACCCATTTTATCACAAAATAAGTGCACGTTAGATTCTAGTAAATACGGTAATGCATCAAAGCAACAATTGCAGTGTGAGAGACGGGAAACAACAAGTGGGGTCCTTAATGTCCTCTCAAGCCTGACTACAAAAGTGTTGCTGCATTTCATGCCATGGGAACGCGGTGGCCCGGTTATCAAATTAACTGTGACCTTGCACTCAGCACCGGAATGCCGTAGCCATCGATGAACCGCGCTGAGTGCCTATCAAGTTTACCTAGAGTAACCTTAGTACGAGGCATCCTGGGAGATGCCACATTTGAGCAGGACTATACCGTGAGCTACAAGGTACTCGTGACAACATGAAGGAATGAGTAGGACAGTATTTTTGTCCTCTATTATCATCAGCTTACTTTATGTCCACTACAGAAAGAAGGCCGTCCTCACTGATCGCCCATTAACCTTGTCTTGTGTGAAAGGGCTCCACCAGATCTCAGCCGCATTTCACTTTCTTTGGCCTATCACTCTAGTAGACATGGCATAAGTTGCCCGGCACAACTTTCCCTCTTAATCTGAATGATTATTCAATTCATACCAGCACTGCCATCTTCAAGACGATGTTGTGGTCAGTGAACAAAAAGCCTTTTAAATGGGTTCAAAAGTCTGCACTGGCCATCAAACTTTGAAGCAGGCAATGAAGCTGTATCTTAAGTAAAGCTGTAGACAAACTAATACATCCTAGTGGCAGTAGGTTGTACTTGAAAAACTATTAAAACAAGCAAGCAAGAAAACCTGCACATTATTTGACTGAAATTCTGTCTCTTGACATACCGATCACTTTCCATTCCTATCAATCATTGCACAACCTTAGTCTTTCAGTCATGTTTATTTATTATGCTCCAAGTTTTGGTTCTATTGTGACGAAGAAGATCGGCAGGCTGAAAAGCCCCGTTGCCATCGCGTGGCATATACCCAGTTCGTTCGCTGGCTGCGCCCTACCTGCTGGTGCTTAGTTTGTCGCTGCTGCTCTACGAGCCGAATAAACCCCCATGAATACTTTGTTAAGCGCAAAAAGACAGACACAAGAAAGACGACAGGACAAGGCGCTACTCTCAACTGACATCATTTTATTGCGTCACTCCTTTATAGACCTCAGCGCTGTACAAGGTACCTTGTACAGCGCTGAATTTGGTTTTTTGGATTCGGTCGCATGAGTGCGCTCTTGGGATCGGATGTTGGTGGCTCCACCGCATGGTGCTCACTGCGCATGTTCCTCTGGTTTGAGCGGTCTATAAAGGAGTGACGCAATAAAATGATGTCAGTTGAGAGTAGCGCCTTGTCCTGTCGTCTTTCTTGTGTCTGTCTTTTTGCGCTTAACAAAGTATTCATGGATTCGCACCAACTAGCCCGCCAACGCATTGTGCTGAATAAACCCCCCTTTACAATTGGTGGAGGTGCGGGGTAGACCACGGTAATCACCGGGGCAGCGGGTTGTGGTTGTGGTGGTCCTTCTTCTGGCATTATGAAGACGGGCTGCAGTGTCCGATTATGAAGTTCCAGAATTCTGGTTGTACCCAGCAGCTCCACCAGTTACGACAAGAGTTCTGCTCCGCTTTTCATTCTGACCCGCAGTGTGGTCATGGCGGAGTGTCAAAAACTTACACACGGCTTCGCCTACAATATTATTGGCAAGGGATGTACACCTTCGTCCACAAATACGTATGCTCCAACCACTTCCCTGCCCAGCTCAGCCATTTGACCGTGTCGGCATTGATATATACGGGCCTCTTCCATCTACTGGCGCTAGCAACCGATGGATTGTTGTCGCCGTAGATCATTTCACACGGTATGCTGAAACCGCCGCCTTGCCTGCCGCATCAGCAAAAGAAATAGCCTCGTTCATTCTAAACAACTTCGTTCTCCGCCATGGCGCACCTCGTGAACTGTTGAACAATCGGGCCCGCGTATTCCTCTCGGATGTCCTGCAGTCACTCCTATCTGAATGCCAAATTATTCACCGCACTACTACTGCTTATCATCCACAGACTAATGGCTTAACAGAACGATTCAACGGAACTCTTGGTGACATGCTATCAATGTATGTTGCATCTGACCACTCCAACTGGGACCTTGTGCTTCCGTTCGTCACTTATGCATATAACACTGCCTCTCAAGCCACTACCGGATTCTCACCATTCTTTCTGCTTTATGGCCGCCATCCCTCCAGCACTATTGATACAGTTCTCCCGTACCGGCCGGACCCTGCTGAATGCTCACCTGTTTCTGTGGTTGCTCAGCACGCCGAGAAATGCCGACAACTGGCCCGTTCTTTGACGTCTGCTCAACAGTGCCGCCAAAAAGAACGCCATGACCTCAATCCTCCCCCTCAACCCTTCCCCGTCGACTCACTCGTGTAGCTTTGGGTCCCGCCTGTTGCGGCTCCTGGCCTTTCGTCCAAGCTCCTGCCAAAGTACCGCGGGCCCTACCGCGTGGTTGCACAAACATCACCAGTGAACTATGTTATCGAACCCGTATCGCCATCTTCCGATCTGCGTCATCGGGGGCTAGAGACTGTGCACATTGACCGGCTGAAGCAGTATTATAATCCGCCCACCTCTTCCTAGGTCGCCAGGATGGCTACTCTTCAATTCCGGGGGTGATTGTGACGAAGAACATCG
Organism: Dermacentor variabilis; assembly: GCF_050947875.1. NCBI lineage: Eukaryota > Metazoa > Arthropoda > Arachnida > Ixodida > Ixodidae > Dermacentor > Dermacentor variabilis. Next base: position 598,197 of record NW_027460324.1, read on the forward strand.
GCAGGCTGAAAAGCCCCATTGCCACTGCGTGGCACGTACCCAGTTCGTTCGCTGGCTGCGCCCTACCTGCTGGTGCTCAGTTTGTTGCTGCTTCTCTACGAGCCGAATAAACCCCCCTTTACACTATAATTTCATGCTCACAGAATACATACTTTTTCCTTTTTCATGATCACAGTCATTAATAGACCATACGCAAAAATATTCTGTGCCTGCTGTCTGTAAAAATGGGATGTGGTTAGAGCGTTCCTCAATCACAGAGGACAGAAGCCGTGCAACTGCATCAAGCAAACATGCACACATGAAACACATCAGCTGTCTCAGTGTCACTCAGTCCACATACCACCGGGAATACTTGTTTTCTAACAATGTGGCAAGGCACAAAGTTACCGATTCTGGTGCTAGAGGTTGGGATGAATTTCACAAATGGTCCACTGTAAACGCGTGCACTACCTTTACATGCAACACAAACAATCATTCACACTGTCCAAGAAGCGCTGCATGACCACTCCATGGATAAGTAAATCCCAAGCTCTCACCGCTGTCATTTCCAGCTGGGTAGCTGGCTGAGGGCTCAAGGTCTTCCAGGGAGACGACCTTGAAGGAAGCCAACGGCGTTGACCCCGGCTGCGTTGAGATCATGCCTCGGAAGCGGGTCACGCTCCACGTGCGCACGTGGCTGTACTCGCTGCACACTGCAACGAGATTGCGACACACACACATGTTCACGTCTTGGTGGGAGCATGCATGCATCTCGTGGTACTGCGTGATTCAGCACAAAGCAGATTTCACCAGATGTGTGACACATTGCAACAACTTGATTCAAACAACTTTCGATGGTGTTCTTTAGGCACAGTCAAGATGACGACCATGCGTCATAAACGTGGCAGCACTAGTTCTAATTGCCAAGGCTTATATTTAAAGAGACACTCAAGAGAAACACTACATCAGTTTAGAATGACAAACTATTCTTTTAAAACTTAATATAAGACATTTATTACAAGACAAAATGAAGGTGAAACTAAGGTTACTTGAATTTCGCCCTAAAACCACAGTGCCAACAATTTCACAATTTTTTGACCATATTTGGCTCATTGTAGCTTAGTAAAAGTTTTAAAAAGATACTAAGTTCACTCTTTTGCTTTAGAATACGCTGTAGTAGTCCAAAACATGGCTCTCAACAGCTACACCAGTTACTCCTGAACGTTTACAAGTTTATAGGGCTGATAAAACTACTATCCTTACTTTTTATAGCTAACTACTATTTTTCTATCGCAATTGACGCTTTGCTTTTCGAGCGAAACTGCAACTTTTCTTTAGAGTGCAGGAACTGCCAAAGCCCCATCAGCTTGGGGCCCGGTAGCTTTGGCAGTTCCTGCACTCTAAAGAAAAGTTGCAGTTTCGCTCGAAAAGCAAAGCGTCAATTGCGATAGAAAAATAGTAGTTAGCTATACAAAGTAAGGATAGTAGTTTTATCAGCCCTATAAACTTGTAAACGTTCACCTACTAACTAAATTAACAAGCACTGTGTCACATGTGCACAAGCAAACGTGAACACATCTCACTTGATGACCACGGAAACACTGGAGTGAGCAAGTGCGGCTGCAGCAGTGAGCTAACTGACCTTTGTGCCGCCTCTCGCTTCAACACGAACTAATAATAATAATATTTGGGGTTTTACGTGCCAAAACCACTTTCTGATTATGAGGCACGCCGTAGTGGAGGACTCCGGAAATTTTGACCACCTGGGGTTCTTTAACGTGCACCTAAATCTAAGCACACGGGTGTTTTCGCCTTTCGCCCCCAT